>NC_137895.1:124999401-125597717 GCF_963455335.1 Martes martes
AATTCTTAGCCTAAGTCCACAGGATAAACAAATTTCTTTTTAAAATTTTTAATCATTTGAAGGGTTGTGTCTGAAGTTAAATGCTATCTTCTAAGTTAGATTAACATCAAGTATTCTAACAATAGGAATTTGAATATCTCAATTCATCATTGACTCTTCTCTTTTTAAAGTAGGCGCCACACCCAACATGGGGCTTAAATTCAAGGGCCCTGAGATTAAGAGTTGCATGCTCTACTGACTGAGCCTGCCAGCCAGCCAGGAACCCCCATAAATTACTTTTTAACTGCTTCACAGAATATACAAAGATATTGTGAAAGCCCGCATCATTCAACATAAGTAGAATTGTATGAAAATTCCCTGCCAGAAGCATTTAAATTTAGATATATGCATACAATTTAATTATTTTAGATGGGAGACTTTGACATGAAGTTTTCCTTTTCAAAAAGTTATGAAAGTGGGGGACGTGGGTGGCTCAGTTGGTAAGCTTCTGCCTTTAGCTCAGGTCATCTTGACCAAAAGCTTTTCAACAAGGGTGCAGGGGTGCCTGGGTGACTCAATGGGTTAAGCCTCTGCCTTCAGCTCAGGTCATGATCTCAGGGTCCTGGGATGGAGCCCTGCATTGGGCTCTCTGCTCAGCAGGGAGCCTGCTTTCCCCTCTCTCTCTGCCTGCCTCTCTGCCTACTTGTGATCTCTCTGTCTGTCAAGTAAATAAATAAAATCTTAAAAAAAAAAAAATCAAGGGTGCAAACATAATTCAATAGGGGAAAAATAGTCTTTTCAACAAATGGGACAAATACATATCCACATGAAAAAGGATGAAGGTGGATCCCTAACTCACACCATATATAAAATTAACTCAAAATTGATTAAAGACATTAATGTAAGAGTTTAAAACTGGTAGAGAAAAAACATTGCCCACAATTCTTAATTTTTATAACCTTAGATTAGGCATTAACTTCTTTTTAAAAAAAGGCACAAGCAATGAAAGAAAAAAGATAAAAGATAAAGAACCCTTATAATATAATATTAAAAAGAAAGATAACATAATTTTTAAAAATGGGAAAGGATTTGTAGACATTTCTCCAAAGAAGATATACAACTGGCCAACACACACATGAAAAATAGCTCAATATCATTAGTCACTGGGAAAATGCAAATCAAACCACAGTGAGATATTCCTACATATCTACAGATATAGCAATAATGAAAGAGATGGACAATAACAAGTGTTGACCAGGATGTGGAAAAATTGGAACCTTTAAACATTGCTGGTGGGACTATAGAGTGATGCACCCACTTTGGAAAACTTAGTAGTGCCTCAAATGTTAAACATAGAGCCATCATAGGGCATAGCAATTCCACTCCTAGACAACTGGAAACAGCCGCACAAAAACTTGCAGAATAATGGTCATAGCAGCATTATTCCTAGTAGCTAAAATGTGGAAAGAACCTAGTCCAACTATTGATGAGTTGATCAACAAAATGTGGTATGTCCAGTTAATTGAATATGATTCAACCACAAAAAGGAAAGAAGAACTGATTCATTCTATAAGATGAATGAAACTTGAACACTTTATGCTCAGGTTTGTTTGTTTGTTAAAAGCTAATGGAAAGGGGGCACCTGGGTGGGTCAGTGGGTTAAAGCCTCTGCCTTCGGCTCAGGTCATGATCTCAGGGTCCTGGGATCGAGCCCCGCATCGGGCTCTCTGTTCAGTGGGGAGCCTGCTTCCCTTCCTCTCTCTCTGCCTGCCTCTCTGCCTACTTGTGATCTCTGTCAAATAAATAAAATCTTAAAAAAAAAAAAAAGTATAAAAAGCTAATGGAAAGAAGCCAGACACAAAAGACCACATATTGTATGATTCCATTTATATGAAAGGTCCAAAATTAGCAAATCCATAGAGACAGAAAGCAGAAGCAAGAAACTGGGGGAAGAGAGGAATGGAGGGTGACTGTGATGGGCATGGAGTTTCTTCTGGGGGTGATGAAAATGATCTGGAATTAGATAGTTGTAATGATTATACAACTCAGTAAACACACTGCATTGTAGACTTTAAAAGGGTGAATTTCTTGGTATGTGAATTATATCTCAATATTAATAAATAAAAACAGGAAGCTGTGCCTTTGAATTGTTTACTAGTGTGGAAATGAAACACAGAGAATTAACTAACATTGCCAAAAATTAGCAACAGAATCTGCATTCTGATTTGCAGATCTGTGTATTTTAATCTACTAATTCACTGCACTAGCTGGATCTCACCCAATTCCCATGCTGAAACTTCCATGTAGCATGCAGTTAATTATTGAAATTTTCTAACAAATTTGGTGGGAAAGGTTTCCCTGCCTGCTCACTATGCAAAATGCAGTGACATGGTATTTAAATTTACTTCTGTATCTTCAGTTTATTTAGGATCAACTTTTAAATTAATTAGTATACATTGATTGAATACCTAGCCTATGCCCAGTACTGTGCACATGGTTGGAAATGCAGAACTCAAGCTCAGAAAGTCAAGAAAATAGAAATATAAATTGAGAAATCATGGGTCTTTGGGTGCTGGTTAAAGTCCTAGGATTGAATGGAGTTGTTTAGGAAAAGCAAGCAGGGAGAAGAAAGGAACTGGAAAGGAACCCTGGGGACAGATGTTTCAGAGCAGTCAGAAATCATTCTATTAGTGACAAGCACTGATAAGAAGTGGTTAGTGAATATAGTAGTAGGACAAAGTTACCCTGCCTGATTCAAAATATCATCTTATTATATTACATTGTTATTACTTATTTTTTTAAAGATTTTATTTATTTATTTATTTATTTGACACGGAGGGAGAGATCACAAGCAGGCAGAGAGGCAGGCAGAGAGAGAGAGAGAAGCAGGCTCCCTGCCGAGCAGAGAGCCCGATGCGGGGCTCGATCCCATGACCCTGAGATCATGACCTGAGCCAAAGACAGAGACTTGACCCACTGAGCCACCCAGGCACCCCTGTTATTACTTATTTATATGACTGTCTCCCTTGCTATTCCCTGAGCTCCTCAGGTTTCTGCCTCTCTCTACTGCGAAAAGGTAGTTAGATAAGTCACCAAGACTCTCCTAATGGTCAGACTGCAAGGGCTTGCCTCAGTCCTTCTCATTTTATTACTGTCTTGCCTGTGATTCCACAAACAGACTATTGCTTTATTTTTTCCTAAGATATGGGCATAAAAATGGTGCTTCTTTCTGAGGATCCAGAAGAGGCTCTCCTTGGGCATGGGACGGAGGTGGGACTGCACAGAATCCTCCCTTTATCTGATGCTACTCACCCGCCTTTGCTCTTCGCCCTTGCTCCTCGCCTCCCACAGTCCCCACTGCAGAATGAAGCCCATGCATAGTTCTCTGTGGTTCTGCCTCCCTGAAGCTCTACTCACAGGGGGTTCCACCAGAGGAAAAAAACCAAAACACAAAACCATCATATCTAATAGAACAGAACAATAGCGGGGGGATGAGCCCTGGCTTCATGGGAACAGGCTGCCTTACACAAGCTTCATGACACCTCTCTCGATTCCAGCTCCTTTGCGGGATCCTCTTCCTTTGTTGACCCTACATATGGGCGCGCTTCTCCTAGTCTAGTCTACGACTCATCCTGAGCAACTTCATTTACTCTCGTGTTGTCAACTCAATATATTGATGTTTATCAATTTATATTTCTTTTCCAGATCTGTTCTTGAAGGCCAACACAATATGGCCTTCTCATCCTTATAGACATCTCAGATTTAATGAAAAAAAAAAAGAAAAAAAAAGAAAAAAAAAGGAACTCTTCCTCCCAAGACATGTTTTTCCTATATTTCTACCATCAGGTGTGGTTTTTTTTTTGTTTTTTTTGTTTTTTTTTTTTTTATTTGAAAGACAGAGATCACAAGTAGGCAGAAAGGCAGGCAGAGAGAGAGAGAGAGGAGGAAGCAGGCTCCCTGCTGAGCAGAGAGCCTGATGCGGGGCTCGATCCCAGGATCCTGGGATCATGACCCGAGCCTAAGGCACAGGCTTTAACCCACTGAGCCACCCAGGCGCCCCCATCAGGTGTTTTTTAACCCAACCTTGCAAACTAGGAATCGCCTTGCCTCTTTCTCTCTCCCAAAACCAAATGATGAAGTAATCCTACCCATTCTACGACCATAATATATTTTAGATCCAATAACATTTTCATTAGTTCACCTCACTTTACATCTGATCATTTCTTTCCTAAATAGCTATCATTAACTCATGGCCTCCCTACCTCCCATCATGACTTTACTCCATTTAACCCTCCAATTAACCTTGAAAGAGTGATCTTTCTAAAATACAAGATTAAATATTTAATTCACAAAATGAAACAATTTTGATAACCTATATCATGGTTCCCAAAGTGTACAATGAATCACCCTAGGGTGCCATAGTGAATTCATGGCATTACAGCAGGATATTTTTAATTTTTGAAGGAAATGCAACACTATTTATTAGACACCATACAAACTACCACTATCATGTCATTTGAACATAACTATGTTGTATAACAATAAAGAAAACTGTTGGGTATTTCCTCTGGCCTAGGGCATCCTGAAAAATTGTGGAGACACTAAAGGTGCAGTGAACTAAGGAGGTTTGGGAATCTATGACCTACCAAATGTGTTCAAGCCCCTACCATAATACAAATTGGCCTTTGTCCACCTCTCTAGCCTCATTTCTCTCCTAGTCATGCCTTTCCTTTTCACCTAGTCCTACTCTACAACTTAGCCAGATAGGCTTATATCTCCCCAATTACTTCTGCCATGCTGAGTGGTTAGGCTCTGACATCCAAGAGAGTTAGAGACATACATGGTCTACCCAGGGTCTAGAAGTGAGACCTGGTCCCTCAACAGAACATAGTATGAAGTAAATAAACCCGGGAAGTCACTTCATAATCCCTATACTGGGTGGATTCTGTATGAGTTGGATTACCTGAAGAAAGAAAGGAAAAGAAAGAAAAGAGAGGAGAGGAGAGGACAGGAGAGGAGAGGAGAGGGGAGGGGAGGAGAGGGGAAGGGAGGGGAGGAGAGGGGAGGAGAGGGATGGGGTGGGGAGAGGAAAGGAGTGAAGGGAGGAAAAGGAA
Source organism: Martes martes (assembly GCF_963455335.1). Lineage (NCBI taxonomy): Eukaryota > Metazoa > Chordata > Mammalia > Carnivora > Mustelidae > Martes > Martes martes. The sequence continues at coordinate 125,004,495 of NC_137895.1, forward strand.
GGGAAGGGAAGGGAAGGGAAGGGAAGGGAAGGGAAGGGAAGAGTTCATTGGCTATTCTTTGGAATTCCACTTGCATTTTTCAGGCCAATGAAAGAGGCCAGTGCTCCCCAGGTTCCTGTCCTGCTCCCCATTTTCTACATCTGTATTTTTCTAGGGTGGGAGACAGCCAACAGTGAGATTGTTTTTGTTAATGGCTGTACTACCCCCTTCCCTTCCCTTCCCTGAAAAGAAGCATAGCACCTGAGTGACATAAATGACTGGTCCTTTCTTTGTACCCTATTTTATTTCATTCTATCACAGAGATTCTTTTGCACTTACCTGTTCACCTGTGTCCTCCACTAGACCACACACTGGTGAAGGGCCAAGACTACACATGATTCTTTGCTATATTCTCTTCACCTAGCAGAGAGTCTGATACATAGTAAGTGATGAGTGGATATTTGATGACAGGTGGGGATTCTCATCACATACAAAGGAGAGGAATGGATATTTGATGAATGAATAAACTTCAAGGAGGGTGTGGTTGAGTCCCACAAAAAGTTCAAGTAAATTAGAAAGTAAATATTGTCCATTGGAAACAAAAGCCTTAAAGTTATTAATGACATTAAAGATGTTCCAAGAAAGTGACAGGGACACACTGGTTTGCAGGTGTTGAGGAACAAACTGGAATATGTGGCAGGCAGTGTTTACTGCCTCCCCAAAAGTCATCCCCCCCATTTATTCCTTGCTAAACACAACTCCAGTTTTATTGAGGTATGGAGAAGTTTCCCTTTGATGTAGCAAGGTGGGCCCAGCCCCTAAACTAGGGGTGATAATGTATGGTGTAGTGCCAGCTAACAATACGTAAGGGGAAATCCTTGAGTGGGTTATTTTGGAAAATATTTTACTTCCTTGAGAAGAGAAGAGCTCATGAAGAGTAAGCTTTCTGCCTGCCTTCCTGCCTTTGAACCCAATGTGAAGATGTGATTCCTGGAGTTGTGGCAGCCATTTTGCAACCATGATGTGAAGGTCAAATACATTGCAAAGGTCTGACATCACTGAATCCGAAAAAACACCAGCAACTCTTTACCGATAGACTTTTTGTCACTTAAGAAAAATAAACTTCTATTTTGGCTGGGTTTTCTCTTTTACTCTTAATTGACAGGAAGAAGGAAAAGAGACACAGCAAGTACAGACCACACTTCAATGGACATATTACAAATAATATGATTGGCAGCTACAGAACACAGATTTTTTGACAGCATTTGGAAACGAGGCTGGAAATGCAAGTGAAATGATGTTACGGGGGACTCTTTTGCCCTGAAAGAGACTTGGGCTGCACTTCTGTTGGTAACAGGGAGTCACAGAAGGTTTTTGAGGAGTTTTGGAACTTTCTGAAGATGATTTTGGCAAAATTAGAGGGTCCACATATGCTAAAGAGTGATGCTTCTCTTTGTCTAACTTTCTGACTTTTATTTGACATGACTGTATTGGCAACGCCCACTGTGTGACTCAGTTGGTGCCTAAACCCCTCAGTTCACACATGAGTGAGCCAAACAATAACCATGTTGCTTCACAGTGTTTGTCGACCTAATACAAACATAAAGTCTCAAAGCAAATGAAATGTTACATTATTTCAATGCTGCCATGATATAAATACTCCCAGAGGAAGTTACAAGTAAACAAAACTTCTATAAATGAAAAGTAGTGATGGTAGAAATCAACATTATATGAACTCTTGCCATATAAAATGAGAAAATGAGACCACATATATATTTCCAAAATACCGATTCCTGATATTTAACCTGCACAAAAACACTAGCTGTGCCTAAATAATAAATCTTGCATGATAAGAGTGCTTTCAAGAGTGCTTCTATAATGGTACAGAGGGTTTTTAATTTGTTCACTTTAGAAAACATTTTTAATGATTTCATCACATAAGAATAAATGCTCTTATGCTGATGCATAGTTTCAAACATGTTTCCCTCTTCCCACTAAATCCACTCAGAAAACAAGTTTATAACAGAGAGACACCAAACTAGGGGGAAATCTTTGCTGTACACATCATATAACATTCAAAGACTATACAGGAAAAACACTGGGGAGTGTTTATTTTGTTGTCATATGTGTGAATGTCACCTTACAAGGATTATTATGGGCTAAGAAAAAGAAATCTGTAATTTGGGGGGGGTTTGGACTAGGAATTAATGTTAGAGAATTTTAAGTAAATTATATCAAACTAATTTAAAAAGTATAAGGAACAAAAAGGGATAATATATTGCTATTGTTGCCTCTGATCATTTTACAAAGAGACACCCCCCCTTTGGACGTCTTCCTATACCCTCCTTCCTTCTTTCCTTGTCCCTAAAAGGAAATCACTTTTTTTTTTTTGAAGTCAGTATGTAGCCTTCCTGTTAACAGTACTATATGTCTACTTACATAATATTTAATTTATCATTTCCTCTATGGATTGTGCATTCTAATCTTTCCTTACTCCAAGATCATGAAGATATTCTCCTGTATTGCATTCCAATATTTTTGAAGTTCTATTTTTTTTTTAATTTAGGTTCTTAATCTGTCTGAAGTTTATGAGTGGAGGAAGGTCATGATCTAATTTTTTTTAATATGAAATTTTTAATGAAATAAAGGATTAACCACTGCTTTATAATCTGTAAACTCCTCAGCAACACACTCCATATTTTGTTTTGTTTTGTTTTTTCCGCACCCCATGTTTTACCTGTATCCTCCTCAATATATTGCCTCAGTGGGCTTTGAACACTACTGGTACTTGATATATACATACATATTTTGGATAACTGATACATTTTTCTATCCCCTATTGCTTAGAGGATATTCAGAGTTATCTAGATTAATCTGAGTTGTGCCTTAATTTATCCCCCTGAACAGGAAATAACATCTTAATAGGATTAACTTGGTATAAGTACTGAATCGTTCCAATTAAACTAAAGGATACTAATAACTTTCCTAACTTTGGCCATTTTAAGAAAGCTTGTCTGGGAAAAAAACAAAAAACAAAAAACGAAACCTACTTACCCTTCAAGTTAGACTTGTCTTATTTTTTCATCTATGAAGAGAAAAGCATGACAAAGCAGGACCCTGAATTAAAAACAAGTTTTAACCTATTTTTATAAGACTTGTAAGTCAACTATTTAAGTCACAAGAAAACATATGCCAAGCTCAATTTGATAAACATATTTTGAAGGTATGAATCTACAGATTAAGGCTCTTAATAAGGCCTACTTACCTTGATTTAGTTCTTGCCAAGACCTGCTTCCTTTCTCCTTTCTTTCACAAAGAAATCATCTGAAAGTGAGATATGTAACTGAACTGTAGTCAAAGGCAATTAATTGAAAACCAGGAAGGTAACTTTTAAGAAGAAACATTCTAACATTCCTTCAAAAAAATTATTCCCTAATACAGTTTTTTAAATGTCTCCTATAAAGTTTTGATCTTTTCAAATAATTCCAGGAGCATTAGAATCACATAAGGGATGAACATTTGTGTGTTGTTGTTGTTGTGTTTTCTGGAGGATGTGGATCTGAGAGACTACAGTGAAGAGGTAAAACAGGCCAGAAGACCATGAAAATGCACAGGTAAACGTGAACAAAGGGAAATATAGTTGGTTTAAAAAATATTGGAAAGCAAAATCATTTTGTTTTCAAATACTGTATGTAGATTAATCTTTTTACCAAGACTAAAAGAGGCAGTCAGGTCAGAAAGTGATGTCAATGCTTTCACGTTTGTATTGACTTAAGTCTTTCACTTGAAATAGCTTCTCTCAAATGCTTCTTACATAGAACGCAGGCAAATTCCTCCCAGCCAAAAGCAAAAAACCGAACCAAACCCAGGAGTCTCCACTACGAAGATGAAGCGCCATCAGGACATCCCACCTTCTGCTTTATCTTTAATGTAGCAACATACTTCTCATTGTTTCACTGAACAGCGCTTAGAGACCTTGAACTTCAAAATCATAAAACGTCTAGAGAAACTATCCGAGAATCTCAATTTGGAGGCGTTACCTATTCAAAAGCATTTGTCTCTTGAAAGAGTTCATCCTTTTTTAAGAGATCAACGTCAGCTATGAGTGAAAAAGAAAAAGTAATTAAAAAAAAAAAAAAGCAGCAGCAGCAGCTTATCCCTAAAAACATTACTATCTTAGTGCCTGGGGTTCCCTCTGTTCAAAATAAAACAAGAAAAAAATATGATTCCCATTGTTGTCTTCTCTTAAAAATTGCATCTCTTAAAATTGGCATTGGGAATCCCCTGGGAAAATGAGAGTCAGATTCCCTATTTACCCCAGCCACGCCGTGCCTTCGAACGCTGCAAAAGCGAGAATCGAGATTCTTCTCTTCCTCTCACCGCCCCCCCCCTTTCTTTTAAAGGTATTCCCTTCGGCTTCCACCCTGAGCCTCCTCCTGGGCGGGTGGCGCTCGGCTGCTGAGCGAGTGTCTGTCGCGCGAGTCTGGGAGCAGCGCCCTGGGTGACGGGAGGCGAAGGTCCCTGCAGCCGCCAGGCCAGCGCGCGACTAATTACAGGAGATTCTTGGATCCTAAAAGAAAACCTTTCTTTACCAAAGCAACTCAGTGCCTCGCCTCACCATCCCTACCCTCCGCACCGCTCCCCGATACACACACACACACACACACACACACACACACACACACACACGAAATAAAGTGAGACGGGCGGGGGAGGGAGAGCCCAGAAAGGGAACTGAGAAGAAAAGCGCCTGTGACACAAAATGGAGAAAGAGGAACCGAGAGGGGAATGAAGAGAAGGAAAAGCGGGGGAAAGGAGGTTATGAATAAGAAAAGGAAACGCGCGGTGGGGTCGGCCACACGGGGAGGACAGCAAGGGAGCGTAACGTTGAAGGACTGGCGGGGGAAATCCACGAAGTGAGAGGCAGAGGAGCAAAGAAAGACGTTCTAGATGCCGAGGCTCCATTTTCAGCAGCGCCATATTCGCTTTTCCTTTCGCCGCTTTTTGTTGGGTTTTGTTTGCAGTCGGTGGACAGGCGCCAGCACATTTCTGCAGCTTCAGCAGCTTTGGTCCGACAGATGGGGAGGGACGGAGGGCCCGGGCGGGGACGAGCGTCCTCGGCCCGGGCCTGGCGCGGCCCCCTCCCCAGCCGGGACCTCCCGCGCACCTCCCGCCCCCGGGCCTCCGGGCCGCGCGTCGGCCTCCCGCTCCGCTCGGCCCGGGAGGGAACACCCGCCGGGGCCCCGCCGCAGCCCCCGTGCCGCCCGAGCCCTCCAGTTCCGCCCACGGTGGTGGCCACTGGCGCGTGCTGCTGCGGGGACGGCGGACCGAGAAGCGTCGAAGAAAGAAACCGAAAAAGACACGCTAAACCCTTGGGGAGGAGGGGGGCGGGGGGCGCACGCTGGGGGGCAGCGAAGAGGGAGCCCGAAAAAACAGCGCCTTCCTCGAGGGACCTGGCGGCCGGGGCCCGCACTCCGCCCGCGGGGCCACCTCCACCTGCGCGGCGCGGCGGGGGCGGCTGGGCCTCGGTTCGCGCGCTCGCGCGGAGGCCGCGTCCCCGGCCCCTGGGAGCACCCGGCTGCCCGACGCGGCGCCTGACCCAGGCCGCCAGGCCTCGCGCGGCCGCCGGAAGGACGTCCGAGGTCGGGGCCCGACCGGAGCCCCGGGCGCGTCCGGAGGGAACGACTGGCCCGCGTCGGCCTCGGAGCGCCCGTCCAGGAGGCGGCCCCGGAGCACGGGCTTCGTGGTGCGATTCCCGGGGATTGTAGGTGCGGCCAAAGCCTCGAAGCTCCTTCGGGGTTAAGTTCTCGAGCAATTGAAGGCGGTTCCAGAAAAACGTCAGGTCTTGTCACCCCCGACCCCAACTGCTGGTGTCCGTCGACTTAGATCTCGGTCCGTGGTACGAGTGGCAAACGCACCCGAAGTACATTGTCTTCGCACCCTCCTCCTTTCGCTTCACTTGCACTTGACATTGTCCTTCGCTCGAAGTTAGGTCCCAGCTGGCGCTAGAGAAGCCCCTAGGTTCGCGGCGTCCGTACCCCAGCCTCCGGGGCCGCTGCCCCCGCCACCCCCGAGCCTCTGAGGGCCCTCCGGGCGGGAGGACGCCGGCGCGGGGAGGAGGTCCCGGGGCTGCGGCCGGTCTGGGCCCGGCTCCTCGCGCTGACCCGCACAGGGCGGCCTCGGGGAGGCAGGCATCCACGCGGGACCCCCGCGCCGTCGGGTCCCGCACCGCCCCGCGCTGCAGGCCGGGACCGCCGCCTCCCGCTTCCCGGCGCCTTCACTTCGTCGTGCGGAGGTGCGGTGGCTTGAGGCAGCGACGGACTCTTCATTTCGGTGGAGTGCCGCAAGTCCCGGCGGAGACCCGGGATCACCGCGATGGTAACCGAACCCCACAATGTCCCTGGGCCTGTCGCTCAGCGCTTTGCTGGCGTCGCACCTAAAAGGAAACGTCTTCACTCTTGTTTCCACCGGATCGCTGCGTCCTCCTTTCCTGGCCAGCTCTGAAAACAGAGCACTGCGTCTGTCACCGGTCCCCGGAGCACTCGGATAACCCCAGACCCCGCAGCCGCCCCAAACTTAGCGCCTTAGATGGTCCCCTGCTGCCGGCCATCCGCCCTCGAACCCAGTCACTCCGAGAGCACCGACGGCGCATGCCCACTTGAGGGTCTACTTTGGACATTATAACCCGGCTCTTTTATTACTATGGCTATGTTAACCGGCCTTTAAATTTTGGGATAACATTTAAGTCATTATCGACAGTTGATTGTTTATATGGCTGGTTTTCAGACGACAGGCTTACACAGAGAAAATATATCTGTCCCAAACATCAAACAGACAAAAACAGATTCATTTTATTCTTCTATTAGAAAAGTTGCATTAAAATGCAAGTTTCAAGTCACTTTAGTATTAAACTGTTTTCCCTAAGGAGAGCTGGATGGCGAAGCTCTACCATTAGGCTTGACATCCTTAGTTAGGGTGATCTTTTCCGTGTGTGTGTGTGTGTGTGTGTAAAATGCTAACATCAAAACTTCAAATTCAAATAGCTATGTGATGGTTTTAGAATATTCCATAAAATTAAGAAGTAAAAATATGGACAGGCTACAGGCCTAGCTCACAGGTAACACTACAACTTCTGTTTCTGAGACAGATAAAAAGGGTTATGGGACATTTTAAAAATTTTCATATTCATAGTCTGGAATAGACATTTATCATTTCATGATACATGAAATTTTAAACTGAGCATTACCTATAAGACTCAGGTTTATATTATATTTCTTGGATATACTCAACAGTCTTTTGTGTTTCCCTTTTTCATGAAAAAGCTTACTTTTTAGTCACCAGTTTTCTTTTAATTTAGTCATGAACTTTCTCTTTTTTTTTTTTTTAAAGTACAAACCCTAAAGCCATTTAGAAAAGGATATTTACTGCAGCTGGATGAAAGGGCAAATGCAGTTTAAAATTAGTTCCTTTCTCATCTCTCAAATATCACTTCCTTCAGAAATAAAAGTTGGAAGTTGTAACTTGTAAGGTACTCTATCCACTCTTACATCTAACTATTGAAAGCAACTGATTAGGTATTAAGGCCTACTCTTTAAAAAATCATTGCAAAGCATTTATTAAACTCTTAAGAGAAACTAGGGTTTCTTTTCATAAATCCCCCGTACTGATTAATTGCCTTGTAGGACAAAGATCATCATTGAATGTATCCCACTTCTAGCAATTCATGTGTTAAATAGTGCTAGGTAGTATGCAATTTAAGAAGAAAAATCAGATCATCTCTATTTGACAGATTTACCATGTAAAAGGTGTCAGACAATCATTGTCTTAGACTTAAAAGAAGAGGCAGAATTTTAAGTAGAGCTCTTATATTTTATTCAAAATCCATTTTAGAAAGATAAGGTAATAGAAATTACCTGCAGAGCAAATTTATGGCAAAATGTCTCCTTAAAAATGCAAAAAACTAATTCAGAAATGTTCAATATGGGTTAATCAACTTGTAACACATACAATCTTTACGAAACTATACTGGCAATTTTTGTTAACATTACTTATTGAGCTGTTTTTTAAAGTCTTAATATTGGTAATTTACTGAATACTGTTAAGGCATTTCTTTATATTTAGAATTGCCTGCTTTGTAATATCATAAGTCCTAATTGCTCCAACCCACTGAAGTATCTTATACCAACTGTCTTTTAGGTGGTCCTTATTTGTATTATGACTACCTCTAATTTTAAAAATGTGTAATTTTTACATTTTGGAGTAACGTTTTTTAATGCCAGCTATTGTCATAGGGAATTAGCATATGGAGTACATTCAGGTATTTTACTCTGTTAGGGCCCAAATTTAAATGCCTGAAATAAGGTTTGCTGAGGGTGGGCCTGGGAAAAAATTATTTTAAATAAATAAACAACTGAAATAAGGCATATACAATGACAGGAAGCAGCAAAGAAAAGAACTTCATTTTATTATAATTCTATTGGCATTTTAAGAACATTTAATTAAAAACATAAAGTAAATTCCCAGTTTGTCACAACCTTGTTTTTGTACTAAAATACTAAAAAGTAATGCAATTTACATTCTCTAGTTACCCCTTTCTGATCCTTTGCTTTACAAAAGAATCTTCTGGTTATGCCTACATGAAACAAGCATGATCAAACACTTAGATAATGAAATAAAATGAAAATTTTTAAATAATTTTCCTTTCTAATGTTTGATATGGATCCTTGTTTAATGAAAAATTAAAATAGCTCCAAAATTTTAACAATTTTAAACCTAAACTTAAGATGAAAACTTGCATTCATTTATCAAATATATAGAATTTATTGAGGTCTAAGATGACCTGAGCAATTAATGTGTGGAAAATAAATATTGAAAAGCAGGAAGTTCAAAGGTTATAATTCTATTTTAACTCAGAATTTAGGAGTAGTGTTCTTTTTTATTATAATATTAACTTTTGCTTTAGGAAGGCTATGTATGATACCACAAATGCTTAAAAAAAAAAAAAAAAGTGTGTAGTACCAGGAGTGTTTGGAGGTTTAAAGGGGAGTTATGGAAGTAATTTTATACCTTCTTTATCTACATGTTTGCTTGAAAACACTTTTTGTTTGTTTTCAGGTAAATATTTGACAATATATTCAATGCTTCAGACAATTTCTCAGATAACTGTAAAGATTGAAAGATAAGAGAGCAAAAGAACACTGGTTGACAAAATTTTATAGTCTTTATGTCACAAATAAAAATTGCATTTAAGCCATTAATCTTAAGTACACTCAAATTCTACAAAGTAATGCAGAAAAATTGCACAGTTGTTTACCAAATACAAAATTATTACTACAACAAATGCATTATTTTATAAGTCTTTTCAGTGGTTTTTGTACATTTTAATATATTGTTTTAAATTATTTGTTATAGTACAAGTGTTCTGAATTGTATTTTTTTAAACCTATAGAAAAGCCAGCTGATTTTTGTACATTAGGAATAATAAGAAACTACTAGAATTCTTGGTTACTAACAAGGGTCTAAGCACAATGATAACAGAATTTCATAAATCAATTATATGCTCCATTTGATGAGTATAAAGCATAATTAACTTACTTGACACCAACACAAACAATGTTTTGTTTCTTCACAGAACAGGCTATGAGCTGTTTCCAATTATTGCACTGAAATGCTGTCCTCTAAAATTAACAAATGAATGAACATTTGCATACTGTACATTGTACTGAAGACAACCTAGAGTAGAGCTATCCAATTGTTTCTCTAATTATATTTTGCCTACTTACATAATTTATTTTCCATGGAGGAACTAGTGATTACCTAATTATTTTTTAAGTAAGTAACTTGGTGAAAAAACTCCAAAAGTAATATATTATTCTTATGAACAATGTAAGATAAAATTAATCATTTAAACTGGCATCTGGAGATTGTGATTTTAATTCTTAATTTAGAATATTGAGCAAAAAAATGTATTAGTTATGTCATTCCTTTTATCATGCTCTCCCTTACAATTATACAGGAAAAATAGAAACAAGTATATAGATAATTAAAATAAATATTTTCTGGTTATGTAAAAGAAAGGAGAGTTTTATAGGAAGGGAGATTAGTGCAGAATTCTTGCCTGCCTTCCTCCCAGGTAGTCTAAGCAAATTGCTACTTCGTACAACTTCAAGGGCAACGGCAAGGGATGCATCTTTCCCAAATGCTTCTGTTACCTGTTTACTGATGCCTTCAACATCTTTATAATTTAAAAGTTAGAACCTAGGTAAAATCCAAGTACTACTGAGAAAACTCATATTCTCAGCTGTTATCAATTATTTATACCTTCGAACGAGTGTCAGAGCAGCAAGTGTTGGTGGAAGGGAGAGAAAGTTGCAGGACATGAACAATGGATAGGAATGAGAAGAGAACTTGGGGATGTGGGAAGGAACAGAGAACAGGCTGAGGGTGGGAATTGTTGAGGGGCAGAGACACATGTTCTTGTCCCCAGTTTGGCCTGGTCAAAAGTAACTGACTAGGCAACACTCCATTTAACATTAGCATTAAATGATCTATAACCTATTTCATTTTATACTGTTCCTTATATCTGAGCAATTAAGTTATCAGTGCAAGGTGTAATGGAAAAAGAATGAATTAGAGATTTCAGGTGCAAATTTGACTTGAATGTGAAATGCTCAGATCATTAAAGCCATGTCTATAAAATAGAAAGTGAAATATTAGTTATGTTATGTATTTGACAAGCAGATAATCTCTCTGTCTACATAAATCAAAGTAACTAGATGATTGCCAAATTTCAGCTTTCCTGTGAGCTGTATTAATAAATATCATGACTAAAGACAGTCTCTTAAATCACTTTCATGGTAGATTTTAGGTTTTGTTTTGTTTTTTTTTTTCCTGCTGGTTATATTAATGATGATTTCCATACTGTGAGGATATTATAACAATTGTTAGTTCAAAATTAACTAAAATGGGGCACCTGGGTGGCTCAGTGGATTAAGCCTCTGCCTTCAGCTCAGGTCATGATCCCAGGGTCCTGGGATGGAGCCCCACATTGGGCTCTCCACTGAGCAGGGAGCCTGCTTCCCCCTCTCTCTCTGCCTGCCTCTCTGCCTACTTGTGATCTCTCCCTCTCTGTCAAATAAATAAATAAAATCTTTAAAAAAAAATTAACTAAGATAACCAAACTATCATGTCATGGTTCAGTTATTTCAAACATAAACCAGACTTGATTTTTTTTTTTTAACAAACTGTTTCTGACACATTTTCTATCCTAAAAGCAGTATTTGTCAGTTTTCAGGAAACAAATGAAGGTTAATAGATCATCAGTATTGAGTTTAACTTCATAATTTTTTTTAAAGTTTTTATTTATTTATTTGAGAGAGAGAGAGCACAAACAGGGGGAGGAGCAGAGAGCAAGGGAGAAGTAAACTCTTGGCTGAGCAGAGAGCCAGACGTGGGTCTCGATCCCCGGACTCTGGGTTCATGACCTGAGCTAAAGGCAGACCCTTCACCGGCTGAGCCAACCAGGTGCCCCCTAACTTCATAATTTAAAGTAAAAAGAGGAATTGTGTGTTAAAATGCTAATGGCCTAAATGTGATGTGTATGTATGTTCTTCATTCTTGAATACTGAACAAATATCATTGAATTCACCCAAACCAAAAATATTGAAATATAATTTCTAGTCAATTTGCTTATCCATAATTGATTTTTCTGGTTTGCAGTTCAATAACTTATCAATGATCAAAGATAAGTTTCAGCAAATTAACTCTTTGTAAGTTTAAACAACTGACAATCATTTTTCAATGGTACCACGCTTCTTAACACTAATTCAAGAGATTTGGAGATACGCTGCTGATTTAGGAAGCTGAGTCATGCTGATTTGCAAAGGAATTGTTTAGCTTGTACTCTTGTCTCTGACGAAGGCAGATACACCTTCAGATACGCTAGATTCAGGCATATAAGGATTCCAGCTGTTAACCTGCTTCCTGGGTCCAGTTCTACAGCCTATGTCTCCTCCCTTACCTGACTTGATTCTGGCGTCCTACTTTATGGTTGCAGGCTGAATTTTTTCTCCTGTATTCCTAACTTGGCTCACCTGCATTTTAAGCATACTTTCTCAGTGTTTATCTGTTTTTGGAAAGATCCTATCTGTGTGTGTCTCTGATCATAGCCTACACATCCCAGGAAAAGCTAACACAGTGGCTCAGCCAAGCAGTCAATGCTCTATTTCCTGGTGGCATGACCACCCGATCACTGGCCCTTCAGTAAGAATAGGGACCTGTCAGTCATCTGCTGACCGGGTTTCCCTCTCAGCTGTGCCGGCTCTCAGATGTCTAGAGCTACATGCTCCATCGGAACAGCCCAGGAAAATTCTCGCCTTTGCAACAGTACACAGTTGTGCTAGGGTTTCTCTCTATTTCCTATATTAACTAGATCAATGAGTAATTTTTTTTAGTTTGTTGGTTGCCAAAAATGATCTTCTGCCAGTTTTATCTGAAAGCCTGCTAATTAGTCCCATCTTCAGTTAAAGGGAATAGAGGAACTGTCCCCATTACCTGCATTGTCTCAGTGCTGGGCCAGCCCCAGTGATGGCTGGATACTAGTCTTCTTAGAACTAGACCTCCCGATAAGGAGCATGACGAATATGAAGGCCTTGAGTAAGGCCTCAGCCTCCCTGGCCTCATCTTGAGCTACATACTTGAAAACAGGAGAACATCATGACTCTGATTTACTAGTATCAGATCCCCAAATCCTGGGCCACTGCCTTTGTTTGGCCTTGTGACAACTTTTGCTAAATCCCAGCACATCTGCAAAGCATTCCCTACCAGCAGTGTAAGTGTGGGGAGCCCAAACCAGATTACATTGTGTGTAGAAGGTGAAATAAATGTTGGTGATTTAATTTATCATGTTTTCTGCAACATAGTTCTCTTGGTTTTTATTGATACTCAACTACTTCTCTTTAGGATTCTGACATTTTTTTAAAAAATTGGTGTAATCAGTATTCTACTTCTTGAAGATTTGGTTCGGTCTCTTATTCCCAGATGTGGCAGCTTTAATGAACTTAATTGCAGGTTGGCGAAGACCTATCCATAGTTTCTTGATCTATTTTTCTAACATACTATGCTATTTCATTTATTCCTCATAATAAGTTTATGAGGAAGGTACTGTTAAACCGATTCTACAGAAATGCAAGTGCTCAGTTAATGTAACAATTCACCTTTAGCCAAGCATTGTACAAAGTGCGTGAAGTACTTTACACATAAGGACTCTGACAGGCATACCATTATGATGACAGGTTAATGAGGAAAGAAGGCTTGAGGTGGTTAGTAAAGTGGCTGAGAGTCTTACCAATGGCTTTGGTAAGACCATTCTAACTGACCATGCTTACCATGCCTTCCCTGTTGTGCAAACCAATGGATCCTTTTCTATCCTTACAATCCCATGGCCCCAGTGAACCCTCTTAGATTGACACCATGATTGCTCGCCCTTTTTCCTACCTTATCGGCCTTCTTTGCCGCCTCTTCCCTCTTTATCTTAACTCTCAGGGTTGAAGTTCCTTAAGATAGCCTCCCGTTCCTCCCCTTCACTCTCTCTTTCCCTAGATGACCCCAAACATTCTCACAATTTCTCTTACAACATTTCTACAATGACAACATACGTCTATCAAAGAACTGGTCTCTGAGCACAAATTTATCTACCCAACAATCTACCTGTTATTATCATTTCAGTGCACCATGGGTGTCTAAAGTCACATGATAGACCCAAAGCTGGATCTTTGACCTTCTGCCCACAGGTCTGCTCCTCGCCTTCTCCATGAAGGGTTTCACCCTCTACCAAGTTGCCCGAGTCATTGTTTTCTTCCAATGCTGACAGCCAGTCTGTCACCAAGTTCTATCATTTTCACTCCACCGTGTGTACTGTTTTTCCCTTTTTCTTCATCTTGATAGCTGTAATATTAGTTCAAGCCATTACCGACTTTTCTCTGTACTACGGCAATAACTTCCTAATGGGATCTCCCCTCTGCTTTACCCCTAAATCTGTTCTCCATCCCGCCATTTATTTTGGTAAAATGTTCACAGAAATCTTACAGGAAAGCACACCAATTGTTAAGTGTATGCTTTAATGATTTTTCACAGCCTGAACACACTTGGACAACCAATGCTCAGATCAAGAAATGGCTTGTTCACCCCTTCTGCTCATTACCTTCTCCAGGTGACCTGACCTCTCTTGCCATTGTTTCATTTTGCCCATTTTGGAACATTATTATATAACTGGTAGTAACAGATTTGAAACATACAACAAATTATGACATGGTACCTAAACTCCTCAAAGGCTTCCTTTTTACTTCGACTAAAATATAAACACAGTACCGCAGCCTACAAGTACCAGTACAATCTGGCCTCAACCTACTTCCCCAAACTCAACTCCTGCCATTTCCCATTCACTTACTATGTTCCAACTCTTGTTTTAATTCCTTAAGTATGCCAAACCCTTTCTTAACTCAGGGCCTTTGCATATGCTGTTTCCTCTGCTAGAATGCTAGTTCCAACATGGCTGGATTCTTCTCACCCTCAAGTTCTCGTTTAACACCTCCCCAGAGAAACTTCCTGTGATCTCTCTATCTCATACACTTCTCCCATTCTCCTTCCAGAGGACAGAGCTTGTGATGGTTGGGGTGTATATCCAGAATGGCTCCAGTCTCTTCTGCTTGGCAAACAAAAGCAGCATAAGAAGATTTTTTCTTTATTTGTGTTAGCATCTCTGCACATATACAATTTATGGAGGTATTTGAATTGGTTAAATGCGGTAAAAAGGCAGTTGGGGGAATTAGAAAAAGAATATCAGAGATGGCAGATTCTGAAAAAAACACTCTTCTGGCTTCCAGGAGACTAAGGAGGGCATATGGACCGCCTTTATCACCTGTTTTAGATTCACTGGCCTCTTCTTTTAAAATGGAAATATTAAGCCCATCAGTCTGTGGGTCCCTGTAGTTATGCTGGAGTGGAGAGTACTGGGAACCTGGCAGGCAGAGAAGTGTGTGGGAGAGAAGCAGACTCCTTCTGCATATTTGGCCACTCTCCCTAGGACCCAGGTGGCAGATTCCTGGCAGAAACCATATTCTGTATGAGCTGAAACACTCACCACCTTACATTAAGTGTGTATATCTCGATTTGTGTGACTTGAGCTTGGATTTCTTGGAATTCCACTTTATCATATTCCTTCGAGCGTGCTCCTGCTGTGTTCAAATAGTTTCACACTGGAGATGGTTGCCTACGTGCTGTTGAAACAGACGTTTGGGAGGAAGGGAAGTGGAGAGGAGAAGAGGAATGGGTAGGGGAGCCCAAGGACACTGTCCACTGTCCGGTGAAAAACAACACCCATCCTTGAGGAAATGGTTTCAAAGTTGTCCTCCATGGGATGCCCAGTCTCACGCTGTCTTGAATGCTGCTGGGCAAGGCCCCAGTCTGCCCTCCCATGACACCAACACCTTGCCCAGGCTTATGAAGTAAGGCTGCATAGAGTTCCTCTGGACATTTTTCCTCGGTTTCACAGAATGCTCCACTTCGAATAGAATTTTTTTGAAAGTTTTTTTTTTTAAGATTTTATTTATTTAGTTGATGGAGAGAGACACAGCAAGAGAGGGAACACAGGCAGGGGGAGTGGGAGAGGGAGAAGCAGGCTTCCCGCCAAGCAGGGAGCCAGATCATGACCTGAGCCAAGGCAGATGCTTAACCCACTGTGTCACCCAGGCGCCCCTTGAATAGAATTTCTGAGTGATGTACTTCATGTAGGGTTTTGGGCTCATCCCCGGAGAAAAAATGTCCAGGATTATTCATATGAAAGTATTCCATGTTTCCAAAATGTTTGCTTTCCTGTAGCACAGGTTTGGAGAGAACACAAAAGTGTTAACTATTTGCTTCCAACAATTATATTATTACACTCATTTTTAAGAATAATTCAGGGTATAAAAGATACTAGACTTCATTACTGTTTGGGTTTTGGTTGGGCTATTTTCATTAAAAAAAAACAGAGATTATCTGAAGTTCCCTCAACTAATTGAGGTATGGGTCAGGTGAGAGAGAGACTATGTGGAAAGCAGGTCTGCTCCGGAGTCATGTAGGTGAATTTGCTCCCCTCCTGGGTGTGTCTGGTATTAATTCTTGAGGCCTGTCTCACCACTGCTACATCTGGGCTTCCTCCTCCTGCCTCCAAACGGTGGGCAGGGGAAGAGGGGGGTGAGAGAATGGCCCATCATCCGGGACGACGGCCTGGCTCTCTCTATGCTCAAGTCAGTAAGTTGACACTTGATTTTCCTCTCAGGACCTACCTGGCTATTCTCAGGGTATTTCTCTATCTCATAATTTCAAAGTTTCACCATCCACAGCAAGAATGCTTCATTCACTTACAGTTTTTCATTTCAAATTCCTGACAGAGACAGAAAGAGGGAGGGAAGAAAAAGAGAGAGAGAAAGACTGAGAGAGAGAATCTGAATGTCTCATTCACTCTTACAAGCCTAGTCAGGCCATGGGTCTCTGGCCAGCCTATGAATTTACTGTCTTTTCAGCTGGGGCTGGGCCAGGGGAAGAAGCGGGTCACGTAGTACACGTACCTAAAGTCTGCCATTTCAAGAAGGTTCAGAGGAGTGGGGGTGGGGGCCAGAGGGAATGATCCCTCTTTCTTAGAAGCAACTGTGGTTGTACTAGGCCATGTATTTGACATTCCTAATAAGCCTCATTAACAAAAGAAAAGCCTTAGCAATGCAAATAATGGTACAAAACATACAAGGTCATCTTTCTTTTTTTACTAAATGTTAAAATATATGTATATAATGACAGTAGATGTGTTTAAAGAATACATTCTTAAAAAAAAAAAAAGAGCTCTGGTTTGGAATGTTTATTTGACCCAGCTGTGGAGCATTATTCTACTGACTCAAGAAATTAATATATTCTTCAGAAGTATTAGTATTATAATAGTCTATTCCTGTAAGCAATAAAAAACAGAACATAAGGGTTGAAATAAGGGTTTATTTTTGTACACCTGGACTTCGATGGAAAAGAAGGCTTTGATGATAAGAAGGCTTTGGAGAGGCTGTTGTATGTTCTAGTTACAGTGTTCATAATAAATGTTAGGTATTTTCAATCTTTTCCTGCATTATTTAACATGAGTTTAACCCAATTTTTCCTTAGGCTCAATGGAAAACAGGTGTTAAGGGAGAAAGACGAAGATGTTTTTATCTTCCTCAGCTATTTCTGCAGTGGTGGGAGAAGGAATTTTCCCACATTCTGAATAAGAAAAGATCACACATTTCCATCAGCCATAGTTAGCCAAAAACCTAGAAGACATCCTTCATTCTTTCCATGCTTTACCCCCTCTTTCCAGCCAACCCTTTGTCCAGTCCTGGTGGTTCTACTTCCAAAATATATCCTGAATCCGACTGCTTCTCGCCATCATCACAGCTACTCGTCCTGCCCCAGCCTGGACTGCTGTAATAGGCTCTGTATCAGGAATGCATTCAGCAGCAAAGAGCAGAAAACTCAACTATGGTAGCTTTGACAATGAGGTGTATTTGTCACTCATAAAAATAGTCCAAGGGTAGGCAACCCAGGTCTGGTACGAGAGCTCAACAATGCCACCGGGGACCCAAACTCCGTCTTTCTTTTCTATCGTCTTTAATGTATTGGGTTTCATTCTCATGCTTCTTACCTCATGGTCTCCAGATGGCTACTACACTGCCAGGCATTGCATCTGTGTTCCAGACAGGAAGAAGGATGTGGGTGGAGAATGATTTCCTTCAGAAGTTTTGTCTTTTTATTTAGGAAGGGAAATCCTTGCCAGAAAACTAGTCCTCACATTTCATCAGCCAGAACTGGATTCTGTACCTATTCTTAGACCAATGAATATCCAAAAGACTAAGTTGCTGAGGTAGCTATTGCAAACTTGTTAACACAGTATTTCTCCTAACCTCCTTCTACTGTGCCCTCCTATAGCTGAGACTGGAAAGCTAAAAACTACATTTCCCAGACTCCCTTGCAGCTAGGGAATGCAGGGAAGCAATAGCGACAGGTGCTGGCTGTCCATTTTGCTGGTGTCCCTTAACAGAGGTAAGGTGGTTCTGGAGTGATTAAATAAGGACTTCCTTGATTGCCCCTTCTTTCGGAAAATGATTTATATCATTATTAACTCCACTTGGTGTTGGCTTTTCTCTTTTTGGCTATTTCAATAAAGAATACTACAATGTTATATAACTCGCAACAAAGCACTTTAAATCATATACTCTCTCACAGTTGATAAACTTAGCTTAGAACAAGATAAATTTCTTTAGTCTCAGAACCACAAATTCTTGGCTTCTCCAAAGATACTGGCTGCTGCTGGCGGTGATTTTGATGATGGGGTGATGATCCAGATACTGGGAATTCTAACTCCTGGTGGGTTTTTCCCGCCCTCTTGAATATAAAAATGCTTTAAGGCAAATGAGTGGCTTTCTTTCTGAAAGTATAATTTTCATTCTATATAGTTTGTGTGCTTCCCTCACTTCTGATCCTACCTTTTCTCTTTCTTCCCTTTTTTCTTAATTCCTTTACTTATATTTGTTATTCCAGTCTGTTGCTTCTTTTTTCCACATGGCAAAAACCCTTTATGAAAATAGATAAGATTATAAGAATGCATCGGCTAAACAAGAAAAACTATTAAGTAAAGACATTTTAGGGGTGCCTGAGTGACTCAGTTGTTAAGTGTGTGCCTTCGGCTTAGGTCATGACCCCACGGTCCTGGGATCGAGCCCAGCATGGGGCTTCTGCTCAGCGGGAAGTCTGCTTCTCCCTTTGCCACTCCCCCTGCTTGTGTTCCATCTCTCTCTGTGTCTCTCTCTGCCAAATAAATAGGTGAAATCTTAAAAAAAAAAAAAAAAAAAGACATTTTATCTCCCACATTATAAAAACTGTCAATGCATTAGGTACCAAAAGTAAAAACTGGAGTTAAACATTTCATAACTATAAAATAACTTTAGGAAAAAAATATTTTAAATTGGTCCTAACATAAGCCTCTGCTTTGTTCCCTGGAAAAATACAGACTTTCCTCCATATGCTTGCCATAAACTTGAGACTAGGGTGAATACAAAAGATGGATGCTTGTATTGGCCTTAAATCATCCACTGTGGTGATAAGAATCACACACATCATAGAATTGAACTGGAAGTATTTGTCACTGGTACTTTAGGGAAGATAAATGCATATTAAAATGTTTTAAACACCGACAGGCAGTATAGCAAGGTGAGATACTCGTACCCAAATGCCAGCGATGTTATCGGAGATTATTTAAGATGGGACCACAACCCAGGAGGTGGAGGGAAGTGTGGACAGTGGGAAGAGTTTGCTCTGCAGCCCCCAGTCCACCTGCAGAGTCTTGCCCCAGACCAGAAGCTTCACAGGAGCCATTTTCCAAGCTGACAGATAATAGTCCATCAGACCATCCGGGTATTTCTCTTGCTGCCAAGTCAGTTAAAACCATGAATAGCCATCTAATTAGCAAATTCTCAAGTGTCTATAAATGTGTGCTTTATTATCAGCAGATTTTTGACCCCAAATTGTGTTAACCTGCTTCATCATCCTTTGTTTACAGAGCACAATTCTCCTAAATGGTTTGTTTCCCATCCCCCACCCCATCTCTCACCCCCAAATCAAACCTGCTATCAAAAGCACTATCAGCATTGAGCTAATTCAAAAGAGTGAGCAGAAGGCAAGTTAAAGGAGTCCTACAAAGTTTTGAGTAAAGAAGCATTATCGAATGAGTGCGTAACCCGTGGGAGCCCTCCCTCCTTAAGATCCTCCCTTGGCCCACCAGTGCATCCACAATCAAGGCTACGATCCTCAGAAGGGTATACAAGACTTTCCATGATGGGAGCCTTGCTCCCCTCACCAGCTTCATCTCTGGTCACTCCCTATCCTGTAGCCTGACAAGCTCCAGCCATACTGAATTACATGTTGCTTCATGAATGTGCCACGTGGCCCCAGCACAGCCTGGAAGAGTAACCCACCGCCTTTGTCGATTCTCCCTGCCTGATGACTCTGGCTAACCTTCCAGGACTTACCTCAATCTTTACCTCAAACAGGAACTTTCTTTCACTCCCATTTTCTCATGGCACCCAGTGCTTACCCCATTGTACCCCTTAAACTGTCCTGAAGTTGCCTGCATACTCTTTAGTCTCCAACTATAATTTTTTAAAAGATTTTATTTATTTATTTGACAGACAGAGATCACAAGTAGGCAGAGAGGCAGACAGAGAGAGGGGGAATTAGGCTTCCCACCAAGCAGAGAGCCAGATGTGGGGCTCGATCCCAGGACCCCGGGATCATGACCTGAGCCAAAGGCGGAGGCTTAACCCGCTGAGCCACCCTGGCAGCCCTCCAACTATAAATTTTTTGAAGGCATGGACTCTGTTACATTTTTCATCACATCCCTAGAACCTGGAATAGTGCCTTGAACATAGGAGGGGCTAGATACATCTCTTGTTGAATTGATAAAAGTTATCCTTCTGAAGGAAACAATTCATTTGAATGAATAGTTTTACTGTGTTTGGAAAAAAATCACTCATTATCTTATGGACATAACTCATATTGTATCAATATTTATGTTTTTTACATTAAAAAACACAAAAGTGTCATCACCCTATTTGATAACCCTACTACTTTGCATTTTTATCCTATCTTAAATTTATGAAAACTTCATCGTAGCTTAAACAAGAAATTTAAAATTCAAAATATTCATTTTAAGAATGGAAATACCCTCTAAATAGGGCTGGCAGTTAAATTACAACATGAAACAAATATTAACAAGAGTTCCCTGTAGAATAGGAATCTAGTCATTCTACAAAGAGCTAGTGGCTCTTTTTCAGGCTGTGAGGAAAAAATATTCTTCATAAATGCTGCCACTGTCTTTACTCTGACCTGATGGTGATAATAATAGCAATTTACATTGTTAAGTGTGTATGAGATGCCAGGCCCTAGAAGTGAATTCTCTCACTGAATTCTCACGGCAGTACTATCATAATATATATTAAAAAATGAAGAAATGGGTCTTAGGCAAGCTTGTCGAAACTGACTTGCCCAAATTTACACACTTAAAAACCAGTAGAGTGGAGACTGACGTCCAGGCAAGGTGACCCCAGAGTTTAGGCTCTTTCCTGACTTCTGGAAAGTGAAATCTCACATTAAGGAATATAAGACGCTGTCTCTGAGTTTCGGTGAATTCCTACTTTATATTCTGTAATGCTACTAGTTATGGAGTAGAATCTAGTTTAAAACTGGTCCTTCTGGGCCTCCATCCCATGGGTTTTATTAAAGTGTCAGAAGTTACATTTTGTGTTACCTTTCTATTGCTACATAACAAATTACCCCCAAACTGGGCAGCCTAAAACAACAAACATTTATTACCTCACAGTTTCTGAGAGTCAGAACCCTGTGGGCTGCTTAGCTGAAATCATGCGGTTTCATGAGGCTGTGGTCAAGCCGTTGGCCAGGAGAGCAGCCGTTTCAGTGGGGCGAAAGGCCCCTCTTCCAAGCTTGCCTGTGTGGGCATTCGCTGGCTTCCATTCCTTGCGAGACATTGGACTGAGGGCCCCAGTCTCTCCCTGGCTGTTGACCAAGGCCTCCCTCAGTTCACTTCATGGGCCTCTCCATGATGCAGCTCACAACACGGAAGCCGGCTTTCCTCAGAACGAGGAGTTTAAGAGAGCGCAAAAAACAGGTAACCTAAAAGGAAAGCAACAGGCTCTCGTAACCTAATCTTGGAAGTGACACACCGTCACTTCGCTGTACTCTAGTCATTAGAAATGAGTCACAAAGTTCTGCCAAAATCAAGGGGCTACCCACAAGCATGTGCCCCCGAAGATTACTCACTGGGTGCCATCTGGAGCCCGTCCTCTACTCCTGATCTAATATGCTACAAAGATATGGGTATCCTGGTTTCAGTCTTGAGTTCCAGCTTTCCATGTGTTAAGGCTGGTTTTCTCTCTTCATTCAAATGAATTAGGTTATTAGATTCAAACGACAAATCATCAGCGCACAAAACAACAACGACCAACAACTTTCATTAGAAGACAAGGTCGGAAAGATGAAGTGAAATTTTTAAATACCCTTAAATAACAATAACATTAAATTGCTAATAAATTTCTTAGCAAAGAGCACATTCTTGCCAAAATACAGTCAAGCACAGGTCCAAGCTATAATTGGTTCCAAATTTAAAAAGCCCCCAAATAAACAAAGAACACTTAAAAATACCGGAGAGTATCAATCCTGAAAACAATTGTGTGTCTTCAGTATTTCCCTTTATCCTGACTAATTTCAGAAGTCACTATAGTATCATGCCAGAGACTCCTCGAGGATAAGCTGAGAAATACATACTTAAGATCAATTTGAGAAAAGGTGTGTCATTACCTTCTACAACACAATTCATGATTTTTAGAGTCTTTTAAATCAGTTGCTTTGAGAGAAACATACATGTTAGACCTACTGATTGAAATTAAATGGTGGTATTTCCAAATTTTAAATCAATTTGGCTCCTGAAACAAATAGTACATTATATGTTAATTAAATCAATTTGGAATATTACATATTTTCAAGCTTGGAAACTTAGTTTGCCTCTATATTGTTTTAAATTAATACCTAACAATGCATTATCAGACTAACTAATCATTTGTTCTGCAAATTTGTTAATGACCATGGCCAAAACCCTTAAAATTCTGATCTGAAATGGCATGAATCTTATTCCTAAATGTGGTTGTGTGGTCTTACAAAGAACTGTAAGATGGTTGCCCTTGACTTATTATAAGGTGAAAATTATACATGCTTCTGAATTTTTTCCAATTTATCAGGTCTCTGATTCATCCAGTCTCTACAAATGCTAACTGACAGATAAGTATGACCCGTGAACACTACAATCAAAGAACAGTTCTTTTCTTCTTCCTATTGCTGAACATTTGTCATATGTTAGCATAATTTTTTTCCAACAGTGAAATTCTCAACCACGTTGTAAATGTTACATACAATTTACAACTCCAGAACAGCTACTTAAAACACAGTAAGCTGTGTTGATGGCTTTCCCCGCTTGATCAATGACCTCCAGAGGCCAAACTTGAACTAAGACTTTTCTAGGCTGCCACTTTTCTAATAATTTTCTATTACAGTGATAATATGAATTTAGACCTAGTCTACTGTATCAGAAAATATTCTTTTCTTTTTGTCACTTAATCAGATATGTTGTATAAAAGCTATGGAAGTTTCATAATCATATTTTGAAAAACAAAAGGAATTATGTGCTGAACACTTTGTGTCTAGTAGCCAGTAAAATCTGATTAATTTATATCTTGTGACTTTCAAGTTTGTTGTTACTCTTCCTGTGACTACAAATATATTTTCACCTTTGATGTTCTATTTAAAGTGTTTAGGGGCACCTGGGTAGTGCAGTCGGTTAAGCCTCCGACTCTTGGTTTCTGCTCAGGTCATGATCTTACTGTCCTGGGATCCAAACCTACGTCAGACTCTGACCTTAGTGTGGAGTCTGCTTCTGGTTCTTTCTTTTTCCTCCCCTCCCCCTCCCCATTCACGGGCTCTATCCTCTCTCAAATAAATAAATAAAAATTCTTTCAAAAAAGTGTTTATAAATATATCTGAAATGTAAATTAGATCCCACAAGATGAATATTTTCATACTTAAGATAATAAACTTTCTGAGCCTTTAGGAGTATTTTATTGAGGGGCACCTGGGTGGCTCAGTGAGTTAAAGCCTCTGCCTTCAGCACAGGTCATGATCTCAGGGTTCTGGGATCAAGCCCCGCATCAGGCTCTCTGCTCGGCAGTGAGCCTGCTTCCCCCCCCCACCCCCCCCGCCTACTTGTGATCTCTGTCTGTCAAATAAATAAATAAAATCTTTTTTTTTTAAGAAATATTTTATTGAGGAATATTTATTAATCAGTATCATTATAGCAGTGTCTGAAGGATTGCTTTCTGTCAACAGTCAGTACTTGCCAACATGGCCCTGACAGAAACTTATCTCAGTAAAGATACATTTCTCTACATTGCAGTTTTTTATTTTTGTATTTAAGTATAGTTGACACACAGTGTTACATTAGTTTCAGGCATACAACACAGCGGTTCAACAAGGTTATGCTCTGTTCACCAGAGGTGTGCGACCGTCTGTCCCCATACTATTTCTACATTATAATTTATATTCACATAGCTTTTCTCACAGTTTCACTTCTTTGGTTTTATATTTTCAAAAATGTGAGGGTACCAAAACATTTGAGGGTACATTATTATTCAATATAATATGCTGACAGTAAAATCAGGAATTTGAAAAAGGCTTCATTTCAGACACAAGTGGATTGCTAGGCTTTTCTAGTGTAAAACTAAAATTTTCACAAGTTGTCTCCAATTTCTAACTCCAAGCTAATTTTGTATGTTAACTGAATTCTCAAGATAGAATTGTCAATGTATATTTTTAATTTTCATTGTGGAGCTAACATGCCCCTGGTACTCACTTGAAAATGGAGTGATATAAGTAAATAAACATTCAGTTTATTTCAAAGTGATATGAAAAATAAAATTACATGTATAGCTGGAAACATTAGGCAAATACATTTTCTAGAAAGGAATAAAAATTACTGTGTATTCAACTGAAAGTTATAGAATATATTTCTCCAATCAATCCATCAATCAATATGTGCTTATTGAATATCTATTATGGACTGAACCCTGGGGTAGGCTGTTTGGTGATTATATGACTAACTATAATTAAATATAAATATATCTATTCCTGCATTTAAAGAGCTTATAGTTTAGCTGAGGATACAAGATTTAAACAGTAGAGATCATTTTAGATGGAATTATATTTAAAAAGAATAACGGCACATTCTGAACACGAAAGAAGTTAAGAAAGTCGTCAACAGGTGGTGTTAGACTAAGTAAAAATAAGAGGAGGCAGTGAGCATTAAGCAAGGCCATAAAGACATGAATAGAATTTCAACAAGAGATTAGAGCAATGAGTGGTCTCAGTTGGAGGAAGAGAATGAACAATGCAGGCAGGAGCTCACCAGGTTTGTTTTATGGGTGGTAAGGAGTTGAACCTGATAGGAGCAAAGTTTCCCTTTGGAAGCGGTGGCAATTCATTTGGCTAACCAGGGCAGGTTATCCAAACGAAGGAAGGAACCAACTGAAAAACAAATCAGGGGAATTCAGAGTAGATGCAGAAAGGAACGGGGACCTACCACAGGTTCCTGAACAAAAGAGTCGTGATGAGAGTATGTGTTGAGGAAACTTTTTTCGACCAATGACTTAAATCAAGATATTAGTAGTTAACAATGATTTTGAGCTTTTGCTTGGCAAAGATGATGTTAAAAATGACAGAGAAAGCAAGAATCTCCTAAGTTCCATTTGCTCAAGCTCAGTTATATTGTCTTTATTCCACCAGAAAGAACAAAGTTTAGAAAAAAACACATGAGGAGAGTGAGGACCAAAGCCCATGGGAAGGGAATAAGAAAGGAGCTACTTCCACAATTTAATACAAAAAACATATTGACGGTGTGCCTCCTACTTGCAAAATATTTGATGGGAAGCAAACACAAAATCCAATTCATGTGTCCAAAGAGTTGACAAGACAGTGGCCGTGGTAGAGAATGTACATCTGACATTTTCATCCATGTCATAACAGCGGTGCAGATGAAATCCCATGAGCATTCACAGAAGGGCAAAGTCATCTGTCAAGTGCGTGAATCCAAGTGGGCTTCATGAAAGAGGCCCCATTTTTTGTGAATCTCAAAATGAGTGTATTCTCAGAAGAAAAGGGAAGGGAGCCTCAGAAAAGTAATGTTTACTCTGAGTGGTCTTGTGTCTGCTAAAAATGCGGAGAGTGGGGGAGAATGGATTCGGGAGCCTATAGCAGTGTCTGGCTTACCCGGGTTGGGGAAACATGGCAGCAGGAAGATGGTATCTGGCTAGTATGCGGCATACATGTGTGTCCTGCTGCCCAGACTGGTTTGGAATCCTTCCTTAGCAAGGAATGTTCTGGCCAATGAAATAAAGGAGTTGCTCAAGCCGGGTAATGTGATGAGTGAGTTATGAGGTTAGCTAGATGGGGAGATAGGAGAAGAACAATATATCTAGCAGAGCGGGAAACCCGAAGAAGTCAGCAGAGTACTTGGTGAGCTCACATCAACCTTTTCCATTCTTGGCTTTGCCCTTTTGTTCAGCAGCCCTCTTTCATAATACAGCCTTGAACGCTAAAACTCTCACTTCCTTCTTCCTCTGCTGTCTTTCTCTCCTGCACCCGAGAAATTAAAATTCAGACTTCAGGGTTGGCCATACTTGGGGTCCACACTTTCTATTATTTAGCTACAGTGTTGACATACTTAATCTCCTTTACGTGACAAGTAATGAACTCTACTAGCTGGAAAGCCTCAACGCAGAGAGGACAGACAACTCTTGTGATATAATTCAGACATTTCCCTCGATTCACATTATTCCTGCTCTAAAGACCTTCCGTGTCCCCAGATATCAGCTGATTCTTCACTGAAACTGACCATGGAGCCATCTCACCTTATGCGTACTTACTTAACAAGACACAATCTTTAATTAATTGGGCTGGAAATTTAGTTTGCCTACTCTCAAACGATTGTTTATTGTTAAAAAAAAGTAAATAAAGCACTTGACCTTCTAGAGTGGGCTACAAAGAGATCCCTAAAGGACAATTAGTTCTGCGACTGATTTTCTAAATACTTAGTAGCCCTCAAACATAGCACGAAACGGGCTGTTTGTTTGTAAAAAGAAACAATGCCACTTTAGACACTGCTGTCAAGTTTTTGATAAACAAGTACAATATGCTCTTGGGAAGCTGGTGAATCTAATTCAAAACAAAATAAGATCTTGTACCTCTTCCAAATGATGCCAGTGATTTTCCACTGTACGTCATCCTGCTGCTCTTTGAGGTCTTCTTTGTCGCCTCCTCCTGGTCTCCTGCGACTTGAATGTTGTTGCGCCCCAGGGCTCAGTTCTCAAATCTCTCTCTTTCCTGGGCTGATACCGAGCAATCCCTCGGCTTTAAGAACCACCTCCATGCCTACAACTCTGTCTCCACGCCAACAACTCTGTTTTCGGTCTCTGACTCAGACGTTTCCCCTGAACGCCAGGCTTCCATATCCCCCCTCCTATAGATCCTCACATAGATGTCCAAAAGCCACGTCAGACTTAATCCCCAAACAGAATTTCTGATTTTCCCCCTAAAGACAGACTCAATTCCACAGTCTCCCCCCTCTCCATAAATATTAACTCCATCCTTCCAAAGTGCTGAGGTCAAATACCTTGGTGTCATTCTTGACTTCTCAATCTTTTTCTGTGCACCACTCACATCTAATGTGGGAGGAAAACCCTAGGGGTTCTACCTTCCTCATCTCTCCACACTTTGACCACTCTCACTACCTCTGTCACAGTACAAGCTGCCATTAACTCTCACCTAAATTCTTGCAATAGTCTCCTAACTGGTTTCCCCGCTTCAGTCATCTTCTCCAACCCCCATACCTAAGGTCTGCTTTGGCTATAGCCGCCCAGATGATCCTTTTTAAAACCTCCTCTGCTCACAACCCTCCGATGTCTTCCCCTCTCAGGCAGAATCAAGGTCAAAGTCTTCACAGCTGCCTTAGGTGCCCCACCTCTGCCCTAACAACACCGCTTCCTTGCCATCCCTCTAGGCACACTCTCTCCTCAAGATCTTTGCAATGGTTGGTCCTCTACCAGTGGTCTTTCTCCAGATAGCTTCATAGGGATTTTCAGGTCTAGATTCTAAGTCATCTTGTCAGTGAGTCTCTAGTAGGCCTGCCCACTTAAAAGTGCAACTTTGGGGCACCTGGGTGCCTCAGTGGGTTAAGCCTCTGTCTTCAGCTTGGGTGATGATCTCAGGGTCCTGGGATTGAGCCCCGAATCAGGCTTTTTGCTGGGGGGGGGGAGCCTGTTTCCCCCTCTCTCTCTGCCTGCCTCTCTGCCTACCTGGGATCTCTCTCTGTCAAAAACAAAAACAAACAAACAAAAAACCACAACTTTAAAAGTGCAACTTCTACCTTCCCCCCAGCCCTCTATCTCTTGTCTCTTCTTTCTTTTTCTTTTTTAAAGATTTTATTTATTTGACAGAGATCACAAATAGGCAGAGAGGCGGGGGGGAGGGGGGAAGCAGGCTCTCCACTGAGCAGAGAGCCCGACGTGGGGCTTGATCCCAGGACCCTGGGATCATGACCTGAGCCGAAGGCAGAGGCTTTAACCCACTGAGCCACCCAGGCACCCCTCTTCTTTATTTTTCTTCATAGCACTTATTATCTTCCGATGCATATTTTACTCATTAGTTTATTTTCTATCTCCCCTCACTAGAAGTCAGCTCTATCATGGCAGGGAATTTTATTTCTTCATCTAAAGCCATGACTATTCCATGGTAAGTGATCAATAGATATAAGTTGAATGAATAAATAAGTAAATAGAGAGTATTTATGACTAAGGCAAAAGCATAATTAACAAGTATGCTTTCATGAAGGATAGACCCCTTAAAAGAAGCCATCATACTTTTCCTTCTTTGTGACCGTGACTATCTAACAGTGTCTGTCATATTGTAGGCATTCAATAAATACTTGTTGAATATTTGTTGAAGAGCACAGACTGAAGCTATATTGCCTGTGTTCAAATCCCAGTACCTTTATTTATCAGCTGTATAACCTGGGAAAAGCACTTAACCTCTCTGTGCCTACTATCCTCATAAAATAGGAATAATACTTATAATAGTAATTATATATGGGGTTGTTGGGACGATTAAATGAGTAAATATATGTACAGCATAGTTAGATGACAACCATGATGATAGTTCTGCAAAACTCACAATGAAATAAGAATTTTCTGAATAAGCTAAAACCACCTAAGTTTTTTAAGTGTGGAAAGCAACATGAATATGATCATATAGGCCAGTTATAGCATGTCAGTCTCCAACTAAAAATCCAAGGATAACTACTACGACTTCCATGATAAAATCCAAACTTCTAATCTAGTGTTCAGGGTCTTCTAAATTTAAGTTTAAATGTTAAACCCAACACTTAACTGAAAAGTTAACAAAACATTGTTTTTGTCAAATAACAAAGTAAAGAATTTTCTAGAAATGGGTGATGATGATTTTTCTAGGGATCAATAATGCCTCCTCTTTTTACCATGTTTTGTGATTTTCAAAGAGCTTTTACATAGCTTGCTTGTTTATAATCATGACCACATTAAAAAGAAACAGGGCAGGGAAAAAAAGAGGGAAACACACCATAAGAGACTCTTAAGAATAGAGAACAAACCGAGGATTGATGGAGGGAGGAGGGTGGGGAATAGGCCAACTGGGGATGGGGATTAAAGAGGGCACTTGTGATGAGCAGTGGGTGTTGTATGTAAGCGATGAATCACTGAATTCTACTCCAGAAACCAATATTGATTGCACTGTATACTAACTACTAAAATTGAAATTTAAAAAATAATAAAAGAAAAACAAAGAAACCAGGGCAAACATCATTATTTTCATCTTACAAATAAGGAAAGTGAAATTCAGAGAAAAAGTGAATTATTTGAGGTTTCATAGCTGGCAATTGGCGTATCCAGGACTAGAAAACTGATTCTTCTGATACTGAATTCAGGGATTTTTTTTTTTTTTTACCACAATCTTCTATTGATAAACACTGAATTTAAAGGGTGGATTTTGGGGGCGCCTGGGTGGCTCAGTGGGTTAAAGCCTCTGCCTTCGGCTCAGGTCATGATCCCAGGGTCCTGGGATCAAACCCCACATTGGGCTCTCTGCTCAGCGGGGAGCCTGCTTCCCCCTCTCTCTCTGCCTGCCTCTCTGCCTACTTGTGATCTCTGTCAAATAAATAAATAAAATCTTAAAAAAAAAAAAGAGTGGATTTTGTATCCCTTGTATATTCAGCACATATGTGGTATAAAACAGGTGTTTAATACATGTTTACTAATCATTTAAGGTAAAAGTATATATATATTTATTTTTTTGCTCTCACTACAGACTTGCCATAGAAAAGATAATTCACAGGGGTGCCTGGGTGGCACAGTTGGTTAAGCATCCAACTCTTGGCTTCAGCTCACGTCCTTATCTTAGGGTCACGGGATTGAGCCCCAGGCGGGGCTCTGCACTCAACATGCAGGCTGTTTGAGGTTCTCACTCCCTCTTACTCTCCCTCTGCACTTCCCACTCATGCTCTTCCCACTCATGCTCTCTCTCTCTAAAATAAATAAATAAATCTTTTTAAAAAAGATAATTCACATCTTCTAGCAGCAAACAAACAAGCCCCCAAATCTTGCTAACTTTCATACAAACTGAGTACTTTTCTAAGGCACAAACACTATTGTAATGGACCCACGATTTCTTTCAGTATTCATATTTACTACTCATTTCCCAGGAGTTCTGCAAGATTAATGCCTGGGTTTCATGACTTAAGTCACTTTCTTTTGAACTAAAGAAGAAATCATCAAATCTTATAAGATCCTGTGTTCCCTTCTGCATATGTGATTCGAGCTCCCTTTTTCCTGTATTTGAAGAGTCAGAGAGATTTAACTTCAAATTGTGTTACACAGGGGTTTAAAACCTTATGCTTTAACATTTCATTGCATACTCCTAACATTTTCTAGGAATAATTAAATATAGGAAATAGTATGATTTTTTTTTAAGATTTTTTATTTATTTGACAGACAGATCACAAGTAGGCAGAAAGGCAGGCAGAGAGAGAGGGAAGCAGGCTCCCCGCTGAGCAGAGAACGCGATGTGGGAAGGAGAAAGAAGGAGAAAGAAGGAGAAGAAGGAGAAAGAAGGCTTCCTGCCGAGCAGGGAGCCCGATGTGGGGCTTGATCCCAGGACCCCGGGATCATGACCTGAGCCAAAGGCAGACGTTTAACGACTAAGCCAACCAGGTGCCGCTGAAGATAACCATGTTTCTAACTGAGCTGTGAACAACAGCTTTCTTGAATAACAAGAATTTAGCAGATACTATATAACAAACTTTTATCTTTTCTATTTCAACCACACTAATAGTAGTTTCTCTAAAGCCTGGAAACACCTAGAAAAAAGACCTCTTTTTTTCTTGCCTGATATGAACAGGCATCACAAACAAAAACTTTTAGGGAAAAAAGAGGACAAAAGAAACCTAGCTTTTTGACCCTTTGGGTAATTTGAAGAAACTAGCATAGGGGCACCTGGGCGGTTCAGTCGGCAGCTGACTGGGTTTAGCTTAGGTCCTAATCTCAGGTTGTGATCTCAGGGTTGTGGGATTGAGCCCCACATCAGGCTGGGCACTCAACACAGAGTCAGCTTAAGATTCTCTTTCCCTCTCCCTTTGCACCCACTTCCCTGCTCGTGCATGGTTTTATGCTCTCTGTGTCAAATAAACAAATACGTCTTTTAAAAAAAAGGTGGGGGGAGGGAGAAACAAATACATAGTGTTTTGTGGGTCAGTTGTCTGCTGTAGCGGATCTCACCAAAGGAGTGGAGAGGTTTCCTCCTATTGGCTACCACTTAGGTGACACTTCTGTGATGATCTTCACGGCTTGCCAAGGTAGCTGCCACAGTAAAATTAACCTGCAAGTTTTAAAACCTTAAAAACCAGGAAGCTCACTTCCCTCAGCCTCTTCTCTTCCACTTCCACAATTGTGTTCCCCATCTCATCTGTCAGAAACGGATGATGAAAAATGTAGTCTAACAAAGGGAGAGGCACTCAGCCGCCAAGTCTAGTGGACACCGCGTCTAGACGTTGGGCAGACAATACATTTACAGTGTTGTACAGGCTGCTCGTGTAAACTGTTATCCCCTGGCACCTACCCACTAGGGCGGGAGTCCAAACTTGTGATGGGCAGCACGCCATGCCAACAGATGGGCACGGGGATGACAGCCAAGGGACTATGTATGTGCATCAAGTATAGGTGTTGAGAACAGGAATTCCAACTGAGAAGATCAAAATGACTGTCTGTCTCAAGCTTATGGTTAAGAGCTTGTCAATTCATGCCTTGTTTAATATAAATGGACTGGAATTCAAGAGAATGGACAGATTTTGACAAAATCTAAGGTTTATTATCTTAAATAGAAATGTAAAAATAACTTGGACACTTGCAGAAAATGGTTTGGTGGTATTTTGTGAGCAGAAAATGTTTCAACTTCTCCAGAAAATTTCATGATTATTAAAACTTCTCTTAAAGAGATGTGGTATTGGAGTATTTTACAGAATTAGCTCATTAGCTTCTCATCTGTTATTATAATCCTGTAGTGCATTTAGTTCTATTATTTCAATGTCATGTATAATTCTCAAAGAAATACATCATAACAAATCAATGAAATCGAATTTCCTAATTTAATCATTTGTTAAATCTCAAAAATGCCTGAGATTCACTCTACTTTGTTTTAAAGATCACTCAGAGGCTATTGGTGTTTTAAGTTTTTCTTTTAAAAAAATGATTTCAAAGCTTCAAATCCAAAAATTACGTGATTTGAATCAGAAGTGGGAAGAGGGGAGATTTAGAATCCCTTAAGTTCACTCATGTGAACAGAGAAGGAAACATGTGCCTTATATTACATAACTTCTCTGTGCTTTTCCCCCCTACCTAATAAAACTAGGGAATTGGACTAGACTATCTCAAAGGTCCTTTCCTGCTACAATTCCCTATTCCTAATGTAAACAAATGAAATGGTGCTTTTCTTGCAAAATATGAATCCAAACTCTGAGTAAAGTCTCACGGCTGTCACAACTCCAAAAGAAGGTAGAGCACAAGGATTCCTGCTACACGATTCAAATTGCCCTGGATTCCTAAGTTTTTTTGGAAGTAAGAAGTCTCGCTTCCTCTGCCCTCTCTCCAAGGCCTTAGAGACAAGTCTCCCCGATCATTCAAAACTCCTCCATAAAAATATTTTTTAATTTTTTGTTAAGGAATAATAACATAAACAGGAAAGAATACATACGATAATAGAATAGTTCATGAACTCTCATAAGCTGAACACACCAATGAAAACAGCAACAGAAGAAGAAACAGAATATCCTCAGCACGCCCAGAAGGCACCACTGTTTCCAGTCACTCCCTCATCAACAGCAACCGCTACTGGGACAAATTTGAACTTTGTATAAATGGAATCATACAACATGTGCTCTTTTGTGTCGACTTCTTTCACTTGATATTATGTTCATGATATTCACTCACATTGTTGCATGCAGTTTTAGGCTGTTCTTTCTCATTGCTATATAGTAACTCATTTATCTATACTACTGTTGACAGGCATTTGGCTAGTTTCTAGATTTAGGCTATGGCCAATAGTATTCCAGTGAATATTTGAGTACACCTCTTTTTTAATAAATATGTAGGAATGCATTTCTTTCGGGCATATGCTGAGGAGAAGATTTGCTAGGTCATAGGGTATGTGTATGCTGCTCTAGGAGACAATGCCAGTTTTCTCAAGTTTTCTCAATTTACGCACCCACCCATCCATTTATGAGAATTCCCGTTGCTCTACATCCCTGCCAAAATTTAGAATTTGTCTTTTTTGTTTTTTTTCAGTTTTGCTTTTCTGGTGGATATTCCAAAGTGTACTTTTTTTTAAACATTTGTTTTATTGAGGTGAAATTCACATAACATGAAATTAACATTTTAAAAGTGAATAATTCAGGAACAGGTAGTACGTTCACAACGTTGTTCGCCCAAGTCTGTCTAGCTCTCGAACATTTTATCGCCCCAGGAGGAAACTGTACCCACTAAGCATTCCCTCCCTATTCCCTGAGTCCTCCCCACCTATCCAAGGCAACCACCAGTCCGCATTCTCTCTCTATGGATTCACTTATTCAGGATATTTCATATAAATGGAATCATATGTTTTCAAGGTTCATTCCCATTGTATCAGTACTTCAATCTTTTCATAGTTGAATAATTCACTGTACGAATATACTACAATTGTTTATCACTGCATCCATCGATGAACATTTGGGTTGTTTCTACCTTTTGGGTATGGTGAATGATACTGCTATACATATGTGTGTACATGTATCTGGTTGAATCCCTCTTTTTGGCTTTTTTGTATATATATATATCGATATTATGTTCATATATATATATGAGTTCATACACACACACACACATATATATATAAATATATATAAAATAAATCTGAGGAGTGGAATTCCTGGGTCACATGGTAATTCTATTTAACTTATCAGGGAATTGCCAGAGTTTCCCAACATTAGCCCAACCATTTTAGATTCCTACCTGCAGTGTATAAGGGCTCCAGTTTCTCCACATCCTCAGCAGAAAAATAATTCTTAATATTTTCCAGATTTTATTTTATTTTTTTACAGATTTTATTTATTTATTTATCAAAAAGAGAGAGAGAGAGAGAGAGCACCCGCAGGGAGGGGGAGTGGCAGGCAGAGGGAGAAGCAGGCTCCCAGCTGAGCAAGGAGCCTGATGCAGGGCTCCATTCTAGGACTCTGGGATCAGGACCTGAGCCAAAGGTCAGGCAGATGCTTAACTGGCTGAGCCACCCAGGAGTCCGTATTTTCCAGATTTTAAAAAGAATTATGACTAGAGCCACAGCCATCCTAATGGGTATGAAGTGGTACCTTATTGTGGTTTTGATTTACATTTCTTTAATGACTAGTGATGTTGAGCATCTTCTCATGTGGTCCTTGGTCATTTACATATCTTCTTTGGAGATAAATCTGTTTAAGTCATTTGCCTATATTAATATTAATTGGACTGTTTGTCTTTTTCCTGTTGAGTTGTGAGTGTTCTTAATATATTCTGGATATAGACCCTTATCAGATATATTATTCATGAATAGTTTCTCACATTCTATAGGTTATCTTTCCACTTTCTTGATAATGTCCTCAAACATTAACACAAAATTTTTAGTTTTCATCCAGTCCAATTCATTTATTTTTGTTGTTGTTGCTTGTGCTTTTCATGTCATATCTAAGAATCCATTGTTAAATCTAAGGCTATTAAGATATACTTTTATGTTTTCTTCTAAGACCTGTGCGATTTTAGCTCTTATATGTAGATTATGGATCCATTTTTAATTAATTTTATGTATAATGTGAAGTAGAAAATAACTTCATTTTTTTGTATGTGGTTATGCCAGCACTATCTGTTGAAGAGAATGTCCTTTCTCCCATTGAATGGTCTTACTATCCTTGTTGAAAACCAACTGACCATAGATGTATGGATTTATTTCTGGAATCTCAATTCTATTACATTGGTCTATGTATCTGTCCTTCCACACTGTTTTGGTTACTGTAGGTTTGTAGTTGAGTTATGAAGCTGGGATGTTTGAGTCCTTCAACTTTGTTCTTTTTCAGTGTTTTCTGGCTGTTAAGGGTCCCTTGTAATTCCATATGAATTTGAGAACTGACTTCTCCGTTTCTACAAAAATCGTCATTAGGATGTTGACAGATTTCACTGACTCTGTAGATCACTGAGTAGTACTACCATCTTAATGGTATTAACACTTCCCTTCAGTGAGCACAGGACGCCTTTCCATTTATTCAGATCTTCTTTAACATTTTAAAACAATGTTTCCAGTGTATGATTCTTCCACCAACTTGATTAAATTTATTCCAGACACTTTATTTTTTAGGATAATCTTGAAAATGGAATTATTTTCTTAATCTCTCATGAGATTGCTTATTGCTGGTATATAGAAATGCAACTGTGTGTGTGTGTGTGTGTGTGTGTGTGTGTGTGAGATAGAGGGAGAGAGAATATGTGTGTTATCTTGCACTTTGAAAATTTCCTGAAATTTATTTGCTCTAGCAGGTTTTTTTTTTTCTTTCTCTTTTTGGAAGAGTCTTGGCGATTTTTCACATGTAGGTGAATAGAGATAGTTTTACTTCATTTCCAATTTGGAGCCTATAATTTTTTTTTCTTCTCCTCTCACTCTGGATAGAATTTTTAGCACGTTATTGAATATAGTGGTTAAAATAGACATCCTCCTCTGTTAGCTCTTAGGGGGAAAGTTTTCAGTCTTTCAGCACTGAGTATGTTAGCAGTGGTTCTTCACAGATGCCCTTTATCATGTTGAAGACATTCCCTTTTATTCCTAGTTTTCTGAGTATTTTTTTTTATCATGAAGGTATTTTAGATTTTGTCAAATGAATTTTCTGTATCAACTGAGGTGATCATGTAGTTTTTACCTTCATGCTATTAATACGGCATGTGATATTGATTTTCTTATATTCAATCAGCCTTGTATTTCTGGGATATTTTCCACATTGTTATTGCATATAATTATTTTAACATATTGTTGGATTTGATTTACTAGTATTTTGTTGAGGATTTTTGAACTTATATTTATAAAGAATATTGGCTTCTAGTTTTCTTTTTTGTATGGTATCTCTGTCTGGCTTGAGTATCAGAATAATACTGACCTAATTGTATGAGCTGGTGTTTCCTCTTCTTCCATTTTTCAGAAGAGGTTGAAAATAATTGTTATTAATTGTTCTTTAAATGCTTGGTTTTAATTTGCATTTCCCTATTGTTTAAAGAAGTTGAACATCTTTTCATATGCTTATTGGTCATTTTACTTCATCTTTTGTGAAAGTTTATTCAAATATTTTGTCCATTTTCCTCTTGGTATTCTGTCCTTTTCTTGATTTGGAGAAGTTTTTATATATTTGGGTAAGTCTTTTGTCCATATATGTATTGTTATATGTTTTTTCCACTCTATAGTTTGCTTTTTCATTCTCTTAAGGATGAACTTTTTCTCCTTTTGATGAACAGTCTTCTTAATTTTAATATAGTGCTATTTATCATTTTTTTCTTTTGTGGAAAGCCTTATTTGTATTGTGCCTAAACCATCTTTGCCTACTCTGATGTCATAAATATTTCTCCTGTACTTTCTTCTAAAAGCTCTATAATTTTACCTTTCCCAACTACTTGAGTCTACCTGAAACTTATTTTTGTGTAAGATGTGAGGTAAGGTTTAAGATGTTTTTTCTTCCATATAGACATCCTATCGACCCTGCCAGTCCTTTCTCTACTGGCTTGCAGTATCACTTTCATCTTAAATCAGGTAACTTGTATGCATATGAATCTTTTCTCAGATTCTTTGTTATGTTCCAAATAATGGTTTATCCATGCACGGATACCACATTGGCCTAATTATTATAGCTTTATAATATACATCCTAGTATCTGGGAGTGAAAGTTCTCCAACCTTGTTTTCCAAGATTGCCTTGGGTATTCTTCACAGTTTGCATTTCCATATTAATTTCAGAACCAGCTTCTTAGTTACTACAAAGGAAAAGAAAAGAATCTTCCTAGAATTCGGGGATAAGATTAGAAGAACCACTGTAATTGTTCAATGAATATTTGCTCTGTGCCTGATCTTGGCCATGCTCTCTAGGACATGTGGTGGTGTGTAGGGATACAGTAGTCCATGAGACACTGTACTTGCACTCAAGGAGCAGCCTCACTAGTTTCCGAATTCCACACTGAGACTCTCCATAGAATTGATGCAGTATTTGTGTTGCTTTTTAATTGTGATAGTTTTATAATGGGTGAGATTAGACACATGCTGAGGCATTTTATGATCATTTGTAAATGTCTTCCTGATGAAATGGGGTGATTTCCAAAACCTCATGAGGTTTCACTTAAGAAATAGGAGCTCAGAGTTTTCTGAGTTCTTTATGGATTATTTTATTTAATTCTCATGACACCATCACCCAACAATTAGGTAAACAGTATTTTGCCCATTTTTACAGATAAGGAAACTGAGGCTTAAAGAGTAATTTACCCAAGATTTTATCACAAGTATATTATGGATCTAGGGTTGGAACCCAAGTCTTCCTAATTCCAAAACATCAAAATAGAAATATCAAGAATAGAAATTATATAAAATGACTTATCCCTATGATTTAATTTCTGCAACATGTCTGCATGTGCAATGTCATAACAGAAGAATCACGATATGAATGTGGTCTTAAACACAGAGATAGACATATTTGAATTGTTGGTGTTTCCGCAGTGCTCCATGGGTGGGTACAAAATATCTAGAGTAAGGGGAAGATGGAATTAGTTATCTAGCCAGGTTGGGGCTGAATGGAGTAAAAATTCAAGCAGTTTTGAAGGATGGGACTTTGGTGTTACATGGCGCAGTTAACTATGGTCACCCGGCATGAAGTGCTAATTCATATAAAGCATTGAAAGACACAAGGCCTATTCCCAAGAAACAGTATGAAAGGTATAAAAAATTTAAAGACTAGAGGGTAGAGTAGGTGCTTCTAATGGTATTGAAGAACTTTAAGGGGAAAAAAATGGCCAAACTCAAAATCCTAAGCAATTGGCATATATCAAGGAGTAAAACAAGGAACTTCCTATGATTGTTCTTGGAGAATCTCTTATCTATTGTATCAAAGCTGATAGACCCCAAAATAAAAGCTGAGATTATTGAAAATCAAACATCAACTTAGATCTTGTGAGTTATCTAATTTCAGTATCAGTGGAAGTACCAGCCTTATAGATTTCTCATGTTCAAGTTAAGGGACTGAATGAAAAAGCGTAGGACCCTGAGGACTGGAATATGGATATAAGCGAGGATTAGAACAACTCAGAACATACTGACCCTCTAATCCCCACTGAGTATCCCTTGCCAACTAACACTGTTAAGACTATTCCTGCTTTGCCTGAAGATTCTATAAAGACCTGGCCTGATAAGAAATATTTCCTTCATATTTTACCTTCTAAACATCTCATTGTGTCTGTCTATTTATCTATCTCTATAGTTATGTATATATATATGTTTGTGTGGTTATATATGTAACTATCATTATATATACATATATAACTACATACACACATATACATATGTAACTGTATATAGTTATATATGTATATATAGTGATATTAACATATATATCACTGTAGTAATATTAACATCTTGTTAATCTGATATACAAACCATTAATTATATAATTAACAATTATATTAATAACTAATTTATTAATATGGTATTAATATAATATCCCTACATATAATAACATATCACTATATATACATATGTAACTGCTATATATACATAGAAAACTACTATATATATATAGATGCTATAGCTCTATATAGTTACATATATACACGTATACATAAATAACTAATACACATATATACATAACTACATAGTATATGGAATACATGTATTAGCATACGGAACACATATAATTATATATATTATATTATATACATCCTAGTATGTCCTGAAGGTGATAGGCTATAATAACCAAATCCAATAAAAGAGATACCCACTATACATCAAAAGAGTTGTAAGATTATGCTAATTGATATTGCTAAACTTTGGAAATAGATTCTGAGGATGTTCGACCAAAGGCAATGGGATAGAATTTTTGGTCAGACTGAATTTATTGGGTGCACTGCCTCAAGCAGCTGAGAATGTTTCTAATGGTTTGCCCAATTGTTTGCCTGAAACCTGACTAAATAAAGCAGAGATACGTGAAATTCCTTGATGTAAGGTCAAGAAAGAAATCCAAATTAGTAGGGAAATAAAAATGTTGGAGTGGATTGGTCATGCAGAGGCTGTTCTCCCACCTTCTAACTGTGTCCCTTGAGGGGCTCCGGAGGATAACCCTTGGTGAGAGTAGTGCCAATGCTGCAAAACAAATGAATAAACATTGTACTGGCTGTTCTGTGTAGCGGGGGGATATATTGATTGAAATGTGCTTTTGATTGAATTCCCCAATGAACTCATAAAGGCAGTACCAAGGTCCCAGTGTAGTATCACCTGGGAAGGTATATGTGGCAGCAGAATAGGAGTGATAAACAGAACGAGCCCTACAGGAACCTTTGTTAGCAGCTATTTGAGTTTTGGGTCCCTAGAACCAGAGTATACAGTCGGCCCATCAAATTAAAGGCCCCCTTGGGGATCTAAATAACCACAAGTTTTATCTGGTCAACAGAGATTTGCTGTGAGCTTTGGTGATAGCGATTCAGGCCACTCGTCTGACTCCTGAGTCCGAGTCAGTTCAGTGACCCAGAGTGCCTGCACTGAAAGAGAGGCAGGGCTCCCTGGAGGAAGAACCGGTAACAACAGCACACGTCCGTACTGTGTATCTTCCTCCTGGACTTGCAAGTCATTGATCAACATACGTGTATACTGCAGAGATGTTTGAAAGATCATTGAAAACTTGCTCAGAACTAATTCTAATTCCTGAATGAAACTGTGGTTCATAGAACACGATGAGGTTCATAGAACATGATCGTATCTGTATGAACTCATTGTACATAGAACATTGCTTCCTTCAGTCTTAGCTCAAATTAACGCCATCCCTGACCACCCTATGAAAAATGCAAATACCTTTCCATATAGAACTCCTTAACCCTCCTCCTTAATTTGCCTTCTAGTGTACTTTATTGGGCAGTCAGTTTATCATCTGTTTCTTTTAGAACATAAGCTCCATTAGAGCAGGGATTTTTTTTTTTTTTAGGATTTTATTTATTTATTTGACAGAGAGAGAGACACTGAGAGATGGACCACAAGCAAGGGGAGTGGGAGAGGGAGAAGCAGGCTTCCCACAGAGCAGGGAGCCCAACACGGGGGTCGATCCCAGGATCCTGGGATCATGACCTGAGCGGAAGGAATGCTTAATGACTGAGCCACCCAGGTGCCTCTGGGATGTAGCAAATGTTTTTAACCAACCTCCAATTCTCCCACAGTTAGAATAGGTGGATTTGGGAACCAAGAGGAGGAAGTAGGAGTGGAATCTTTTACTATTACCCCTAATGATCCATCTTCGAAATGTTTGCTTATTATCCCAGTGACATTGGGCTCTGGCACAGAGGTCTTAATACCCAAGGAAAGAATGTTTCCATTAGAGGTAAACTGTAGATTCCCTTGA
The DNA here is from genome assembly GCF_963455335.1 of Martes martes. Taxonomy (NCBI): domain Eukaryota; kingdom Metazoa; phylum Chordata; class Mammalia; order Carnivora; family Mustelidae; genus Martes; species Martes martes. Next base: position 125,045,406 of record NC_137895.1, read on the forward strand.
ATTATAAGCTGAGAGTGTCACATGGCCAACGTAGGCTTCTCATGCCACCAGATAACAGTTCAAAAACAAAATATTACACTGTCTTATGGGGTGAATCCTCCTGACTACGAAGGCAAAATAAGGTTGCCATGAGATAAAGCATAAGGGAAGAGTATGCAGTGATTCTTGAGGATACATCAGATCACCTCCTAATACTACTTGAACCGTGGTGAAAATGATAAAAACCCAAATATGCCAGTCCCTTAAGGGCTCTAATCTTTCAGGACCACCGGTTTGAATCCCTTTGGGTTAAGAACTTAAACCGGCTGAAGGCAAAGGGAATATGGAACATAGAGGAGGAAAATCAAAACATCAACCCTTGCCTGGTGATTCATGATATGGACTAAGATTAGTTTCTTCTTTCTTAAGTCAGGTATGTGTCTACACATTTTTAACTAAATTCCATTTTCTCTCTAGGTCTCCATTATTTTATACAGACTGTAAATTAATCTAGTGATCAACTTTACAACCTAGTCCATGGATACAGAACATTGATATGGGATGGTGATGAAACTAGAAAACGAATGCACATCTTCCTGGGATTCTGACTTGGAGCTGGAAGCAGTGACTAATGAGACTAGGTTGACCATTCTGGCAAAGAAGGTGAACACATTTTCCACTGTCCTGGGACTGCTCACCATGTTAATTAGAATCATTTCTTTTCTTCTAATACTCTTCTCCTGTCTCTCCTCCTCCTTGCTTCCTTCTACTTTGGGAAGTTTTGAGTATGGGAAGAAGATGGTATGCTGTTATTAGGCAGTCAAAGGGGTAAAATGTAGAGTTAAGTAGAAACTTGTCATTCTTTTTGCAACCAGTATCTGAATTCTTTTTCTGTATTTGTAGAACCCCTCATTTTATGAGGCAGAGCCTGCTACCAAGTAAACTGAAAATGTGAAATATCGTAGTTCTTTTTTTTTTCATATTCCTTACATCTACGTGAGAGCTACCCATCAGATGCATCTACCAATTCAAAGTCTTGGGAGTCAGCAACACAAAGACACAAGTGTCATGGTGACAGATGTCAACTGCAGCCACTTCCTGAGACAACAAGGGGAGTAGTTCTACAGAACACTCCTGGCCCAGCTTGTGACGGGTCCTGTGTCCAGCTGGTCTGCCTGCTATCAGCTATTCCATGAGCAGGTTATCTTCCATGCAGCAGTGCTGTGGATGATTTGGGGTGCTCTTTCCTGGCTGGGTGGTCCCAAAGCAATGGTGTGCTAGAGCCCATTGTACCAGCTTGTAAAATGTGACTGCTAAGTTGCCAGGATTTTGTGAGCCAGTCATCAACCATTAAATGTAATACTAAATATTAAATTATGTAAACCTATAACTAAATAAACTGTATACAAACCAAAAGTAAGTACTCAAAACTCATTACTAATTATTTTTCTACCTTTTATTGTTATCTATGGACTTAAGGTCATTTACATCTATTGTATCTGTATGATACATCTCTTCCCAATTCCACGTGCAATGACATCATATAAGGAGCTTGAAATCAGCCATCATGGGAATATTTACACCATGGAAATTGGCAAACACCACAAAGTGGGCTTGATTTATTGTTTTGTTGACTGTCTAGAGCTTAAGTTATGGAAAAATGTTAATGATAGAGATTAAATTTAAAAGTGTGTTATGTATATAATCATTACCTGTAAGTAGCACAGAAATTAAGAAACATTTCCCACCCACCCCCCCACCCCCCAGAGGACTGGTTTCACTGCTCAGAAGCCTCTCTCTCTGATCTTCCCTGAGATTTTGAGAGCAACTTATTGTCCTTTTCAAAAATCTTTTACTGAGTAAATCAGGTAACATAGGATTCTAAGGACTAAGAAAGGCGGTGGACGCACTGGCTATCTGCCAGGAGACGGTATCTTTTCAGTAGTGTGTGTAACAAAAATCTCTACCATGATCCCACAATGTTCCAGGGAAGACAAGATTCTGCCATTCATTCTAAAGCTTAGCCTCAACTTGTACCAGGAATATTCCAACTCTTTGAACAACAGTCCAATTTCTATTTAAAATTGTTCATCTTGGGGTGCCTGGGTGGCTCAGTTGTTAAGTGTCTGCCTTCGGCTCAGGTTGTGATCCCAGGGTCCTGGGATTGAGCAACGCACGGGGCTCTCTGCTCAGCGGGAAGCCTGCTTCTCCCTCTCCCATTCCCCTTGCTTGTGTTCCCTCTCTCGCTGTTTATCTCTCTGTCAAATAAATAAATAACATCTTTAAAATAAAATAAAATTGTTCATCATTTTAGAGGTGCCTGGCTGGTTCAGTTGGTGGAGTGTGCGACTCTTGATCTTAAGCTTATGAGTTCAAGCCCCACACTGAGTGTAGATATTACCTAAAAATAAAATCTTTAAAAATAAAATAAAATAAAATAGTTAATCTTTCTATGCATCTCCCATTTAACCACAACATCCCTTTCACGTATTATAACATATACCTATGGTCCCCAAGTGTAGATTTATATGCCGATGTGGGATTGTTTTGCCTATTTTTGAGGAACTAAGCTACACACATTGAAAGTAACAAACGTTTATTGAGCACCTACTGTCTGCAAAATACCGTGGCAGAAGGTATTAGAGAATAAATAGGGCTTTTGGACTTAAAGAACTTTAGCATTCAGTACTAGAGAGAACATATAAACAATGACTGTAATTCAAAATAGAACGCGTTAGGAAACATGAAAAAGGTACAAATTGCTATGAAACCTATCAATTTCAGCAAAATAACAACTAAACAATCACACCATCTATAACAAGCCACACTTGATAATGAGTGTCATCCAAATAAAAGTCTTATTTGTTGTTGTTGTTGTTTTTTCAAATGAGAGGAAGACTAAGAGGTGCCTAGGAGCCAGACAGACGGACTTGAGAAGATACCCAGCAATTTGTTTCCTATATATTATCACTTAATCATTCTATCAGGGAAGGAGAACCAGTAAGGTGTAATGTAATGCATTATAGAGACTGGAACTTACACAATTATGGGAGAAAACGTGATAGTAAAGATTATAAAGGGGGAAATAGGTAGAGGATCAGAGAAAGTCACTATCCTGAGAGCATGAATGGGTCTATAAAGGCTCTGTGGTGGGCTTGCAGTCACCACAGACAGCAGAGCTATTATTAAGGACAGCTGGATGGGAAGTGATGGGAAGCAAGCACACCTACTTGTGGCAACACAGCATGTTGGCTTTATATCGTCTCTCATGCTATCTAATCTGCCCCAGAACTAAGAGCAACTGAAGGAGGAGATTGGCAGGAGCTGAGGGAGCTCCTGCCTCAAGCCAACAGGAAGAGCCAGGAGATCAGCAACAGCAGGCTTTGAGGGTCGTGGCTGCCGCTTCACTTCCACATTCCAGATCTTGCACAGATTTCTCTTGTGGCCAAATTTAAATGTGAACCATACAAGTCAGGAAGTTTGGGGAATTCCAGCTTGGCTAAGTGGACACAGCATAAAGCCACCATACTATGTTACCTTAAGTAGTGACTAAAACCATCTTAGCCTCAGTTTCTTCATTGGAAAAGGGAATAATAGCACTTACTTGGAGAGTTATTGTAGCTGTAGTTGTAGCCTGTAATATTATTTATCCCATGAAACAAATTCCTTTATTTTTTTAAGAGAGAGAGAGAGAGAAAGTGTGCGCACGTGCATGTGCATGCACGGGGTAGGGGTAGGGGCAGGAGGGGAGAGAAGGAATCTTAAGCAGTTTCTGTGCCCAGTGTGGGCCTCCATCTCATGACCCTGAGATTGTGGACCTGAGCAGAAATCCAGAGTTGGACACTTAACCAACTGGGCCCCCCAGGTGTCCCAAAACAAATTCCTGTAAAGCCTTTGAGGCCAATTTTATGGTATTTCCCTCTTTTTTTCAAATTACCTTTTTTGATAAGATTATCAGTATGATTTGCTATTTTTAAAAGAAACTACATTTAATTTTTTTGAAATATAGTTTAACATTGTGTTTAGTGTGTCCGTTGCCTTGGCAATGAATGATTTTTAGTATTACCGAAAGCAAAACTTATGTTCAGTTAACATTTATATTTACAGTCTAAAATTTGAAAATAGGCATATATTGTTTGGCTAATATGAATTCTCTGTAATCAGCAACACCCTGGTTCTCAACCTATACCGTTTAGAATCTCTAGATTTCTCTGAAGGTTCTGTGATCTTCTGTTTTTATTTTTATTTTTTAACTTTAAATTTTTTTTAAACTATAACTCACTACTTGATCTGATCAAGTGTAGGATGCTCTCCCAACTGAGCCAGCCAGGCACCTTATGATCCTCTATTTTTATACTCTTTCTACTTTGAGGCCCATGGGGCCAATGTCCATGATGAAATCAATGTTCTCAGATCTTAGGATTGCCAGACTTAGCAATAAAAATATAAGATCCCCAATAAAATTTGAATTTAACATAAACAATGGATAACTTTTTAATATAAGTATTTTCAATGCAATATTTGGGACAAACTTATACCCCCCAAATTATTCATCAGAAATTTTAATATAACTGAGCATCCTGTTTTTCTATGATAACCATTCTGACTCTTCATTCCTTCAAAGGCACGTAGTCTGATTAATTAAGGAATCTTTTCTACAATCATACCGTCTCATACTATTTTTGCCAACAATTTCCATAGCAGTTCATTTCACACTTAATATATCTCAAGATGAAACGTGACTTCTAAAATGGCTACCCTTTCCTTCAAGTCACCTCAGGCAGCATTATTGACATTCTTCACATCTCTTCAGACAGAATCTTGGGTTCATTTTTTAGTGCCCTTCTCCATCTTTACCTACTTCCAGACATTACTAAGTTCTGTCAATTCCTCCTTTAAAATGACACCCAAGTGCTCACTTTCCTCTTCATTTTCACTGCTACCACCTCTGCCTTTACTTGCATCTACTAGAGTCTCTTTAACTGCAGTCTTCTTTGATCCTGTTTGAATTCTACTCATCTTCCTAAAACACTATTGTTTCACTGTTCCACACTGCTCAAGAACTTATAACTGCTTGTTATTGTCTATTATATTAAGTAATATAAGTAGCATATAATCTTTTGTTCTTTGAAGGGCAATGTTAAGAAAATGAAAAGACAAGTGACAGGTTTTTTCAAGAAAAAAAATAGATAATCTGAATACTATTACATCCAGTTTAAAAATAAATTCAAGGCTCAAGACCTTAAAGAAAGCTGCAGTCTCATATGGCTTCCTCAGTGAATTCTACTAAATATTTATGGAAAAAAAAAATACTAACTCCACACAAACTCTTACAGAAAATATAAAAGGAGAGAAGTCAGCATTACCCCACTACCAAGAAGTGACAAAGACATTAGAGAAAAAGAAAACTATAGATCAGTATGTCTAATGAATATACACACAAAAACCTCAATAAAACATTAGCAAATTTATATCCAGCAATATGTAAAGCAGATAATAAATCAAGACCAAGGGGGCTTTACCTCACAAATGCAAGTTTTTTCAGAATTTAAAAATCAATCAATATAATTCAACTTATCAACAGACTAGAGAAGAAAAACTGTACAATCATCTCAATAGATATAGAAAAAGGCTTTGAAAAAACTCAACAACTATTCATAATTTTTTAAAAGATTTTATTTATTTATTTGATAGAGAGAGACAGTGAGAGAGGGAATGCAAGCAGGGGGAGTGGGAGAGGGAGAAGCAGGCTCTCCACTGAGCAGGGAGCCAGATGCGGGTCTTGATCCCAAGAACCTGGGATCATGACCTGAACTGAAGGCAGAAGCTTAATGACTGAGCCACCAACTATTCATAATTTTTTTTTAAGATTTTATTTATTTATTTGACAGAGAGAGAGATCACAAGTAGGCAGAGAGGCAGGCAGAGAGAAAGGAAGGGAAGCAGGCTCCCTGGTGAGCAGAGAGCCCGATGTGGGGCTCGATCCCAGGACCCTGGGATCATGACCTGAGCTGAAGGCAGAGGCTTTAACCCACTGAGCCACCCAGGCACCCCCCAACTATTCATAATTTTTAAAACCTCTTAGCATCCTAGGAATATAACAGATGTTCCTCATGTTCCTCAACCTAAGAAAACATATCTATGGAAAACCTACAATTAATCTTATAGTTAATGGTGAAGGATCAAATGCTTTCCCTGAAGATGAGAAACAAGATAAGGATGTCCACTTACACCGCTTCCATTCAACATCATACTGGAGGTCCTAACAAGTGCAATAAGGCATGAAAATAAAGGCATACGGATTGGGAAGGAAAAAAATAAAAATTAACTCTATTTATAGAAGATAGAATATCTACACAGAAAAATTCCAAATATAATCTATAAAAAATCTCCTAGAACTAATTAGTGAGTTTAGCAGGTAATAGGATATAAGGCCAATAGGCAAAATCAGTTGTATTTTTACATACTCACAATGAACAATTAGAAAGTAGATTTTTAAAAAAGTATTGTTTAAAATATTTTTTTAAAAGTATTATTTAGGGGTGCCTGGGTGGCTCAGTGGGTTAAAGCCTCTGCCTTCAGCTCAGGTCATGATCTCAGGGTTCTGGGATCGAGCCCTGCATTGGGCTCTCTGCTCAGCAGGGAGCCTGCTTCCTCCTCTCTCTCTGCCTGCCTCTGCCTGCTTGTGATCTCTGTCAAATAAATAAATAAAATCTTTAAAAAGGTATTATTTATTATTATTATTATTTATTATTTAAAATATTTTTTAAAAAGTATTGTTTAAAATAGCACCAAAAAGCACAAACTATTTAGATATAAATCTAATAAAATATGTATAAACTCTTCATGCTTAACTATAAAACAGTGATGAAAGAAATCCAAGAAGACATAAATAAAAGTAGAGATGTGTCACATTGATGGACTGGACAACTCAGTATTGTCATTTCTTTTGGAATTGGTCATAGATTCAATATGATTCCAGTCAAAATCCAGCAGGCTTTTGGTAGAAATCAATAAGCATATTCTAAAATTTATGTAGAAAATGCAAACAAAATGGAATTGTCAAAATGAGTTTGAAAAACAAGAACAAAGTTGGAAGACTCAGACTACCTGATTTTAAGACTTATTTTTATAAAGCTGCAGTGACCAAGACTGTGTTAGCATTGGGAAAAGTTTAGACAAATAGATCAATGTGTCATAGAAGGTCCAGAAATAGGCCCACATATATATCAACTGAATTTTGACAAGATTAGAAAGACAATTCAATGGAGATGGTTTGTCAACAAACAGGGCAAAATAATTGAATATCTATGTGCAAAAAACCTACAACTTAAGTAATATGTCAGACAATATATTAAAATTGGCACAAAATGGATCACAAACTTAAATGTAAAATCTAAAATTGTAAAACTGTTGAAGAAAACATAGATGAAAATCTCTGTGAGTTTGGTTAAGGAATAAATTCTTAGAGACAGCACCACAAATACAATCCATAAAAGAAAAATTGGACTTAAGATTTAAAACTTCAGCTCTCTAAAAAACACTCTGTGACTCAAGATGTTCATGGAAATATTTGCAAAAACTTATCGAATAAAGGACCTATATCCAGAATATATGAAGAACTCTCAAACTCAGTAAGAAAACAAAATACCCCTATAAAAGATGGGCAAGTGATTTGAATTTACACTTCACTAATAAAGATATATACATGGCAAGTAGGCACATGAAAGAAGCTCAACATCATTAGTCATTAAGTAAATGCAAATTAAAACCATAATCACATACCACTACACACCTGTTAAAATGTCTAAAATAACTCATAACACTGGAGCGCCTGGCTGGCTTAGTCAGTAGAGCATATGACTCTTGATCTGGAGGTTGTAAGTTTGAGCTCACATTGGGTATAGACATTATTATAAAGCAATAAAATGTTAAAAGTATATTAAAAATAAAATAGCTCACAACACCACATGTAAAAAGGGTGAGAAGCAACTGAGATTTCCATGCAAGGCTGGTGGCAATGCAGTAAGATACGGCTATGACGGAATTCGGTTTGACAGCTTCTTACAAAGTTAAACAGGCACGTATCATATAACCTGGCAGTTCCACACTTCGATAGTTATTCAAGAGAAATAAAAGCATATGTCTACACAAAATCAGCATGGAAGTCTTTATAGAGGCTTTATTCATAATCTCCAAAAACTGGATACTAAATGTCCATCACCTAGTGAATGGGCAAATAAAATGTGATATATTCATATAACTAAATATTATTCTCAATGAGAAGGAATGAACTGATACATGCATCAACACAGGTGAATCTCAAAAACATTTTACTTGGTAGAAGCTAAACAAAAAACCTACAAACTGAATGATTCTATTTGTATGACATTCCAGAAAAGACAAAACTATAGTGAGACAAAGGAAATCAATGGTTGCCTGGGATCGTGGGCAAGTATAATGACTACAAAGGGGAAGAGGGAGAATTGTTGGGACTATGGCAGTCTTTAGATCTTCAGTGTGGTGCGGTTACATGACAGCATAAATTTGCCAAAACTCATTATATTATTCAGTACTTTGGAATTGTGGAGTTTAAACCTCCCCATTTCAAATTGTGTGTCCTCTTTTTTTCTTATTGTTTTAAATGTGCTTCATCTTCTCAATACCTTATGAAGTATGTGGCATTTGTAGAAGGTGTTCCAAGCAGAGTCAAAGGACCACAAGTTATGGATCACCTTAGAGTATGAGACAACTCCTTGAAACAAGACAAGAAATGTTCCAGAGGAAAATGTGAAGGAAGCCACATTGCTCCCAGAGACTTTCTAAAGAGCTGCTAAGCACGGATATGATTCAAGAAAAATTAAAGTATGAACTAGTGGGAAGAGAGGGAATGGCCCCCACTACCATAATGAATACTGGCCCAGATTCTGATATTTCTGGGGGGGTCAAAAGATGATGGTAAGATAACTATTGTCATCGAGGTCTTCGAGGGTATCTTATAACTGTTGCTATTAAAAGAGCTCTTTCAGGGGCACCTGGGTGGCTCAGTGGGTTAAAGCCTCTGCCTTCGGCTCAGGTCATGATCCCAGGGTCCTGGGATCGAGCCCTACATTGGGCTCTCTGCTAGGCAGGGAACCTGCTTCCCTTCCTCTCTCTGCCTCTCTCTGCCTACTTGTGATCTTTCTCTCTGTCAAATAAATAAATAAAATCTTAAAAAAAAAAAAAAGAGCTCTTTCAGATTCACTTCCGAGTCCCTGAAAGCAAAGAAGTGCTAGGCAGCCCAGAAGGTTTTTATTTAATTTTCTAAGTAGGGGCTTATGTGCTTGGGGTCCTTGAGTGGTTACATCATGTGCACAACAGCTGTAAATTCGAATGAAAACAAAAAAAAAAAAACCTATGCCAGTAAAAACAAGACAATTACAGAATTACATTATTTTGTTATAATTGCATGCATGAAGCACATGCTAAGGCCAGGCTCTGAATGCTTTTCAAGAGCCATATGAAAGAGATGCCATTATTACTTCCATCACGCATTTGAGTAAAATGAGACTTTGAGAAAATAAGTCCAAGGTCATAGACCGAGAATCAGGTAGTATAAAGATTTGAGCTAAATTTTCTAAGACACCGTGCTCCATACTACCTTTATTCATTCAGCTAATATTCTTGACTATCTATCATGTGCCAGGTACTTGTCTAATAAAGAGCAAAAAAAAAAAAAAAAAAAAAGTAAAGAAGTAACAACCATAAAGGTTTAAATCTCATGTTCTTCAGTATACTTTAAGAAGGCACTGTAACTTATCCATAGAACTTTACTTGTGATCCTATCTTATTTTATGATAAAAAGAAAATGTTAGACAAAGTTATGAAAATCTGTTAAAAAATGGGATACATCTCCAGTTAAATACCCTCCAAAAGATTTTTTATATTCCTTTTCACAGAATCTTGTTATCCAAATGGAGTATGTTATTCAAAAAATTGATATTCCACTTGAAACTAGAGATAAACTCTAACCCTTAAATTTGCCACTTAAACTCTTGTATTTCCAAGATAATTATTCATATTATTATTCAGATATATTAAAGAAAAAGAGAATAACAACTATTTTCATTCAAACAATGGTGCAATATTATTCCAATACACAATGTAGCATTATCTATTCTTCTATTATTATATTTAGCTGGAATGATCACTTAAAATTTTGCATAATATAAAACTATGCTGAAGATTCTGATAACATTTCAGTGTAAAGAGTTTTTTATTATTTTTTTTAAGATCTTATTTATTTATTTGACAGACAGAGATCACAAGTAGGCAAAGAGGCAGACAGAGAGAGAGAGGGGGAAGCAGACTCCCTGCTGAGCAGAGTCCGATGTGGGGCTCGATCCCAGGACCCTGAGATCATGACCTGAGCTGAAGGCAGAGGCTCAACCCACTGAGCCACCCAGGCACCCCGTAAAGGGTTTTTTTAAACCATCTCAGGAATCATGTTAAATATATTCAAATCTAACAACATCTTTATACTATTCTTAAAATCTTAATAAAATAAAGGTAAGCTAAAAGAAAAAGCTTAAGACAAATACAATCAGAGTGTCTTTATGCAATTTGTGCCAATGGAAGGATAGCAAAGGCTGAGCTAAAGATTTAAGTCTGTTACTTTATGACATATTCTCCCCCTACCACCCGCCATTACTGGACAGGATGTTTGCTTGCAAAATGACTACTTTCCTATAGTCGCTCTTGATTTTAATATAACAGACTATGATTATGACTCAACTTGAACATTAGTCATCATGGAATATCATAGTTTCTACAAACAGACAAATATTGATCATAGCAACTTTTAGAAACAATAAAAGCAAAATAAAATTAAAATTAACTTAGAAGTATTATTTTTAAATGATTTTAGGTTTCTAAAAACATTAATCATTGATTAAAATACCTCACAAACATCTGAAATTTGGATTTGCATTTATGTCCACTTTGGTGCAGAAATAATTTAAGGCAAACTTCAAAACTACAATATTTATGGAATATTATTTTCTTTCTATTATAATTGGCAAATGTAAAATCAATGTTTCTGGTATATCCTGTTGGCAGTATATTTTTGTAAAGAATACATATTGTCTATAAAAATTTCTAAAACTGGGGTGCCTGGGTGGCTTAGTTTGTTAAGTGCCTGCTTTCCACTCTTGTCATGATCCCAGGGTCCTGGGATCAAGGCCCAGATCGAGTTCGGGTCAGGCTTCTGCTCAGTGGGAATGCATGAGAGATCATGCATTCTCTCTCTCTCTCTCTCACTCATTTTCTCTCTCAAATAAATAAAAACTTTAAAAAATTTTTAATTTTTTTTTAAATTTTAAAAACAAAATATGTATCTCTAATTCGTATCACTGTCTTATAAAATACTTCATTTTAATTCACAAAAATTTTAATTAAATTACTATTTTAACAAAAACAAAAGTTACTTAAAACTCTGTCAGCTACTCACCTATGTACTGTAGTGGATCTCATTTACAATTTTCCATCACCTACAAATTTTAAGAAAAGCATATGAAAATCTAGAGTTTTCATAGGCCTCATTTGCCCATGTATTTCCATCTACATTGTTATTCTTTACCAAATTTCTCCTCATTTCTTGGTCTGTAATTTACAGAGCACTGCAAGTCACATTAACATGGCCAATTATCTGATTAATTTTGATTTAGAATACTGTTGCTCCAAATGATCCAGGCCTGTTTCCTTCAGCACTAAATAAAAAGAAAATTGAGTAATTACCCAGATCCCAGTAACCCAGGTCCAGGTTCCTAATTACCTGGACTAAATTGACTATATTAATACAATTCTCCCTTTCACTCTGTTGTTAGTCATTATTTTCTTGGTATTTAACGACACTAAAATGATTTTATAAGTCTTACTCTCCAATCCCTTTTCATAAAATACCGACAAAATGCTTATGTAAAGAAATATGAAGGGCGCCTGGGTGGCTCAGTCGTTAAGCTTCTGCCTTCAGCTCAGGTCATGATCCCAGGGTCCTGGGGTGGAGCTCCGAATCAGTTTCCCTGTTTGGTGGGAAGGCTACTTCTCCCTCTCCTACTCCCCCTGCTTGTGTTCCCTCTCTCGCTGTCTCTCTGTCAAATAAATAAATAATATCTTAAAAAAAAATAAAGAAAATAATACTTGAATGAGTTAGAACAACTATATGTTTTAACCTTAATAAAACAATCAAAAGCTTAAGGAGAGAAAACTATCTATAGGGGGAGAGATGGAAAAGTTTCATCTGTTCTACAGATGCCGGTTTTCATAGTCATCTATAAAGTTACTTTCCTTTTTTTAAATTTTTAAAGATTTTAAAAATTTTATGTATTTGACAGAAAGAGACACAGGGAGAGAGGGAACACACGCTAGGGGAGTAGGAGAGGGAGAAGCAGGCTTCCCGCTGAGCAGGGAGCAGGATGCAGGGCTGGATCCTGGGATCACGACCTGAGTAGAAGGCAGAGGCCTAACAACTGAGCCACCAGGTGCCCCTATAAAGTTACTTTCTGAGCATTTACCACGGTGTAAAAATCAGTTATGCATAAACTATTTTCTGAATACTTCTATCTATGCAAATAATAAAAGTGAGAGTGTTGAACACTTTAAAATATTTCTAGACTGGGGGTGCCTGGGTGGCTCAGTCAGTTGAGTGTCTGCCTTCGGCTCAGGTCATGATCCCGGGGTCCTGGGACCAATCCCCGCATCGGGCTCCCTGCTTGTCGGAAGCCTGTTTCTCCCTCCCCCTCTCCCTCTCTTACTGCTTGTGTTCCCTCTCTTACTGTGTCTCTCTCTGTCAAATAAATAAAATCTTTAAAAAAAAAATTTCTAGACTGAATTTTGTGTAAAATGTTTTCAAGTCTATGTTTTACTTAGGTAAGGAAGATAAAATACATACTCTCTTGGAAATAACATATTAAAAACAACTGTAATTAAAATGTTAAATTCTTAACCAGTATTGTTTAAAATATCATATGTATTTCAAAATATTAGAATACTGTTGGGGCACGTGGGTGGCTCAGTCAGTTGAGTATCCGATTCTTCAGCTCAGGTCTTGATCTCAGCCCCAGGTGTAAAAAAAAAAAAGCCAACAACAAAAAACCCACTTTTACATAGGCCTTTCTTTGCCAGGTAAACACTTTTAAAATATTAATTCTGACTTAATTTTTAATTTAAATGAATTAAAAGCACATTGTGTAATTTTTTTTAAGTGTTTGTAATGTATTTAATTTAGATTGTGCATTCTTATGTATACAACTTTGGTTCTGAAATGATCTGTTTCGTAAGTGATGGTCTAGTGATGGTCATTTTTCTTTTTAAAATTATGCCTTTTCACACAAAATAAATATGAATATTTGTACATTACTTAAATTTCAAAATTTAGTAGGTAAAAAGCATGTTCTCAAAATACTAACTTTTAGGAAATATTGGCTTTAAACAGTAATATTCCTTAGAGTAGGCCCATTTGTTCCTTTTTTTTCGCCTGAATTCATGGACCTGGCTCAAACATCAGTTTCTGAGGTATGAGAAAATACTGTTAGAATAGATCCCAAAACCAGAATCAAAAAGAAAGGGAATCTGTTCTCTGTTGTTGTAATCTAAACGTAGGACATCTTGAAACTGATTAAGTTCCAGACATGACAGATGACCTTCTAGTCCCTTCTGAGCATTACTATGAGGCTCAGTTGACTTCAGCGTAGCTAAGACAATCTCACTGTAATGGACTGTGTCAGAGAAAGTAAACAGTAAATAAGCCTTCCATGATATTTCTCCTTATAAAGAGAAAAATTCTCTCCCTTCTCTTCTTTCTTTCCTTTCTTCCCTCCCTCCCTCTCTTCCTTCGTCTTTCTCTTTCTTTCCTTCTCCTTCTTTCTTTTTGGAAATATTCAATCTTTCTCTCTCTCTAAAAATATACTAAGAATTTAAAGAACAGTCTATATACTCATGGAATAATTAGATACATTAATCAAAGTAAATTTATGTCTTTTTTTTGTTGTGTTATGTTAGTCACCACATAGTACATCTTATTTCAATGTGACCATCTTTCACTTTTATTCTCTTATAGCTAAGCCATGGGTCATTTTGGCTGAAACCAATCAATGGAGTAGGAAACTGAACTGGTGATCTTTATAATTTAAGTAGAGAAAAAAAACCAGCCTGCTGTTGATCAGCAAACTATGCTTATTATCTGAGTTGTCTATTTGACAGAATTTATTGGATGATTGATTGGCTAGCTCTTAATTTTCATAATACTTCACTGGTGAAATACATACAAATTGTGTGACTTAAGGAGCAAATTTGCTTTCCTTAATCTATACAAAAGATAAGCAAATTGTAATCTTTTAAATCATTTACTGAAGTTAAAGGTAAACTGTTAGTTTTTATTTGTCTATGTAGAGAATTCTAAGACACATAATTCAATCTGTTCTTTAAATGTAATATTGAGTATGCTTGCTCTCTTTGTTTCTTTCTGATTTACTTATCTTTAAATTAAAATTTGTCTTCATCCCTTGCCAAACTGCATTTGTTTATTTTTATTTTCTTTAAAAAAAAATCAATTTCTCATATCTTCCTAGCTGAACACCACAATTTTAGTCAGTTCAACTCAGATATTTCCATATGACATTAGTTGCTTTGCTTCAGAATAAGGGTTCAAACTTCCTGAAGGAACCCTAAAGAGAAGACATAGCTTATCTAGTAAGCATAAAATTTTTTCAAAATTATACTTTGGTTAGATACAAAGATTTGATATTAAAAATTATCATTTGATTCTTTTGTTCATTCCTTTAATGCTATAGAGTTATCTTATTCTGACTCAAGTGGCTAACAAAATCATGGCATAGCAATCTTGATGATAATTTCCAAATTTTACTTCAGAAATTCAAGAAAATTCTCCTTTTTTGACAATATCTTCACAGTAGAATTTCCTATTTGCTAAGTTTAACAAAATCATAGTTTCCTAATTTTAAAAAATGCTTTGAGATTTATCTTTTTAAGAAACTTAATTTCTTACTAGTGTAACAATTTAACCTGTTAAAACTTACTTTTAAAATATTTACGTTTACTTATTCTTATATCACATTTTGAAGTTTTATATTTGATATTTCCCTGATACAACTATTTGAAAAATAAATATTTTAAAAATGGTACTGATGAAAATATTGCTTAAAGAGAAATTATACTATTTAGTCTAAATGTTTTGAATAAAAATTTTGAGGGAAAAGTCCAATACATTCATGGAAAACCATAAGCAGGAACACTGTATGATTGATTTTCATTCCTGTGTTCCAGTTTCCACATATATAAGATAGGCTATATGATTTAAGGGAGGAAAAAAGCTTGTATTTGTCTGTATTAATTATTGTAGCAATGACAATTTATAAATTAGTAGGGATTGGATTAAATGCTTAATTTGAAAATAAAAGTTTTGTTGTCCCCTCTGAATTCTAAGTGTGTTTTCTTGATAATGTATGTGGCATAAGACTTAATCTGAAACCGCTGAACTCTGTGATCATGAACGTACAAAAACTTGACCATTCAAATTCCAAGTCCTGATCTATGCCTTACCAGGTTAAGATATTTAATAAGATAATGCATACAGATTTACAAACTTCACTGAAATAATTTTGACCTATACAGAGATGCCATGTATAACTCAGTTAAATATTCCTGTCAACTCTCCATTTTTGGTCAAAATAGCTTTAAAATTAATTCTATTTTCATTAATATGTATTTCAAGGCTTTATGATCATATCACTAACCCTCACAGAATGAGTATTAGGGGGCAGAGAGAAGATGGATTCATGTGTAC
The DNA here is from genome assembly GCF_963455335.1 of Martes martes. Taxonomy (NCBI): domain Eukaryota; kingdom Metazoa; phylum Chordata; class Mammalia; order Carnivora; family Mustelidae; genus Martes; species Martes martes. The sequence continues at coordinate 125,061,226 of NC_137895.1, forward strand.
AGGTAATTTTTAAGTGTTTTTAACTTTCTTTTCTGTAGGAAATGAACAGATATTCCATGGCCAAGGGTAAAATAGAACCTCACTAGAACACACAGTATGTATGCCAGTTAACACTTCTAGATGTCTAATGAGCATTTAGGCATACTGGCTTCCCTCCCCTCTCCCCATGTATATTCAATAAACTCTTCATTCTAAAGGCATACTTTCTTTCAACTTTCTTTGTACAAAAGTAACAGCCTTCATACAATCTTAAAAAAAAAAAAAAAGAGGAAAAATCCTGAAAAATACCTGATTTTAAAAAACTAACAAATACATCAATGAGGCCTTTGGGAAAAGTTGATCACACAGATCTTGTAAATGCCCCAGCACATTTTAATTGTACTCACAATGCAGAGGCCAATATTAAATTAGTTTCTTAAAAAAAAAAAAAATTAACAGCTCAAAGGATACAATGTATTTTAAAACACTCTAAAACATTGTTTTAAACACTTCCAAATTATGAGAGTAATTTCTAGATTCTCAAAAAGAAAAACAAATTTATCAGCATTGTCTATCTTAACATTTGCAATTTAGATGGCAAAAAGTATTATATAATGAAGATAAATTTGAGTATTTCTTTTCATCTGCACATAAGTGTTATTTTAAAAGGCTCTGTTATTTAAAGGGGCCAAATTTAGTGTGTTGGCTTTGAGCCTGCAGAATTTTTTAGTCTAGTGAAAGCTCCAATGCTCTTTGCACTAATCAAAGGAAATATTTTAAAGTTTTTTTTACACTTTCAGAATGTATTCATAGGTAGCTTTCTAACAATATAAAATGCATTGATTTTATTGCTGTAAACAGTAGAGTCTACATCTGTGCAATCATGCTTTTTAATGATCATATTCAATGTATTTCAATGACTTACTTGTCAAGAATATACATATTCTATCTACATTTAAACAAACAATCCTGTGCTTCTTTCAAAGAAGTTGAAATAAAGGTACCTATGGTAGAAAAATTCAGTTTTTCTAATATCAAAAAACATGTAATTAAAATATTTGTGTGAGCTGTGAATGTATTCATCACTTGGGCCTAACATGTATTTAGGCAAAAGAGAACAAATAAATACCCTGTAAGAGAAAGTTATTATGTCTGTATAAGAGAGTAACATGACAGCTATTTTGAAAAACAATCCCTGTGAATTTCTTAATTTTTACAACCTCAAAGTTACAACCACTTATGATATGTACTTTCCTCTTTTAAGATAACATTTTTTAATCTATGCTCAAGCATTAATGCTTTCTTTTTTGACACTACATTGAACAGGATTACAATTATCAACTCACATATATTAGAATATTAACAATCAGTGTTATGCAAAGTCATAAAATATATGTGAAATAAATATAATGATCTTGTGTGTTGTTAAAATTAACATTTACATAACTCTGCCCTGTAAAATATCCCCTAGGTAAATCAGGTATCTGGAAATTTTTCAACTGACATTTTACTACTGATGAGAAACAAGAAGGAGTTTGGAGAAAAGATGAACGTGATTCATAGGTGTTTGTTTCATAAAGATTCTAGGGAGACTCTTAAATCCTTCACTGCTCCTATATGCTCATCGAAGTGAAGTTAGTTCACATGCATTTCAAAGCCTTCAAAGGAAAATTCAGTAGCTACTCAATCTGTTACTGATGCTAAATTATTCCATTTGTGTCCTGTTGTGAAACCAGGTGCTCTCTATATACTGCTGCAAGGTTAAATGTTGCCTGTATTCATTAGATACAATTTTTTCCCCCAAATAAGCACCTAAATTATTCCCACAGAAGTGTTTCACAATGAGTCTGTTTCAAACAATTGTACCTGAAGACTAAAACACCTTTCTTGTTCCTTATCCCTCCCCTCTACCCGAAAAGAACTTGCTTTTTAACTTTATTTTGTAAATTCTTTTGATCAAAAATGCATAATCTACTTTGCTTCTCGTTTTTTTCCCCCTAAAGAATCACTCTTGTTCTCCAACTTTGTAGAAATGTAAAGGGGAAGTTAAAAACTTTATACAATATTGGACTCTTTAAAGTTATGGATATCCGAGACAGTAATCACTTTTAGTCAAGACCTTGCGGTTCCTAACTGTATTTAAGATAAATGCCTCATATAAACATGTGAAGATTCTTTAACTAAAACCATAGAGATGTAATGAGTACAGTAGCACAACATTTGTGTCAGTTTGCTTCTGGATGATATTTATTTGCAGCGGCATGTAAGGTTTTAATAATTCTGTCAAACATGTTTGTGGATAATTTATTAATCCCTCAATTGTTTAGGTACAGTAAGAACACACGCGCACTACATGGATGCATATATGCGTACACACACACGTCCATGCAGGAAGGCATCAACTGCCAAATCCCAGAAATGACAATGAAAAAAGAAAAATAAACAAGAATTATATACTTAGTTGCCTACAGTCTCACTCACAAAAGGGTAATGCTGGGAGGTTAGGCTGTTGAGTAAAACAAAACAAAACAAAAATCCAAACCCAAAACAAAACAAAACACAACACAACCAGTCGCCTCAAATGGGAACTTCCCGCAGGCTTTCTCGCTGAGGAACAAGGAAGACATAGTTTTCGGGATCCCTCGGGCCGGGATCCCGACACCTTCCTGCACCCCCCTCCGAGGGGGTCTTTCAAGGAACGCTCCAGAGGAGCCCCGCAGGAGCTGGTGACAGACCTAGGTGAGCAGCGCGTGGAAGAGAAAGCACCGAGCGCGTCCACAAAGCGCCCGAGGCCGCCCTTCTTGCCGAGCCGCCGCAGCTCTCGAGGCTGGCGCAGAAGGAAGGGCTGGACGGAAGCCGCGGCGCGGGAGGCTACGGGGGTGGCGGGCGACTGCCGGTGGGCGGCCGAGGGCGCCGGCCGAGGCGCGAGCCGGGAGGCAGGCGGGGAGGCCGCGGGCTGGGAGGCCCGCAGCCAGCGCCGCCGCCCCGAGCCGCGTGCGCGCGCGGCCGCATCAGCTGAGCGCGCGGCGCGTGTCACGTGGTGCGCGTGTCGAAGGTCACGGCGCGCTCACAATGGAGCTTTCGGAGTATGTGCAGAAAGGCTTCCAGATGCTGGCGGATCCTGGCTCCTTCGACTCCAACGCCTTCACGCTTCTCCTCCGGGCGGCTTTCCAGAGCCTGCTGGACGCCCAGGCGGACGAGGCCGTGTTAGGTAAGCCGCTCGGCTCTGCGCTAGATCGGCCTGGGTGGAGGGGCGCTCGGAGAAGAGGAGCGAGACCGAGCGAGAGGGGGAAAACCCCGGGAAGAGGAAGTCTCCCGGCTTTGCCCTTCGCTCCGGACGGAGTGTGGGGATGTGAACCCGGAGCGGACCCTGACCATTGTTGTGTTCCCAGTTGGCACCTGCACATAGCTTGCTACACGTTTCTGGTCTGATTTCTCCTCCCAGTCTCTTTGTTCCTTTGTAAAGCCCGTGTTCAAGTCTTGTTTGTGGCCTAAACATCTAAGGTTTTCAGCCTGGTCTGAGGCAAAGGCTGGTTGACACTTGGACTTCATCAGGGTACCTCCCTGCAATTCAAACGTTCAGTGCTAGGCTGGCAAAGGTTTTAAAGAGTCTGTTTCCAAAGTAATTACTAGGTCACAGAGTCTTGACATTCTCCAGCTTAGAGAACACCTCAAGTTCCTGTGATCACTCCAACACGCTAGTTAAATATGTTTTGCACAGGTTCCACGCCTAGAACCTTAAAATATGATGCAGAATGTTCTGTTCCGCCCCAGTTACCAGGAGATGAGTCTCTTTGAAGTGGTCCGGTCAGTGATTGCGGAGTGCCGTGTCAGTATGGATTGAAGGCATATTTTAAGACAGATCGCTTTTAGATCATTTTCTTAAATATAAATATCCCAACAATTCAAATTTTGTCTTTTCTGTAGTTTCATGATCTAAACATTTGTACAAAAAGTATGAAAGTGGAAGTTCTTTAAACGAAAATAGTAACCACCACCTGGGTTAATCTCAAAAAAAGGATAGCTGTCAAAATCTGAAAATATTTTGAAAATTGTATTTTATATTCTGAACTCGTGCCCCGCCTCTGATATATTACTGTCCTTGGAGCCAGTTATCCTAAAAGTAACTATTCTTTAGAGGGAAAGTTTATTCATTCTTACATTTACATCATGTAAAATATTTATCTTATTTTCTTCTGAATTTACTTCACCCAGCATTGTAATTATCACTGTGTAGTTATTTTTTTTCTTTGGGGCTACAGTTTTTTAAAAAACGGTAAGAAATTAAGGTAAAATAAAAGAAGATAATTGAGACTGGTAACTGCAGAATTATTGATGTGTGTTCTTTATTGTTTTCCATTGATTGACCTTGTTGTTCATCTCATTCACTTATATTTGCCAATCCTTACAGTTGAATTCTTTTTGTATTCTTGTTAAAGGGGATTTTTCCCAAATGAAAATACCCATTTTAGAAACATGACTATAAAGAATTTATTATCACAGGCATCACTAGCAATTAATTTTTTTAGATCACCCAGACTTGAAACATATCGATCCTGTGGTTTTAAAACATTGTCACACAGCAGCTGCAACTTACATACTGGAGGCAGGAAAGCAAAGAGCTGACAAATCAACTCTAAGGTACAGGATTTATTTAAATATCCATTTGTTTTCAAATAGTACCTTTAAGATTTCAATTTCAATTTTTAAAATGGACACTAAACTTTGGCTTTTTTTCCCCCCCTTTAGCACTTATCTAGAAGACTGTAAATTTGATAGAGAGCGAATAGAACTGTTTTGCACGGAATATCAGGTTACTTACTTAAAGTTTTTTAAATTAACAATTATTATTTTTCTTCTCTTTGCAAAGATGTGTTTTCTTTTTTTCTTTCCCCCCTCCAGAATAATAAGAATTCCCTAGAAAGCCTACTGGGAAGGTAGGTACTGTATAAGGTGTCAAGCTGAGCCACTTTTCACTTGCAGGTATGAATGGAGAGTGCTGGTGTGAAACAAAACAGGACAAAAAGACAGGGATCTTGACCAAAAGAAAAGGGGCTAAAGGGCAAGTGAAACAATTGAAGTTAAGCTAATGTTTTTAAAGATAAAGTTTATTGAGATAATTTTTTAAATGCTCTTTACTCTTCAGAACTTAAGAATAAAGTTTAACAATGTTGTAAATTCAGAGTAAATTGAAATTGTGTATGTGTGTGGTGGGGGAGGTAGACACCATTCTTGGTAAAAATAGAAGTTTTTATGTAGATACTGTGTACAAAATTATCATTGTATTTTTTAGTATAGGCAGATCTCTCCCCCATATAACTGATGTTTCTTGGCGTTTGGAATATCAGATAAAGGTAAAGTTTAATAAACTGTTCTCTAGGGGGAATTTAGGAAACTTAAAAAAAATAGAGTTAAAGACTGAAATTATGTATTGTGTTGTTTTAGACCAATCAACTTCATAAGATGTACAGACCTGCATATTTGGTGACCTTAAATGTAGAGGTATTTACATATAAGCCTTATCTAAAATTTAAATGTGAAATGAAATTTTAAATGTACTTGATTTACATAAACAGCCTTTTTTTTTTTTCTTCCCTAGAACACTGATTCCCGATCTCACCCAGAGATTAGTTTTAGTTGCAACATGGAACAATTACAGGTACAGTATTAGGACCTGTGAATATGCCTGTTTATAGATGTTTAATTGAGAATTATGCTTACGGAAAGTTCAAAAGAAAAATTAACCATCTGTCAGTAGATAATGAAGGTTGATTAAGGATTTAATGGGAAAGGTCTTCAAAAGCAATATTTAAAGTAGGCTTCACTTTTGAAATTAAGATGTTACTCATAAAGAATTGGTTTTATATGTGCTGTTCCCTCTGATTAAGATAAATTTCTGAATTGTAGTATTGAGTGTAAATTTCTTCTATTTGTGGTTAGTTTGCTCCAATAAGACAAAGCAAAATTAAGAACATGTCTTTGAAAATGTCTTCTTTGTTTTCGGAAATTGAATTAAACTTTCAAACAGGATTTTCAATAATTTTTAAATGACTTTTTATAAAGGAGTAAAGTACATAAAATTCTAAAACTCTTTGTATTGCCAGTATAAGACTGGAAAAATTCAAAACTACATTGGTTAATGGACAATGATAACGAATTTATTTCTTACCACTTAAAAAAATGAAGAGCATTACTTGAAATTTTGATGAATTTTGAATTTTTCAAAAGGCATCTCCTGTGGAATTGTTTTAATGTAACCATTAATCAAACTTTAAACTTTCAGAAAGTGTGAATACAGCATAGATTTTGTTAGGTAACTTGAGAAATTTAGTTTTGACATACCTTGCCTGTTACGAGGATTTGGTTGGAAATTATATTTCAAATCTGAGGGCAAGTATCCCACTTGAAGATGAGATATTTTAAGAAAATCTTCTTTTGATCGATAGTGGTTTGTCAAAGGTTAAAGAGCCTCGTGAATGTTAAACTCGTTTAGAAAGTGCCCCGACTTTTTTCTTGCACCTTTCTCAATCTTGGATACTTCTGTCTTGTGTTTTGTCCTAAAAACGTGGCATTATAAACGTCTTTTAGGATTTAGTGGGGAAACTTAAAGATGCTTCGAAAAGTCTGGAAAGAGCAACTCAGTTGTAACTTGGGGAAGTTAACGATTCGCCCGAGTCTAGAGGAAGACCAGAAACACCTTGTCGTCGGCCGAACCACCGTCTGTGCGAGCTGGATGTCCAACTCTTAAGTAGAATTTTTTTTCCCTTTTGGATTTATGTCGTTCATCAATTTTGACACTTTTTATACTTGTAAAAGAGTTGAGGGAAATCCTGCCTAAGTATTTCAGATACCTTTAGTATAAACTGTACATTGATCCCATTTTGGTCTTTCTCAAGTCTTACAAAAAGAAGTCGGCAGTATTACACTCTGAATAAATAAGTTGTTCCCACAAAAAGAGTGGTGAGAGTTTGTTTGGATCTGAGTTTGTGTGTTAATTATTACTTTGAAGACATACATACGATTAGCGTTAACTTTTAACGATCGCCTTTTCTCTGGATTAAAGTTAAACACAGTGGGAAAGGATGCGATCTCCGGGGTTTGTTGAAGACCCCAGCTTTGGGACTTGGGGAGCGGACTTGGTTGCCCCGCGGCGGGAGCCGGCTGGTCCCGTTACCTGCGCCGGGGGTCTAGCCCGCAGCCAGAACCTCGACTGCGGGACTCCCGAGGCCCGGCTCGGGAAGCCCCCGCGCGGAGCCCCTGCCCGGAGCGAGCCACTGCCCGCGCGCGCCCCGCCTCGGCCGCTGGCGGGCGGGGAAGGGGGCCGGCGCGGCCGCGGGAAGACAGGGGCGGGCGCTGTTGTTTCCGCGAGCCCAACTCGGGCGCAGGTTCCGCGCCGCGGCGCCGGAGTCTGGGCCGCAGCCCGTTGGGCTGGCGGGACCGAGCGGGGGCGTTGGCCGGGCGCTCTCCTCGGCAAGAGCCAGTGGACGTGTGCGCCGCGAGAGGAGGCGGGCGGCGGAAAGAAAGAAATAACGGGGGGTGGGGTGGGCTGAGCTGCGTGCGGGGCCGAAGCGATGCCCGCGCCGAGAGCAGGGTGGCGCGTGTGGCGCTGTGGAGAAATGTCTCCGCAGCCGCGCCAGCGCCGCCGCCGCCGCCGCGCAGAGCGAAAGGGAGGGGGCCGGGTCGCGCTGCTCGAAGGGGAGGGGGCGGCCGCGGGCCCGACTACACCGACACTAATTCCCAGGCCGCCCTTAAGGAATGAGGGGAGCACGTGACCCGGTGGGGGGGCGGCGGGGGGAGGGGGCGGGCGGACTCTGAGCCATTTTGGAGCCGGTGTCAGTTTCCACTCTGCCTTCAGCGGTGCATTTTTTTTCCACCCTCCCCTCCCCCCTCCTCATCCTTCCTCCCCTCCCCCCGCCTCTCCGCACGCACACACACGGCGCCCCCCACTCGCCCTCCTCCCCCCACAGCAACTATGAAATAATAATCGTAGTATTAAAGGCAGAGATCGGGGCGAGACAATGGGGATGTTGGCGAGGGAGCCCCGATCCGGATTAGAAACACCTCCCAGCCCCGCAGAATAATACTGATCGCGCCCCCTCCGCGCGCTCCCTCCCCCGAGTGCGGAGCGGGAGGAGGCGGCGGCGGCCGAGGAGGAGGAGGAGGAGGAGGAGGAGGCCCAGGAGGAGGAGGCGTTGGAGGCCGAGGCGGAGGAGGAGGAGGAGGCCGCGGAGGAGGAGGAGGCCGAGGCGGAGGAGGAGGAGGAGGCCGGGCTCGGGAGGCAGCATGAGCCGAGCGCGGCGGCCGCAGCTCCTCTCGGCTGCGCTCGTTGCCCATTGACAGCGGCGTCTGCAGCTCGCTTCAAGATGGCCGCTTGGCTCACATTCATTTTCTGCTGAACGACTTTTAACTTTCATTGTCTTTTCCGCCCGCTTCGATCGCCTCTCGCCGGCTGCTTTTTCCGGGTACGTAGGAGGCGAGGCGCCTCCGGGACGGGACCGGGGGGCGGCGGGGGCCGCGCGGGGCTCGGGCCGGCCGCGGGTGGATGGGGAGCGGCCCCCCCGCGCCTCTCCCGCGCCGGCCGGGAGGGCGCTGACAGCGTGGGCGCCGAGCCCCGCGCCGCCGCCCGCCGCCGCCCGCCGGTCCCGCGCGCCGCCCGGCCCCGCGCGCCGCCCGCGCCCGCGAGCGCGCGCCCGCCGCCGCCCGCCGACTCCCGCGGCGCCGGGACCGACCCGCAGCCCGCGCCGCGCCGCCGCCGCCGCCGCCGCCGCCGCCGCCGCCAGCCGGGCTCGGCGCCGCTCCAGCCGCCGCCCGCTCCAGCCCCGGGCGCGCCGCGCGCGGCCCCACGTTTTAGTTCCTTTCTCCCCCGAGCGCCCCTCTACACCCTCGCGACGCACATGGCCCCCGAGAAGAACACTTCTATTTCCAGTCTCTGCGGCTCTCCCCGCCACGGCGCCCTTTGTTGAGAGGTAGATTTTGATGAAACGGGGACGGGTTCCTGAAATCGGGAGCTGCTCGGGTCAAGTGGCTTCCCTCTTCTCCCGAAGAAAGGGCTTTTGAGGGGTTTAAACATCCAGAGAATGCCCTCATTTTATAGGGACGGGTTACGTGGGGGGCAGCGATCCTGCCAAGGTGGATGTTAAACTGGAAAGAGCTCAAACAAAAATGTTATTAACTTAAGTTGGAGGGACACTTGTGTGAAATTGGATGGCTTGTAAGATGGCGGTTCCCAGTTGTTTCCAAGGTCTCCTGCATTTGTGTTTAAAATGGTAAAGTTTTCAAGGTGTTATTTGTTGGGAGTCTTAGATAAGTTCTCTAAACATTACTTGGGACGTGCGCACTGGGAAGTGGGCATTTCAAATTTGGAGCTTTTTTTGGAGTGATGATGGTGACTGGACGTTAGTCTTGCAAGAGGTTTCCTTACCCGCCCCCCCCTTTCTTTTTTTTTCTGTTTTTTCTCCTGGGTGACTGCAGTTTTTCTCTCAACCTCTACTATGGGATGCACTTAGAACCTTGACTTAAGTCCACTACGTTTTAGAGGTTTTGCTAAAGGTCGTGTTGGTAAAGAGATGCTTTGGAAAAGGAGGACCAAAAAGTTGACTACATATGTTTACACAGTCTTTTGGGTTTGACAGCGATATAGCATGATCTTTTTCCCAGAAATTTACAGTTAATGATTGGAAGTAAACAAGTAGGGAGACTTTGATCATTCTCAATTGCAATAAAAGGATTTAGTGGGCTTAGTGGTCACGGTCCAACATTTGAAAGAGAAGCATGTATTTAACCCCTTCTCTTAAAGTAGGCAAAATTCTGAGCATGTTTATCCAAATCCAAGGGTAGGTTGGTGGTACCTAGAATGTTATGAGTACTTCAAAGTATGTTTTATAGGAAACGCAACCCTCAAGTTCTGAAAACACATTACAAGCTTTAATAAAGACTTGAAAGTTAAGGATGCGAACTGTTGACAGTATATACTAACTTATGTGACTATGTTAATATTTGAATTTTATTTTAAGTAGACTGATCAGAATCCCTTAGAGATTGATTTTATGAGCAAATTTACAAACTTTTTAATATTTGAGTTCATTCCTGTACATTTGCCCCAGAGTGCAAAGGTGTTTGAAATAACCTACCTGTGCAAATTATATGCTTAGTAACAGTATCTTTAAGGCCATATAAAAGTCACTATGTAGGCATACGCACATATGCTTTTGTAAAAAAAAAAAAAAAACAAAAGAGCATTTAATTGTACTTGATAAATTAATTAATACTCTAACACCAAGTTCTGAGCTGTGCATTAAGTACCCAACTAAGCAAAATTCTCTTGGAGTCAAGTTAGTCCAAACTTTACCCATACTTCTGCTGGGCTGTGAACCCCAACCGAGGTTATGGAGTTCATTTGCATTTCTTAGATTGCAATAGTCAAGCTGATTGTTAACCTAAGAACTTGCTTCTGTTTTGCTTCATTTTGACACTACTGGTGTTAGGCCTCTCAACTAAGCTGACAGCCCCAACCGAGTATGTTACAGTGGCAAATTTTAACTATTGAGTATTTTTACTGTGGTATGTTTGATGCATTTTTACTTGCCTGCCTGGCAGTTTTCTGTGTTGGAACGTGGAAGGCTTTCATTTCTAAGGTGCAATAGATTGTTTCTTAAATCTACCAAGCATGTCAAACGTTTTGGGAGTCATCCTTAGATTGCCAGGACTTTCAAGTGGTATAAAAGATAAAGAACTGATTTTTATGGAAGTAACAAAGTGGTATTTACTAGCATTATAGATGGTAATAGGACTGTGGCCAAATTCCTCAGAACTGAGGTAGAAGAGTTGTGTGAATTAAGACTTAAGATGAAATTGAAAGGTTTAGTCAGGTACCTGTGCCTTAAATGTTAAAAGCCAACCAGTAGATTACCCTCCACTGAGGTTTGACCTGTGTATTAGTATTTGTGTTTGGTGTTTTCTGTACAGTGGAGAAATATAGGCGACTATTTTTATTGAAGTCCCTTCCTAAACTTCATGTTTGGTGGCATTAGTGTGAGATGCTTTCACGAGGAGATACAAGTATCACCTTGCTGTCTTTCTAGGAAAGGACCTGTGGTTTCACAAGGAGAGCTTTCTTTAAGAATTAAGGTTTGTCTTTAGTCAACCACAATGGATGTAAATATTGCTACTGTTTAGGGACAGTGCTCCATCCACAACTTCTCTGCAACCCCTCTTAGATTTATTTTAACAATATGTGAACAATAGTCTTGTAAAAAAAAGTAATCAAAAGATAACTGAGGAATCACAGGTGAAGTTTTCTGGTTGAAGTTGCCAGTCGCCACTATGGTCACTCTCATAAAAGAGACTTTGTTTTGTTTTTACCGTTTTTTGAGTACTCTAAAGCCATTAGTTTCAGCCATTGAGGTATGTTGATTGGTATTTCCTTTTGCATTAAAATTCCCTAAGAATTAAAACCTCAGTTGCATCTCCCAAGTTTCTCAGGTTCCTAGATTTCTGTTGAAAGCGGTTTTAAGAATGTACTTCAAACAGGTCTAGAAGCTTGATCCTATTTTAGGTTCTGAAATGAATGAAGTGGGGGGTGAGAAATATATTTTTCCAGAGTACTACACGAAATAATTGACTTTCCTGATTGTCCGCTGGTGTATTGTTGCTGACAGTCTCCCACCGTGACTTTTCTATAATATATGCTATCTATTGGGGATATTATTCTATCGTGTGGGGATTTGTATGGAGGTTAGGTTGAGAAAATGACATTTGTTTTTCTCTCCTATCGTTGCTCTGGGTTGACAAGGTGTTGATTTAGCGTTGGGAATGGACTGGTCACATGGTTCTTTACTTATTGTCACTCCCGTACCGATTAAAGTAGTTTGTCTTGCCTCCAGCATAGTTCAAATAAAACACGGATTTGCCCCCTCCTTGTCTTCTTGTAAAACAGATTTCACTTTTCAGCCTTAGCAAAACTTTATATCGCTCATCTAATCTGAAGGAGAACTTCATATTAGAGAAGAAAACTTTAAAGAGGTTCAGTTCAATAAACATCTCTGCAATCTGAGCTCTGACGGTTTCGGGCTAAGTGCACAGTTGGCAATTCTCAAAAGGTCCCTTAGTGAAATTTTTGACCTAGTGATTGCTAACAGGAGAGATCGAGTCAAGATCTGAAAGAAGCTCTTCGCACCGAGTCGACTTGGAAAGAGGCCCCCAAGAGTGTCCGAAATGGCCGGGAGTGCGGTTTGCATTTTCCTTTACCACTCGCACGCTCAGGGGGCCCCCCAGGCTGCCCGCCCGGTTGTCGCGGCCGGGATCCTGCTCCCCAGCGCCGCGGGCCTCGTGGGGCTGCCCCACCCCCGAGCCGCGCAGCCCGCACCCCACCCCACCCCCGCGCCGGCCCCGCCCCCGCGCCACGCCGGCCCCTCCCCCTCGCCCGCCGCCGCCGCCTCCGCCCCGCCGACCCGCACGCCCGCCGAAGCTCCGGGCTCGGCCCGGCTTCGCGCGGAGTTGCAGCGGTGGCCGGATGCCAAGTGTAAGTGTAAGTTGCTATGGAAACCCCGACAGGGGCGAGTTCCGAATCCGGAGCGAGACGGAGCCCGGGGCGCCGCCGGATCCGCCCCTCGCATCCCGGCCCCCGGGCGTCCGCGCGCTCAGGCCCCAGCCCGAGCCCGGCTGGAGGTGCTTCTGCGGCCCCAGCACCCAGCTCCGGAAATGCCAGGGATGCAGATAGGGCAGAATTTGTTTTCCCTTTGTATCGCGTGAAAACGTGCCAGGTTCTGGTTTTTGGAACCTCCTAAAACAACAAGAACCCCTGGGAAGCCAGGGCAATCTCCCGGATTTTCGATTGACGATCCATAAGGAAGTTTTACAATAAATTTGGAGACCTGGGACAAGCCCTGGCGGTTGGTAAATATCTGCGGGGACTGTGTGGCGTCTGCAGCAGCCTTGGGGCTGCTAGGCTAGAGGACAAATGGAAGAAAGAGACCCGAATACTCTCAGCTCCCAGCCCCCACCTCAGACCTTTTCTTCTCCGTCCTGGAATGAACTGAGGGACCACAAGTTACTTTACTTGAATCCTTTTTCGTCATTTCACTATAATTGATTCAGGTCTCATTAGTTAATTCCTTCTGTAGAAAACGTTGGGACAGTCCAGCTGTACAGTATTAAACGAGTTTTATGAATTCCTCAGCATTTCAGAGCCTTCGGTTACTAGAAATTGGGAGATAATCTCGTTTCTCTTTCTGTGGATTATGGCCAATATTTCTGTGTCTTGCAGGGTATTTTATCAAGCAGAAATGCATCGAACAACCAGAATCAAGATCACGGAGCTAAATCCCCACCTCATGTGTGTGCTCTGTGGAGGGTACTTCATTGATGCCACGACCATAATAGAATGTCTACATTCCTGTAAGTGCAAAGTTCTAGACCTTTTTTTGTGTGTCATGTATATTTCTTACTTCTTTTTGATGTTTGAAAACTGTTAACAATTCCCACAATCCTTGAGAATGTTGTTACAAAATGATGGAGTCATTTTCTACTCTTGGGTTTTGTGAATTTCTGTTAATGCATATTTTAAATGTGTAACTATGCAATGTACAAGTATTCTCTGGATGTTAATTGAGTTAGTTTAGGTCATTGGAAATACCTTTTGACATTTAGCATTTTGCTACCCCTAGTTCTCCATTTTTGATACTAATTTCAATGCTTAACATCTAATTTCTAAACTTACAAAACTTTTGTTTTTCTACTTCTAGTCTGTAAAACATGTATTGTGCGTTACTTGGAGACCAGCAAATATTGTCCTATCTGTGATGTCCAGGTTCACAAAACCAGACCACTACTGAATATAAGGTAAGAAAAGTTTTAAAATTATTGTCTTTGTTACTGGAACTGCATAATTTAGTGAAGGTTACCCTGTTTTATTTTGTCACACAAAATTTACCATTGACTCTCCACCTAAGGTGTGTTTTGTGAAGGTTGCTCTTCATTTCTTGCCATTTTAATGATGACTAATTTTAAGCAAAGTTCGGTATTATCGAGGTGGATTTTAAGTGGTTTTTTTTTTTAAACATTTTTTTAAACCTGAATTAGTTCTCCATTTCTGCATTGCTTTATTGAGTTTATGACAGGCAGGGATGAGCGTGTTTAAAGTGCTTTTATTTCCTTCTCTCTATTCTCTTTCATATTAGCTAATTTAGTAATTTGAAAGGCACACTTCTCTTGATTCAGTGAAATGTGAAGAATTTCTTAATGAATGTAAAAGTATTTTTCCACTGATTTAAAAGGTTACTAATAAGAATTTTTATTCTCATAATTTTATCTTACTGACGAAGACTCTCACAATCACATAAAATACTATACTCTAAAGAAAAAGAATCTATAATAATTTATGAGCACTTAAAAATTTTGAAATTATAATTAATAAGTTAGTTTTCTAATTCTTTTTCAGGTCAGATAAAACTCTCCAAGATATTGTATACAAATTAGTTCCAGGGCTTTTCAAAAGTGAGTAACATGCTTACAAATGAATTTTTATAAAGTATTCATCAGCTTTACCTGTTGTGACAAGTATTTAAGTCTTTTTTCCCCCCCTCTTTAGATGAAATGAAGAGAAGAAGGGATTTTTATGCAGCTCATCCTTCAGCTGATGGTAAACTCTTTAGAGAGGGAAAAGACATTTTATTTGGCGGGAGAATTTATTACTTGAATAATATATAAAAATTGAATTTAACTTAAAAGTACCATTTCCATTTTCCTACATATGTAATATTTTAATTAAATGTTTAATTTTAAAATGGAATTTCAAAATGTCTTTATAGCTGCCAATGGCTCTAATGAAGATAGAGGAGAAGTTGCAGATGAAGATAAGAGAATTATAACTGATGATGAGATAATAAGCTTATCCATTGAATTCTTTGACCAGAACAGGTAAATTGTGTTGGAAATGTGTTTTATGCTAATCTGTTAATAGATGCATTGTTCCACTAATAAAATTATGTTTCTTAGATTGGATCGGAAAGTAAACAAAGACAAGGAGAAAGCTAAGGAGGAGGTATGTCCCATGTTTCAAAAACATACAGAGGAAACATTGTTTGGATTCTAGATTTTATGAAGGTGTATGTTGCCCTTTAGGATATTCTTAGGCTAGATGATGCTGTCAAATAGGAGAAAAATGATTGTATTTGATGTTTAAGAATGATATATATCTGATAATAATTAGATAGAATATGCTCTATATATGATTGTTATGCTTACAAAATACTTTAAATAATTAATGTTTTGATGTATTTAAAGTTTTCTTATTATATTGGAAATCTCCTTATTTTGTATTTAAGTAGTTAACTCCAAGTTGAGAATTTAGTCAATCTCAGTTTTGGTATTCATACTTTGTATCATATTGAGGCAACTTAACTGAGATTTTTTTCTTACCTGAAAGTTAGAAATTTTAAAAAATAACTTTTCTAAATGTATTCTTAGGTGAATGATAAAAGATATTTACGTTGCCCAGCAGCAATGACTGTGATGCACCTAAGAAAGTTTCTCAGAAGTAAAATGGACATACCTAACACTTTCCAGGTATCTACTTTATATAGTTTTTGTGCATTTAATATAGATTTTTTTTTTAATTCAATGACTTTTTCCTTTTTGGATTCTGAACCCCAAAAAAGCAACAGGTTTTTTATTTTAGATTTAGAACTTAATTGGAATTGTCTCTTATAATGTTTGGTATGAATTTTGTTTTATGCTATAAAAACAAATTCTTTAGTAATTTCAGGAAGTATTTTTCCTCATTTGAATGTCAAGAGGGATTCTTTCCTTGTCCAGCTGTTTGAAGAGAATGTTTGTTAAAGCATTTTTGGATTGCACTTAGATGACAGAAAAAGTCTCTATCTTTGTTCTTCATGGTACTTAGTAATTGAAATATTATTTTCCAATAGATTGATGTCATGTATGAAGAAGAACCTTTAAAGGATTACTATACACTAATGGATATTGCCTACATTTATACCTGGAGAAGGGTAGGTAGCATAATTAATACTCGGAGATTATTGTGGTAAAACTGTATTTAAAGAGGACTGATCTTTTTTTTCCCCTTTTCACGTTGTAGAATGGTCCACTTCCTTTGAAATACAGAGTTCGACCTACTTGTAAAAGAATGAAGATGAGTCACCAGAGAGATGGACTGACAAATGCTGGAGAACTGGAAAGTGACTCTGGGAGTGACAAGGCCAACAGCCCCGCAGGAGGTGCCCCCTCCACCTCTTCCTGTCTGCCTAGCCCCAGCACTCCCGTTCAGTCTCCTCATCCTCAGTTCCCTCACATCTCCAGCACTATGAATGGAACCAGCAGCAGCCCCAGCGGTAACCACCAATCTTCCTTTGCCAATAGACCTCGAAAATCGTCAGTAAATGGGTCGTCAGCAACTTCATCTGGTTGATACCCAAGACTCTTAAGGAAAAAAAAATTTTAAATCCCCGATTTATATAGATATCTTCATGCCATTACAGCTTTAGAGATGCTAATACATGTGACTGTCGTCCAATTTGCTTTCTTTTGTAGTGACATTAAATTTGGCTATAAAAGATGGACTAGACGTGATATTCATATGGACGTTAATGGAAAAGATTGTTCCTCTAAAGAGAATTGGTTTCTGAGAAGGCAGGCAAGATGTTTTTCTGTGTGTTAGGAAAGATGTGAAATGGTTTTTGTAACCATTGTTCAGATTTGAAAAATTCTGCAGTGGATATAAACATTGGGCCATAGTTTGTTAATCTCAACTAACGCCTACATTACATTCTCCTTGATTGTTCTTGTTATTATGCTGTTTTGTGAACCTGTAGAAAACAAGTGCTTTTTATCTTGAAATTCAACAAACGGAAAGAATATGCATAGAATAATGCATTCTATGTAGCCATGTCACTGTGAATAACGACTTCTTGCATATTTAGCCATTTTGATTCCTGTTTGATTTTTACTTCTCTGTTGTTACACAAAACCGATCAAAGGAAAGTAAACTTCAGTTTTACAATCTGTATGCCTAAAAGCGGGTACTACCGTTTATTTTACTGACTTGTTTAAATGATTCGCTTTTGTAAGAATCAGATGGCATTATGCTTGTTGTACAATGCCATATTGGTATATGACATAACAGGAAACAGTATTGTATGATATATTTATAAATACTATAAAGAAAATATTGTGTTTCATGCATTCAGAAATGGTTGTTAAATTCTCCCAACTGGTTCGACCTTTGCAGATACCCTATGTTTGAGCCTTATCAGCATAGAACATTTTAATGTGGATTTCTAATTCTAAATTCTATTCCATTGGAAGCAATTGGCAAATCATAATACTGATTTTCTCTAGTAATACATGTTTACTTTTAAAATTGTTGCAGTAAAGAAAACTTTTTAACTAAAGACTTTGGAAACAGTGTCTTCATTTCCTATTGCCTTTGATGGAATGAATGTGTTTTTAAAATGCGTATTGATCACTGTAATTCTAAAATAAATTTTTAAGTAAACCAGCAAATTTCTGGAAGAAGGCATTTTATCTAAAATTATTTTAACATGTGATTTAGCAGTTACTTCAAATTTAAGGAGTTGCTTTAACAGTTATAAACAATGACATATGCCCTCTCTCTAATATCTTGAAATAGAAGCAATTTATTTTTAGCTTCTCCAGGTATTAATTTTTAAATAGAGTGAATATGTTCAATTTAAAATATGAATAACCACAGCCGTTTTCAGTTTGTGATTTGCTTTGGTCGAACTTGGTGTATGTTCATCGCCCATCAGTTATTTGTGAGGGTGTTTATTCTATATGAATATCGTTTCATGTTTGTATGGGAAAATTGTAGCTAAACATTTCATTGTCCCCAGTCTGCAAAAGAAGCACAATTCTATTGCTTTGTCTTGCTTATAGTCATTAAATCATTACTTTTACATATATTGCTGTTATTTCTGCTTTCTTTAAAGATACAGTAAATGAAGTTTTATGAAACCACAAAATACATATATTTTTATTTTGACCTAAATTTGTACAGTACCATTGTAAGTGTTGTTTCTAATTATAGATGTAAAATTAAATTTCATTTGTAATTGGGAAAATCCAATAAAAAGGATATTCATTTAGAAAATAGCTAAGACTTTAATAAAAATTTGATATGAAAAGCACAATGTGCAGAAGTTTTGGAAACCCTACTGTGGATTACAACAGGTAAAACTAAAGAGAATCCATTGCTGTCTTAAATAGTGATGTTGCTAAGAAGTCCATGCTTTGTTGTATAATTGCTTGATAGCCCAATTGAAAGATGTATCTGTTTATTTACTCTACAATCTTTGAAGTAAAAGTTACCCATGTTTGCCAATTTTGGTGAATTTAACTCATTTTTGTAGGCTTCTAAAGTTTTTCATGATGTTATCTAAGAAAGAGAAGTTAGTTAATGGAAGTTTCAAATGATAGTTTTACTTTGGATGATCATGTATATAAAGAATGAAAAAGTATTTTTCAAAGACTAAAAACTTCAAATGCTAGTGGACCTGTCACTTGACTTACACAAAACCAAGTTGTGAGATCAACATGGAACTAAAAGACTTAATATCTCAACCTTTTAATGATGGACTTATTTTTGAAATTGCTTATTAAAAATCAGATCTTACATTTATGACTCACTTAACACTGTTTTACCATACTTGAAAACGTAAATTTATTTTGTTCGAAAGGACTTTTTTCCCCTACTCCATTTGAAAATTTCCTAAGCGTTAAAGGATATTTCATCTAAAATGTCTTTGTCTTTTAATAAAACAGAAGAAAGATTATAATGTTTTGCATTCTCCCATAGCCAGCAGTCACAGTTGTGACAATTAAGATCCAAAACTTTTGCTAAGCTACTACTTTAAAAAGTTTCAATCTTGTAATAACCCATATCAAAGCTGTTAACTTTGTTAACTCTTAGCAGTAAAAAAAGGAGGGTACATGAAAAGTAGGCTTTAAGTTTGGCTTTTGCTTCTGAAAAGTATTCTAGGATTCTATATCACAAAGTTAGTGCTAACAAAATATTCCACAGAAAATGCCTAAATTGATTTCACAGATTTTAGCTTAAATGCAAAAAAGGGGCTGGTTACTGTTGTGTAAATAGCGATCTATCTTGCTTTACACATGCATACCTCTTTACAAGTACTTTTTGCTTTTAAAATTGCCGGCCGCTAATTGCACTGAGTGGGGAAAAAAGAAGCTGCCCTTCAGTTGACTTAACTTACCAACCATATTGCTTCGTTTCCATTTTCATCCATGCAGATGTTAGGATTTCTGGAGGTACAATGCAACTTGCAGAGAAAGCTCTCAGGGGCTTTCCTACATCCTTTCCTCTTATTCTTTCCCCAATATGTGGAGTTTCAGTAGACACATTAGGTATAGGCCTATCAAGATCAAGTTTTATTGTGAAATCTCAATAGGAACCCATGTGAAATGCTACTTTCCACCCGCCAAGAAGAAATGAAGACGTTCGGGGTTTGTTTGTTTGTTTGTTTGTTTGTTTTAATAGCTTATGGTCATCTTTTGAGGGGATGGAATCTTAATTTTAGAAACAATCCACTTGGGACCTAGTCTTAGAATCTTGGGGTGATGGAACTGGGTTTGGTGGTTGTTGTTTTCCATTTCTTTTATATATTAAAGGTTTGGTAAATACATCTTTTTTGTTTTCCCTCATTGCCTGTGGAATCATAGTTGGGAATTCTGATTTAGTCTAGTGCTTCTATGAAATGGAGGCTACATCATATTCTGCAATACGGTGGTTGTTTCCCTCATGCGGTCTTCCTTGCATTTTATCCAAAGCTAAGGTCTTGAGGAAATTACATTTAAGAAGATCCTTTTAACAACAGTATATATTTTAAAGACATCAGATATGCAAAGAGCACAGAAGGCAGCTCCTGCATAAGGCTTTTGGGTTAGATAGCGTCATTTCACTTGAGGATGTTTCTTCAAGTATAAAATGAATAGCACAACAGGTGGTTATTTCTAAGATCGCTCTAAAAAATCCTGACTCATCCCAAATAAAACCTTGTATTAAATTGGGACCACAAAATTCAGATAGGTCTTTACAAGAAAGAGAAAGTATCACATGTTAGAATCTCCTAGTAAGTCAGATTTGGGAAATCACCCCGCGAATACCTTGAGCCTGTGGATCTGCTTGCAAATCTCAAGATAGCCCAGTTTTGATTATGAAAGTCTCCGAAAATGTTTACACAGTAGAGTGTTTCCTGTTTCCGTAGTTAATTTTTTTAACGTTTTTTTTTTCTTCTTTTGGTTCTTGAAACGGATTTCCTTTATTTGCACCAGTTTCTTTTTCTTAGTGTGCAATTTCTAGAGTTCTCACATGAAGACCTGTCAACCTTGTCTTCATCAAGTCGACGACATCAAGTCATTTATCACTGCAAAAGCTGTTCTAGGATCCTTGTGAGTTTTCTGAAGAAGTTCAACCGCATGTGGAAAACTCATCCCGAAATTTCATTTAACCCTCCAAATAAACGGTAAGCGCTCAGTAAAACTTCCAATGAGTTAAATTACTCCCATTCTTCTGGACTCTTAAAATATACCTTCCAGAGACTTATCAGAAAGAATTTTCAAAACTAGCAGGTGTCGTTCCCTCAGAGTCACCTACATTTCAGTAAAAATATTACTTCTTGCTCTGATTGCTGGGCCATCCTAAAATCCAACTTCACAGAGAACATGATTTCAAGTTCGGTGCCAGTTTGGTGCTCACAATTCTGCCCCCTAAGTTAGCTAGAACTCAAACTGAGAGAAGAGACTCTGGAAGGCTGCGGACCAGGATGCTCGGGAAGCGCGTGGAATATTGAAATGGAACGAATGGGAACGTTACCGAGATGGATAAAGACGTTACTGGAGATAGAGAAATCTGTCCAGAAACTACAGTGTTTGGTCTAAATGCCCCCAAGAGTGGAAGATACCCAAACAAAGCCGAAGACAGGAGAGCACTGCGCGGCTTGGAAGAAAAAGCGGGGAGCAAGGATGACTGGGGTGGGATGGGCAACGGCTTTAAAAAAAAAAAAAAAAAAGGGAAAGAAAGAAAAGTCTTCTTATATTCTGGCGCCCCGCGGAAAGGGCACAGGACGACCGCCTGGAGAAAATGAGCTCCCTTTCCCGGCCGCGCTGTCTTCTCGGTGAGGGAGCCTGTACCAAAAGGGCACGTTAAGGAGGAAACCGCCATTCCCCCTGTCCTTATTTTTCAACTAGCCGCTCTCGGAGGAGTGTAAAGAGCTACAGCCCAGACCTCGGTTGCCACGGCGCCGCGGGGGCTCCGCCAGGCCCGAGGAGCGAGCCGAGGCCGCGGGGCGCCGGGAGGCCATTTTGCGCGTGCGCCGCTCGCCTCGCGCCGCTCTGGGTTCGGCGGATTCGGATCCCGCCAAATTTGAAAGCAAAATTCTCAGGCCCCAGCGGCTTGGGAAGCGGCGAAGAGAACTCGTTTCTCCAAAGTCGGAACCTGCGGCAAGGGGCGGCGACAGTGGGGTGCGCGAGGCCTCACAAGGTGGCCACCTTCCTGCCGAAGGCTTGCCCACTGGGCGAGACATCGGCAGGTCTGCCGGGCCGCCGGGGCTCGGCGACCGCCCCCGGGCCTCGAGCTCAGCGCGGGTAGGAACGGACCCGCGTCCGGGGAGGCCGGGGCGTCGCCCGCGAAGTCCGCAGACGCGCGTCCCGGCTTTGCCCCTCCTCCTCCCCCCGCTTCAAACCCTGTGCCCTTTCTCCCTCAGCAACGAGGTGTCCTTAGAGTTTGAGTTTTTACTGGATAGACTGCAAACTAAATTAATAACAAAACGTAAAGCTGCCATCTTGAAGGTTCCTGAAGGCCGCGCTTCGAAGGCGGTGACGGGGAAGGCCGATGGTTCCAGTCCCCTGGGTCTTAGCCGGGTGACAGTGTCCAGGATGGGGTGGCTTCGCGGCAGGAGCCTCAAGATCTGGGCAAAGGACCACACCTTGAAGACCCAAAGGCGACGCCTAAATAGGTCTCGGGGCCAGGCGAACCTGGGAGGTTTGGCGCCCTCGCGCCCTCGGCGGGGACAGCGGCTGGCGGTCCGCGGCTGGGACGTCGCCTCTGAAAGACGCCGGGACGCAGCCGGTTTCCGACAGAGCCTGCGCCGGCCGGACCCCCAGGGTATAAACGCTTATCTGACCCGGGCCTCCCACTGGCTACCCGAAAACCGGGAGAGAAAGGAACAACCTGCGAAGGGTAGTCGGTGTAACGGCAGAGAAGTGAAAGCGGCCTAAAATGGGCGACGCCGAGCGAGTCCTCTTTATCAGCGCAGCAGACTGCAGGAGCCGCCATTTGGTGGCGGATTTTGGTATTTCAGTAGCACGTTGTGCTGAACGTCACAACTGGCTTGTAAACGTGGCAGGGTCATTTTTAAACCGCGCTTCTTAAAAATTCAAAATTTCCCCTAACCTGCCCCCTCGGGGGCATTGGACGCCCCTCCCCCCTCTCCCGGTGGGCCGCTCCGCTCGCCCCTCGACCCAGGGCGGGGGACGTTTCCTCGAGGCGACGGCGGCCTCCATCCGTGCCCAAAGGCTGGAGTGAAGCGTGACGGAGCCCAGCGCACACCTAAAGGGGTGTCTTCCTCCCCGTTTGTTCAGAGACGGGGGCGGTTGCGAGCCCGCGGCTTTCCTCTCCCCAGTGCGGAGAATCTCCTTTCCCCGCGGTCGTGATGGGCATAGTCTTCCCGCGGGCGGGCATCGCGGCCCTGGTCTCCCGCCTCGCACCTCTCGGGCGTGAGGAGCCCGGGCCCAGACGGAAGGAAGCCACCCGACGAGAGGCGGCTTCTCTGGGAATGCCGGGTTAGGATCCCTCACTCGAGCTTCCAGCTCTCCCCGGAGCCCTTCGGGGGCCGGGAAAGCTAGACAAATCCGCAGAGTGCCAGGAGGCCTGGGGTCCCTCCCAGGGTTGCCGGGTCTTCGAGGGTTTCCATTAAAAGCCCTCGAAGCGTGAGGCGCCTCCCGAGAGGAGAACAAAGGGCCAAGGGGTGAACGCGAGGCGAGTCCGCGCGCGGGGCAGCCCTTTGCTCCTCCGGGCTCGGGGTCGGGGGGGCTAGCAGGGCTGACTCCGGCCTGGAAAGGAGCTGGTGGCCGCTCGGCAGAGTCCGCGCCGCCCCCAACCCTCCCCGGCGGACTGAAGAAACCCCAGTCTTCGAGCCTGGGCTGCCATGTTGCATTCACAGAGGGCGCCAGTAATTTGATGCTTCCGAGCCAGCGACACCCCCAACCGATGAGCCCTTCTGCCCTCCGTGCCTCACAGCTGCGGTCAAAGCCCGAAGGGGCCGCAGGGCGCGGGCGGGAGCGAGAGCCTTCTGGGCTGCCGAGCTGGCGTGGCGGCGGAGCCGCAGCGGCTTCCCCTAGCCACCTTCCTTCCAGGGGCTGCAGGGCTGCGCGCTAGGCAGAGGCTCGGTTGCCAGTAGCAACCACACGACGGCGATCCGCAGCCAGGGCCGCTGCCGCAGCCGCTGGTACCGCTGCATCCTCATACACCTCGGGGTCGAGCTTTTGAAACTCTGGGGGTTGCCCTCGTTGACATCTCTCGCCCCCGCTCGGGGTCCTCATCCTCCGGTACCCTCAGCTCTGAGCAAAAGCCCGCTCCCCTGGCTTGGCCCTGCCCCCACCGCAGACAATAGGGGCGGCTTGGAGAGCACGCTGCAGCGCGCTCCTTGCTGCACAGGCACCTGAGCCCCCGAAATAGGGGCGCTTTGCTTAGTCCCAGCCCCAGGTGCCCTGATGTCCAACTTGAGCTGAAATGCTTTGTCAATGGCCAGTCTAGTAGAAAGCTTTTCTTGACGTCAGAAATAAGGATGGTGGTAAAGAAAGAAGTCAAGGCAAGACGCCCACTCCCTTTCTAGTAACATGGACACAAAGAAGAGCTTACGGTTCTATCTGCTCTTGGTAACAGTGGATTTACTCTGGGTTAGAACCACAGGAAAACGCTACAATCTTCGGTCTATTTTGTCTACCACGAGTATTTAGCGTTTGTTCCAACATCACGTCCAATTACTTGTTATGCAAAAGTGGATGGAACATTTCCCTCTCTTCATTTCATTTGATGAAATGAAATGCTCTTGGCAGTGTGGACAGAGTGGTGTGATGCATTTAAAAAAAAGATTGACCTTAACCCTCAGGAATCTTTCTGCCTTTCCTAATATCTGTGGTTCTAGGACACTGATTTAATTTTTTTTTAGCAGCAACTTTAGTGTTTTAAACAGGTTTTTATTGAAGAAAAATCTTCAAAGTATCCAGCACAGTATTTTATTTAGCTAGTAGATTACTTGGGAAATATGTGCATTGCCAAATTTCTTCACTCTTGATAATTGTCCCTTCTTTGAATAGTCATTAAGTTAGCTGAGTGTTCTTCAAGGATTAAAATTTCATGTAAATCACAGATATGCTGAAATTTCTAAGTTTAAAGCACCTAGAGGACAAGCACCTGTCTTGTAAATCTTTGTGTGCTCCAGAGTCCTTTTAACACAACTCAACAAATATTTAAATTTCTAGAGGATTCCAGAAGTTCAACAACCCTTATTAAAAAAAAAAATTTACTAATAACTACTATAAAGCTTGGATACCTTTAATGAACTCGGTAAAAAGCTTAACATTTTTCCAAGCTAGTGCCATTAATCAGATATTCTCATTCATGCATATTTTTACCTAATTTATTTCAAATGTGGTAGGTTGTACTAAAATTATCTGACAAATGTTTCCAGAATTCTAAGGAAAATAATAAATTGTATATAAGAACTAGTAACTTTGGTATTTTCCCACTGAAGTGTCTGAGAATTGGTTAAATAGCCATATGCAAGATGAGATTTTAAAGTGGCTTTCATAGTTTCATATGGCACAAGCATGACATTAACTTTCTTCATAATTCAACAGGAATACTTAAGGGGCTAGTATGGGATGTTGCAAATCTATCAAGGCAATCAGTGCATCTTGAAATATCCTTTTTAATTTAAATCAGCTTTAAAACATACTGAAAGTAGTTAACATGTCTTAATCATATCTGATGGTAAACTTAAATCAACACACATCTTCAAATGACTCTTAGGTATGATGTTTTAAAAGGGGTTCACTTTCAAGCTCCACAAAATGTCAAGTTCTTAAATAAGAGATGGTAAACTTAAATCAACACACATCTTCAAATGACTCTTAGGTATGATGTTTTAAAAGGGGTTCACTTTCAAGCTCCACAAAATGTCAAGTTCTTAAATAAGACAGTTTACTTCAAAGAAGAAAGTTAGCACTACTTGGTTCCTGAAGGCACATAATGACCTGTAGCTTGCCCAAACACCCCACCACCACCTTAAAAATAGGAAAGCAAGGCTTTAGTGAAAAGTTCCCTTCTACGGTCTTTCAGGAAAGAAAAGCTCCAACAACTTGCTCTGGACCAAGTTAAAGAGATTATCTCCCTTTTTCATTACAACTGTGTCTTTCAGTGAATTGAAGGATAAGATCAAAGTGCATTCATATTCATGTGAATTATCGCTATTGACTTGAATAATGATGGATTTCATTGTTTTATTTAAACTGAAACCAGGAATGCTGCTTTTGAGTCTACACCCCTAAGGCTGTAGAATTTCTTCTGTGAGGACTCAAAAACCCAGCAATTAGGTCTGACAACCACGCCATTTCCATAATGTACTTCCGTACAGAGCACTATTTATTGGAATCGGTTACATTTCTATAGAATCTTACCACGCAAATTTTGACTCCTTCCCAACCTTCTGGGTGTGGGGGAGAAACCCTAAGTTTAATAAACATACTACCAAAATACTTAAGTGTAAATCGTATTGGGAAGATAAAGTGATGTTTAGAAAGCATTTAGTTCATGAGTCAGAAAATTTAACGTTATCAGTAATTAGCTCAGGACCGTGTTTTTGCATTGAACATGATTCATTACGGTTTGTTTTCTAATGTAACTGAAGAACTTGGTCAGAGTAAGCTTGGGAAAATGTGTTTACCAGCTGCTTCTTTCTAAATATGCCTTGTGACATTTTTTTCTCTGGAGAAAAAGGTTATGAGATGCAAAGGACCCCACTCACTTTTACCAAATGCTCATTCTACTCATTCACCTATTAAAATTCTTATCACTTTGGAGAATACCCCTAAGGAAATAAATTACAATAAAGTAAGTTTACAACAGAATAATATAAGCATTCTTTAAAATAGACTTAAAAAATGTATTTCATGAACTTTAATAAACCCAATTCATATAGGTTCTCTAAACTGAAAGAGAGCCTCTAGTGCAATGCAAGTCTACTATATTACCATGGTCTGCAGTGGGTTCTGGGGCTATCCTTTCCCACAAAGATAACTGATACCAGTTTCTTGGTATCACTCTAAGTTCTTGCCTTACATTTAAAGCATAATGCATAAGCATCACTTTTTAAAATCAATGTTTTTTAATCTAACTGTGCTATAAGAAGTCTCTATCTTCACTGTCCCCATTTGGTGTCCACAGTATTGCAAGACACTCTTTAAGCCAAAAGTTTGCTAGTAAGTTTGTTTCTATTTGGGATTTGGCCATAAACATTCTGGCATTATTTGTATACTTCTAAGTTTATTTGTAAACTTCCAAGAACTTTACTCTTGATTTATAAGATGATAAGCAATCACATATTCTTTCACCAGAGCATCTATTCACTCCTAGAATAAAAAGCATTTCTTTATAATTCATTTTCTGTCTTGCTAATGGGAAAGGTACTAGTATTTTCTTCATATAGGTAGTCATTAATCTTCCATGTTATCCATATGAAACCTTTATTCTTCACTTAAAAATAAATATGGAGTAATGTTTGAGTAAGAGGCAAATAAAAATAACCCAGCCTTAGCAATATTCAGGTTTTTCTCTGGAATATCAAGAAATAAGATGACAGGAGTTGTATTTATAGCTTACTCCGGCCAACGAGAATGCAAATTTTAGTGCAATTGTCTCCTCTGAAAGAATGAGATGCTGTGCCACCGCGTCTTACAACCTAGTCTACGTTTTAGCGGAGCTCACTCTCGGCTCTGATAATCTCTGTGGGGGAAACCGACAGGCAGAGTGGATAAACAGCCTATGCCATTTTTGTAAAAGCAGAAACCTTGAACTTTTTCTCTCATTACTTTTGCAGTATTTTTGAGGGGTCAGAGCATACAGTTAGTTATTCTTCAGAGTAACCAACGAGCAAGAAGTTTTGGCTTCGGACTTGATATAACAAAATGACGTCAAAATTTTTAAAAAAATGAGGCTCGCACATGCGCAGTGAGGTATGGCTTTTTTCCCCCCTCAAATAAGCTTTTGGCTCTTCCACCGGCCGCTGGGATTTGGCCTGCACCACGGGCTCTAGGGAGCTGGCTGAAGTAAGGTGGTGCAGGGCTCCCACACCCCACTCGTGGCAAAAAGAGTCCGAACGTCCTCGCTCCCCCCACCAACCGGGGGCGGGGGGAACTCCCTTTAGAACTCCCGGTAGGAGAAAGTCAGGGAGAAGCAGGGCCGACCGGAGCGGCCACGGAGAGTTTTTCCGGCTGCGCCAGCGCTGCGGGGCCTCGGTTCCGGGGTTCGGGTCTCCGCCCGCTCCTGGCAGGCCCCCGAGAGTTGGCCACACCATTCCTGGGCCCACGGGTCAGCCGCGCCGCGGGGAGGCTCGGCCGGGACCTCTCCGTGAGAGCCTGTGTGGCGGTGCGGTTCTTGCTGGAAGCCTGGCCCGGGGAAGCAAAACGAAAGGATAGAGGCCTTCTTTTTCCGGCAACCCGCCCCCCGGCAAACGCCGGCTCTGCTGGACCCGCGGCCCCTTCCCTCAAGATACCGCGGCCCGCGGAGCTGTGAGCATGCACACAGAGTGGGACTCCCCCCCGCCCCCCAACGTCGCTCGCACCCCTGGGCTTCGCAGCCGCTGAGCGCGCATCGGGCCCCGGGAGGCCCCGCCGTAGGGAAGCAGCGGCGCCCAGCCTGCGCCGCGCTTCCGCACTCGCGCCCTCGGGCGGGACGCCCCCGCCTCTTCCTCCTGCCTTGCACCCCGGAGCCTGATTCCCCGCGCCCCCTTTTCCGCCTAGCTCAGCGATTGACGGCGGTGCCCTCGAGGGCTTCTGAGCCAAAATACCGCCTGACCCCAGCCCCAATCGGTTCCCGGCAACCTCGTTAGAAACCGAGCAGAGGTGCCCTTTGGAGTTAGAGAAATTGGGACTAAAGGAAAAGCCGAGAACGTCCCAGAGTACTGCAGTCTTCTTTTCCCCTGGGACCCCAACACCCCATCAACGCTGAATACAGTTGCCTGCCGGGACCAGCGCCGTCGAGCCGGGAACCCGGCGTCCACCCGAGCGTAGACCCGCCTGTGTCCAGTTATGCGGTGCCAGCCAAAAACCTTCAGCTCCTGGCTGGCGGAGCAGCGGCGCAGCCGTGGCTGGACCCGCACCTGAGGGGTGCATGGGCCGAGTCCTCCCAGGTCTTGGACCGCATGCAGGCGGGGTGGGCTCCTGGGGTCGTTTTCTACGTGACACTTTCCATTTTTGTCTACTGTACCCCGTGCTAATAAAAAGGTGGGATAGAACTGTATCTACCTTCCCTGAGACAAGTGCAACAACACCAAGATTTTAGAGATGGGGGGGGCATGTTGAGAGGGAGTGGCTGATAGACATCTATGCCAGGGCGCTTAGAGTTTCCTCTCTGGTGATGCGGGGTTTGGGTACAATTTTTAAGGAAAACTCACTTCCTTAAAAAAATATTCACATCACGCACACACACAGGCGCACACACCAAGCAGCAATAATTTGTCTTTTTTTAATGCATGTCCCAGTGCCTTTTTCAGAATTCTACACTAAAATCATCCATTTTTAGTATCAATCACTTTGTGCTATACGGTGCCTTTGGAAGCGAAATTATTTGTGTATGGAATCCCCCTAATCATGGTTTACTTTGAGAGTGGAAAAGATGAGTTCAATCTTTGCATCCATTGAATTACTGGAAAAGAAAGACATGTACAGGTGTATCCTTAGAACTTTGGGCCAGTTCCATCACTGTCATCTTAACATTTTATCGACCTTAACACTAAACCGTAAGCACTTTAAAGTTTAAAATGTAAAGAAATGATTTTAAAGGACTTGAAAAACAAAGAATAGGACATAAGACAAATACAACCCAAGCATAGAAATGTTAATCTTCCTCTCCTGGATAGGACTGTTGGAGTCTCTTCTGCAGCTGACAGACTTGATAGCACAAATGAATGGTCTGCTGAGAACTAAATGCAAAATCCTGATGTTTCTCCCCAAAAGAGTGCCAAAGCAACATTTAAGAGTCATATGTTTGCTTTCATCATTATAGATAATGTTTTGAGTCCACTAATTTGGTTATGGGGTATGTAGTGTTTTTACTTTTAATTCAAGTATGCAAATATGGAGTTGTTACAATAATTTTAGATTTGTTTTTTGCAAAGTGATTATTGTATTCTATAACTTAAATAATAATTACATGCAATTGCCAAATGAATGCCTATTTAAATGCTAATACTGTATTTTAATTCTTTGGGGGAGGAGGAAAGGAGATTTCATATCTAGATAAAACCCAGCTAATTTTTCTCAAAAACAAGAATTGTTTTATTATTCAAGTGATGTAGATATTCTTATTTTCTTCACGTTGGTTACCCTATGTCCCTTGTCTTTGCTTCCAACGCACTTACATGGTTTAGAGCAATTATAAGCTTTTAAAACACGGGCAGGCAGTGGAATATACTTGTTGAATGAATTAGTACTTTGTTTACATGTCTCTCTCCCACTGGATTTCATATGCTAGAAGACAGGCACATTCTGTTATTAGCAAAGTGTCTGGCATACTTTGATTCTTAATATGTGTTTGGCTTGATAGAGGAATATATATAGACTTGATTCACCTCAACAATTTTTAAAATGTGTATGTTAATATCTAATCAGCACATGCAAAGCCTTAACTTTTAATATTCAGCTAGAAGCTGAAGAAAAAAATACATGTATGGTAAAATTAGCAAAATTTCTTTTAGGCATATGTAAATATATTCCCATGATAATGAGATTTTTCTGAATTCCCAAACCAGATTTTTAGAGAAGTAGAACAGGATATTTAAACTGGCTTTATAAATGTCTTTTTTAAGTCTAATTTTCATAAGTAAAAAAATTAAATGCAAAAGTGATTTTAAAGTTACACATGGTTAGCTTTCTACAAAAGGAGCCAAAGTCTTCCAAACAAATCTTTTATAGAAACACTTTTGCAATTTGTTCAGATAATGTGTTTCATCCTCAATCAAATGTATATTTTAATAGGTCAAGTACATTGTATATCTGTATTTAAAGTTAGCTGGTACTTTAAGAATAGTAATCTTAAATAGCACTTTAAAAAGAACCCTGAAATATCCCTTTGAACAGTTTTCTTTCTCACTACTTGTTACAGTTGTGTATGTGATTATGGGGCATTCAATTAACTTTGTAAAACAGAATGATATTTTACTTTGAAGTTAGTAAGTTGAAAAGTGGGTCAGAAAATATAGATTGGCTTTCTTGTCAGTAAAAGTAATCTGCCATTTTTTTATATTTGAATTGCTGATAAAGATAATTCATTATATGTATTATAATCATCCTGTTGCATTTTTCTATTTAATTTTAAAGACTTTTTTTCCCAAAAAAGCTAGAATAAAGAGCAAAGATCTAGCTCCTTTAATGTGTCCAATTTCAGCTATAAAGTAGGAATCCTATATTATGCTTTATCAGGAA
This sequence comes from Martes martes, assembly GCF_963455335.1. Classification (NCBI taxonomy): domain Eukaryota; kingdom Metazoa; phylum Chordata; class Mammalia; order Carnivora; family Mustelidae; genus Martes; species Martes martes. The sequence continues at coordinate 125,091,961 of NC_137895.1, forward strand.
CAATACAATTTAACCCACAGACATTGTTAATGATAGATATTCAGAATCTATTGTTAAAAATAGTTTATATACCATTAGAACTTGTTTTTAAACTTTGCAGCATTCCATAAGTAGACCTGTATAAGTAATATGTTTATAGGTTTAGACATCCCTTCCACTATTAAGCTCCTATCTCAACACTTTTAAAGTAGAAAATCATAGTAAAGCAATTACTAAAAATGACAGCTTGGGTAACTTGGAGTGTGAATTGTTCAAGGACTGAAACCAAATATGGAACCTCTTAGTTTTAAGGGGATTTTTAAAAAATTATTCAACAAGGAACTGAAAACAAAATTACAATGAAGGTTTTATTTGCCACCTTAATTATTTGCTCTGTTTTCCCCCACATCTCTAAATGGGAACATACAATAACTTTAATTTTAAAAGACCCGTTTCCTTAGAGAAATGTGGAGATCATTGTGTGAAACTTATGACTTTGTGGAGTTAGGGAAAGGAATTGTGAGTATTACTGGCTTCTGAACTGTGGAGCAGAAGACATGCACCTGTTCTGAGGGGTAGCAGGGACCTGACTGAACACACTTACTCCCCTATTTTATTGCTGGTCCATTCCCCAACTATCTGGGGCTCCATCAAATATCAGGATTTCATCAGAGAGCTCAAGTCAGAGTGAGAGCTTAAAAGATTATTACATAGGACTCACCCCAAATATGAGAACCAGCTAACTTTGCATACTCCCTTCTACTGAAGAAGGGATATCAAGGTTTCTTTCTTGTATTGGCACTACTCAGCAGCAGCTGTGGCTATCTATTCCCTTGACACCTGGTGGAATTGCAGGTTCTGATGGAGAAACACTTAAAGTTGACACCTGTCATTGAAACATTTGTATAGTTTTCAGGCAAGCTAGAAACCGGTGATAGACTAAGTACTTAATTTCTGTTAAAAGACTCTGGGTAAAAATTTAAACTTACAAGCTAGGGAAGTCTGGTTAAGATAATGTGAATCAAAACTTTCTAGGTAAAGATTCTCTCCCCCTTTCTTTTGGAAATGTCATTTAGCAACAAAATGAAGCTTAAGTTTAAAAGACAAGGACAAATGTTTAAAAATCACAGAAGTGAGGAAACAAGCAAAGTTGGTGGTTAGGTAGAACAAAGTCACGGAAGATAGGACATTTACCATATTGTTCCCCGTCTACTTTTCTCATTGAATCTCTAGGAGTGCTTATTAAATTCCTTTTAAAGCAATATGCCTGAGTTAGGAGTATAGTTGTCTTCACCCTCCAGGAATCCTGAAACCAGAACTGTCTGGTCTATGACAGCTGGATTAAAGGGGAAACCCGTTCGGCATTGACGACATTGACAGTGCATACTCTCAGATCACACCATGTGCTATGGAGATGTCTCTCGACCGTCTAAGCCAAGACGAGTCCACTGACGTCGTTTGCTAGCCTCGTCACGCTTTAATGGGTCTCTCCGGGGGTGAGCAGGAGCTCCCCCTCGCCGGGACCGAGTCCACGGCGCCGTCCGGAGACTTCGCGGGTGCGGGCTCGGTTTGCAAAGGGCCCTAGGCTCCCGGCGGGCGCCTGTATGCCCGGCAGGACCGACGGCGCCCGATTCTCGCGGCGGCCCGGCGACCGTGGCGCGCCCCGGGAGCCCCTGCGGGCGGAGATCCCCCGGGGCTGGCCGCCTTCGCCCGACGCCCGGTGCCGCGGCCGTGACGTCACGCCCGGGACTGGCCGTTGCCGCGAGACGGTCGCGTTCCGGTTCCGGTCGGTTGCCCGGGAGACGCGGGTACACAGAGAGAAACGGCTCCCGTCGGAGGCCGAGTCGTCGCCGCGGTCGCCCCCTCGGCGTTCTCGCAGGCCGGGAGCGGACGGGCGGCGTCGGCGCCGAGCTGGTCGCGGGCCGAGAGCTGCCGGCGTCATGAGTCAGAGGCAGGTGTTGCAAGGTGAGGCCCGGGGCGGGCGGCGCCCCGACGGGCTGGCGGCGGGAGCCTTGGGGGCACCGGGCCGCCTGCTCCTCCGCGTGTCTCGTCCGCAGTGTTCGAGCAGTACCAGAAAGCCCGGACGCAGTTCGTGCAGATGGTGGCGGAGCTGGCAACCAGACCCCAAAACATCGAGACGCTGCAGAACGCGGGTGAGTCCGCGCCGATTCCGCGTCGCTCAGGGCCCCTCGCGCCGCTTGGCCCGTCGCTCCGCACCCCCGGCCCTGCCCTGCCTCGTCTTGCATCTCGGGCTCCTAGCCACCCCGGGTGCTCAGCCGTCTCGCCCCTTACCTCCTTCCCCACAGCCCGGCCTTGCCCCGGCTCGCTGTGGCCCCGCTCCCCCGCCGACTGAGCTTCTGGAGAGGGGCAGGGTGGCGTCGGCAGGACGGCGTCCCTAAGTTCTTCCAATCCGCCAAGGAGACAGCGGAAGCAATCATCCTTTTTAGCGGGTCTTTTTGGGTGTGAGGCCAAGAGGGTGAAGTTTCCAGATTGGTGTGAGAGGGGCCCGACATCCCTATTTCCATCTTTACCGCAACCAGGCAAGTGTCAAGTTGAAAGTTAAGGCCAGAAGAATTGCCTGGAAGTCATTTTACGTGAATGGGAATCTACCTTAATCAGACCCATTTTATCCGGGTGCCCTTGCTTGTCACCCTGCCTTTGATCACCTTCGACTTCCTCACTCCAAAGGAATTCCAGAGCGGTTGACACATTATTTCTCGCCTTGCATTAGTGAAAGGGCAAAGATTTGCTTGAATAATTTCTAAGACATTCAAAGTAGGTAAAGTGCTAGCCTTTAGAAGTCCTTGTGGTGCTGTCATTCCCCCTCCTCAGTCCGAAATCATGCATACTCTAGAAAGAGGAAGAGAGAGTGTGTGATTTGCTTCTTATCAATTAACATAAACAGATGGAGAAGATAATGGGGGATTAAGGAGGATTCCACCGCCATCTGAACTCAAAGTAAGGCAGCATTTTATCACTACTGTGTCATAAGAAATGTTCAATTTATAGTTTGTAATCTTTAAAACTCATTTAAATTAACACGGAATTAAAAGAAATTTAAGGACATATTGACAGGGCAAGAATGTTTAGAAATAATGTTTACTCTGGTTTCTTTGAAGAATGATACCTAAATGATAATTTTTTGTGTTGCTGAGAGGGATTTTGGTGTTTATTCTTTGTATGTTTCTCTTGGAGGGGAGTGTATTTATAGAAAGTATATTTGATAATTGTGTTTTAAAACTTATTTTGAGATAATTATAGATTTACATGAGTTGGAAGAAATAATACAGAGATTCCTCTGTACCTCAAAACTGTGGCATGATATCACAACCAGGATATTGACACTGATAAAAATCCATTCATTTTATTCAGGTTTCCCCAGTTCTGCTTGTACTTATCTGTTGTGTATGTTTAGTTCTATACAGTTTTATCCTGTGTGTATCTACCATCACTATAGTTAAGATACACAACACTTTCATTACTGCAAGGATCACTTTTATTGTCCTTTTATAACCACACCTACCTTCCTCTTGTCCCTAACCCTGGACAACCACTAATTTATTCTCCTTTTGGAAATTACAAGTTGATCATCTTTTGTTCTGCAGTTGTTTCATGTGGACTAATTACCTTTCTTCTGCATGTATGTATGTGCTTACGTGCATGGATATATACTCCCCAAGCTACCCAGAACAGTGCTGGACACAGTGTTTCATATGTATAAGTTTATTAGAGCAAATATAAATTTATTAGAGCATATTACATTTTTAAAATTCACTTAATTTTTAGTTCTTCCCCCCACTCAGTCCTACTTGTCAATGGCTTTTGTGAATGGACACTTATTTTTTACAAATATTTAATTTCTGGACTATAGGTAAACAGCTAAAGTAAAACTTTTTTAAAGATTTTATTTATTTATTTAACAGAGAGAGAAGGAGAGAGAGTGTGCACAAGCAGGGGGAACAGCAGGCAGAGCAGGCAGAGGGAGAAGCAGGCTCCCCGCTGAGCGAGGAGCCCGATGCCTGACTCAATCCCAGGACCCTAGGATCATAACCTGAGCTGAAGGCAACCGCTTAACTGACTGAGCCACCCAGTCATCCCTAAAACATTTTTTAAAAGGGGAAAATGAGGGGTGCCTTGGTGGTTCAGTTGCCCAGTGCTTTTGGCTCAGGTCATGATCCCAGGGTCCTGGGATCAAGCCCTGCATTGGGCTCCTAGTTCAGTGTGGAGTCTGCCTCTCTCTCTCCTTCTGCCCCTCTCCCCTACTTGTTCTCTTTCTCTCTCAAATAAATAAAATCTTTTTTAAAAAAGGGAAATGATTGACATTTTAAAAAAATTTGATACTGCAGTATGGAGGTATAAGTAACACTTAAGATACAGAATATCACATTTTAGCATAATGGTGACAGGTTATCTCTTCCTGTAAGTGTACAAGGTAGAATGTATTGTGGAATTTAATCAATCCAAATCATTAGGCTAAGTGATCACCAAAGTATAAGGGACCTACATGTGACATCTTAAATAGCCACCTATTTCCACTTATGGTCTGGTTTATGAAGGAATTGAATACAAAAGGAATATAACAATGTTTTGAAGTTGTCTGTACTTGACCAATGTTGACGGAATGCTAAGATTTTTCTTTTCTTGAGGAATTTATTTCAGCATATTTCATGTTATCTAGATTTGATTTAAGCACTCCTTTAATAATTTTAAATAGATATAGCTAATGAATATTGCGATGTATTCTTTTGATTAGAATAATCCCTCAGCTTTGTTATGAAAACTTAATAGCCTATAAACTATTGAAATGGTTTGTTCCTAAAAAAAAAAAAAAAATCAACATGGATTTAAAAACACTTTTGAATGAGCCATAATATGTATGCATCACATATGTTATGATCAAGTTTTTTTTTTCAGTCAGGTGACTTCATTTTGATAACATAAAATACCAATGCATTTTATTTCTGACTTTGACATACTCTGCATACCTGGGAAGGTTTTGTTTTGTTTTCTCAATTATCTCCCCTAATAAACTGCTTACATAAATATGTATCATGGATCCAAGATCAGGGGGAAAACATTTTCCATATAGGCATCATGATAAATCAGTAATTCACTTGTTAAGAATTTTTTAAGTCACTCACTGTGAAAGGAACCTCAAAGGTGAAAATTATCAATGGAGTTTTATTTCATTTTAAATCTCTGATCTTGTCCATTATATTTTTGATGTGCTAATAAGAATATTTGCTTTATTACATATCCCCAAAGTAATTACTAAAGCAAGCAAAGCATTGCATGATATCGTCTTTAGAGTATTTGGACAAAAAGAAGTTTGATTTCTAGCCAGAATTGTTACTAGAAAGAACAGTGTACAATGTGTCTATAACCTAGAGTTATTTGTTTCTTATTGAGGTTTTACTCCTTCTAAATCAAATATGTACAGGAATTAAAAAGTTTAGTGTTTGTTATAAAATCTCTTTATGCACCCTCCAACCCTGTACTCTTGAACCATTACATCTCGCAGCTATTTAAAAATGAATTTTGATACGTTCCCTCTTTCAATAATCAGTAATACATTTAACACATTATAAATAGTAGAGATAATACGTTATTGCTTCTACCATTGTAGAATTTCAGCAAATGGAGGTGTTGTTTAGTTATAAAATGTAAGTAATATGTTTTGTGACAATCAAGCTCTCCGAGGTTGTTTAGAAAATCTTTTATAATAAGCTAATATAAAAAGTCCAAGAAATTTGTTTTTAAACTATTTAGCTATAAACATGCTATAAAATGAACTTTCTGAAGCAGATGTTTGTGTGAAAAAAAAAATGGGGGTAAAATTTAAATTAACACTTTGTAATAGTTAACATAAAACCTATAGCAGAACAAAAAACATGGCTAAGCGCTAGAATAGTAGGGATAGAGAAAACTGTATAACCCTTTAAATATGCATCTTTATGAAGCTAATTTGCAGATTTAGGCAATTTAATGAGTTTACAATTCAAGAAAATAATATACACTGACACAAAATTATCTTAAGTTACATGTGTCTGGGGCAGGGTGAAAGTGTTCAGATTAATGATTTAGCACCTCAGTTTGCTGAGAAGGAAAAGTCTGTGGTAAGCATTTATAATATATTTAAAAACATAGCCTGGTAGATACAAGTACCATGATTCTCTCACAAAACCCCACTGTTCCAAGGGATATTGAAACTGAAAAGATAATTAGTAGAGCAACTTCAAAAAAACTTAACCAATTATGCTATTTAAATTTCATGAATATTAAAGGAATCTTGAACTTGTGAATGCATGATAATTAAAGTACTGATCTTTTTTTAAAGATAGGGATAGTGGGTTTTATATTTTGTTTGTTTTACATATGCTTCAGCGGAAGATATTTGAGGGAACTATAAAAATTCTGAACTTGTATGCACCTAATAATATGTCCTAAAAACAAGATCATTCAAAATTTTATTCTGTGTTCCAAATCGTTGTTCCTACATGGACATTTATAATATAGCCAGGGCTAGGATGTTCTTGTTTTCTTAGGGAAAAACATGATGATTAAAAAAGAAAAATCTAAGCTATGGATGACCCTATAAGAGTGGGACTTAGAAATGGCAAGTTTGTGTGGGTTATATTTTAATGTGATAATTTAATGTTTTTGAAAAGTTATTTAAATTTACTTCCGAACTCCTCTTCACGTTTCAATGTTTTTTCATGGCTTTTGCTCCTCTGACTAGAACCTTTTCTTGTACTTCTTTCTTTGCCTAATTAATTTCTACTCATTCTTTATGGCTCTGTTTAAATGTTGATTCCTCAGGGAAACCTTCCTTGAGCCCTCTCATTAAGTTAAGTCTCTTGATTTATGCTTTCCTTGCTCCTAATATTTCTCTTTCATGATACTCATTACAGTTGTCATGATTTAGTTTCTGTTTACTCCACAAACTGTAAATCCCATGCCTAGCAGAATGCTTAGTATAGAGCAGCTATTCAACATATTTAAATAGAATGAAAGAAGGAGTAATTATTATTTTTTAATATTTAATTTTTTTTAAAGTAATCTCTATCCCCAACATGGGGCTCAAACTAACAGCCGTGAGATCAAGAGTCACATGCTCTACCAACTGAGCCAGCCAGGTGCCCCAGAAATAATTACTTTTCTAAGTATTTTCACATGTCTTAAAAAATCAGATTCTTAGGGGCACCTGGGTGGCTCAGTGGGCTAAAGCCCCTGCCTTCAGCTCAGGTCATGATCCTGGAGTCCTGGGATCGAGCCCCGCATCCGGCTCTCCTGCTTCGCATCTCTCTCTCTCTGCCTGCCTCTCTGCCTACTTGTGATTTCTGTCTGTCAAATACATAGATAAAATCTTTAAAAAAAAATCATATTCTTATAACAGCTCAGATAGGTAGAATAGGTATCTTCTTCTTCTTCTTTTTTTTTTTTTTTTAAAGATTTTATTTATTTATTTGACAGAGAGAAAGAGAGGGAGCACAAGGAAGGGGAGTGGGAGAGGGAGAAGCAGATGCCTCCATGAGCAGGGAGCCTGATGAGGGGCTCAACCCCAGGACCTTGGGATCATGACCTGAACTTAAAGCAGACCCTCGACAGACTGAGCCACCCAGGAGCTCCTACTACATGGTTATATCTTTGTATATATATCTTTTAGAGAAAACGATCTCAAAAATTTTTAGAGTAAGTAGAGTATGAATAAAATATTTTATGTGAAGAAAGAATTTGATTACCTTCCAAAAGTGACCACTTTAAACGTTAACCATGAAAACTCTTGGAGCAGACAATCCTTTTATAATTGCCATATTTATTCTCTACTTACCCCATTCATGAACATTCCAATTTTCTGCAGGCAGGTGGGTATTATATGTATAAATCATCAAAGAGAAGTCACATTGACAAAAGAAGACAGGACTAATTCAATATTTGTAGGTCTCTAGAAAACTTCTAATTAAGATACAATTGTATCTATTTGGGGGTACTATGAGGTAAAGGGTCAGTTTAAATGACTCATATACCAAAAAAAGAAACATGAGCATATATTAACCATTGTTATTTTGTTATTTTTTTATTTTTAAAAAGTTTCTTAAAAATCACCTTATTGAGGTATAATTCACACCATACAATTCACACATTTAAGTGCAAAATTCAGTGGTTTTTGGTACATTGTTGATTTTTTAATACTTTTTAAAAAAATTTAAGTAACTCTACACCCACCATGGAGCTTGAACTCATGACCCTGGGATCAAGAGCCACAGGCTGTTTTCACTGAGCCAGCCAGGCACCCCAATACATTGTTAATTTCTTAAAATTGTGATAAAATTTAACAATATTTGCCATTTTAGCTGTTTTTAAGTGTGTAATTCAGTGGTATAAATTACATTCCTAATGTTATGCAGCCAGTACCACTAATTCCAGAACTTTTAAAAAGTGACCCCAAACAGAAGCTCATTTTGTTTTTATTTTAACTAAAATTTGCCTAAAAAGAGAAAATTGCACATCAAATTTCACAATTTGCTCATTTACCATTCAACATTTATTGAGGGTCCAAGGGCCAGATGGATACTTAGATGCTGATTGTGCAAAAATAGAAGGCATAGACTTCTTAAGCTTCCTTAAGGAGCTTATTTGCTGAAGGAGCGATATATAAATACTGTTTGATAAGTGTCTATTGCATAGACATATGGAGCACACATGAAGGGTGCCTAACTCAAGCTTTGGAGGGGTACTTTCATGGGAGACTTCCTGAAGGACGTATTATCTGGCTGAATTTTGTAGGAGTTAGCTAGATGAAGAAAACCGTATTCAGGTGGAGGGAACATTATGTGCAAAGGCACAGAGGCAAGAGGAAAGGTGGTGCTTGATAGAAAAGGTGAATGTTTAGATAAGGCAGGAGCCTCTTGGGATAATAGGGCTATAGAGAGTCCAGGCAATGGCTGGAGAGGAAAACAGGCTTACTTCTGAAGGACCTCATCCAAAGTTTGGATTTATCCTGGAATTGATAGAAAGCCATTGAAAAGCTCTCATCAGAGAAATGAAGGGATCTGTTTTGTGTTTCTGAGAGATGATTTTCACAGCAGTGTGGAGAATTGATCGGAGGGAATTAAAACAGGATCGGGAAGACCATGTGCCCATATTTGTTATAGCAGTCATGCCGCTTAACAGATCTGTAGGATTTGTGACTTAGTAGAACAGGTGGGGCAGGTGAGGTGAGAGGGGAGTTCAGGGGGCCTCACAGTCTTCTGGTTGCCATTCATTAATGGAAAAGAGATACAAAAAGCAGAGGAGAATAGTGACTTCATTCTCTAATAGTGTTGAAATTGAAGTGTCTGGGATATCTATGTGCCAGCGACTAAAGTGAGCAATTTGTCTATGTAGGGCTTTGGAGCTCACGAGAGTGATCTTGGCTTGGAAAGAAAGGTTTGGACATGTGGAATTTACATGTTCCTTTGAAAACTACTTTAAAGGGGTCCATCTTATATTTCTTCACATTATTATAAACATGTAAGTTCCAGTCATTTTACCTAAAGTATCATGTGAATTGAACATGCCATAATGTTTGTGATCTGTGTACTTAGTTCAAATCCCACATATAGACAGTGGTGGCTATGGCCTAGCCAAGAGTCAGAAAATTGCACTGGAAGAATGAATGAAATTTCAGTTTAATGCAGTAATCATGGAAGAGAACTACAGTAATGTTAATGGTAGAATTAAGTGAATTCAACAGATTATACCCTTTATTATGCATTTGAAACCTAGCACATACAGGCTAGTTTTCATTGGCAAATGGACTGTGATTGATATTGGGGAGGAGAAACAGGAGGGCATAGATGCTAGAGTTATAAAGTAATATCTACTTCATGGGATTGTAATGAAGATTGATTAGTTAATATTTTAAATTTCTTAGGGAAGTCCTTGGCGCATGATAAATGCCATGTAGGTATATGTTAGATCAGTTAAGAAATACCTACTGTGGGAAGTGCTTGGGTGTCTCGGTCAGTTAAGGGTCTGCTTTCGGCTCAGGTCATGATCCCAGAATCCTGGGATCAAGCCCCGCATCAGCCTCCCTCCCACTTTACATTTCAGGCTGGTGTGAATTTATCATGGCTTCTTCAGCAGTCCGCAATAATCATGCATCTTTTGTCCAAGCCAGAAACTTGGAAGTATCACTTATTCCTCCCTCTTCTTTACAATAATCAGTTTGTCTTGTAAATATCTAGACCTTTCACTTTTTTCTTTCCCTTTGCATTAGTATTGTATTCTCCAGCCTATCCTCACATCTGGCCTACATTCATACAATAGCTTTCTAAGTGGTGTTCCTGCTTCCCAGGTTGTCTCTTTTCACCCTTTCTTCCCAGTGTAATCAGTGATCCTTCTTTACAAAGTACAAAAACACTGATATTAATGTTCAGATTAAATTCAAAATCCTTAAGATAGTTTATTGGGCTCTTCAGTACTTTTGTCTCTGTTAATCTCCTAGCATTCTTTCCTGACTCTGCTCCCCTCTTGTACTATGGTCATACTGCATTCTCTTCTGAGCTTCATTTATACAGTTCCTTCTGGTTGGAAAACTCTCCAGTCCTTCTCTTCTACATTCCCTCCAATTATTTGAGCAGACGATCTGTGATCTGCCTGAGAACCTTCAGATCTCCACTTAGATGTCCCTTTCAGCTTGGGTGCCTTCCTTATGTCTGTCAAGGCCTAGGTTGGATGCTCCACTATATATTTGCAAAGCACCCACTACTTCCCTTTAGTTGCGTGTATCACAATGTGTTACATTTGTTCATTTCTCTTGACCGCTTTATAAGTTACTTGAGGTCAAGGATAATTGGGTTTTCAATACCTTGTATTTTCTTTTTTTTTAAGATTTTATTTATTTATTTGACAGACAGAGATCACAAGCCGGCAGAGAGGCAAATAGAGAGAGAGGGGGAAGCAGGTTCCCTCCTGAGCAGAGAGCCTGATGCGGGGCTCGATCCCAGCACCCTGGGATCACGACCAGAGCCGAAGGCAGAGGCTCCAACCCACTGAGCCACCCAGGCGCCCCTGTACCTTGTATATTCTTAACAGATATTTCTTGAACGATGAATAATTATTCATTCCATAGTAATTCTAAAATACATGGTAGAAAGGGGGAAAGGGGAAGTTATAGAGTATTTGTTAGGGGACAATGAAAAGTTCTGGAATTGATAGTTGTGATGTTTGCACAATTGTACTTAATGCATACCTAATTGTACACTTAAAAATGGTTAAAATGATCAATTTTGTTATGTATATTTTACCACAATAAAACAAATAAAAATTTTGAAGATTAAAAAACAAGGTGAAGAGGTATCCACAGTAAGCAGAAATCTTTACTAAGACTTATGTGGATCCAAAGGCCCAGTTTGCAGGTACCTGTTTTTAAAGAAACAAAGTTGAGATGTTAACTATCTTTATAAAGCACAGCAGATTGAGGTAATATGTATAGAAACTAAAGACATGTAATATGAGAATGGGAGTTTTTTGCTCTTGGAAATGTTTGATATTTCCTTCCTGATTTATGTCTGTAATTGGTGTGCACAAAGTAATCAGGCCTATGTTGTGTTAAAAGAAATTAAAGAGTTGTGATTATTTTGAGGCTTTTTAAATAATCTCTTCCACTAGATTATTAGTTTCTTGAGGGAAGGAACTGCCTTTGCTCAAGTGTGTAATGCTATTGCTTGCCAGTTGATAAACAATGATCTATTTTTCAAATGAATGTCTGGGGGCAGGATCAGCAAGGTTGTTTTGTTGTTGTTTTCATAACTGGATTGAAATGTAGATATTACAAGCAATGTGTCCAATATTGGCACTGGACCAAGAAAAGTAGAAAAGAAACTCAGAGCCATAAAGTTGGAGGGGAGAGATGGTGAAGATTTATCTCGAAATTTCAGAAACACTTTCACACCATTTGATCAGTTTTTACAAGAAGAAACAGAATTGTTTTATAGATATGAGAGTATAATATGTAAATTACTATTTTTAATATTTGTACCTGGTGGCTTCTTCAATAGAGACCTCACTGAGGTCACTAGCTGTCACTAGAGACCTTGCTTATCAGATATTGTAGTAGCCACTATTCAAAGTGCTGTAATTCATGGACTCTAAATTTTCATGCATTCATTCACCAAGGATCAATCACCATGGATTCCTAATGGACTGGCAGGTAAGGAAAAATTTCTTTTTATGCTATATATGCTTTTTCTCTCCTTTCTCCCTTCCATGCTCCCTCAGTATTACCTTCCTTCCTTCCTTCATTCCTCTTGTATCATTATCTCTTATTTTTAGGATAGACTTGTAATTAGAATAACAAGGTCTCCAATGCTTAATCTGTGTAAGAGATAAAAACATGTCCTTGGGGATTGATACTTATGAAGCACTAAGAGACAATTCAAGGGCTAGACATTTGGGCAATATTTTCTCTAATAAAGATGACCTATTCAAACAAAGATATATATTTTTAAAGATTTACTTATTTTATTTTATTTATTATTTATTTCTTTTTAAATATTTTATTTATTAATTTGTGTGAGAGAAGAGCATAAGCAGAGGGAGTGACAGGCAGAGGGAGAGGGAGAAGCAGGCTCCCCGCTGAGCAAGGAGCCAGAAATGGAACTTGATCCCAGGCCTCTGAGAACATGACCTGAGCTGAAGGCAGATGCTTAACAGACTGAGCCACCCAGGTGTCCCTATTTGTTTATTTTAGAGAGAGAGAGAGAGAGAGAGAGAGAGAGCTTGAGCAGGGGAAGGGTCAGAGAGAGTGGGGTGGAGGGGGAAGCAGACTCCCTGCTGAGCACAGAGCCTGACAGAGGACTGGATCTCACAACCCTGAGATCACACATGAGCCAAAATCAAGAGTTAGAGGCTTAACTGACTGAGCCACCCAGGTTCTCCCAAACAAAGATATTTTAAACTGAAACTTTAGCTTTTACTTTTTTTGAATTTTTGAAAAGTCTTATTATGCTACTGTCTAAACTAACGAATGTAGGAAAAGAATGATAGAGCAGAGGCATCTGCATAGGGGCCTAACTTTGATAATAAATACAGGGATAGAAGGAAAGGAATTGTGTGTCATTTTATTGATCTTATTTCTCCCAGGCCAGATGTAGTTGTAAAATGGAGAAGAAAATATGTAAAGCAAAAAATTTCTTTGAATATATGGACAGGTGAAATAACTGTAAGGTGGTAAAATATTTGCTAAATATTTGCTAAAACTGCAAGCTGAAATTTTTCAAACTTGGGAGACTTATGGTATATTAGCTAAATACTGTAACTAATAACAAACACTTAGATAATTAAAGTAAACATTACAGGCCCAGATAGATGAATTCATTCTTCAACTTCTTAGCATAGAAGTTCAAAGTTTTTGAGATTTAATTCAAAATGTCCAGGATGAATAACCCGGTATAGATTGATTTTCCAATTATATTTCAATAGACAATAAACCGCTGCCTTCATACACACACACACACACACACACACACACATATCAAATGAGGGGGAAAAAAGGAAATACCAGAATCATCAGGAAAAAATAATGTGAACCATAATTGTAATTATTTTAAAACTATTTGAAGCATACTTATTATACTTTATATTTTTTGACCTAGTTAATGTATTTGTTATAAAATTCAAATATATGTTAACAAATTTAGCTCTTATTTTTTAGATTATTGACTTGTTTTCACTTAAAATCATTCTTTTTTTTATAAAAATTAAGTTATATTCAGCAACAACCAAAATCAACTAAATTTAAAAATGAGCAGAGGAGTGTGGTGCATAAACAATGAATTCTGGAACACTGAAAAGAAATAAAAAAAAATAAAAATTTAAATAAAATGAGCAAAGGACTTGAATAGACATTTCAACAAAGAACATGTACAAATGGCCAATATAAGCACATAAAAAGACATTCATTGACATGAGTGCTAGGGAAATGAAAATCAAAACCAAGATGAGATACCACTTCATACCTATTAGGGTGGCCATTATTCAGAAACAAAAGACAAAAAATAATGACTGTTGGTAAGGATGTGGAGAAATTTGAACCCTTGTACTTTGTTGGTAAGAATGTAAAATGGTGTAGCTTCTGTGGAAAACAGTTCAGTTTCTAGATAGTGGTGATGATTATACTAAGTTGTACACTAAAAAATGTTTAAAATGGTAATTTTTTTGTTATGTGTACCACAATTAAAAAAACTAAAAAAAAAAATCAAGTAATAAAGCAACTACAAAGAAGAACTCAACAAATTGTTTTAAATCCAACTTTCTAGAAAGAACCCATGTTAACATTTGGTAGTCATTCTGATACCTATTCTGTATTTTAAATTTTTTGTTGTGAGGTAATTCAGAAATTATCACTATAAGAAGCATAGATAGTAATATTAGCAACACTTATGAGTATAGACTTGTTGATTTGTCGAACATGAGCTATGACCTCGCCCTGAGTAGAAGTGCCGTGTGCCTGCAAAGTTAACCAGCCTGAGTAGGATTCAGACTTGCAACTGTGGTTTTATGTAAGATGATCTCATCAAGCCACCCTAGCCATAAAAACGATCACTAAATGAAATTGGAAACTGTGAAAAGCCATGGGTCACATCATTACATGTATCTATGATAAGCATCATTATTCTCTGCTTATGTTATTGGTAGTACTGTTTATCTTAATTTGGTCTAATCCTAAGTGTTATTATAAATGTTTTCCTTTTATTCTATTTCAAATGTTTCTGCATATAACATTATAAAAGCATATTGATAATATTTGCTTTTCTAGATCACTGTGGTATGTTTTTAAAGAAAAGATGTAATAACATCTAGTTGAATAGCCGCCTGCAAATTAAGTAAAGTTTAGAAAGTCAAGGGATGTTTTGTTCCAGTTTGAACTCTGTCATTACCTTTCTTGTAACCTTAGACTAAAACAGCATCATTAAAGCCCAAATAGCAGTTGACTATTTGGGGTATTTTATAGTAAGACAAAGGTACTGTAAAGAGTTGGAATAGCTAGATGACTAAAATGTAATTATTTTTTATCTCTCTTTCCCCACCTCCTCAACTTTCAGTATGTATTATTTATTTAGCAATTATTAATGAAGAATATCCGAATTTCTAACCATGCTCCATTTTTTATTAGTTCTGTGATGATTTCTTAACCTTTCTCAGCCTCCATTTCCTCATCTGTAAAATATACATAATAATAGGGCCAACTTCATAGGTTTTTTATGACAGTTCAGTGAATTAATATGGAAAATAAGTCCTTAAAACAAGATATATGTATAATAAGTGCTGGATAAATATAAGCTAACTTTTACTATTGTTGCTATGAGGATGATAGACCTACTATGTATTCAACCCTAGAGTGAATATTATACGAGCTAGTAATACAAAATACTAATCTCAAAGAATTTTTTTTTAAGATTTTATTTATTTATTTGACAGAGACAGACACGGCGAGAGCGGGAACACAAGCAGGGGGAGTGGGAGAGGGAGAGGCAGGCTTCCCACTGAGCAGGGAGCTCCATGTCCCAGGCCCCCCGGGATCATGACCTGAGCAAAGGCAGATGCTTAATGACTGAGTCACCCAGGTGCCCCAAAGAATTTGTTTCTTTGGAATAATATCAGAAATCTAAATTTGCATTCCTTCGTGAATGTGAGAACTTAGCCTGTTGAAATCACAGAAAAGATCCAACAGTTGGAATCAGAGAGGGAAAAAAATGAACAAAATAAACAGATGATTCCGTAGAGATGAAAGGACCCGAACTGAGCCCTGAAAGATAGGGTTTGCAAAGGTTGGGGGAAACCTATACCCAATTTCCTTCTACCCCTTTCCATATGCTAGGATGCATTAAACTACATGTTCTACAGTCTTTCTCTGCATTCCTCATGACTGCCCTATCAGGTCACATAGCGACTATCTGCCAATCAGGGATTTAAACTAACCTAACTCCAAAGCGTTTCTTGTCATGCTATGTTCGTGCTTTGATAATCACAGGATGTATTATTCTTTGTCTTGGCCAGTTAGATGATTCTGAATATATCCCTAGTTTTTAGTGGATAATTTTTTTTTGTCTTTACTGATTTTTCCCTACAATTTTCTTATCTGCATATATGCTGAATTGTATATTTGCTTTTTCATTTAAATTTTGCTGACTTCTGTTCTTTCATAACTATACTCAGGTGTAATGTCTTTGCTGCGGCCTCTTCTTCTGGATGTGGTCCCAACAATTCAACAGACTGCTGCATTGGCTCTTGGGAGACTGGCTAATTATAACGATGACCTAGCAGAAGCAGTGGTGAAGGGTGACATTCTTCCACAGCTTGTTTATTCATTGGCAGAACAGAATGTAAGATTTTTGAAAAAATTAATTATATATATTTTTTGTTTTAGATTTTTAAAAATCTGCTAGTTTGGGTGCAGTTGCAAGCTTATAGGCATTAGAATTTCAGGTTGTTAATACAACCTTTAAGTCTTTGAGCTGCACATAATAATACCTTTAGGGTATTTTATCTTGGGAGTGATAGGCAGCTTTTTTCCATTACCATTAATATAAGAAAACAGATTACACAATTTTTAGTGGGATTATGTATAAAGCAGTATTTCTGTGTATGAGAGTCTTAAACCTGTAGGATCAGTCTTTGAGAGCTGTCTGGAGCCTTAGGCAAATAAAAAGTTGTTTTCAGCAATTCATATATGCAGGCGAAATCTGGTTAGTGGAAACTGTAAGAGACAGTTTGGAAGCAAGGAGGGAGGGAGGGAAGCATACAAAAGGAAGGAGAATACATGTAATAGAAGGTTTGATACAGCATTTTATACCAAGTATGTAAGCATGTCAGTTCTTTTAAGGGTCATCTAAGAGTACCCCAATTTTTCCCCTTCCTGTCCGTTCTGCTCTATGTTTCTGTACAGCACCACCTAGCAATAGTTAAGGACATTCCTATAGATAGGGTCTGTTTATTCCATTCTGTTAGTTTATCATAACCTAAGGCTATATATTTCTTGACATATTTTTAAGATTAAATTCCTACTTGCGTAACCAAATGACAAATGATCCAACTTAAAAATGGGCAGAAGACTTGAAGAGACCTCTATTCACATACAAAGAAGATACACACATGGCCAATGAAGATGAAAAGATGTTCAATAGCATAAGTCATTAGGAAATGCAAATCAGAACCACAGGAAGATATCACTTTACCTACTAGAATGGCCATGATAAAAAAAAGAAAAGAAAAAAATAATGAGTGTTAGTGAAGATTGGGAGAAATTGGAGCCCTCGTACACTGCTGATGGGAGCGTAAAATGGCGCAGCTGCTGTAGAAAACAGTCTGGCAGTCAAGTGAAATATAACTACCACATGACCCAGCAATGCGACTCCTAGTTAGATTTCCAAAAAAAATTGAAAACAGGTGTTTAAACAAAACTTGTACACAAATGTTTATAGCAGCATTATTCACTGTAACAAAATAATGACTGGATAACAAAATGTTGGACATCCATATCTTGGAATATTATCAGTCGTAAAAAGGAATGGAGTGCTGACACATGCTACAACATGGATTAAACCTTAAAAATGTTACACTAAGAGAAAGAAGCCAGATACAAAGACTGCATGTTGTATGAGTCCACTTATAGGAAATATATAGAACATGCAGATCCATAGAGACAGAAGCGGATTAGTGATTGCCAGAGGCTAGAGGGGAAAGGGGAAAGAAGGGTGACTCCTTAACGTGTATGAGGTTTCTTGTTAGGCTAATGAGAATATTCTGGAACTGGATGGTGATGTTTGCACAACACCATGAATGTGCTAAATGCCATTGAGTTGTACACTTTAAAAAGGATTAAGGCAGTAAATATTACATATATTTTACCAGAATTTTTTAAAAATCCCAATTGTTAAAAATTTTGTCTTATTTTTATACATTGGAGAGTCATTTACTGACTGTCTTATCTCTCTGAGGAGTCTCAGAAATTTTATTTTTCTTGCAGATGTTCCTTCTGTCGTCAAATACTGTTAGACTTTGTTCTTCCTGGACTCTTAGCTCCTTTTTTCCGGGGCAGGGTCTGTGTTTTGGTATCCCACCAAGAAGGTGCTCAATAGATCTAAATGTGAATGAGTGTCCATTAGTTGTAAAGAGACAAAAAAGTGCTAGGGCAGAAGTGAGGAGAAAGTGAGAATGTGAGTCAGTATTCCCAGGCTTCTGTCTCCTTCATCTACTAGTCCTTTAACTCATTTCTCACAGGATTTAATCTCTTCTTTATGAGGTACAAAGTCCCTGGCGTGGCTTTTTTTTTTTTTTTTTAAAGGCAATTCTTTTGGCAAGAAATGGGAGAGAAGAGAGGAATTTGGAGAAGTGGAAAGTGGGAAAAGGGGAAATGAGATTAGACAGTGAGACTTATAGGCACTGTAGTTAGCAGTGACTATTGATGGCCAGTAAATTGTGAATTTGAAAATTCTGCCATATAAACAGTCACCTTAGCTTAAGGTGATGACAGGAAATGTATCACCAGTATTTTTCCATGATTGTAAGAAAATAATGCAAAGCTATTTTAAAACTCTTTAAGTTTTGTAGTAAGTTAGTAGATATTTGGTTACCGACATAAAATTAACCTTTATAACAAATATTTTAATATCTATATATGTTAACATTTATGAAACTAAAGAAATAAATCAAAACATCATTATTGACATACAGTATTTCTTATGTCATTAACATATACCAATTTTTGAGATATAATACGTTAAAATATACTTGATGTATTTTTCCTCACTCCTATAATCTTTGTTGTATCTTAATCTTTTAGCCAGAGTAAGTAACATACTTTCAAAATAGATGACATAGTCACCCAGTCACTCTTAGTAGTCAGTGTAAAGAAACAGAAACTTGGAATCTATAATAGGGGGTTATCTGGGGTCTACTAATAAGGGACAGAGACTGTTACTGTGTCATTAGACTAATCTTGAAACAATAGTGAGTGTTATAGTCAAATAATTCCTAATACATTTAATTTTTTTTAGTTATATGAAGAAAAACATGTTAATCTTGTGTTTCAGTTTTACTATTTCTCAATCTGATAAGATTTTGTATAAAAATTTTATAAGTGTGAAGCATTACTTAACATTCACCTAACAGTAAGTCATTTGTATTTATTGTTTTAAAAAAGCATCTCCGAGAGGGGATAAATAACACACCTCCTTGTTTGATTAGTTTATTTACCAGGAAAGATTTTAAAAGGTATCACGGGTGTTTTGCCTTTATGTTTATCCAACAATTGGTAGTGCATTTTGAAACATGGTTGTTATTTCAGGATAACTTGGGACACCAAAAGATTAGTTGAGGTCATGAAAGGCCTACCATGCTTAGAGACTGAGGGCAAGTAAAGGAAATGAATTTGTCAGGGGGAAGTTTTGTTGCACATGCTAACGATCTAAGAGTTCCCATGGGTCAAACAAATACTTTTCAGTGTGATACAGATACAGAAAATCTCATTATTTTATGAATTGGTAGGAAATACAATGTTTATAATTCATTTCATACAATTTCCAAATGAATGTTTCAGAATAAAACATTTGAAATGTCATTTAAGACATATTATTTCAGTTTAGTTACTGAACAAAAGCAGTAGGGAAACATCAAAAAATGATTTTGCAGGATGTTTTTTATCCTTTGGATTTAAAAGCTGTTGAGCTTTATTTATATTAATGTCATTTTTATGTTGGTCTTGGTCTATTTTAACTTTTGGTTTTATAAGTGCTTAACTCACTTTGAGTTTTATCTATTTTATCATTGTAGCGTTTTTATAAGAAAGCAGCTGCCTTTGTGTTACGAGCAGTTGGTAAACATTCTCCTCAACTAGCTCAGGCGATAGTTGATTGTGGAGCACTGGATACACTGGTGATATGCTTGGAAGATTTTGACCCTGGAGTCAAGGAGGCTGCAGCTTGGGCACTTGGATATATTGCAAGACATAATGCAGGTAATGGAGCATATCTGAAAACAGGATTATTAAAATTTAGATTTATTAGGTAAATCTGGTTTTGCTTAGTGAACTATGGATGCAGTTTTAATGATGTTTCCATACATTATGGGAGATAAGTTTTGAATGATGGCCAAGTTATTTGGATCACAAATTCACAAAAACCTACACATTTCAGTCTTGGAAGGAGATATATGCAAATGACATATCTGATAAACGGTTAATATCCAAAATCTATAAAGAACTTAGCAAACTTAACACCCCAAAAAACAAATTATCCAGTGGGCAGAAGACATGAATAGACATTTTTCTGAAGAAGACATCCAGATGGCTAACAGACACATGAAAGGATGCTCACCATCAGTCATCATCAGGGAAATACCAATCAAAACCACGATGAGATACCACCTCACACCTGTCAGAATGGCTAAAATTAATAACACAGGAAACAACAGATGTTGATGAGGATATGGAGAAAGGGGAACCCTCTTTCTCCACCAGTGTTGGTGGGAATGCACACTAGTTCAGTCACTCTGGAAAACAGCATGGAGGTTAGAAGAAGTTAAAGAAGAAGTTAAAAAATAGAACTACCCTATGATCTAGCAATTGCACTACTAAGTATTTACCCATAGGATACAAAAATACTGATTTGAAGGGGCACACGTACCCTGGTGTTTATAGCAGCATGATTAACAATAGTCAAATTATGGAAAGAACCCAAATATCCATCAACTGATGAATGGATAAAGAAGATTTGGTATATTGGTGGAGGGAGATGGGTGAGCAAAGGGGGGTAATTGGGTAGTGGGCATTAAGGAGGGCACTTCACAAGGAGTTATATACAAGTGATGAACCACTAAATTCTACCCCTGAAACTAATAATACACTATATGTTAACTAACTTGAATTTAAATAAAATCTATAAATAAATAAAATAAAATACAAATCTACTAATATATATACATATATATCTTACGTGTACATATATAATGGAATGTTACTTGGCCATCGAAAAAAATGAAGAATGAAATTTTGCCATTTGCTCTTTAAAAAAGGTGGGGGGGCGCCTGGGTGGCTCAGTGGGATAAAGCCTCTGCCTTCGGCTCAGGTCATGATCCCAGGGTTCTGGGATCAAGCCCCGCATTGGGCTCTCTGCTTGGCGGGGAGCCTGCTTCCTCCTCTCTCTCTGCCTGCCTCTCTGCCTACTTGTGATCTCTGTCTGTCAAATAAATAAATAAAATATTAAAAAAAAAGAAATTTTGCCATTTGCAGTGATGTGGATGGAGCTAGAGCTTATGCTAAGCAAAATAAGTCAGTCAGAGAAAGACAAATACCATATGATTTCACTCATATGTGGAATTTAAGAAACAAAACATAAACATAGGGGAAGGGAAAAAAGAGAGAGAAGGAAGCAAACCATAAGCGTCTCTTAACTATAGAGAACAAACTGAGGGTTGCTGGAGGGGAGGTGGGTGGGTGATGGGCTAACTGTAGTTATTAAGGAGGGTACTTGTGATTAGCACTGGGTGTTACATGTAAGTGATGAATCACTAAATTCTACTCCTGAAACCAATATTACACTCTATGTTAACTAAAATTCAAATAAAAATTTGAAAAGAAAAAAAACCCTACACATTTCAGTCCTTATCCTAGTTATTAGAAGAGAAATTTAAAGATAGAAAGAGGCGGGTAGTGGGGAGTAAGGAGAGTGAGAAATTGATGAATTCTCAAAGATCTTGGTAAATCGGTTTTCATGATAGGGGTGTTCTAAACCAGGCAGGAGACTTAGCACATGAATGAATAATGAATAATGAATAATAATGAAGATATGTGGACATGATAACTTTATAGAATATATTTGTATTGAGCCCATATTGGACAAAAGGGAGGAGAAGAGGAGTACTTCCTCTTATAAACTGACAGCTCAATGAAGTCATCGAGAAGGACATGGACCTCTTGTGTGAAGTTCATGCTGACACACCTGATTGGTAAAGAATACAGAGGGAACAAAATTGCCCCCACCACTTAACAGAAGTTGCTAAACAATATGAACAAATAATACAACAAGAAAATACAATTTCAAAACAAACATATGTAAAAATGGTCAACTTCACTAGTAATCAAAGAACTGCGTATTAAAACATCAGTGAAGATGTCTTTCCCCACTTATTATTTTTTAATAAAAATATCTTTATTTTTATTAAAAGTGAAAAAAGAGTAAAGCTGAAATATAGCCAAATGATTAAGAGCACTGTGGCATTAGACAGGATCTGAATTTGAGTCCAAGTTCTACCACTTAATTTCTGTATAACCTTGGACCTGGCTTTTAAACTTCCTGAACATTAACTTCCTCATCAGCAAAAGATGGTACCTAAAAGTGGGTGTTTCAGAGATCTGTTGTGAGCTCAATGAGATAATATATGCAGAGCACTTAGACCAGTACTTGATATATGGTAAATATTCAATAAATATAAAATATTAGTATTAATACTGAAGGTTAGAGAAGATCTGATGTTTATGGCCATTGGTGGAGGCACTACAATTGTTTTAACTTGTGGAAAGCAGTTTGGCATAACTAATTTAAGTCATGAAAGAGTTCGTGGTTACTCTAAAAAGCCTACTTTGGGAATTCATTCTAAGGGAAGAATACCACAGAATGAGAAACTTATATTCATGCAAATGTTATTATAGTATTATTTGTAATATCAAAAACCCTCAAATATTTGGCAGGACTTTAGTGGTTAAATTATGGTAGTTTTTACTTAATGGAATTTCACTTGGCAAATTAAAAAGGTAATTATGAATCCTACATGGTAATATGGAAACATGATTGTAATGTAAAAAAAGAGATAAAATTATATATTACAATGTAATAATGTAAAATTTGTGTGAACATCAATTACAAAGAAATACATGCTTGTGTTACTATGGTGATAGAATTAAGGATATATTTTCTTTGCTTTCCAGATTTTTCAATGTATGTGTATATGTAAAACAATAGCTACCACTTATGGAGTACTTACTGTGTGCCTGGCTCTGTGCAGTATGCTTCCAATATATTATCTCATTTTGATTATAACTACCCATAGGGTATGAAAGAAAATGGTACAAAAATAAATGAAGAAAGAAAACTATGGTCATGCTTAGAATGATTCTGAATTAGTGTATTAAAATGATTTCCTTAATATCTGGATTTTGGTTTTCCAAATAAGATCACCTTAGGACTATTGTTTAATATACATTGAAAGAGGAAACTAAGGCAGTTTTTTCTTTTTGAGATTCATTTATTTGTTTAAGAGAGAGAAAATGGGGGAGGAAAGGGCAGAGAGAGAGAGAGAATCTCAAGCAGACACCCTACTGAGCGTGGAGCCAACAGGGGGCTTGCTTCCACAACCCCAAGATTATGACCTGAGCCTAAGGTCATAAGTTGGATGCTTAACCAGCTGATCCACCCAGACGTCTCGAAGGCAGTGTTTTAAATCAGAAGCTGCTATCACAGAAAGCTGGTTATCATATTTAGTTTTGGGTTTTTGTTGTTGTTATTGTTACTTTTGGTCAGAGGACTTTATTGCAAACAGATTATATCATGAGTATTTCAAAAGGTGCTGCAAAGGAGCTTTGAGGGACTGTCATACAGATACACTCTCAGGCAGGTGCCTATAGATAAACTTTCTATATCTCCCTTTTGTTGAGTCTAAATGATTATCGTTCATAAATAGGATCCGTGTTAAGGATTTCATTCCAATTTCTTGCTATAATCTGGCTCTCACATGGAATTCCCACTGTAATTTCAATATTTCACAGTAGTTAGGGAGCTGGGACCCAGAAGCTCCCAGAAGAGATTACTGCATAGATTTCTCTGAAGGAAAGGGAATTGATGCCCAGTAGGCAATAAAAGAAATCATCGTTCACATCCTGAATCAGTGAGAATAGAGGGTTTACCTCTAAATAACCTGATTTCTTTCTCAATGATTTCCTAAAGATACAATATGTTAGATTAATGGGAGGACATTCATTCAGTGTTTTGTTCTTAGTATTAGAAGAATGTTTTATTAGGCAGTTCAAGAAATAGAACCCTTAAATGGAAATGCAAAAGAAATAAAGTATACCTTTAAGGACAATAGAAGGAAAAGGTTTTGTGTCTAGGAAACAAAAATAAATTAAGAGTGCAATTAGTAAAAGAGAAAAATCAATAGGCACCATCTGTCTTGTTTTTATTTGAACAATTCAATTTCTGAAAGTTACTTCTATGTGTAGATTTTAAAGCATTTTAAATAATCAAAGGGAACTAGGGATTAACAACCCGAAATGGTATGGGGTTTCTTTTCTTTTTAAACTCCCTATAAATCGTGTCATTAAATTTCTATGGTTGAATCACCAGTCACTGAATATTCTTGATGTAGGTACCTCTTACTTTGAAGGTAAATAAGCTATTTCTTTATATTTTCTCTGGCTTTTTAAATAAAAGCTGAGGTGACTTCTCCTACTGGTTCTTCTTCCTTCTTGCTGGATTCTCCCACTCCACAGCATTATTCTGTTAACATATTTACCTCATCAATGTCACCCTCTCTCATTGTTTCTGAGGATGAGTCTTGCTTTTGGAGATACAAGGGATGAGGCACAGAGCCTGTGTGGACCGGAAGTGTGAGGGGCGAGGAAGAAGGAACCATGGGTCTCTGCAGGTGCAGTGTTTCCATGTGGAGGAGCCCAGAGGGGCGTTTTGCCCTCTCCAGGCCCTGCTTCCCTCCCTGCTCCCCACTGGCAGCCTTTCTCTTGGTTCCACACTGTGTGGAGTACAGCAGCCTCTCCAATGATCTTGTAGCAGGGGTGTGGCCGCAGTGAGAGTAGGACTTGGGACTAAGGTGAGAGCAATAGCCTGGCTGGAGGGATGAGGAAGGAGGAGCCGTACAAGGGTTTTGTAGGAATAATTTTCCACATTTGGGCTCAAAAATAAGTTGTAAGTGTTTCTTTTGGGAGCTTTAGCTGGATATGCCGTCTCTTAGAAACTTTTGCTGTCTCAGAGTAAACTTTGTTCTCAAGCCTGGCAAAGAGGAATACAGTACATTTGGTTAGGTGTTCTAAAACATTTTAATCATTAATATAATTGTCATATTATATAGAGGAGGGAACTGAAATAGAGAGGGGAAAGATTTATACTGGCTAGGCAACGATTTATAGTGTAACTGCTTGGCAATTACTCAAAATCTTTCAGAGATTCTTCCTTTTTATAGTGTGAGAAAGTAAAGTGTATGAGAGCCCATCATTCTTCATTTTAAGCTCCTTGTTGTATCTGAAAGTCTTGCCAGATACCTCTGTTTTTAATCCCTGATGGCTGGTTTCCACATGTGTGACTATCCTTTCTCCTGTAGACTTGATTGATGTCCACAGGACTAAATCAAATGAGAGATTTCCATCCCAGCTCAATGGCAGTTAGGAGACGAGGGTGCCAAGAGGAGCAGTGCTGACAGGAATTGGCTGGTTTGGACACTACAGAAACGTTTAGTAGATTATATTCTGTTTGCTAAACAGATAATATAAAGAAAGAATCCAGATTGAGCTGGCCAGCCTGGTTCTTTTATGTCTTGTATAGAATGATGACATGATAAAAAGAAAAGAGCATTTTAAAATTCAGAATTTTGGCAAATATCCTTCTCATGTCACCCATCTATAAATAACAATAGGCTAAATCGTGTGGAACAAGCTTAAGAAGCAGTAATTAACTTTTGAAAAATCCACATACTCATGACAAATATCTGAGATAACAAGGGACCTTGTGTTGTGGGAATGAAGGGGTGAAGGGGACTGCAGCCTGGTAATGAAAAATTATTTTAAAAGCCCTACAGACAACTGTATTTACTGATGCCTGTAGATAATAATGTTGATTTTTTACTGACTTTTTGTTTTTTACAACTTCTTTTATCTTGGAGGGGTTGAGGAACACATAAGCATAGAGGCGAATGAGTTATATGGGATTATATGTATTACATGTTACACCTCTTTTGATCCTAACATTGATTTCCACAAATAAATCTTCTACTTATTTAAATGTTTGTGAAAAAAGGTGAAGTGAAAATAAATGTTTCATCTATGTTCTTTTGGCATGGAGACCAAGTGTGTTAAACAAAGTAACACTTTAATTATAACTACTCCATAGTTACCTCATTTGTTAGTCATTTTTAGGGTGTTTGTGCGCTAGTAGAAGAAAAAATATGTTGTTGGTTCTTCTGTATTTTTATTTATTGTGATTTTTAAAGTTATAAATTCTTGGTTGATAAAATCTTCTGAGGTTATTTTTATGCATGTTCTTTTAGAATTCAGAATATAGAACAATACCATATAATCTTGTAATCTCAAATTCCCAAATCACTGAGACTATTAACTTTATGTATGAGGCCAGTGAACAATTTCTTTATTGCCATCATCATCATCATCATAATCATCAAAAAGTATCTGAGGCACTTATGTGTGTGTTACCATGTCTTCAAAGTAAAATAATTTGACTAATATCTTATCTCTAGGATTTTACTGTCTGAGATAGAAAAATTGATAGAGATGAGCATAAACGTCATCTGCACAGCTGGGCACATTACACAGAAATACTATGCTGTCTTAAGAGTACATATATAGTATACTGGGTGATTCTAAGTTGAACCAAGTGAAAAATGAATTATGAGTGATGCTTTTTGTACCATTGCGGGCAGGGAAATCTTTATATTATTCTTAAGAACCTAGTTACCTCCAGATAACTGCTGGACAGACTTTGGGCATAGAAATAAAAAGAAGTGACATTGATAGTGCAGTTATAGGAGAAAGGAAAGCCCTCTACCCACTAAAATACTTTGTCTACCTGATGCCACCTAATATTCTTTTAGCCTGAGGCTTTGTTTTCTGTCTGGTGCAAGTATCTGCACAAGAAATGACACAAAATGGTGACATATACCCCAGAGAAGGGTATTTTTATCCCACTAGTTTAGAAATAAGTCAAGTTTAAACAGTGGATCATAACACATTTTGGGGGTTTGAATTTGGTTTATTTTCCAATCACTAGTGTATAAAACCTCCTAAAACACCTTTTAGATATTGGCGGGGGGAACACTTTATTTACATTTGAATTTCTAGAAGTGCATTAATCATAGTGTATTTGACTGAAATTCGAAAGTACTGCAATTAAGCATTTCACAAACATCCTTGGACAAGAGAATTTTCTTCTTAAAAGCTTAGGACTTTGTTAGCATAAGAATCTTTGAGGGTGCCTTGGTGGTGCAGTCCGTTGAGACTTCCCCTCTTGGTTTCTTGGTTTCTGCTCAGGTTGTGAAGGGTGGTGAGGTCGAGTCCTATGTCAGGCTCTACGCTCAGCAGGGAGTCGGCTTGAGACTCTCTCTCTGCCCCTCCCTGCCACCTAAAAAAAAAAAAAAAGGATTGTACTTTGAAATAAGCCATGTTCATCATCTTATTATCTTATCATAAATCTTAAAATCCACTGTCAACAGGGAAAATAGTTATTGCTTAATTACCATGTTATCTGGCTGATTTTGCAGTTAACTTTTGGCCTACTTTGCTCTCATCTGTGACTGTAGATGAATGAACCAACTTGCTCTGAAAATGTAGTGTAAGTTAATTGCATCAAAGCATTTTGCTCAAGAAAGGACCTCTGACCTTGAAAAGGTGTTAACTGAAGTTATTTAACTACTTGTGCAATAATTCTATTACTAGCCATTTCGCGGTATCTCCTTTGATTTTAAGCTACAGCTTTACCAATATGGTCGTGCACTAGTCACATGTTCCTGTCACATACTTGAATGGGGACGAGGGGATCTGAGGAACTAAGTTGTTATCTACTTCTAATATAAATTTAAAAATTGATAAACTAGTGCAATTACTGGAGATTTTTTAGGTATGATCAAGGCAACCTGAGTGCGAATCTACTTTCTCAGCTGTAGACTTTTTGAAATCTAAATACAGATTGACTATTTCCAGTGAAGATTTAGCAGCCAAACTGAGATGTACCATAAGTGCAAAATACATACTAGATTTCCAAGAATTCATATGAAAAAAAGAATGTGAAATATCTCATTAAATTTTTTGAATTTGCATGTTGAAATTATAATATTTTGGATATATTGTGTTAAATGGTGTTAAATAATGTATTTATTAAAATTTATTTCTCCTATTTTTGATTTTTAATTGTAGCTATTAGAATTAGCATGCCAGTGCTTTGTGTTTATTTGTTAAAAGGCGATATAGTGGTAATGCTGTGGTCTTAAAAAGTCATTCATAATATTCATGTTTATTAATCAGTGTAACTAAACTGTAGTATGCAGTAAGTTAAGGAATTTGGAACTAAAAATACCATTTGGGGAGAAGTAAATGGTGATTCAACTTTGAGCAATCTCTTACTCTATGTAAGGACTAACATGCACTTTATATGTAAAGTGACCAGACTGCCAGATTCACAGATATGAGACATGATGGTAGAGACATCTACTTATAAAATAACCAATTCTGCAGTCCGTATTAGGTTGGTGTACATTAGGTTGACCTACATGCAATCACCTATATTCAAATTGGTTTTGATTTAACAAAAATAGCAGTTTCGTGTGGTTTAACCTAAAAATAGCAAGAACTTCAAAAAATGTCAACACTCTCCCACTTAGTAATTGTAGCTCTGAGCCGCTATCGTAAGTAGAGACACACATGCATGTGTGTTTGTGTAACCTGTGGAGTTCTAGCTTACCCGGTGGTAGTCAGCCTCCAAGATGCCCCACAGACTTCCTGTGTCCTCATATTCACACCCTTGTATGGGCCCCTCCAACATTATACCAGGATTGGTCTATGTGGCCTCTAGAATGTGGCAGCAGTGATGGCAGGTTACTTCTGAGAATAGGTGACCAGATAAAAAAGATTGAGGTATCTGTCCCAGGGTTGTTCTCCCTTTGCTGTCTCTCACTGCTTGTTCTGGGGAAGGCCAGCTGCTATGACAGGAGGATAATTAGACAACCTAGGGAAAGGCCCACGTGGTGAGGAGCTGAGGTTCCAACAACCAGTAAGAAACTGGAGCTTCCCAACAACTACACTCAGCTGAGTGAGATAATAGATGATGATGTTTGAAGCTGCTGAGTTAGGTCATTTGTTATGCAGCAATAGATAACTAATACATAATCTTAATGCACAAAGAGGTTCACTACACTGTACTTCATAATGGCCCAAACCATAATCAAACAAACAATTAAATATTCTAAAGCAGGGGAATGGTTTAGTAAATTATGGCATATATTTACTCAGTGGGATATTATGCAATTATTAAAATGTTGAGTTGAATTCATCCTCAGGAATGAATGTGGGCAGTGGAAGCCTCTGGGCAGCTTCTAGGAACCACTCAGAGGGAGTCACACCAAGAACCTCGGACCAGGGGTCACTTTTATAAAAGCACCTGGCAAACTTTCTAATCATCCAGTGTTTCATTTGTCTCCCTTTTCTGTTTCCTCTCGTGGTGTGTTCCTGCAGAGAGTCCAGCAGAGCCGCGGCCGCCCTTGACTGTCCAGCCTTCTCCTGCTGCCCTTGCCTGAGCAGCTTGAAGGCAGGGACTTAAAACTGGGCTGGAGCAAAGAAAGTGTGCCAGGGATGTCGCAATCATAAAAGGCACCCTTTACACTTCAGTTTACTCTCTTTGAAGCAGCATGCAAAACTGTAGGCAGAGTGAAGCTACAGCTGTGGCTGCAGTATTATATGCTCATCTAGCAACTGGAAAACAAAATGAAAACATTTCTGGTACAAAAAGTAAATTTTGTAAAAGATCTGATTCCCAGTAATTAATCATCAGTCTCTTTGTGGATGGAGCACCACGAACCCTCTTCGTAGCTTTTGCCTCCTTCTATTCAGCTTAGTCTTAGCTGTGAAGTCATTATAAGTCAAAAACAAAAAAATTGCCAAAATTTGGGTGTTTTAAAAATTGCTCTAGATCTTTTGTTACCTATTAACTTCCAAGGCCATACCCAAGTCTCTCATTTCCCACATTCTCTTTCTCTTGTCTCCACTACTTCTCCTTAACCATATTTTGAAGCTGCTTTTTATATTTGAGCCCTGTAAGTGCGCCGTCCATCCCAGCTGATTGTAATTTCTTACTAGGGCACCATTAACTCCAGATCAATGGCTTACTTGACTCACTTGACTTTTTAAAGGAGCCAGAATTATTTAACCTTCAAAGCATACGTATGGATGTTAACCCTTCATCTCTCAAACTCTCAACCCACGTGTATAAGTTAGACCGAAGTCTCTGAGGACTGGAGGGATGTAGTGTGGAAATAATGAGAGCAGGAAAAATGACATCTGTGGAGTGGGGGAAATAAATAAAAATAAGATAGTAGACTTTTTCATTATACTATGCAAATTCTCTCCCCACCCTTTTCTCACCCTGCAACTGGAGAGGTCTGTCTCTCAGCTCAGAATTATAGAAGACTTGTTGGGGCGCCTGGGTGGCTCTGTGGGTTAAGCCTCTGCCTTTGGCTCAGGTCATGATCTCAGGGTCCTGGGATCGAGCCCCACATCTGACTCTCTGCTCAGCAGGGAGGCTGCTTCCCTCCACCTCCTGTCTGCCTCTTTGCCTACTTGTGATCTCTCTCTCTCTCTGTCAAATAAATAAAATCTTAAAAAAAAAAAAAAGAATTATAGAGGACTTGTTACCTACAGAGAGATGTTGCCTCTCTCAGATGTGTTGGTGAAGAATAAAGCCAGCCTCTGTGATGGCCTCCCAACCTCCAATGATGCCCACCTCCTCCTAGTCACATCCTCGTGTAGCCTCCTCCTACATTTTACCAGTGAGATATAGCAGAAGTGATGGTATGTGACTTCTGAGGTTAGATTATGAAAGGCTGCAGGCTTTGTCTTGGGTCTGTCTTTTGGATCCCTGTCCCTCACTCTGGGGAAGGCCTCATCATAAGGAACCTATGGGAGGGATCCAGAAATGGGGAGGATCTGATGAAGGCTTCTTCCAACATTCCTGTGAGTGTGCTTAGAAGCAGGTCCTCTAGACCCAGTGGAGCCCTGGATAACTGCAGTCCTAATGGACATCCCATCCCAACTGCAGCCTAGTGCAAGGTCCCAGCCTGAACCACCTAGCTGAGCTGCTCCCGGATTCCTGACCTACAGAAACCCAACATAGTAAATGTTTCCTGTTTGAAGCAGCTAAGTTGGTGTGATTTGTTACACAGCAGTAGATAACTAAGCAGTAGATTTGCTGGGTTAGACTAAAACAGGACAGATTTCTTCCACTTTGAAAGTGATATTCCCAAACTCATACTGGAGTACGGTCAGTATATAACCAGCTTTAGCAATTGCAACACCATATTTAGCTTTTACTATAATTTTACCAAATCATGAAAAGTTTGATTGAATGGAGTGACTTTTATAACATAAGATTAACATCTTTAGTGTGTAGCCAAGTTTTAAAGGTATCTTTTACCTGCTTTATTCAAAAAGGTTTTGAAGTGATAATGATATATTTTACAACCAGATGCAAAAACCTCCTATCTTTAAATGGATAAACAGAGA
The DNA here is from genome assembly GCF_963455335.1 of Martes martes. Classification (NCBI taxonomy): domain Eukaryota; kingdom Metazoa; phylum Chordata; class Mammalia; order Carnivora; family Mustelidae; genus Martes; species Martes martes. The sequence continues at coordinate 125,123,489 of NC_137895.1, forward strand.
AATGATGATTCATGATGTTCTTTTAGTTTTTAGTATAACTTGCCGTAGGGCTTGGAGACTGATTAAAAATGGTGTTTGAAAAAATGATTTAAAAAGCAATAAAGTTAAAAGAAATTAGAGTTCCTGAGGTGTTCGATTTGCCTACTGATTTCTGAATTAGTGTGTTAAATTCATAGTATTTTTTTCCTTTTTTCTTTTTGAAGAGGCTCTTCATTTTGAGTCCTTTTTATGAATTCTCCGGATAGATCACTTAACTTTGCTTAAAGTCTTCGCTCCTACATCTCCATTATGAGCAGAAAAATTAGCTAAGTATCATAACATTTATTTAGATTAATTCTTTTTTTGCAGGCCAACTTTTAGGTTTTCATCAGTTTCTTGAAATTTGCTGCTGAAATTTTTGTATTTTATTTTACTTTTATTTATTTGTTTATTTATTTTTAGATTTTATTTATTTGACAGAGAGAGATCACAACTAGGTAGAGAGGCAGGCAGAGGTGGGGGAGGGGGGAAGCAGGCTCCCTTGCTGAGCAGAGAGCCCGATGCGGGGCTTGATCCCAGGACCCTGAGATCATGATCTGAGCTGAAGGCAGAGGCTTAACCCACTGAGCCAACCAGGCGCCCCTATATTTTATTTTAATTTATTTTATTTAGAGTGGTTCTTTTATGACTCCAAAACATGACTTCAAGAATCAAAGGTAGATTCCACATCCAGAGCCTCCCACAGGTCATTTTAGAAGGTATAAATTTTAAGCCCAGGGTTGTGAAGTGCTGGTTGGAAGCTGTAGCTGGCCCACGGATGGATGTGGGATGTGTTTTATTTGGCCTGCACTATATTGTCTCACGGAGTGTTCTTAAAAAAAAAAAAAAAAAAGTTGCCAACACTTAAAAAACCAGGTGATTTCACATTAAAAATCAGATTTCTGCCTTCTCAAAACATGATAAGATCTGACAACAGCAGGCCTATGTTCCTACGTGGCAACACCAGGCTCAAGCTAAGTCGTTGCTGCTGCTTGTAGCTGGTACATGTACTTTTCCAGTTTTCTACTGCTCCCCCCCCACCCCCCCCGCATTGTTTTTCTTACATTCTCCGACTTCACTTATTTGAATTACTTGCCTGGGCCCTGTGGAGATTTGAGTTTACCATTACAGCTTGAAACAAACAACCCACCACAGCAATTAAGAGGAGGTGTCGAAGCCGCTGTGAGCACTATAAAAGCAAAATCCCTGTTCCCTGACTTCCCTGTTTTACCTGTTACAGCCATACTTATTATACACTGATGGGCATTTCTGTCCTCTTCTAGTCAACATAAAGTCTTTTCTAGTATTCCATTCAACCAGCTCTAGATAGTACTAATTTTATGAGTGGTGGTGTTTTTAGAAGTCCTCCCTTTATGCCGTGTCTTTTTGTTTTAAAATTAAAGTGTCTAGAGCATTTTTTATTTTTCTGTATTAAAGGTTTTGGTCCATTGAAGTTGTAATCCTTCATACCTCTTAGTGAGAGAGTACTACAAGTTCAGCCTTTATTTTGTTAGGAAAACAAAAACAAAAACACAAACACAAACCCAGGTCCCAAGAACAGCACAGAATAAAATTCTTAAGAAAAGGCAACTGTGTGAGAAGCAATGAGTTCTCACCCCAATTTTTCATATTAAGAATATTTAAAGAATTTTATGCACATAAGCCTTTACAAATGCTGGTAGAAAGGATCATGGAAAACCTGAGAAAGGCAGAGAGAAGTGTGACAGGTGACCACTCTTGTCACAGTCCCATGCAGGACACTGTTTTCCTTCCTTCACTGAACAGTGAGCTGTTCATGAGGCCGAACAGGACCAGCTATTGCCTTACTGAAAACAGCAGACCAGCAAGTCTGAGAACTGTATATTTAGTTGCCTACATGTCTGCCATAAATGACTTTCATTATTATTTATGAAAAAGAAAGTGCTATTGGATAGTTGTAGTCCCTCCAACAATTTGCAGTCTAAAAAATGATTACAAATGAATAATGCTTCACATTTTAAAAACATAGTATTTTAACTTAAATGTAATAAGGGCATATATTAAGGCAAGAGGGCAAGTGTGAAAAAGTAAATGGATAGTATTTCTATTATATATTAATAATTTTTGAAAGATTTTTAATTTTCAGAATGCTTAAAGGAGACATACATTCCCATTGGTTTTTTTTGGAGATTTTATTTATTTATTTGACAGACAGAGATCACAAGTAAGCAGAGAGGCAGGCAGAGAGAGAGGGGGAAGCAGGCTCCCCGCCTGAGCAGGGAGCCTGATGCGGGGCTTGGTGCCATGACCCTGGGATCATGACCTGAGCTGAAGGTAGAGGCCTTAACCCACTGAGCCACTCAGGTGCCCCCCCATCATTTTTAAAATAAGAAAATTCCCTCCATCATGAAAAATAAGCTAAAATGTTTATATTTATTTTTCCTTTATAATAGTAATACTAGTGTAGTTAGCATAGCAGTAGCTGTATGTATGGACAAAAGACATGCTCACATTTCTTTTTAAAAAATTTATAATCACATCAAAGAAAATTTGCCAAATTGAGAAGAAAAGTACATCAGCAATAGTACCATCAATCCACTATAAATTCTTAGCATGTTGGTATAATATATAACCCTCTTTCTCTGCATTTTTCTTTGTATAACTACTAATCTTGTTATCTAACAGTAATGATTATGTCAAATGTTATTGCATAAGAGAAGAATTGTTTTCTAAAAACTAATTTTTGAAGATTTATTTAAAATTTAAAATGAAGCTATTTTCAGGCACTAAGATAAATTTCTTGACTCACTGCTTTTCTTTGGTCAAAACCTGTAATGAGCATCTCAATCTGTATCAGTCTTTGATTTCATAAGTATCATAATTAATTGAACAACCAAAACTCATTTTCAAATTAGAGTTAGAAATGAACTTCATGAGATTTCTGTTACGGGAAGTAATTTTTAAATGTACCAGAATTTGCATGTGCTTCGGTTACCGTTACATTTTCCCAAATAGAGAAGTGTAGGACACAGGAAAGGGGAGAAGCAGGTAATATGGGAAACACTGCCCTGCTTATGCTTTTCCCTGCCCACTCCACAGGCTTGACTCCTCGCTTTTCCTTGGTGTACCTTCACCCCAAGCCAGCTCTGCTACAACAAAACAATTTTACTCTATTCTGCTTCCCAAAGATCTAGCCAGGTTTCTCGGACATAGTAAGCACTTTTGAACACCCAGTGACCAAAGGAAGAGAGGAAAATATGTAAATATACCGAACATGAGAGAGGACAGGATTATACCAGGATATTTTTGGCTGTAAGTTATAGAATATCAGATACAAATGGCTTAAAAATAAGGACATTTTTTATTTTACATGACACATAAGCTCAGAGTCAGGGCAGTTCCAAGGTTGGTTATGCAGCTGAACAGTGTCATGGAGGACCCAGATGTTTTTCATTTTTGTACTCAGCCATCCTGAGAATATTGGTGATTTCTTCCGTTATCATTGCAAGATGGATGTAGGAGTTCCAGATGTCATTCATACACTTGACCATGTCAGCAAAGAGTCGGAGTTTCTTTCTGTATCTATTGACGACAAAGAAAAAACCCTATCACAGATGCTTCTAGTTGACTTCTACTCATGCCTTGGCTGACAAAAGCTACTGGGTAGATACCAACAGTGACTGGCACAGAAATGCCAGAGGAAGCAACTGTAGGGAAGGGGAGAAAGATATGCCATAGGAAAAAGAGGAGTGACGGAGGCAGGAGGAAATGGTCTGTAGTATGTGTAATGTAGTACGGTGTGCATTCTGTACACCTACTGTATCCTTACCTGTATATACACTGCTTTATACCCTGGATGTGTATGAAGGTAATAGAATACCATCATTTATAAAGAATAGTGTGTTTCTTTCTTTTTTTTTTTTTTAGATTTTATTTACTTATTTGACACACACAGAGAGATCTCAAGTAGGCAGAGAGAGAGGGGGAAGCAGGCTCCCTGCTGAGCAGAGAGCCCGATGTGGGGCTCCATCCCAGGACCCTGAGATCATGATCTGAGCCGAAGGCAGAGGCTGAGCCACCCAAGCACCCCAAGCAGTGTGTTTCTGATCCTAGTTTTTATAGGACCATATAAATCTGGAGATGTGATGTATATGAAATCTTAAGTACAGAATTGGTAATACCAACCCATGTTCTTGGAAGCTTCATTACCTTCACGGTAAGTCTTTCTCCAGCCATCCCTAGCCTTCCCCTCATTTACCATCACTTCTCTGGAGAGAATAGAAAACAGCTGAGGCTGGGATTGGGTAACAAGTCAGAAGAACAGAGTTTGCTTTCTTATTAACATAGAGTTCAGTAGAAGGAGGATATGGCACTCTAACAGTTATTCAAGGAAAGGACAAAATGCATGGGAATTACAAAGATAATAGATTTTTTAAAAAAGAACCTACATTTTTATTAATAGTAATTTTATTTTTTTAAAATATTTTACTTGACAGAGCACAAGCAAGGGGAGCGGCAGAGGGAGAGGGAGAAGTAGGTTCCCTGTTGAGAAGGGAGCCTGATATGGGGCTCAATCCCAGGACCCTGGGATCATGACCTGAGCCACCCAGGCTCTCCTACTAATAGTACTTTTAGGGGCGCCTGGTTGGCTCAGTGGGTTAAAGCCTCTGCCTTCGACTCAGGTCATGACCTCAGGGTCCTGGGATTGAGCCCCACATTGAGCCCCACACCGAGCCCCGCTTTGGGCTCTCTGCTCAGCAGGGAGCCTGCTTCCTCCTCTCTCTCTCTCTCTGCCAGCCTCTCTGCCGACTTGTGATCTCTGTCAAATAAATAAATAAAATCTTTAAAAAAATAGTACTTTTAAACAGTTGTAGTTTACTGCACATTCTTACCTCTTAGAAAATATAAATGAAAATGAGCAAACATATATAGATGAACTAATCTTTATACGCTCTCAAAATAAACGCAGCTCATCACAGATCTCACTCAACTTACAATAGGATTATATCCTGGTAAATCCATTGTAAACTGACAATATCTCAAGTTGAAAATGCATTTGCTACACCTACCTACTGCACAGCGTAGCTTAGCCTAGCCTACCTGAAACTTGCTCAAAACACCTCAATTAGCCTGCGGTTGGGCAAAGTCATCTATCATAGAGCCCAGTTTATAGTAAAGTGCTGAATATGTCATGTAATTTATTGAATACTGCACCGAAAGTGAAAAACAGAATGGCTGTGTGGGTGCAGCATGGTTGTAAGCGTATTGGTTGTTTAGTCTCGTGATCACGCAGCTGGCGGAGCTGAGGCTGGGGGCCGCTGCCCAGCATCACCAGAGAATATTGTGCCATGTATGTATCACTAGCCTGGGAAAAGATCCAAGTTTCTGCTGAATGTATATTGCTTTTGCACCATCACAAGGTTGAACAATATTAAGGCAAACCATCCTATATCTGGACTGTCTGTGTATATGTTCTAGGTGCCCTTAAATATGTACACATAAAGTCGAAATTACCATACAACACATGGATAATTTGGACTGAGCTGAATTAAGTTACTATTATATTATCTTACTAATTAACGTAAAATATGAAAATTGTATCTATACATTACATAAAATATCGCACTTTATGCTTTCTTTCCATTTCCCTTGGGTGGGGGTGGTAGGAGAGAGCCAGCAATCACCTGTTTCGCCTGCTGTCTTATTGATCTTTGGGCAATTGCAGCAGAATCCCAGGGAAGCTTCTGAGGAATCTGTTATATTGAGAGGTTGATATTGCAGTCTGTTGCTGTTGTCTTTTTTTTTTTTTTTAAACCATCGTCCTTTTATCTGCCTCTTATTCTTCAGATACATATTAACTTCCCAATGTATTTCATATTTCACATTAGATTTTTAAAATTGAAGTACAGTTGCTAATCATTGTAGTGTTAATTTGTAGAAGTGTGTCATCTGCACCAGAATTGAATGAGTCTGGCACCTAATAACCTTTCATTGATACATGTTTAATAAAAGGATGAGTGAACCATTCATATGATACTAGAACTTCTAAGATAATTATAATAATTGAAGGAAAACAAATATTGGACACTATAACCTGTATTTTCTAACATTATTCCCTTTTAGAAAATGTGATATCACCAATCTTTTGAAAAATTAAACACTGTATTTTTTTAAATTAAAGACTTTAAGTGATATGTTAAATAGATAGCTTGGCTATGAAGACATAAATTGCCAAGGCACTACAAATCTGGGAAAATGAGAACGTAATTTGAAAGGAAGAGATTCTAGAAATGGGTATATGTGATTTAGTAAGAGAGGCCATGAATATAACGAGGGGAGAATCTGTAACTAGGTATGGTGTTTTATGCTTCTCAAAAGACATTTTTTGCGTATATATTTTATGGGTCTGCCTGCTTGTTTCCAATTCTCTGTAATTTAAAATGTGTTATTTTTTTAGCTGTTTGTCTTGGACATGCAAGCAAATAAACATGTATATTCAAAAGATTTTATTTCTGACATGAAATGGTTAAGATAAATTTATTCCTTTATCTTTACATTAATATTTACATACAAAATATGTTGTTCAGTTGTAGATCTCATTTTATATGTACAGTGAAAATTCACCTTTTAATCCTGAGTAAGTTAAAAAAATCTTTTAAAAGTACTATAAGGTGAAAAGAATTTAAAAATTGACATTATTGGCACAAGATTCATGTTAATGTTTACTCATGTAAATAGCACAAAATACTGCCTAATTAGTGTGGTTGGTAAATTTTTGGTACTTTAATTTTCTCTGTTATTGTAAACCATGCATAAAATGCTTGCCTATTGAGAAGTGCAGAATTGTCAGAGCTTAAACAGCTGACATCTGCTTACTCTCTTAAAAAAAAAAAAAAAAAGAATAACAAGCCATTTCAGCCTAATCTACCTCAAATGTGTTCATGTAAATGGAGGTCCGTCTATTGACCTGTATTCTTTTCAGCTCAGGATTGGTCCACATGGTTTATGAAACCAGGAAGGCTGATTTGAAATGCAGATGTCGAGACAGTGAAGTACACCCTCCCCTTTTTTCTTTGCTGTATCTGTCAGGGTGAAAAATGGCTTGCACAAGGGTCAGTCACCCATACTCACTTAATTACTTTTCTTGGACCCACAGAACTGTCACAAGCTGTGGTGGATGCGGGAGCTGTTCCTCTTTTAGTACTCTGTATCCAGGAGCCAGAAATTGCTTTGAAAAGGATTGCTGCTTCAGCCCTCAGTGATATTTCAAAGCATTCTCCGGAGTTAGCGCAGACGGTAGTGGACGCAGGAGCTATTGCTCACTTAGCCCAGATGATCCTGAACCCTGATTCTAAATTAAAGGTATTTAAAAATAAAGTTAAAAAACAAACAAATCAGGCTTCTGATTACCTCAGAAAATAGAAATGTGTGTAGATTAATATTATGCATTTAAAAATAATTAGAAAATTTATCATTGACAGTAGATATGGGTATGTTATGTATTTGATCTTTTAATATGTGAGCCTTATGCTGTAAAAATCAGACAGTGGACCTATCTGGTTAAAATATGTGCAACGCTGAAAACTAGGAGTAGCATTGGTATTAACATTAATCATGAAAATAAGGAATTACATAATGACTGAATCTCAGGGTTGGAAGGGAAGGGACCTAGAGGTCTTCTAGCCCACCACTGTTATATTTAAGATTCCATGAAAATTGCCCTATTTATCTTAGCCTTTTTTTTAATAGCTCCCTAAAATTTTTTGATTTTCAGCTAATAGTTAATTATACTTTCCCATTCTAGTAGTTACATTTTATAAGATTCTAAAATTGTTAATATTAACTAAATAATGGTAAGTTCTTTGAAATGTTATCAGCATGATGCCAAAAATAAGATGCTACTTCTGCTTGATCCTTTTTTGTACTACATGTATCATTAAGTAAGTATTAATTAAGAAATACTATCATCCAAAGGTCATGTTCTTTGATGATCTGCATAGATAAGAGATTTAAAGAGTCCACAGAAGAATGAAGGCATTTAATTTGGGAATTAGGGAATTTAAGAAACTAAGTGTCTTGGTATAAGACTAGAAATTGACAGTCTCAAGACTCCTACTAAAGTTCTGTCAGAAAAGTAATTGTTTTTTTCCTTCTTATAAAGGAATTTGAGTGTGTATAAAGCTGTTTGAATCAGAACTCTGCAGTGAGCTCTATATCATGTATTTTTATTTTGGTTTTTGCTTAACAGCGTCAGGTCCTTTCAGCTCTTAGTCAGATTGCAAAGCATTCCGTGGATCTGGCAGAAATGGTTGTGGAAGCGGAGATTTTCCCAGTTGTACTTACCTGCCTGAAGGACAAAGACGAATACGTGAAGAAAAATGCTTCTACTTTAATTAGAGAGATTGCAAAACATACACCTGAGGTAAGTTAAAAAAAAAATTAAGTTTTTAAAATACAGTAATATTTAGCTAGTTTTAGTTTTTAAGCAAAACATCAACTTGTTTGCAGGGCTCAAGTGCTGTGCCACATAATCTGGTTAGCTCAGGGCTTCTCATCCTCAGCACTGTGGACATTTTGGACTAGGTAACTGTTTGTCATGGGGGGCTGTCCTCTACAGGACAGGGTGGATGGTCAGCAGCACCCCTGGCCTCTGCCCACTGGATTCCAGTAGTACCCCTTACCCCATCCTGATAAACATGTCTCCATATACGGACCAGATGTTTCCCAGGGGACAAAAGGGCCCCTAGTTGTGAACCACTGGGTTATATCAATAGAATTTCAGCCTAAAATCTCAGTTTCTAATAATTTCCTGCCTTCCATTTCTAGACAGTGGGTGGCATGGACTTTTGTCATCCTTGTCATTCTGGGTCAGCTGGGAGTAGTGAGAGACAGCGTGACTCCAGGTCTGAAGAGACCACCAGGCCCACAGCCTAGTATAACCCCTCTGCTAACTGCTTGAGCTCTCAGATGCTGAAGGGGAAGAGATGAAGCAAGTCTGGGTGGATTCTGAAGTCGCATCTTTTTCTGTATATATTTTGACTAATCAATTTCATTTCATGAAACTTTAAAGTCATCATTCTTGATGTCACCTAACGTCTTCATTTGGTTGAGATTTTTCAAGATTGAAGTGCAATCAGCCAGTAGTCACTGCTAGCAAAGGGGAGATAATTAGGCTAGAACGGTTCAAGTCTGACACTGTCTTTCAGCGCTCAGTGATTAATGTGCTTCATACTCACACATTGTGATTGGGGGCTTCAGTGTTAACTGGTTATGAACTCACCCTAGACTTGATGTCTAGGTGAGGAATTTTGACATCTATTGCAATAAGGATAAAAGTCGTGCTATTGATGCATGAAAAACTGAACCCCAGAGTGGCTCCTCGCAATGAGTATGTCTGCACAATTGAAGTAGCAGGATTATTCTACTTATCTATTCCTTAATGAATACAACAGTCTCACTAAATGATATTTCAGATTTCACCAGATGGTTTTTTACGTCCTAAATTAAAAAAAAAATGGGCAAGGTTAAAGTGAGATTTAAAGGTAATCTCATGCTTCATGGTCACGATGCTCTGATTCTCCTCTCCTCCTAGCTTTCGCAGTTGATCGTTAACGCCGGGGGAGTGGCTGCCGTGATTGATTGTATCGGGTCCTGCAAAGGAAACATAAGACTGCCTGGCATCATGATGCTTGGTTACGTAGCAGCTCATTCTGAGAACCTGGCAATGGCAGTGATCATTTCCAAGGTCTGTGCTTGTTTAATTTCCTCTGATTATTGCAGTGAGATGTACTAAGACAGAACCACACACGAATGCCCTTCCACAGAGTGTAAAATCAAACTGACCAGAGTGAAAGAATTACCTCAAGAAATTTTCAGCTTTTTTTTCAAGGTTTGTTAGTAAGTTTCCCAAAGCAATGTTTGAAGAAGGTTTACTTTGCAGAAGTTTAAAGTTTTAGCCAGTGTTTAATATTGACAAACTATCAACACTTCTGAGGTTTAGTATTATCTGTACTTAAATATTAAGTATCTATCTCAAAGGATTGACTACATATTTATAGACATATAAAGCACACTTTGATTCAAAACAACTGTTATAGAGGCACCTGGGTGGCTCAGTTGGTTGAGCGTCTGACTCTTGGTTTCAGCTCAGGTCATGATCTTGGGGTCCTGGGATTGAGCCCCACGTCAGGCTCTGTGCTCAGTGGGTAGTCAGTCTGCTTGGTGAGGCTCTCCCTCGCCCTCTGCCCCTCCTCCCGCCCCTGCTTGTGCATGCTTTCTCTCTAAAATAAATAAATAGATCTTAAAAAAAAATACAACTATTATAAATGACATGTCTGATACTCATTTTCGTTGTTCTCTGAGGTCTATACATTATCCCCTTTCCTGTCATTTGGGTAAGAGATGACAAAGCTAGCACATCCTTTCTTTATCTACCTTCTCTCCCTCAGCTTTCATGAATTGATTTCTCTTCTTAGGTGGAGGAAATTCAGAGCACACATCAGATAGTAATGTTTTTGTTTCCTTGCTCTAGGGATTTGGCCTTATCTCAACTCGGTATTAACCCATCATGGAGTGTAGCCTTGGCACATAGTAGGTGCTCAGAAAATATTTGTTGAATGAATAAATATTGATCTCCCCAAGAATGCTTCAAAGGCTGTATGCTTACAGCATCTCTGGCAACCCTCTAGGGTGTGGGTTTCTTATCAGCATAGAAAACCTGCTGTGTGTTAAACAGAAGTGTGAGGTTTTTTGTTTTTTTCTTTTTTTATCCCTTGCTAATCCTCAGAGTAAAGAGGAACCTCAGATCTTTATTTTCTCCCAATTCCTTGATAATTCTTTGCTTCACTCCCTTTTTATCCTGCGCTTTTCCTTTTGTTCTTCTATTACCAAAGACTAGGATAGTGACTAGAGCAGTAGTGCTTTCTGAAGGGTCGCCATGGGGATATTATTGGGATTTTTGATTTGCAGTTCTTTTGTGCATAGAAAGCTTACACGTAGGAAGAAGGATGAAAGAAGCAATTACTTTTGCTTCCTGTATTTCTTCCCTCAACTAACCAGGAGGTGCTCCCCTCCTTTGGTCTAGGGTTGCTGCTGGCCTCTCCCACCTAGTTTGCCTTTCAGTTAGTGAAGATTGGGGTGGTGGCAGCAGCAGTTTGAGGCACGCCTCCAGGGCTGCATGATTCTTTCCTTGTCCTATGCAGCCCTGTAAGGACCAGTAACCACAACTTCCATTTACACAACACTTTATGATTCTCAAAGCACATTCATGTTCCTTATCTCATTTGATAGTCATAACAATGGAGGCCCATAGGTCAGAATCTGGGGGGTGGGGATAAAAGTGTCTTGTCTTCCTCTTGCCTTCATTCTTGATATATCCCGGAAGTATGGGGTTTCTGGAAAGTTGCCTCATTCTGGAAACAGATCTGACCTTTTTTGTTTTGTCAGACACACATTTTCAGTTGTAAGAAAGAAGCTGATGAAGAGATATGGCCAGTTTCTTTCGGCAGTTAGTCTTACTGATAACTGAATTTTAAGGTGGACAAAGAGAAAGTATACATAATCATTTGGTTTTTGCTATGGTAGCCTGACCTTTTGATATTGGCTTTTGTGATACTAAATTTAAGGTGATAATTATTGTAGTCTCAAATTCGTTAGAAAATTATGCCTATATAGAATCTGGAAAAATAATTTGATTTGGTTATTTGAGTCTTCCTTGGGAATATAAAATGTGGTGTATTTGAGACCCTTTAGTTAATTTTTTTTGATTATTGAGATAAAATTGAAGCTTGTGCAACATATAAGTACATGATATCTGTGTAACAAAAGTAATCATTGCTATTTTGATATTTTAATCATGTTAAAATGGGCAAAACTATCATTTAAAAGTTGGCCAAAATAAATGAAAATTATTTACTATTTCAGGAAAGGTTTTAGTGAATCTATTTCATCTAAAAGTTACTTAAATAGGGTTCTTGCTCATTCATTTGATTTTGGATTTGATTTTGGATAGTAGTTATTTTGTTCTCAGGTCTATTATACTTGGTAAAGGGCATTTTTTTTTTAAAGGATTCTAAATTAACTTTTTAAACAAAGGACAATAAAAGGTTTAAAATCCTAAACACTTTTATTTTGTCACAGTGGAATCTGGTTTTGCCTGTAATATACTAGTCTGGGGCATCTGTTATTTGGTTAAATGCCTCTCTATTTGGGGAGTAAATGCTAGCAGAGATAGTTTAGTTGGATTGTTACAGATAATTAAGGTAAATTAGTTCTAGCCATTTTATTGACTTGAAAAATGACAGCCCCTGTGATGTGCTCATTTATTGAACCGTTTAGGAAAAAAGGGATCAAGGACAAAATGATTTCTTCTAATGTTTGAGAGACATGGAAGACTCTTTAATCCTGCTCTAGATTCATAACACTTGCTCTTTTGATCAACGCTGCAGGGTGTGCCCCAGTTGTCAGTCTGCTTGTCAGAAGAGCCAGAAGATCATATTAAGGCTGCTGCGGCTTGGGCCTTAGGACAGATTGGGAGACACACTCCAGAGCACGCCCGGGCTGTTGCAGTCACAAATACCTTGCCGGTTCTGCTTTCATTGTATATGTCAACAGAAAGTTCCGAGGATCTTCAAGTAAAAGTAAGTGGTTAATTTTTAACAGTTGTAGGAAGATTTGTTAGATTTGACTCATTCTTAAAAATACATAATCTTAAATGTTTTCATTATCATTATGGGTAATATTGATTTTATTAGTCAAGAAATACAAATATATCAGAAGAACTGAGGTAGCTGTTCTTTGAAAATGGGTTACCCTTATCTCTAACAGTGACATATTTTAAAGAAAGTTCTCTGTAGGTGCAAAGTGGTTTGTAAAATGAATGTCTGGTTTTTGCATTCTGTACTCATGTTGACTTTCCTAATGGAATAGGAATTGAATAGCGGGATCTTGGAGGTGAATTAGAACCTTAGTCCAGTTAACGTTCAAAAACTGCGTCCAGAGGAATTTAAGGTGCTTTTGAAAGGCATAATGGTCAGAGGGTATTCCTGAAGCTATGATCTACCTCTCCTAAGTCTGCCTGATCATTTAATTATATGTTTTATGTTTGTTCCTTAAAAGAAAAATGTCCATAAATTCACTAAGTTAAACATTTTAAAATCATGTGTTTTTTAAAGATGGAAGGTTTCTTTAAAAAATATTAATGGCTACAAGAATGATTCACAAAACATAAATTTAATTAGGATGGGTTTTTAAATAATTTTAGAATTTCAAAGAAAAAAATGTTTCCCAGCTTAAATCCTTAAGAAAACATGTATCTTTTTTTGAAAGTAGTTTTTAGAATTGACTTAGACTGAGGAAAGAGGACAGAAAAGATAATAATAATTCAAAATAAAATTAACAAGAATAAGTTAAATGACATTTAAATTTAGTTAAAACAATAAATTAGCAAATAAGAAAGCACATTTGCTGAAGCAATTTTAGACGGTATAGTAAGGCAGGAATTTTATTTGAACTATATAGCTGAGGAACTCTGAAAATTTTATAGCGAGTCATTTATTGGATTTATACATTTTATAGAAATGAATTTATGTTTATTTGGTTATGTTTACAGGTTATTTTTCTATAGCTTCATTGAGGGAATTTCTAACATTAGCATTTTTTTTAATTTTTGTAAGACTTTCTACATCAATGACTTAATAGATTTGGCTTCCCTTACGTTTCTCCACAGTGTTCAGTGTATCCTTTTGCAAAGTTTGGTAGAGAGTAAGTTGACAATATGCTAAGGCCTTTCCCTGTTTAACAATTCTGTGATTCTTTGGCTTCCTGGTGAGAAACCACAATTACATTTCCAGTTTTGAGTTGTCCAAGTACAGCTGATTTACATACGTATAATTTTAACTTATTTATGTAGTTCACTTTCCGCCTCATATTTCTTTAACCCATTTATCATGCTTGCCTTTTCATCCTCCTACTTCCCTCTTCATCGCCCCCGCCCCCCAACCTCCTCCTCCTTTTCGTACCTCCTCCCTCCTTTCTCTGATGGTCCAATGACTGTGGTCTCCTCTGCAGGGTCTCTGCAGGTATAAGCTGTGCACAAAAATAGAATAGTAATCATATTCAACTTCTAGATTATCAGGAGGTAAATTATTAATAGTCTCTATCACTTTCAGATTCCTGTGTGTAACAACTTTTATTTTCTTTGAAGTTTTGGAAAAAAAGGAATATATCAGCTACAGCATGAGTAATTAATAGTGGAATCAATAGTAATTACAGTTTGAGAAACACTTGCAAATGGTGTCTTAGGTAGCACTAAATGCTTTTTATATACTACTAAGTTTATGTAACTTGGTTTTTAATGAATTATTATGCTGTTTTGTCATATAAATATCACTAGAGTAAAATAAGTTTGAAAACTTCACCTTTTGAAATAAGATCATTTTTATTGTGTTTAAGTTTAACAAAAGTAGTTTTACTAAAACATTCAGGTTTACTAATAGAAGTTAAGGATCCTTCTGCCTATATTTGATAAAATATTTACTTCCAGGAAATATAATGGGTAGTAAATTAAAAAGTGGGATCTTTATTAATCATTATCCTGTCAGCAGTCCTTCCAAGGCTTTAAGTCCATCCAAATATTTTCTTATTGTAGGGACTTGATTATTATTTTTGCTTCCCCAAGGTTTCTTGGATTCTAACGTTTGTTGTTTTAAAGGCTTTAGAGTGAAAGTCCAAGTCTGTTTGATTTGACATTATCTCAGTAGGGAAAAATGTATCCAAGAGCTTTAGGAACTGTCTAATGGTATTTCTCATTTGTCACTCTGTGGCAGCTTTCAAATTAAAGGCCATGTTGAAGTTCATTTTGTCCCAAAGGCATGTCAGCTTCTGTAAGCATTCTCTAATTGGTTCTGATCCAGGAGAACCAATGAGCAGTCCCTTGGAATTGCTTGCATGTTTTCACATAGCTTTATATCTGCCTGTACCTTATTGAAAATGGGGGGAAAAAAATCCATCTTTTATCTAATAAGCTCACCTATATATATTTGAAAATATTCACACAATTGCATTTTCATTTATTTTGATTTAGAGGCATCATATTGCAATGGTCCATCTTAGTTTGGCATTTGAGTAAGTTCATTCTATTACCTTAGTTATGAAAGTATTTCTAAGATTATTTGATTTAATAATTGTGTTCTTGTCATTATGGTTGCTTCCCTTCATTTTTTAACAGCTTTATTGAAATGTAGTTCATATGCCATACTGTTCACCCACTTAAAGTGTATAATTCAATGGTTTTAGTATATTCACAGATGCAACCCTCGCCACAATCTAATTTTAAAACCTTTTCATTCCCCCCTGAGCAGTCACTCCATACCCTCCCTGCTTAGCCCCAGGCAGCCATTAATTTACTTTCTGTCTTTGGGGATTTGCCTCTTCTGGACATTTCATTTAAACGGAATCATACATTATAAGTGGTCTTTTGCGGCTGGCTTCTTTTCACTTAGTCTAAGTTTCAAGGTTCACCCGTGTTGTAGCATATTTCAGTATTTTGTTCCTTTTTATTGCCAAATAATATTCCATTGTATCACTATACTACATTTTGTTTACCCATAGACCAGTTGATGGACATTTGGACTGTTTCTACTCTTTTGATTATGATAAATAATGCTGCTACGAACGTATTTATACAGGTTTTTGTGTGGATGTATGTGGATGTACATTTTCATTTCTCTTGGGTACAAGCCTAGGAGTAGGATGGCTAGGTCAAACAGTAACTCTTTTTAATATTTTGAGCAACCACCAAACTGTTTTCCAATGTGATTACACCATTTATATTCCCACTAGCAATGTATGAGGGTTCCAATTTTTCCACATTCTCGTCGAGACTTGTTATTGCCTTTTTATAAAAAATTGTAGCCAGGCTAGTGGGTGTGAATTGGCATTTCACTGTAGTTTTGATTTGCATTTCCTTGATGGTTAATGAAGTTGAAAAATCTTTTCATGTGCTTATTGGCCATTTGTATATCTCCTTTGGAGAAATGTCTAATCAGACCCTTTGTTCATTTTTAATTTGGGCTATTCTGTTTTTATTATTGAGTTGTAAGTGTTCTTTCTATATTTTGAATACAAATCTTCATCAGATGTATGATTTATAACCATTTTCTTCCATTCAATGGGTTATTATCACTTTATTGATCGTATTATATGTAGCAAAAATCTTTAAAATTGTAAAAGTTGCAATTTATTTATTTTTTCTTTTGTTGCTTGTACTTTTGGAGCTTTATCTAAAAAGACTTCACCTAACCCAAAGTCGTGAAGATTTATTCTCATGTTCACCCTTCCTTTTATTTTTAATTTTAAATTTTTTTGGGGGGGGGGCAGAGAAAGGAAAAGAAGGATAAGCTTTTTTTTTTTTTTTTTAAGATTTTATTTATTTATTTGACACACAGAGAGAGAATACAAACAAGGGGAAGTGGCAAAGGGAGAGGCAGGCTTCCTGCTGAGCAGGGAGCCCCATGGGGGACTCAATCCCAGGATGCTGGGATCATGACCTGAGCCGAAGGCAAAAGCTTAACGACTGAGCCACCCAGGCACCCTGAGAGAGATAATCTTAAGCAGGCTCCATGCCCAGCACAGAGCCCCATTCAGACCTTGATCTTACCACCCTGAGATCATGACTTGAGCCAAAATCAATAGATCCTTAACCAACTAACTGAGCCACCCTGGTGCTGCACCTCCATTTCCTTTTAATAAGTGTAACTCTTTGGGCCAGAATGCTTTCAGAACAAAATTAACTTTTGAATAAGAAATATTCATTTTAGGCAGTTTTCATTAAAGATCATCCATTAAGGCAAGCAACAATGGATAAGTTTTGTTATTTCTTTCATTTTCTGTAAAAAACAATTGAAATCATATCAAATATTTGCATCGTATTGACACTTTTAGTTTGTTAATTTCTATTCTTATGTGTGTCAAGAGATTAAAAAATAGTGTTGCTAGTTACTCAATGTGATTTTTACAATCGCTTTTATCAATGTGGAAAGAGTCACTTTTTAGAAATGACAGAAAATGAATGAATGTAGAACTTACATGCTATGATACTTTATAGGAAAACCAGGCTAAACCCAAGTTGCCCTGAATAGACAGCTCATAACTCCTTCTCTGACATCATCATCTATTTATACATATCTAAGGATAAAGACTAACTACTAAATGCTGTGACAATTAGAAAAATTCATGATTTGTTATTATTCCAAAGTAATATATTACTTGATTTACTGAAATAGGAGAATAAAAGGGTGTGTTTACCCCATATAAATTCTGTATGAATTTGTAAGAACTGTTTTATTTTGCTCAGTGCCATAAATAACCAAACATAAGGCACATTTCCTAAAGGCTAATAAATTTTAAACCCAACATATGACATGATATTATGTATAGAAAATCCTGAGGAATACAGACACACACACGAACAAAAATACCAGAATTACTAAGAGTTCAGGATTACCAGATATATGATCAATATATAAAAATCTGTCATATTTTCATATGCTGGTAATGAACAATTCAAACATGTGTGGTGCCTAGCTGGTTTAGTGAGTAGAGCATGCAACTTTTGGTCTCAGGGTCATGAATTCCAGCTGTATGTTGGGTGTAGAGATTATACATAAGTAAACTGTAAAAAAACAAATATGAAATTAAGACAATAGTTTCATTCACAATAGCATCAACAAATACTTAGGAATAAATTTAATAAGAGAAATATAGGCTTATACACTGAAAACTATAAAACATTGCTGAAAAAAGTTAAAGAAGGTCTGAATAATGGAAGGACACTGCATGTTCATGGACTGGATGATTCAATATTGTTAAGATGGCAATACTTCCCAAATTGATTTACATATTCAATACAATCTCTGTCACAATCCCAACTGGCTTCCCTCCCTGCAAACTTGAGAAGCTGATCCCCAAATTCATATGGAAATGCCAAGGACCCAGACTAGTGAAAACAATCTTGTAAAGGAACTTATACTGCCCAATTTTAAAACTTACTACAAAGCTATAGCTATCAAGATAGTGTGGAACTTGCTTACATAAAGACATACATATATATATCAATGTAACTGAATTTTGAAAGTCTGAAATAGACCCTTTTCTAATTTTTCACAACGGTTCCAAGGCAACTTAATGTGAAAAGGATAGTGTTTTCAGCAAATGGAACTGGGACAATTAGTACATTCTCAAACAAAAATAATTTGGACCCTTATACCATACACCAGAAGTAGCTAAAAATGGATCATAGATCTAAACATAAGGGTTAAGTCAACAAAACTCTTAGGAGAGAATGGAAAAGTCCTTGAAACCTTGGATTAGGCATTAATTTCTTAGAAATGATACCTAAAGCTCAAGTGATAAATGAAAACATTCATAAGTTGGGTTTCATCAAAATTAAAAACTGATATGCTTTAAAAGACTTCATTAAGAAAACAAAAAGACATGCCACAGACTTGAATTATTTGCAAATAATATATTCAAGAAAGGTTTATATTCAAAAATATATAAAGAGCTCCTATAACTCAATAATATGAAGACAAATAACCCAGTTAAACAATGGGCAAACCATTTGAATAAACATTTCATCAACAAATGATCCATCAGTATAAGAAAAAATATTCAACATCATTAGTCACTAGAGAGATGGGAATCAAAACCTACATCACGCCCACAAGAATGGCTACAGTTAATAAGACAGATAATAACAACTGTTGATAATCATATGGAGAATTTTGAATCTACTTACATTACTGGTCGAAATGTAAAATGTTGCAGTCCCATTGAAAAACAGTTTGGCAATTTCTCAAAATAGTAAACATACATTTACCATCATCACCCAACAACTTCACTCCTAGGTATCTTCCCAAGAGAAATGAAAACATTTGCTCTACACAAAGACTTGTATATGAATCTCCATAGCAGAATTATTCAAAATCACCCTAAGTGGAAACAACCCAAATGTTTATCAACTGGTAATGGATAAACAAAATGTGATAATATCTGTATAATGGAATACTATTTGACAATGAAAGGAATGAGGCACTGATACATGCTATAACATGGATGAACCCCCAAAACATTATATTTAGTGAAAGAAGTCAGACTCAAAAGTTCACTTACTGTATGATTCCATCTACATGAATCGTCCATATATAGAGACAGAAAGTAGGTTGGCAATTGCCCAGGGCTGGTGGGGGTGTGACTACAGATCGAATGAGGTTCCTTGTTGGAATGATGAAGATGTGCTAAAATTAGGTTGTGGTGATGGTTGCACAACTTTGTAAGTTTACTAAAAAGCCATTGAATTGTGTACTTAAAATGAGTGAATTTATGGTATGTAAATTATATCTCAATAAGGTTGTTAAAAAATCTTAAGCTCATGGGGTGCCTGGGTGGCTCAGTGGGTTAAGCCTCTGCCTTGGGCTCAGGTCTTGATCCCAGGGTTCTGGGATCCAGCCCTGCATCAGGCTCTCTGCTCAGCAGGGAGCCTGCTTCCCCCTCTCTCTCTGCCTGCCTCTCTGCTTACTTGTAATCTCTGACTGTCAAATAAATAAATAAAATCTTTTAAAAAAAATCTTAAGCCCAGAAATTGACCAGTAAATAAAATCTTAACTAATATACTACTATTTCTTTCATGTTGGGAAATATAGCTGATTATTAATCATGAAATACATTCCTATCTAGAAGTCAATGTAGTCATAAATCAAGTATATTTCCTTTTTTTTTTTTTTAAGATTTTATTTATTTGACAGACAGAGATCACAAGTAGACAGAGAGGCAGGCAGAGAGAGAGGGAAGCAGGCTCCCCACTGAGCAGAGAGCCCGATGTGGGGCTCGAGTCCAGGACCCTGAGATCATGACCTGAGCCGAAGGCAGAGGCTTAACCCACTGAGTCACCCAGGTGCCCCATAAATCAAGTATATTTCTTGACAAAGGATAGTGAAACTCAGTGAATTTGTAGGATCATTAGACTCTTTTCTGGAGTTCTTAATTAATAACTTGACAGTATATCACCATGGCACAGTGGATGTGATCTGTGTGATACAATAAGTAGACCTTATCACCAATAGCAGTTAAATTTGCTGACCTGCTAAGGTCACCATGACCCGAAGATGACTCACAAAGATGTAACTAGGTATGCTGGGGATTGGTAGTTTAATTTCAGTGTAGGTTATACTACTTGTGGAAGAAAGTTGGGCTGAATTTCTTACATTTCTTATTTTGTTTCATTTAGTTTGTGAAACAATATTTGAGGACAAATGTGCCAAGAGATAAGCCTGAGTCTCTGGGAAACCATGAAATTGACAGAGCCTTTCCTGATAGCACAAATGTGATGAAAGTTTTTCCTGAATCCATTTGCCAATTGTAAAATTCATGATGTGAAAATCAAAAGGCTCCTTGGAAACAAAACACCAAAATGCTCTTTGACATTTCAAAAGCACTGCTAAACATTCAACATACAAGCAAAATCACACACAAAACACACACACACAGTAGCGCCTGGGTGGCTCAGTGGGTTAAAGCCTCTGCCTTCGGCTCGGGTCGTGATCCCAGGGTGCTGGGATCGAGCCCCGCGTTGGGCTCTCTGCTCAGCGGGGAGCCTGCTTCCTCCTATCTCTCTGCCTGCCTCTCCGCCTACTTGTGATCTCTCTCTCTTTCTCTCTGTCAAATAAATAAATAAAATCTTAAAAAAAAAAAAAAACCACACACACACAAAACCACATACAAGCAGGTGTGGAATTCCAGTGGAAAACAGCTATAGACAAACCCAGCTGTGAAGCCTTCCAACATGAAGAGGGCAGGCTTGAAGACCAGAACGCTGAGGCACAGCGAGCTATGGCCTGAAAGCTGGCTGCAGTCACATTAGGATCCTTCTGTCACACCCAGAGGCACTGTGAAATACAGAGTGCTGGGGAGAGTGGGGAGGTGCCTGTGGTGTTGCTTTAGGGTGATACACTTCCTGTTGCTGAGGGGAGCTTTCCTATACAGTTAAGCAGAGCCTCTGTTTTGCTTTACCTGTGAATGGGGCAGTTTCTCCCATGAGCTACAGGGGCATATCTGCAAATGTTCACCAAATAATGAACATAGTAGGATCTTCCTGACTATAAGCCTGTAAGCCACGAAACCTTTTAGAGAATACACAATGTTTGATATGACTTTCTACAACAAACTATTTTCTATTTCTTGATTGGAAGGAGTAGGACATGTTGGCTATCTCACAGTTTATATAATTTATACTAATAAAATATAATATATATTAATTTTCAGTCTATAGCTTTATGCTTTTTAATTTTACTTTACTCGGGTGATTTTAAGATATCAGTAATACACTGTATATTCTAAAATTTCACATGAAGACAATTGGCAGGGTATTCTATGATAAAACCAATGCCAGATAGAAGTTTTTCTGACAACTGTTTTAAATAATGAAACAACTGCAGGTTAGACCTGGAAATTAATTTCATTTTCACATTCTAGGAATATGAGGCATGGATTTTTGTCAAGCTTTGATTGCTACTTTGGTCTATATTTTGCTTTGTATCTCAACAGAGTAAAAAAGCCATAAAGAATATCCTACAAAAATGCACCTATTTACCAGCCCTTGAGCCATTTCTGTATGATGCCCCTCCCAATATCCTGAAGCACGTGGTTGGACAGTTCAGTAAGGTAAGAAATGCTCTCTTTTCTAGAAGTGGGGAAAGAAAATTTAAATGACTTGTTAACTTTTTTCTGTTGGGTCAGTGTCTTCTGAACGATGGGCACAGGCATTTACTTCTTAACTCTCACTGACTGTAGTGACAGGAAGGGTAACAGAGGTTAATAAAATTAACATGAGTTAATAAAATTCACATATAAATGATTTACACTTCCTTCTTCCTCACATTTTCATTATAGCCTCCGTACTGTCTTTTTCAGTGTTCTTGGGTAGTAGATAGTATGTGAACCTATAAACACCTCATAATGCAGATAATTTATATTCGTAAGTAATTTAGTAATTATCCTGGTGTCTGTTAATCTCACTCACCTGGGCACAGTGCAAAGATCTTATAAAGAAAAATAAAAAAGGTCACTGAACCATTTATGACAGAGTCCATGCACCTTACTGGAGATGCTTTCAGTCATTTGGAGTTTACCGACTTATTTTATGAACAGTTTTAACAAATATAGCCATCAAATTTCTTAGATCATTGCAGAGTAAAAGTAGTAAGTAGAAAGGTCAAGGTGCTGGGTGTAGGCTTAGCCAGCAGGATCGACTATTGATAGCAAAGGCCAAGAAAGAAGGACTGTATCCCCACAGTCATTGATGGCCAGGGTGGCAACCCTAAGCTATAAAGAACTGGTTACATTGTGATCAGGAGATTTGATTTAAGAAAATGCGGTCTTTGGAAGTAGTATCCCATAATGGTTAAGAGCTCAGGCTCTGGAATTAGGGTGCCTGGATTTCCCATTTACCAACTGTAATATCTTTTTTTTTTTTTTTTAAGATTTTATTTATTTGACAGACAGAAATCACAAGTAGGCAGAGAGGCAGGCAGAGAGAGTGGAGGAAGCAGGCTCCCCGCTGAGCAGAGAGCCCGATGAGGGGCTCGATTCCAGGACCCTGAGATTATGACCCGAGCCGAAGGCAGAGACTTTAACCTCTGAGCCACCCAGGCACCTCCTTTTTTTTTTTTTTTTTAAGATTTTATTTATTTGTCAGAGAGAGAGACAGCAAGCTCAAGGAGGGCGAGTAGCAGGCAGAGGGAGAAGCACGCTCCCTACTGAGCAAAGAGCCCAATGCAGGACTCAATCCTAAGACCTCGGAATCATGACCTAAGCCGAAGGCAGATGATTAACAGACTGAGCCACCAAGGCATCCCTACCAGCTGTAGTATCTTTAGCAAAGTCTTGATGTTGGTAAACCTTAGTATGATTACCAATAAAATGGGGGTAATAAGAATTCCTGTTTTATAAGGTCACTGTAAAGATTAAATGGGATATTATTTGTACAGGGTTTAGCTTAATCCCAGGCACATATTAAGCATTCAAACCCCCTCTTCCCCACTGAAAAACCTAAAATGTTGTTTTAAAGAAATAAATCATGGACTTGGTTAAGGTTAATTTCTTAAAAATTAATAAAAACGAGTGGGAGGCAAATTCATGTGAATAGTTAGGTATAATCCTATATAAAGCAGGTGTTACTATTTGTATACTATATTTCTATAAACAATGAGCAAAAATTACATATTGTTACAACTTTTAAACTAGGCCCTGCAGTTTAGGTCCAGTTTCAGGTACTCATCTGAAAGATAATACTATCTGCTAATAGCCTTCGGTTCTCTGTGTTCCATGATCTTCAGCAGCTTGGCTAACCCCCAAACACCATAGTCACCGGATTGCAGAAGGTTTTACATGGCTAAGGCTGTGTTAGGATATAGTTCTGGGAAGCAACATTTAGGTTCTGTCTTCCCCTTCCAGGAAAATAATCAAACGTTTTTTCCCCTCTTTGGGTACTAGGTAAGAAATTGAGCAGCCAATTTGATCAACTAAAAGGGAGAGGGAGGAAGTGGATGAGTGGTTCATCTACAAGTCATCAGCTCTTGAAAATAAGCAACTGACCTTATTTCTGAAAGCTTTACTTTATGGTCTGATCTTTTATACTACTGAGTGAGATATTCTAGTTTATTGAACTCACTGTGAAAATACTAACCTGAACTGAGTTCAAAATAAATCACTAGAGTAAACCAGTGGGATTTGTGGACATTAGACAGCTGAGATAAAATACAGTACCACATATGATATACTCTTACAAATGTGCCTTTGTTTTGCTTGAGGCAGAATTTTGTGTTTTCTTAATCTAAGGATACCAGAGCACTAGAAGGAGACGAGAAAGCAAGGCAGTAGGTAAAAAGATGTTAGTTTAGTGTGGCTGGGGTCAGAGATAGGAGGTAATGAAAACTCTCCAGGCCAAACAAAGTATTTAGAAAATATGTATCTGTAGGCTTATTTCACTTTTTAGAAATACATTCTAGTATCATCTTTTTTTTAAGAACGAGAACGCAAGTGTGTGTGTGTGAGCTCAGGAAGGGGGGGGGAAGGGCAGAGGGAGAGAGAGAATCTTAACCAGGCTCCATGCTGAGAACGTGGAGCCCCACGCAGGGCTCTGTCTCACAACCCTGAGATCATGACCTGAGCCGAAATCAAGAGTCAGACACTTAACTTAACACCTTAACACCTTAGCCATCCAGGTGCCCCACTAGTGTCATCTTTTATTGTCCAGTTGATGTGTACTATCATTCTATTAGCAAGATCCTTTTGTAATTTTAAGTATTTGCTAAATGCCTACATGTACCCAATACTCTGTTAAACATTGGGGGATAGACCAAAAAAAAAAAAAAAAAAACTTTATAATCTAGCTGAAAGACCAGACAAAGCAATTAGAAAGCACTTCAGTGTGCTAGATTTCATGATTAACTTTTTTTTTAATTTAAAAAGGAATAAATGAATGCAATCTGAAGTATTCAGAGAGGACTTCAATGGAGGAACTATAAGGAAATAAAGCTGGTCTTTGAACAAAGAGAAAGAATGGAGGGGGAAGGAAAGGGTGTTTCTGTCAGAGAGCATAGTAGCAATGGCCAAAGAGGGGAGCAGGGATTTCCATAATGCAAAACCATCCCCTCTCCAGGACCTTTCTCATCTGGTCAGTGATTGCTGTCTTGCATAATTTATTTCTTCATCTCCACTGGCTGTTTCCCCTCAACACAAGAACATCCACTGTCAAATCCAGTGACTTTTTAAAGTTCTCATTGGTTGCTTCTTAAAATCTTCTCTTGGGGGGCGCCTGGGTGGCTCAGATGGTTAAGCATCTGCCTTCAGCTCAGGTCATGATCCCAGGATCCTGGGATCATGTCCCACATTGGGCTCCCTGCTCAGTGGGAAGCCTGCTTCCCCCTCTCTCTTCTCCTTCCCCTGCTTGTGCTCTCTTGCTCTGTCAAATAAATGAATAAAATATTTTTTAAAAATCTTCTCTTGGATTTGTGGATTCCTTACTTTTCTGATTTTTCTTGCCTTTTTAACATCTCCTCAATTTCCTTTCCCTGCTTAGTGTGTTCTTTCATTTGTTAAACATTTATTGAACATCTGTTAGGCACCAGGCACTAGAGAAATGAATGAATAAATGAATGAATGAATATATAATTTCTGTCTTCAATGACATTTATGTGTGACAGACATAGAAGCTGATAGTTAAAATATTTTTTTTAAATATTTTATTTATTTATTTGACAGAGATCACAAGCAGGCAGAGAGGCAGGCAGAGAGAGAGGAGGAAGCAGGCTCCCTGCGGAGCAGAGAGCCCGATGCGGGGCTCGATCCCAGGACTCTGGGATCATGACTTGAGCCGAAGGCAGAGGCTTCAACCCACTGAGCCACCCAGGCGCACCTGATAGTTAAAATATTATGCAGCAGGTGCACTGACAGTGGTTCAACAGAACGCTGTAAGAGAAGAAAAGTTATCTACCTCATCCAGGGATATGAGGGTAGGTAGGAATGTCCCAGAGGAAGTTTCTTAAAGGAGAGGATGCCTGAGCTGAACCTTAAAAAGATAAGTAAGAGCCAAACAAATGTGGGGAGAAGCATGGAGGGTAAGGGCATTCTGGGAAGAGGAAACAGCAAAAGGCAAGAAATGGCCCAACATGCACCTGCTGAGCTTACTGAAATGAAATTTAGGATAGAGATTGGTAGGGAAGGAAGCTGGAGAGGTACTTAGGACCTGAGTCACAAAAGGCCCTCTGTGCCTGCTGAAGAATCTTGCTTCTAATTTTGTGGCTAGAGGAGAGACCCTGAATGGGTGTAAGCAAAGGAGGGACACTACTTTGCTTTTACATATATGAGTGGATCCCCATTACCTTTGCTCATGTTCGAGGCCTTTATTCCATCTCCACAACATAAAAAGCTAATACATTTCTAAAGAGACTACATTTTACTTCTAATCATCAGCAAATTTAGGCTCATTTTGTTATAGATATATTGCACATAAATCCTCCTTTACATTTCCTCAGGTAGATTATTTGTTTTCACCAACAATAATCCCACTTAGAAAAGAAAAGCTGACATTTTTGTGTGCTTGACTTTTCAAGGTACTGCCACATGACAGCAAAGCTCGACGACTTTTTGTAACAAGTGGTGGACTTAAAAAGGTTCAAGAGATAAAAGCAGAGCCTGGATCTCTCCTTCAAGAATACATCAACAGTATTAACAACTGTTACCCAGAGGAAATAGTAAGGTGGGAAAAATGGACTTTGAGTAGTTCAAAATTATAATGTAGTTTTTCTGTCTTCAAATCTAGATTTTATATCCACTGTGTCAAAATGTGGTCTTGAAATACTCCATAAGACCAATGTATACATTTACTTCTCCTGTGATCTCTTTTCCCCCACAAATTTAATAATGTTCAGATGGACACACACCTCTCCAAATCAAACTGGAATGTCGTTTGAGACATATCTATACTAATCCAATACACACTTTACCAAAGAGTGCCTGAATACAGAGTGCAAGTTAAAGTAGCAATCTTTAATGTGACCATGATTTAGAAAGGGCCTATAGATTCTGATTTTCATAGTTCCGTGTGTATTATTTTTCAGCCTTATGCTCACATTTATATAAACAGGAGTATTGCAAATAGGAAAGAGATGTTGAGTGGCAAAAAGAAAGTTACTATCTATATTTGAAAAAAATAATGTTTGTGATATGCAGGTGCCTCATAATAAAGTAATAGGAAGTTCTTTTCAAAATGCAGTTTTTTTAATAACGTTGATTTGCAGAGCATTAAACCTAAGCCTCAGTCCTTGTAAGTCTAAAAAAAAACTATACCACTAAACCCAAAATCAATAAAAGCAAATTTACCAAGAAAAGATAGAATGACTTAAACAACTGAATCCTGAAAAATGCCAGTAAAACATTCAGAATTAAAGGCCATATTTATCCATATTTGTCTAATAGGTTATTTTATCACTTCCAGTTCCTTTCAATTCAGATGCTAAATTTTATTAGAAATACTTACCTGTATTTGGACTATATAAAGTTTACTATAAAGTTTACTATATAAAGTTGAAAAGGTAGATTTACAAGTTGTTCCAAAGACACCTGAAAATTTCACTTAGGGGCACCTGTGTGGCTCAGTGGGTTAAGTGTTTGACTCTTGATTTTTGGCTCAGGTCATACGTGGGCTGGGTGTGGGCCTGTTAAAATTCTTTCTCCCTCTTCCTCTGCCCCTCCCCCCACTCACACACGCACACGTGCATGTGCGCTCTCTCTTTAAAAAAGTTTCACCGAAAACTGAATTGAATATCAGTTTTTACATTTTTATTACAATTAAATAAAAAATTCAGTTCTTCAGTCACACTAGCCATATTTCTAATGCTCGATAATCACATGTAGCTAGTGAAACAGCACAATTTTTTAAGTTTTGATTTTTCTAAATCTACTTACCATTTATATAAAAATACCTATCTCGTATTTGACACATTTATCAGGCCTAGTCGGGTGAGGCCTGTTTTAAAATTTGTGACTAACTCAGAGAAACAGTTGTGACTTCCTCAATGTAAGAGTATTTCAAAGAGACCCACTGTTGAAGGACAGTTTTTTCAAGGGTAGGATGCCCTTAGAGGAGAAACTTTTTTAGGGTAAGTGTTATGTATGTATGCATGTGTCTTTTTAACTATGCCTGCCTATAAATACACTATTAAGAAAATACTGTTCTGTTTTGTTCACCTCCACTTGACAAATTGTAGGAAAAATTAGTGTAATATAAATTGTGAGTTTTTAAGTCAAAATCTGAGAATAAGTAAAGATTACTAACAAGGATAAAGCAAATCATTAGATTTTATCTGGAAAGAACACCTTAGGAAGTTTAATTGTTTTGAGTGTTTTGGAAAATTTTAAATTATACTTAGATTTTTTCTGTTTTTTATATTCTAGAATGCCTGCCAAATTTTATTTGACATACTTTTATGTGCATATAAATTCTTTCCATAAATATGAAGCATTCTATAGTGCATTAATCAATATATTTAATACTTTTACACTATCTATTTTATAAAATGTTCAATTTATAAATATATATTTTAGTACTACAGATGCCCCAAATCAATGAAAATGACTAATTTCCTAAGTTTGTATGATGGGATATTTGTAACCATTTATTAAATAGTTCTTTAATGTGAATTATACTCCTAGAAATTTTTGTTTTTATTGATGACCTGATCTGATTAAGATATATAGTGAGAATAACCTGTAAGGCATTCAGAATGCAGTCATTGATTAGTAATGTCTAATTTATTTAAAAAACCTATAAGCTATGATCACTAAAGCAACATCAGTCATATGACATAATAAAAACAGTCTCTGTAATAAAATACTGTCACTGGATCCAAGTATCTTGCTTTGAAAATACCTCTTCTGTGCCACTGCATTAATAGCCCTTCAGTGTTTTGCTCTTAATCTAGCACAGTCTTGTGTGTTGGCGTTCTCTTCCTTGCGAGTCTCTAACCCTATGCAGAGAGCATTACTGGAGCATAACTATTTCAAGTGTATTTGAGGTTTCACTGATAGAATTAATTTAGATAAATACCGTGTATTGAATCTTTTGTGCCTACCGTGTTGAATCTTTTCACAAGTATCTAACAGAAAAATTTTCTCTTTCAGATATTATTCCCCTGGATATTCAGATACACTTCTGCAGAGAGTGGACAGCTATCAACCACTTACTAACTAAGCAAAGTTCCGTCTTTAGTCTCTGATTCACAGCAGAGTATTTATGAATGGCAGTTGTTAAAGCTCTTTCTAAATATTTGAACTCAGTACATTCTAGATTTATTCAGTGTGAAATACCTTTGGAGAATATTTTCTAAATTTATGTAATACTTTAAGAAATTAGTGGCCTGAATAGATGAGAAACTACTGGTCATTTGCTTAGGATTTGCTCTCCGGGTAAATTTTTAGAAGACACTAAAGGGTGTTAAGGCATTTGTTATTGTTCTATTAAACCCCTCTCTACAGCCCCCAAACACTCACACCTCCAACTACATATAGATGAAACTTTCAGTTATTTTGGCCAATTCCTCCTAGACCTAGACAAGGAAAACTGGCCTTGCAAATTCCTCAGCAGGACATAGAAGGGAAATTGCTAAAAGAGGAAACTAATGACAGAAGTCCTGGGCACCTGAAGAGATTCTGATGCTCTTTTTATCAATGCATTATCCAAACACAGGAATCTACGGATAACCTATCCGGTTCTCCTAGTAACTTAGGAAGCTCTCCTTGTCATGCCAAATTTTCTCAGCTCTTTTCTCACCTCCCTGAAACTGTTCTTTATCTCTCCTGGGGCTGGAGAGAGAGGAAGTCGATATTAACCATTATTCCACTATAGCCATGCTTCCCATTTCACTGAAAGGTTTCTGAGTCTAGCCCAGCTCATGAATAAACAAGGAAGCAGACAAATGAAATGGGTCCTCAGTATACCCTGTCTTTGCTTCAGTTCCCCAAGTTTCAAAAGCCACATTTTTAGGGATTTGAGAAATAATTTAAAAAGAATACCGCCAGACTTAGACTTTTCATGCATTTTCACTTAGAGAGCTAAAAGGGGGTGAGAGGGAGTTTCAGTAAAATATTAAATAAAAACAACATTCGAATCTTCCTTGCATTTTTTTCTTGTGGTGTACTTCTGACCTTGGGGATTACGTAGTTAGTTGATGTGTATGTGTGTATGTGTGTGTGTCTTTTGATTTACAAGGACATTCCTTACAGTGATCTTCCCTGGAGGCCTAGAGAGGAGGTGACTGATAACCAGAGAGCCTCTAGGCCACAGTGCTCCCAACCTGGCCAGATTTCAGGTTTCCTTCTTGGATTCTTTCCCCCCTACCCCCAAAAAGAACCTACCCATCTATTTTTGGTATTTTCTGGATTCATCTCTGTCATCGTTTCCTAACAGTGCCTAACGTCGTTGCATCTTTTTAAATTAAACTTCATCATACCCAAGACCGTCCCATTTCTTTTTGCCTCATATCAGCCTAGGATTACTTGCAATTTGACTTTTTAATACCTTCTGGACCCTACTTTATTTCTTTGCAGTAATTTCTTGGATGTATTGCATAAGAAAATAACTTTTATTTTCAGTTGTGTAGCTTTCCATTCTCTTCACTCCAGCCCAGCTTCTCTTCCAAATCTTTTAACAATATGAGAAAATAAAGATAGTTTTCATGTTTCTTCCTTAGTACAGTTTTTCTTCTATGGCCATGTTGGTGATGACAAAAACTAGTCTATCTGGAATGAAACCTGCTCAGCTGTTTTGGGAATGGTGACTTTCCTATTACGATTTCTTGCCATTGTATGTTGATGTGGTTGACAATTTTCATTTCATACCTATCAAATAGTATTAAATTGACAAGGAAATAAAATGTTTAATAGTGTTTAGATGAGCGCTATAATTTTATCATGAAATTTGGAAAATCTATGCTATGAAATGTTTCTTAATTTAAAATACTTATAGCAAAATGAAACTTGCTTTATTTTTAGAAAAGTCTACTATAAGACTTTTTTAAAAAATTTAAAAAAAATTTTTCTACTGTGCTAGAACAAAATAGTGTCTCTCATTGATGGTGTTCTCTTTTGATATTTTCACTCCTGGTTTGAATTTTAACGATTCTCATTCTCCAGGCAGATCAACCCTGTCCTACTTCTCTCTCTCCCCCTGCAGTTAATACAAATTTCAACTATCATTAGGTTATCTCCTTTAGCTTATAATAACAGCACTTTATTTTTAGGACTTCAGATCAGGAATAGGATGTTTGAATCTTATTATTGGTTGAAACTTATTATTCATACAGTTCACTTGTTATGAAAACAGGTGCATATCAGTGGTGTTGAAAAGAGATGTTGAAAATCTAGGTTCTAGTCTATTACATAGTACGAGGTGATAATACTTGTTCAGCTTACTCATAAGATGCTTATGAATTAACCTCCAATGATACAGGTAACAGTTTTGTAAACTGTACCATTCTGTGCAAATTGATACATGATCTAAGGGGAATCCTGACAGTCAATAACAGATCACACATTTCGGCCTGCAATTGGGCACACCAGGCCACATCCTTTTAGGTAAGTGGAGTTGATACCAGATGATTATGATAAAGAAAAGCTACATTGTCTGCCCTCGTGGAGTTTTCTAATATAAACACATTTGCCCAGACCCAAGGAGTAAAATAGGCATGAGACACTGAACACAAAACAGGCATATTTCATGTAAAAGCAAATGACATTTTCATATTTACAGGAGGTTGTCCTGTTTTTCTTTTCAAGTTTTTTGTTGTTGTTGTTTTTTTGCATTTTTTTATTGTATTATGTTAGTCACTGTACAATACATCATTAGTTTTTGATGTAGTGTTCCAAGATTCACTGTTCAAGTTTTTAATTCTAGTTGCTTTTGACCTATTTTTCTAATCTTTTCCTCTCAAACTACCCCCTTAAAGGATAAAAGATTTGCTCATTTCTAATCTTGATTTGAGGTCCTGCTCATAAACCCTGACCTTAAACTCCTGGGTGAGGCCATCCCTATTCCAAGGTGTCAAGTTCAGAACTGACCTTGAAAGAATGATTTGTCTGTTTTCAAATTGCCAACTCTTTGATTAAGTTAGTTGTTAGTGAATATTGAGGCTGGTGTATACTGTAGCTTATTTTGCCACACATTCACTGTCTAGAGAATATTGACTTGTGGCTATTCTGTTTCAGAGATTAAAAGGATTAAATGACAGTCATAACTGTAACTATTATATTTACTAGTCCATTAAGGGACTTTGAACTTCTAAAATATGATTTGTTTATGCAATTATTTTTCTAGTAATATGAATACTTAGGGTTTTTTTTTTTAAAGATTTATTTAAAATAGAGAGAGAGAGAGAGCAAGAGTGGGAGGGGAGAGGCAGAGGGAGAGGGAGAAACAATTTTTTAAGCAGTCTCCACACCGAGCACAGAGCCCCACACAGGGGTCAATCTCACCACCCTCCAGATAACGACCTGAGCCGAAATGAGGAGTCAGACACTTAATCAACTGCACCACCCAGGTGAGGTGCCCCACTTATGTTTTGTTTTTAAGAGGACTTCATAGGGCATAAAATTAGGTAGTATTCAGTGATACTGCTTTAAAGAATGGTAAGTTTTATTGTATTTGAGTAAGTGATCTTTTTAAAAACTTAGGCAATATAGGAAAGGATAAAGAAAAAAGCAAAAACATCACTCCAAATCTCATAACCCGGAAAATAATTGTCATTAACAAGCTGACATTATCCTAGATACCTCCCTGAGCCTTTGTATAGCTAAAAAAATTTTTTTAGGAAAGTGTTTTCATGCTATCCATGCTATTTTAAAATAAAAGGCAAAAGATATAATACCTTGTTTCACAGAAGATGGAGCTTTTTCACTTTTTTAATTCAGTGGGTCTAATAGGGGAAAGGTCTCTTCGGTGGTAAATTAAGGGTCAATGTAAAATATTTATAAATGGGCTCCTTTTATTAATGATTGACTAGTATTTGTTATAGAGATTTTTACCTTTTATATTTTTAGCAGACATTTTATTTCATAATTTCATAAGTGATTCTATGAAACAGAACATGAAGTTTAAAGTCTTTTCTCTTCATACCTGAAGCTATGACTTTGGAGAGGGAGAGAGGGAATCTTAAACAGAGCCCAACATGAGGCTTGATCTCATGATCCTAAGATCATGACCTCATCTGAAATCAAGAGTTGGACGTTTAACTGACTGAGCCACTCAGGCACCCCTAAATGCTACAGAGATTTTAAATTGAGTGCTATTTATGGCTTATCAGTTTTACAACACTGGATCAAGAATATTACACTGAAAATATATCATTTTGCAAGGTGGGTTGGTGTACATATTCATATATTAAAGCTTATAATTTTTCCCATGTATACAGAATTGGTGGTAATGCACTCCTGCTAAAATTTATATTAAAGTATAAAATGTACACATTACTGATGGTATTTACTCAAAGTATTTTTGGACATAAAGAAGTCCAATCCTTTGAGAACTACTGTAAACTATATTGACTTCTCTTTTTAAATTTCTATAGCACATATAATTTAAATCACACAAATTTAATTAAAATCCCAAAGAGAATGTCATCATTCTCCCCTTATTTTCTCTTCATGAACTCAAGTATGACCTTTTTCTTGGATGAAGTGTGCCCTGTGCCCTGTGCTCTTCTGTGCTTTTCTGTCCCCATGCTGAGCCTACGGTAGCACCCGTGGGCGGCTGGGCTGTGCCTCAGGGCTGTGCAGCTCTCTGTTGGCCATGTCTCTTCAAGTCCCTACACCTAACTTTTCTGATATTTATTTATTTAATTTATTTGACAGAGAGCATAAGCAGGGGGAGCAACAGACAGAGGGAGAGGAGCAGGAGAAGCAGGCTCTCTGCTGAGCAGGAAGCCCAATGTGGGACTTGAAGACCCCGGGATTGTGACCTGAGCCAAAGGCAGATGCTTAACCGACTGAACCACTTAGTTGCCGTTGACAGACCATCGTTTTGTGCAGAAGAGCACAAGCTCTAGAGTTAGAGACTCATTTTAGAATCTCAAAACTGCTCTACCCTGACTCAGCGGCCTTCAGCAAGTTACCAATAGTACCCATAGGATCCTGAGGATTAAACAGTGAATGAGCACAGGGCCTGGCATGTAGTTAAGAAGTGACAGCACTAACTATATGGTATCTTTGTGTAATTAGAAAAAGATGCACTGTCCTCAAGACACTTTACTTTCATCATGCAGAAATTGTTGTAATATTCTGATTTTTGGACTAAGACACTTTACTGCCATCTGCTGGAAAATTCTCTTAGTAAATATGCAAATCCATGATTTCTATGATGTGAACCACATCCCCTTAGATGTGCAGGTGCCCTTGTGCAGTACACAACATGCACAACTGTGCACATAAGTGCTCAGTAGATCATATTTGATACTCTTCTTTTCACTTTTGTAAATGGGGTTTGGAAGAGAATTCCAGATAAACAATGCTATTGTATGAAGCAATTCATTTAAAAGAAATCAAGAAGTCAAAGTTAATCTCTATGGATAGTTCCTCTCTATTTTGTTACAAAACCTGGAAACATTTGAGCTTACTACTTCTCTTGCTTCCTACTTCCCACACAGAAAAATATGTTCTACAGTAAAATCTGCAATTTAAGTTAGCAGAGCTACTAATTAAGCCATTATTCTGGTATTTATAAAAACCAAAAGACCATTTTAACCTTGATTTTAAAAATTGGTTCCAGAATACGACATCGTTACTGGAAGATGGTGGATCTCTCGAAAGCAGCTCTGCTGGGGCTCTGTTCACCTTTCCTCATCCCAGAATCTGGGCTGGGATATATGACGAGTGACTCTCTCTTCTAGCCAAATAGCCTTCATTAAAGGGATCATTGTAGGGCATCTTTGTACACAAAAGGCAAAAACTTGGCTCATTTTCATACCTAGCAGTACAGTCATGAAGATTGACTTCAGTTGGGTAAGGAAAAGTTTATTTATAACAGGAACATGCTCCCAAGATACAGGGTTTATCTCCTTGGCAAGGACCTAAGTGTTGGGATGGCTCTTGGAAGCTTGGAGGAAGCGACTTCCCATAGTAAGTGAAGTGGAAGTGGTGCAACTGCCATTGACAACAGGAAGAAGATATCAGATGACTAGGGGGATAGGTGTGCTGCTGCTTATACCCTAGATAGGGCTGCAACCCTCACCCCCCAGCAGACTCTGTTCTAAGAGAAGCCCAGAGAACACACCATTTACCAAGATGGTAAGAAATGCACTCTTAAGGGGGTAACAACCATTGAAATCTCAGTAGTAATGCTCTTCCTATGCCAGGATTGACTGGTGGAGACAACGTTATAAAACTGAGCTCCTTAATAGGGATGATGGGGTCCCGAAGGAATAGAGGCCAGGGGAATACTTCGCTAGCAGAAGCAAGTTATGTGCGATTATTGCAATGAGCTGCAAAACTGGAGTGGCAACCAGGGATCCAATCCTCAGACAGCCATGAAGACAGTTAAAGGAACTTAGTGTTTCTAGAGGTAGTAAGGGTATCAAGTTATAAGATAAAAATTAATGAAAAATGGATGGTCAGTGGGCTATGGGCAGCTTAGTCACCATCACTTGCCCAGTTTCCAAACCTGAGTCAATTCTCAGATCTGGAACCAACAGACTGAAGGACAGGCTGGTCACGATGAGGAGGGAGACTGGAAGGACGCACTAAGTGTATTCAGTGGCTTTTCCCCACGCATTTCACAATACTGCCCTGGGTGACAGGACATTTCAGCAGGCCTAGGCCCAGGGCAAGGAGCCCTGCCAGACCACTCAGCAGGCCTTGTGATATTAGAGGGATCTGTGGTGGGAAAGGATTCTGTGCAGAGTTACTGCTAATCCCAA
The DNA here is from genome assembly GCF_963455335.1 of Martes martes. Taxonomy (NCBI): domain Eukaryota; kingdom Metazoa; phylum Chordata; class Mammalia; order Carnivora; family Mustelidae; genus Martes; species Martes martes. The sequence goes on from NC_137895.1 coordinate 125,159,005, forward strand.
TAGGGGAATCACAGCATAGGCTTCTGGGATTTGGGAGCAAGGTCATGCTATCTATATAAAGAACTTTACACCATTTGAAAAGAAGTTCTTATAGACAGATGGCCCTGATTGAGACAGAGCAACTGACCATGAGATATCAAGTAACTTTGCAACCAGAGGTAATCATAGGCTAGGTGCTATCAGACCCAGCAGGTCATAATTTGGGTGGGCCCAGCAGCAATCTGTCATAAAATGGTAGTATAAGATCCAGGACCAGGCATGGGCAGGAGGGCCAGAGGGCACAAGTCAGTTGTTCCAGGTGGTGGTCCAGATCTCCGTGTCTTCTACCACTATTGTGCTGGCATTCACAACTATGGGTTCACAAATAGCTCACGACTGTGAGCTACATGGGGATGTTTCTTATGGTTAGCTGACCCAAGGGGAGAAAGGCCAACATTTGCTTACAGAGGGGTTGGCTCAGCACAAGAGTGCAAGCCAAAAAGAGAGGCTACAGCCTACTTGGGGGACCTGGCAAGAGAGTAGTGAGGGCAAGTTTCTGGCAATGCACCTGGCGGTCTGCCTTGTGTGGAAACAAGAATAGTTCAAGGTAAGAATATACACAGGCTCATGGACAGTGGTAAATGGGTGGCAATTTGGCAATTTTGTCTTAGAAGGAGAAATACTGGAATATCATGGATAAGGTGTGGACACAAAGTGTGAAGAATTCTGTGTCTCAAGTTCATGCATATCAAAGCGCCATTATGGGAAAGGCACTAAACAGTGTTCGTGACCCAGCCAGGGATATCACCCAGTCTCCCACCAGCTACTGTAGTGCTGGCACAATGGGTACTTGAGTAGTCACGGTGGCCATGAATGGGGCTTCAACTCACCAAGCCTGATCCAGCCACTGGTGCTACCAAATATCCAACCTGTCATTCAGAGAAATGGATGCTGACCTCCGAGTTCCAGCACCATCCCTCACGGCAACCAACCAACCATCTGGAGGTAAAACGAACCTCTTTTACTCTGGAAGAAGCAGGTATTCATCTTATCTAAGAAAGAGTTTCTCTTTCCTATCCACAGGATCCAGCCAACATCACCATCTGAGAAGTAAGAATGTTTGATCTATTGAAGCAAGATCCCACACAACACTGTTTGGACCCAGGAGTACACTGGTAGAATGGCCTCTTAAAGACACAGTTGAGGCTCCAGCCAGGAGATTATCTATCTTGACATTGAGATGCCACCTAAATCAGTAAACATTAAGTGGTACTGTGTCCCCAGGTGGTAGAATATATGGGTCCAGGAACTATGGGGGAAAGTAGGTGGCATTCCCAGTGGTACATTTGGAAAGTTTGTGCTTCCTGTCCCCAAAACTTTAGACTCTGTGGGTCAAGAGGTTTTCTTCTCAGAGGAGTAATGTTTCATCAGTGGACACAGAGTCCCACTGTGCTTTGTACCATAGCTGCAACTCAAGTCACTTCAGTCTCCCTACACCAAGAGATCAGCAGGAAGTAAAGGAGTGACTAAACTAGGAGAGATCATTGATCCTGATCATCAGGAGAAGGTAGAGATCTGTTACAGAATGCAGAGGGGAACCATGTTTGGCATACAAATGATCCAGGGGAGTCTCCTGATGCTCCCACACCTAGTTTTAACAGTAAACAGACAAGAACAGAAGACATGATCTAAGATGGGAATGATGACCAGGTCTTAAAATTCTTGGAGATGAGGGTCTCCAAGACGCTACCAGGCAATATGCCTAGACCGACATCAGAGCTAGCTGAGGCAAATCTAGAATGGGTGGTGGGGAAGGAAATAAAGTATCAGCTACTGAAAGCTTGAGATCCACTGCAGCTGTAACAACTGTAGTTTTCCCAGGGACCTGCTTGTAAGTTTCACCAGTAAGGCCAACCAGAATCCTAGAGTTACGGGTCATTAGGTGGATTAACTTACTATGAGAAACAGTTGGTGGCACATGAAAAGATGCTCAACATCACTCATCATCAGGGAAATGCAAATCAAAACTAAAATGAGCTATCACACCTGTCAGAATGACTAGAAACAAAAGGACAAGAAATAACAAGTGTTGGTGAGGATGTGGAGAAAAAAATAACTCTTGTGCATGGTTGGTGGGGAATGTAAACTGGTGCAACCGCTGTGCAAGACAGTATGGAGGTTCTTCAAAAAATTTAAAGTAGAAATACCATATGATCCAGTAATTCCACTACTGGGTAGTTACCTCCCCAAAATGAAAATATTAATTTGAAAAGATATATGTACCCCTATGTTTACTGCAACATTGTTTACAAAAGCCAAGATATGGAAACCACCCAAGTGTTCATCAATATATAAATCGATAAAGAAAATGTGGAGTGTGTGTATATATATATTATATATTTATATATATAAATACATTTTATGTATTTATATATAAATAATATATTTATAAAATATATCTATATTACTTTATAAATATAATATATTTTATAAATATATATAAAATGTATTTACATATAAATATTATATATAAAATGTATTTATATATTTATATATAAATATATAAAAATATATATACACACACATACACACACACACTGGAATATTACTCAGGTATAAAAAAGAATAAAATCTTGCCAATTGTGACAACATGGATGGACCTAGAGAGTTTTATGCTAAGTGAAATAAGACAAAGACAAATACCATATGATTTCACTCATACAGAGAATCTAAAAAACAAAGCCAATGAACAAAGAAACACACAAAACCCAGAAACAGACCCATAAATACAGAGAACAAACTGATAGTTGCCAAAAGGTAGAAGGGTGAAGGTCTGGGCAGAATGGGTGAAGGCGAGTGGACGGTCCAGGCTTCCAGTTAAGGAATGAACAAGTCACCGGGAGGAAAGTTAGAGCACAGGGAGTGTAGTCAGTGGTACTGTAGTAGCGTGGATGGGGACAGATGGTAGTACACCTGTGGTGAGCACAGCCTAAGGTAGAGAGGTGTTGAATCACTGGGTGGTACACCTGAAACTAATGTAACACGAAGTGTCAACTACACTTGAGTAAAACAAGGAAAGCAGCAGCAGTTGGACCTGAGCAGCACAAGGGAGGAACGGTAATGGACGCTCCTCTTCAAGGCCAAGGGCCAATGCACCCATTCGCCAGCTGCAGCTCTTCTCTAGGCAGATCTTTTCTATCCTTACCACAAATATGACTTGAATTAAATACTCAACCCACAAGCGGAATGAGCCTTAATAATTTGCTAGCTCTTAAAATTAACACCTTAGGTCAACCCCCCCCAATTTAAGAACACTTAGGCAGCTAGTTTAAATTGGAATCAAACCAAACCAGAACATCAAATTTTCTCAGATCTAAACCCAAACCACAGTTTCAGACACTTTGCACGTTTAACACTGGCTAGCCTCTCTTGGGCCTTAGTAGCTCTTGGTAATGAGAAGCTCCTAACTTACTCAGATGGAGAAGAAAACATCAGTTGTATTTCCAAAAGTAATTCCACACCCACGCAACATTATACCCACTCCCCCGCCCCCCAGCCCCCAAGTCACATCCTACAAGTAAGTGACCTCTGGCTGTGGCTAATTGTAAAGTCATCTCGGTTCTCCTTGAGTTAGCCTAACAAAATCTCTAAATATAAGGGGTGAAATTGTAACCTCGTTTACGATGTGGTTGCCTCACAGCTCAGGCAAAATCTTTGGGTTTCTCATCCAGGGGCAGGGGTGGGGGTGGGAGTAGTGGGGTAGTTAAACAGTATTCACGTGGAAATTTATTCTTAGAAGTCTTCCGACTGCTGCTCACAGGAGAGATACAGGCAGGAGGTCAGGAATCATTCATCTCTGCATCCGACCTGTCACTCAGCACGGCTGGCTGACACTCAGTAGATCAGTAAGTAGCGGGGCAGAGCTCCTTCGAGCCATGCTGGGACTTTGGCCAGGACACTCGGGAAGCAGCCCGGCCAGGCAGGAACAGGCTCTCTCCAAGCTGCGCTCTGTCGGGGCTGCTGCCGCGCTGTTTACACTGGGCGGTGGCATCTGGCCCTGTTGTCAGCCAAGGCCACTCAGCTTGGGCTAGTGCGGCCTTGAGGAGCTCTTCTCAGGACCTCAAGATGAGATCGGAAAGGACCCACACGCAGAATAATTCTCAGAGTTTATTAAACCGTGTGAGCTTGAATACATATTCTGTGCGTGTGAGTCAAACTCTACGGGGAGTTTCGGGGTTGACACAGAGAAACACTGAGCGGGAGCTGGTGGCTGAGTGGCTGATGCTGGGCTTCGGAGGAACCCGTGGCCTCCCAGAGGAAGGCTTGGTGGGTGCCATCTTCCCTGGACTCCCCGAGGTCCTGAGCATCCTTCCAGTAAACTTACACTTGGACTTAGATTCTCTCTGGTTGGTTTCTGAACAGAAGAACAGAAGAAAAGTGCTGTAGAGGAAACCAGTGTCCAGCTTAAATGCTGGTGTCACCAATGGACGAGGCGGGATGTGGGCAGGAGAGATGAGTGGAGAGCTGCGCTGAAGGCTCCAGAAATAATCACCTTTCTTCAGCTACAGGCTGCACGGGGACTGCGGACGGACCAGCTCAGCAAGGCCTGCAAAGGGCAGTGCCCAGGAAGGGTGAGTTTTAAATATTCGTCCTAAAAGCTGCATGTTTTCTCTTCCTCTCCTCTCTGCTTAGGCATCTCTCCTACAGTTCTTGTTCCAACTACTTGTTTTCAGTCTCCCTCCCTCAGCTTCTTTTCTTTCCAAGGTGCTAAATAACTGCCAACAAAAGGGCCGCAGAATTCTTTTGATTCCAGGATTATTTCTCCGAATGACCGGCCGTTTTCTTTGAGCCGGAGGAAGGAACTCGAACAGTGACGGAATCCCTGCCCGTTCTCTCCATCTTCCCAAGCATCTCATTGTGAAAATGTGGAAGTTGAATCCTGCCTCTGGCTCAAGCCATTAACTTAGATGATTTTTACTGGCACGGGCAGGAAGGGAGGGCTAAATTAGGAAAGGGAAGAGAGCTGTGAATTTAAGAGAAAACTACACCAAATCTGTGTGGGAGGAGGGAAGGAAGAGAGGAGGAATTTGGACCATTTATTTGCAGCATGTCTTACTGACAGTTAAATACAGTGGTTTGTTCTGTTTTCTGCCACTCGAGGGTTATTTAATTAAATTCATGACCTAGGATGCTAACCAGCCCCACATCTAAAATAATTGCTTCTCTGTTGGTGAGATGTAAAGCTGGGATTGATTTTCCCCTGGCCGATAGCTCTCCTTTCTGAGTCATGAATGTCATCTCCACTCTCCTCCCCACGTAATTTGATCTCTGTATTTGATCCCTATTTAGTAGTACACTTCGCTAAACAGATGTCTGAGTAATTAAAATCCCACATGGGCACACTTGTCCGTAAGTTACATCTATTTAATAGCCAGCTCGGAAACTTTTCACCCTCGGCTTTTCTGCCATCCTGGTGTCCTGTGTCACTGGCCTTTAGCAGGCTTCAAATATTAGAGTTCCAGCCGGCTATGTTTATTTTCCTGCATTCACAGAGCCTCTCTTCGGTTTCTGACTGAATTTTCTCACAAATCCCTGATCTCTTTCTCCTTCAACTCACCTGGATTTTCTGTACAGTTTTCCACCAGCATTCAAATTCTCATGAGATGAATCATCCTACATTTCATTCATGCCAGCACCAGCAATTAAAAAAAAAAAAAATCAGAACAATGTTGTTAGAACCATGGATTAAGAGTGCCTTTTATTTTTTTCCCTTGAGGCATAGCCAAATATTTTAGTCGAACAATCCCCCCATTTTTTTTTTTAATTATTTGAGATGAAATACTGGAAACCCGTTTGATTGCTACAGGTCACTGACTGAAAGATTTTGGCCAAAAATTATAGATGAATGTGTGTTTGGAGCAGGAAAGGGAAGTTAGGAAGGACTTATTACATGGAATTTACTCACTTTTGAGAGATGATTTAGATGGAAATTTATTTATGAAAATATAAAGAGATAATGTTCTTATGACAAATTTTATGATACCAATATAACATCACATAAAACTCGAGGTTAATACTGTAATTTAGAATTGGTAAAAGAATTTCCCTTGTAGCCGATGGTACCTATTAACTTTAAGAATATTTTGAAATGAGTTTAGGATATATTGATCTTTCTGATACCTATCAATTCAAACTTGAACAAAATCAGATAAGGTGAGAGTCATACAGCAAAAGAATTCTTTATTTTCCCACTTTCAAATGCAGTTCCAGTGTATTTAACATGGATTATTTTATAAAAGTTTCTCAGAACATGTATGCTTCTTGGGAAGTTCCTTTGTATTTGCAACATTGCAAAATAAAAAATAATGAACAAGTTCAGAAGTTAACTAATACCATTTTGGTTATAGGTAAAGAAATTCTAAAAGTATTTATGTTAACTTTATTATCACGATCGTATTTAAAAACTAGGTGAAAATCCTATTGTGCAAGGGGAGCTTTGTTTTGATGCTTTACACAACTTCTAGCCTTGTTATCTGAACTAGCAAAGGCCAGGTACATAAGCAGAGACATAAATTAACAACAGGATTCTTAGACCAGCAGTGACATGGAGTAGGAGCTAGTATTTCAGGAAGGTAGACGAGTTCAACATGATGGATGTGATTTCTTTCACTGTTTATCATCTAGCATCGTTATAAGCCTGATGGGTCCTGAGCTGGCTGTGCTCAGGATAACCTCCCTTTGCCTGTTCCCAGCTCCCTTCCCATGGACGCAGCTTGTGCTTTGTTTACTTAAAGTTTAGGGCACTTCTTTCTCTGATCCAAGCCTTCTAAGGCTAGTTTTCCCTGCAGTCATTTCTTATCACATGCTCATCCATGCTCTGCTGTCAGCTTCTTCAAGATCTTTAAAAAAAAAAAAGATTACTAATTCCAATAACCCATTTATCTCTGGCTTCCCACTGCCTTAATGTAAACTATGAAGAATTTTTCCTGACTTCACAAAGCTGTGAGGGTCAAAGGAACTCCTGTGGAGGAAAGGACTTTATCCGTGGTTACACGTGGCTGCAGAGCTTGGGCTCCAGCTCCGCCTGCCCGGCTCAAATACGATTTTCCAGCTGTGAGAACTTTAGCAAGCTCCTTAACTTTTTTGGACTTCAGTTTCCTAACGTGGAAAATGGACGTTATAAAAGTACCTAAATCCTGGGGTTGTTTGGTGGTGGTTACATGAGACAATTCATGCATATCACAAGGTCAGAACATACCTGGAACAGTCCTTGTTTTAAGCCCCCGTAAGTGTTAGCACAAAAGCAGGCATCTCTTCCCGTCTACAACTTCATCTCTCTCCAGTCCTGGGCCTTCATGGACCTGTCTCCATTTAGGAAACGTGGAATGCTAGGCTATTTCTCTTGGGGATGGTCTGTGACAGCCAAGGTTGCAGCAGGATGTAAGAATGCTGGCTGGGGGTGCCTGGGTGGCTCAGTGGGTTAAGCCTTTGCCTTCAGCTCAGGTCACGACCCCAGGGTCCTGGGATCGAGCCCCACATCGGGCTCTCTGCTCAGCGGGGAGCCTGCTTCCCCCTCTCTCTCTGTCTGCCTCTCTGCCTACTTGTGATCTCTCTATCAAATAAATAAATTTAAAAAAATCTTAAAAAAAAAAAAAAGAATCCTGGCTGAACATATGTATAAACTGGCAGGTATTTTTAATGGCTGCCTCTTTCTTTAATATTGTTCACTTGCCTTGGCTTCTCCTCCAATAACTATGTTACGAATGATTTGTTTACCCGATATTTCAGTTTGCTGCCTATTTGTACTTGCAGGCACAAAGATAAACCGTCCCTAATCTGGAACATGGGGAGAGTAAGAGTAACTGCCCCTGGGATCGTAATGAGATAAATCAAGCGGACCTCTTTCAGAGGAGACAGGAAGCACAGTATTCTAGGGGCGCCTTTGAAAAAGAAAGTGGGCAAAAAGCATTTGTAATCCAGCTATCATCACATGAAACGACATGAAAACAAACAAAACAAAACATATAAGTAACAAAAACCTAGCTTTCTAAAAATGGGATAAATGATTCTTCCAAATGAACTTTCTTCTCCAAAGTGGTTCCATCTGAATCCATAACACATAAACACATAATTCACAGTATAAGAATGTTGCCATCGCCTGAAGCTGATAGGATTTCTTTTTTGAAAAGGATTTTAAGGGTCTTGGTACAAATATGAACTCTGCCATTTTATGATAATTATGACAAATATCTTTCTACTTCTCAACTTATTTAAATTACGTGTAAGTTTTGATATAGATGTTCTCAGTGCTTAAGCAAATATAACTATATGATATCTTCCATTGTTTTTTTTTTTTTTTTTTTTTTAAAGATTTTATTTATTTTTTTGACAGACAGAGATCACAAGTAGGCAGAGAGGCAGGCAGAGAGAGAGAGAGAGAGAGGAGGAAGCAGGCTCCCTGCTGAGCAGAGAGCCCGATGCGGGGCTTGATCCCAGGACCCTGAGATCATGACCTGAGCCGAAGGCAGAGGCTTTAACCCACTGAGCCACCCAGGCGCCCTCTTCCATTGTTTTTAAAAAAAAAAATTTTTTAAACTTATTTATTTGACAGACAGAGATCACAAGTAGGCAGAGAGGCAGGCAGAGAGAGAGGAAGGGAAGTAGGCTCCCCGCTGAGCAGAAAGCCCCATGTGGGGCTCGATCCCAGGATCCCGGGATCATGACCTGAGCCGAAGGCAGAGGCTTCAACCCACTGAGCCACCCAGGCGCCCCATCTTCCATCATTTTGTGGTTAGTTTCTTCCCATCCAAAATCACTTACTCACTTTTTTTTTTTTTAGTACATTTACAGCTTCATTTTCGCATTTGTCTCCTTACTCTAAGATATATTTCAGTACGTAGCATGAAATGAGCATCTAATTGATTTTTTTTTTCTCCCAGATGACTGGCCAGTTTTGCTAGTACCAGTTATTGAATAATGTTCTCCTCATTGCTTGATGTGTCATTTATTGGTATGTTGAATTTTCTCTCATGGCTCTCTTTTCTGAAATATTAATCTATTTGTCAATCTTTTCTCAGTAGTTCAAAATCATTGTAATTATCGCAGTTTTATAGCATGTATTAACATCTGGTGCAATGAATCTCCTGTTACTACTCTTCCTTTTCTAAGTAGTCTGGCTACTCCTATTTTTTTCCTCCAAATGGAAATTATTTTTTTTTTTCATCTTAAAAAAAATCCTGTTGGGATTTTGATTAAAGTGGCGAATAAAGGAAAAGATACATTTCTCTAGGACCATAATAGATTTCTCAGTCTATTCAAATCTTCTTGCTTTTGTGTTTTGTTTGTTGGTTTGTTTGTTTTGGTGTAGACCCTTTCTAGTTCTTGCCAATATGATTTATATGTACATAGATCTTAAAAAAAAACAAAAACATATGTCCCAACAGGTTATTGCTGGATCACTGAAAAATTTACTGATTTTTAATACTTGTTGTTATGACAGCTTTTCAATCAAGTTTCTTGAGATTTCAAGGCAAAAGTATCATCTACAAATAAAGGTAAATTTCTTCTGCTTTTCAATATTTTACTTATTATTTGTTTCTTGCCTTATTACAGAATTATTTCAGCATAATTTTAAAGAACAGTATCGATAGCAGGCATCTTTTTACCCGATTTTAATGAGAATGCCTCTCTTGTCATATCATTAAGCACTGAAATTTTAAAACACACATAAAAGTAGACTGAATAGTAAAATGAACTCTCATGTTCCTGTCACCTAGCCTCAATAATTATCAATGTTTTTGCATATACTCTTATGCATATCATATACTCTTATAAATTAATCTAGCCTTCCTAGATGCTAATTTGCAAATATCTATCCAAAAATGGGTCCACCAATTCCATTGCTAGACATTAATCCTACACCAGCACCAACATGCAGAGGTATTCAAGAAGGCTCACTGTAACTGTATATAATTGTGAAAAACTAGACAAAATGCTCCCAGTAAGTAAGTGAAAAATTATGGTATATTCACTAACTCAGCATTGTGTAAAATTTTGGTAGACCTATGGGCTGATGTGGGAAGATGTCCAGGGTACTTTATACGATGAAAATAGCAAGCACATAACAATATGTAGAATATAATTCTGTTTTTTTCAAAGGGGATGGTCATATGCTTTTATGTGCAAGGAAATTTCTGGAAGGATATGTAAGAAACTGTTAATAGAAGTCACTTCTGGGGGGCGCCTGGGTGGCTCAGTGGGTTAAAGCCTCTGCCTTCGACTCAGGTCATGATCCCAGGGTCCTGGGATCGAGCCCCACATCGGGCTCTCTGCTCAGCAGGGAGCCTGCTTCCTCCTCTCTCTCTCCGCCTGCTTCTCTGCCTAGTTGTGATCTCTGTCTCTCAAATAAATAAATAAAATATTAAAAAAAAAAAAAGTCACTTCTGGAAAAGAGAATGAGGAGTGGTGGTAATGGGAGGTTGAGGAATTAATTTTGCTTTCTCTTCTTCCTTACAATTTGAAAGTCTTACACTTAGAATTATTATTTTTATAAAACTTTATTAAAGGATATGATGTTAGCTATCAGTTTAGCATTTGCCAAGAAGTTTTTAAAATTTTATTGTTATTATCAGGAGTGTTGGTTTTTTATCACCTATTAAGATGACAGGGGTTTTCATATGTGGCCCCAATGTATGATTTCTTACTTTAATTATGGTATTATTAAAATTCCTGGCATTTCAAGGACAAAATCTACCCGATCATGTTAAAAATTACTAAGCTTCATTGAATATAATTTGTTAGTATTTTCTTTTTTTTTAAGATTTTATTTATTTTTAAAGATTTGAGAGAGACAGAGAGAGCATGTTGGGAGGGGCAGACGAAAAGGAAAGAGAATCCTCAAGCAGATACTCTGCTGAGTGTGGAACCCGACACAGGGTTCAATTCCACGACCTTGAGATCATGACCCGAGCTAAAACCGAGAGTTGGACACTTAACCAACTGAGCCACCCAGGCACTGTCAAGATTTTATTATTATTATTGTTATTATTTTTTAAGATTTTTAAAAGTTTTATTTATTTATTTGACAGACAAAGATCACAAGTAGGCTGAGAGGCAGAGGCTTTAACCCACTGAGCCACCCAGGTGCCCCAAGATTTTATTATTTTTTTTAAGTAATCTCTACACCCAGTGTGGGGCTCGAGCTCACAATCCCCAGATCAAGAGTCACATGCTCTATCAATGGAGCCAGTCAAATGTCCCTGGTTTTGTCATATTTTCCAGGGGAATTTTGACATTGAATTTCTTACGAATTTGTATTTTGAGTGTACTTTTTGTAGTATTTTTGACAGGCTTTATATAATTATATTTACTTCATAAAATGGGTTAAATTGTTGTATCTTATGCATTTAGAAAAGGAATTATATTTGTCCTTAAAAATTTGCAAAGATTTGCCCATGGGGCTGAGCCTTTTTTGATTTCTTCTCTGGTTTTGATTTACTTATTTTTTTCTATTTCTTGATTCAGTGTGGGTGATTTACGTTTTTCTAGAAAAAAAAACAGCGTATAGCTAACTACACATAGTATTCTCATATAATTAAAAAAAAAACAAAAACTTTTCCATAGCTATTATGTCTCCTTTCTAATTTATACTTTCTCTTTTTAAAAAGTAGTTTTGCCAGATATTCCCCTGCTTTCTTCCTATTTTTTTACAAAAAAATTACTTTTGGAATTGGTCAATAACTGTTTTTTGTTTGTTTTCTAATTCACTGATTTCTGCTTCAATGTTTCCTTAATTCTCCTTTTCTCAAAGTTAATTTAAGCATTACTTATTTTTATTCTTTCTTGTTGAAATTTCTCCTGCTAAACAATGTTACTAAGGTTGGTCTGGTTTCAAATGACTTTTGGGTATTTCTAAAAATTAATCTCAGAAGAGGAAGATTTTTCTATCTCTGATGGAATGATGTCATTTGAAGAACTGTGACTCAGTCTCTTGTGGAAAATTTCTAAAGACTTTTTTAAATGTTTGAGTAATGGAAATACAATTGCAGTAAGTTTACGGCCTATTCTGAAGGGCCCAGTGCCTAGCTGTATATATAAAACCAAACCCTGTGCATTTGCTAGAACATCATCTGCCTTTATATATTTGAAAAGAATTAAGTGCTAAGACTTAGAGTAGTTCATTCATATTTGCTTAATGGGATGTCGTCTGATATGGCATACTGTAACTGAAGATATGTTTAAATGATTTTCTGTTTTGTGAAAATGTGTTTATATCCCTTCTGTGTATAGCCTGGCTCCATATTTGCTTGTAATTGAAACTAATCCCAAATAGAAATGCTGATTTTTCAAATACAAAGATTAAAAATTGTTCACATGATGACAAAATTTTCTCTGCAAAAATCAAAGATGAAGGCAGAACATTTTTTCTAAAATAATTTTTTAACACTCTGATAGGCCACATTATAAGCAATAAAAAGAAGTAATAAAAAATACTGTGCCAAAAGAAAGGCAGATTTGCAAGTGTGACCTTTGCCAACATATGTAGCAGAAAACCATCAGATCCACGTGTTTGTAGACTATGTAACAGTATTTAAGTGACCAGGAAAGGAAGAATTTTGTTGTCAAGAAAGTGGAAATGTCCTTTTTTTTTTTTTTTTAAAGGTTTTATTTATTTATTTGTCAGAGAGAGTGAGCACAGGCAGACAGAGAGGCAGGCAGAGGCAGAGGGAGAAGCAGGCTCCCTGCTGAGCAAGGAGCCCGATGTGGGACTCGATCCCAGGACCCTGGGATCATGACCTGAGCCGAAGGCAGCTGCTTAACCAACTGAGCCACCCAGGTGTCCCTGGAAATGTCCTTTTTAACATATGACCCTGGCCAGTCTCATCTCAAGTAACTGTTGATCAAGTTACAGATGGTTGGCAAGCCAGGTGGGAGGGAAAAGAAAGATCTGACAAAGTTGCAAAACACAGGCCACAAAGCAAGTGGCTGTTATCATTAAAAATACAAACTTAGTGAAGTTTTCAATATTTAAAATAATGCAAAGACAAATTGTTTTGTAAAGCATTCCAGAAAAAGTTGCTTCAAGAGGTTTTTACATAAAATTTTAGAGAAGACAGAACATGGCTTTATGAATAAACCAAAAACTAACTAGACACCTCCTCAATCTAGTAACTTCATGATTATGATGGAAAATATTTTTGGAATATATATATTTGAAATACACATATATTTCTTTTGCACCTACATGCATTTCAAGTTTTTTAAGTTTTCAGTTTCCAAACGTTTAAAACATGTGTCTGTGCTCTAGGAATTTACTTTGAGATATTAGGAACCAATAAATGGAAAAGCAAACTTTTATCTCTACCAACTTTAAACAGAGGCATGTATATATAAATTTATGTATTCAGTATCGGTCTTAACTGGTTGCCTTTTAAAGTAGCAGTTTAGGGTTAACAAGACAGTAAGCCGGAGCCAAAAATAACCTTAATTTTGTTTGTTATTATGGCTGTGAAATTTTCAGTAAAGCACAGACCTAAAGCCCAAATGCTGCTAAAGGATTACCTAGAAAGCAGAGCCTGAGGCCAAGTTTAAGTGCTAAGATTTTATTAGGAGGTACAATCCCAGGGCAGCAAGGGTAAGGGGAAATGCAAAGGAAGCAAATACAAGGCAGTGCATCACTGAGCTGAAAAACAACTTCACAAGAAAGTAGAGCTGATTGCTCAGTCCCAAAGGAAAGCTTCCAGACAAACCATACAAAACCATCTTGTCTTGAGACCTATACAGGAAAAGGGGGAAGAATTTATATGCTGGCTACTTCTTGCTTTCTGTCCTTTTTGGCGCAAATTTGCCCCTTGCGGCTCTAATGAGCCACTCTTCTGGGTATGCGACATGACCTCTCCAGGCTATTGCCTGGGATGCAAGAGCCTGTTGAACCTCAAGCTTTTTCACCTGATTCTGGGACTGATGGGAGGAGCCAGAGGCTCCTACCTCAGAACCGTGTTACCGGGAGGTGGTGCCGAAGCCCCGACCCTGAACCTGGGGGAGGTGACGCTAAGAGGAAGCCACAGAAGCAGAGGCCAGGCCTCTGCACTGAGCAAGAAGTTAAGAGGGGGTAAATAAACAAAATCTTAAAAAAAAAAAAAACAAAAAAAAACAAAGAGGGGGGTTGAGGGTGGGACTGAGCAAATCTGGGGAGGTGCATAAACTGGGTCTGGTATAGTGTATCCTTCTAGGACTTGAGCTAGTCCCAGTGGTAGTGATCGCTGATTCTTATGGGAGGAGTTCTTTAATCCAGAAAGAGCACACATTGAGGTCTTAGATCTTGTAAACCAACGCGTCCCTTAATCCTCAACTACCTCTAGCAACTACTTTAACTGTCCCCCCCTCCTTTTATTGAGGTGTAATTTAGATATACAACAATTCACCCATTCGAGGACCACGGTGAGATAAAATCTGTCAACTACTTGTCTTGTAACCACCACTCCTATCAAGATACAGAATTGTTCCATCACCCCCCAAGAGTTGTCTTCTGCTCCTTTGCATTCCATCCCAAGCCCACTGCCTACCGTCACCCCAGTTTTGCCGCTTGTAGAATTTCATACACCTGGAATCATACAGACTAAGGCCTTTTGTGTTTCCCTTTTCCCCCATACCACAAAGTTTTTCGGATCCATCCATGGGGCTCCATGCATGAAGAGTGTGTCCCTTTAATTCCTATTTTGGAGAACTTACTCTGATGCTAAACATGGGGCATTTATCTCACCTGGGATCCTCACCACCACCCTGCTTCACAGTGGAAGGACCCAAGGCTCAGGGAGTCCAGATGGAGTTTGAGGAGGGGCCCCAGGCCTACGCCTAAAGGTCAATCAGCCTGGCGGCTCCGCACAGCATGCTCCGGAGCCCGGCCTGTGACACCTGCTGTCCAGCTCGAGCGGGCAGATGGGGCCTGGCCTTGCACAGCCTGGGCCAGACAGCTCGGGACTTAGACCCCGCGGAGACCCTCCGATGTCGGAGCCACCGCCCCCTCGGCCGTCCCGGGGCGGCGTGCTCCCGCTGAGCTGCCAGCCGTGGCCACTTCCAGGAGCGGAGGCGGGGCCGCCGCGGAGTTCCGGAGCCACGGCTGCTGGACTCCGGCAGCCGAGGGCCGCGGCTGCTGCGTTTGTGCGGACGCGTCACGGCGAGGGCTTCCGATCGTGCCGCGTGCCTGGACGTTTCACCCCGCGCCGCCCGGCCGTTTCCCTCCGCGCGCGGACGGCGCTACTTCCCGCCACGGCCTCCCGGCCCGGGGGATGAGGGGCGGGTGCCGAGTCGTCGACGTGGGCGCGGCGTCAACCGTCGCTGCAGCGCTGCCTCCTCCGCCCGAGGGGAGAGGGCGAAGCGCGCGGGTGGCACGCCGCGTCCGCCACTTCCAGGGCTGGCCGCCACGTCCCTGCCCCCAGAAAGGAACGAATGAGGACGGTGGGCCGGAGTCGTTTTCTCCGCCTCCACGTCCTCCTCGCTGCGATAATATCTGGAGACTTCATTTTAGGGATGCAGTGGAAACAAAGATGATGGTGTTTTGCCCTGTGGCGTGGAGCGGCCCGCCCGCCGCTATTGTCTGGCTGCCTGACGGGAGCAGCAGCGCTATTTTTCTTACTCGGAACGTGGTTATTCGGAGGCAGCGGAGGGACTTACAAGGAGGCTTTGTCTGCAGTAAAAGAGCTGTTGCGAAACGGCCTCCCCTGAATGGCCGCCGGGCCGCCTTCCGCGGGGACCGCGCGGGGCACCGCTGGCAATTTTTTCCATATCAATTAAAGAAAGGAAAAATCTGCATTTTCCTCCGCACGTTTTCATTCAGATTTGAGCCCTAGTGTCCGTCGCCGTAAAGAGCTACCATCCACCTTAATCTCCTTTAATATTTTAGTCTTCAGCTACTCTAAAATTTTTCACGTAACCGAGTGGTTTTGGGACCCTTAGAACAGTCTTTGCTCGCTCAGAAATAATTAGAAAACTGTGGAGGTGGGCGATGCTCACACACAGGGAGAGCCCGCATTTGTTTTGTTGAACCCACCCGGGGGCCTCAGACGCAGGCCCTGACAGAGGCAGCGGGGCTGAGGCCGAGGAGGGAGGGGATGGGGGAGGGGCGGGAAGGGGGGGGACAGGGCTGTTGAAGGTTCAGGTTATTTGGGGATCCCAAAATTGTGTGGCCTTTTTATGAATATGCAACGAAAGTGCCTGGTGGGAGAAGGTGAGGGGCAAATGGACGTAAGAAAGGGGCTTGCGGCCAGCTGAGAAGCCTCTATTGTGTGATCACACAACAACCTGCAATGACGAGAGAGGGGAGCAGAATATGTTCTGATAGCACCAAAGTTTGGATTTTCGACTCGTTCCCGCTTATCTCCCATACTCCTCTTTTCTTTCTCTTCAGAGCATTTATAACCACCTGATAATGTTGTGTATTTTACGCGTTTATTGGCGTCTCTCCCCACTGGATAGAAACCTATTGGGAGCTGGGAGTTTACTGTTCACTGTTGGTCCCTGGAGCCTAGTATGGTACCTGGCAAAGTACTTGGGGCTTCGTAAATATTTACTGAAATCAGTGATTACCAAACAGACATGACACGTGATTTAAAGGCATCGTGAGAGAAACATAAACCCGAAAGCCACATGACACAAGGAAAACCGATCTCTTCAAACCTGCTCTTTTCATTGTGGAGCAATAATTGATAAGGAAGAGCCTAAAGACGGTCACACCACCATTCCATTTTCCAAAGAAGAATAGGAAAATAAAGAAGTTTGCACTTCTAGGTCGCTTTTCCTTCATTCTAGGGATTGATTTTCTGAGGTGAGCCTACCAAAAGTCTGTGAGGAAAATGAGGTCCTTTCTTACTATTCCTGTGTAACCCTCTGCACATGCTCACCTCTGTCTGGGAGTTTAGGTGGTCTATCTGATGAGCCAGACATGGGGCTTCCAGACATTCAGAGCACAAGGTTTTTTTGTCAATGTTCCATAAATATTTTTCTGTTCTTCAGTCTTTATGTCATATACAGTACACATCTGGAGAGTGTGTTTCACATGAGAATTAGCTGGCTAAATCCTTTTTACTACCTGAACACCCTTTCAAAAATGGCTCCAAAGGATGATGATTAATAAATGATGGGTTAGGTTTTTTAAAAAAAAATATTTATTTCAGAGCGAGAGTGTGCATGCGTTCACATGAGGGAGGGGTGTTTGCTAGTGGGTGAGTAAGAGGAATAAACACTCTGTGCTGACAGGGAGCTGGTGCAAGGCTGGGTCTCACCACCCTGAGATCATGACCGGAGCCAAAATCAAGAGTCCAATATTTAACCAGCTGAGCCTCCCAGGCTCAGTTTTGAAGGAAGTGAAAGTGCAGTGTTTGACAGTGAAGAGAATCAGAATAGTTAGCTCCTTTGAGGAATTATCCCTGTCTCAACCTCCTTTTCTTTGGAACTTTGGTTAGGAAAGGACCACAATCATGCCTTGGCTAGGGAAGTTTATAATACCTGTCAGAGTATACCTATCAGGTTGGAAAGTTTCTTCATAAAGTATAAATTTAAGATTTTATATCAATGCCTGAGTCATCCAGTAATCATGGCATCCTGGTGTGCAAAACCGGAGGTACCTTGGGAAAGCATTCATTCATTCAACAAATATACTATGTTTATTGAATATTGTCTGTCAGGCATTGTTCCAGATGCTGTAGAGATAGCAGAAAAACAAAACAAAACCCCAACAAAAATCTCTCCCCTGTTTTATATTGTTCAACTTCCAAATCCCTTCTTTCCATCCTTTCACTGCATCTTTTAAAAATCAAGTCCTTTTAAAAACCTACTTTTGGCCAAAAAAATCATTTCTTGAATTTTCTTTTTATGGCTATAATTTTTTAAAGTTTAAAAGTGACTTTCCTGGATTCCTCCAGTTAGCTATGATATAAGTGAAGATAATTACTATCCAGTCAGCTTTCACCCTTCCATGAGAATGCTTCCTTCACCTAGACTTTATCTGACCATACCGATCTTATAGTAGCATACAATAAAACATAATATGGAGAATAGCAATATTAAATTTTTAAAAACAGAGGTGTTCCTTTCCTTTTTATTTTTTGAAGGTGTAAACTAAATGCTGTTGTAGAGACTCAGAAAATAAAATGAAGAACAAGGTTTTCTTTTTCAAAAAAATTTTATTTATTTATTTGACAGAGAAACAGCGAGAAAAGAAAGACAAGCAGGGGGAGTGGGAGAGGGAGAAGCAGCTTCCCACTGAGCAGGGAGCCCGATGCGGGGCTCCATCCCAGGACCCTGGGATCATGACCTGAGCTGAAGGCACACGCATAATGACCGAGTTACCCAGGCGCCCCAAGAACAAGATTTTAGTGCACAACATAATACCAGTAAGAATTTCAAGCCTATATTATCATAGTTGTACTAACTCTGCTCTTCATCACCAATTTTCTCTAAATTTTCTTCTTTTCATTCAGTCTAAAATCCTCACACATAGGAGTATGGCTTAACTACTAACTATGGCCTTCACATTTAAATGTGTTATAGTTCAAATTTGCTTAAACGTTCTTCTGAACTCTCCGATGTTCCTGCTCTTTCTCTTCAGCCTGAACTGAGGAAGCAGACTTCCTCTCTGTCCTCCCTGTCTTTCTTCATCTTCCTCCCCACCAGTTGCTCAAGCCTAGGAGTTAGAGCTGTATTCCCCAACATGCTTGTTTTTCTCAACCCTGGTTAGCATGTTAGAATCACCTGGGAGACTTTAAAAAATACCTGCTTCTTGGGCCTGCCCCTGATCAATGAATTAGAATCAGTGGAGGTAGAGTCTCGACACTTGCACTTTTATAAAGCTCTCAGGAAATGTGAATGAAAGCCAGTCTGAGAAACAGTGCAGGGGGCAGCTCAAGTATCTAAGGCAGTGTTTCTCAAACTTCAGTACTTCAGAATCACCTAAAAAGGCTTGTTAAAACACAGATTGTTGGGGTGCCTGGGTGCTCAGTGGGTTAAAGCCTCTGCCTTCGGCTCAGGTCATGATCCCAGGGTCCTGGGATTGAGCCCCACATCCGGCTCTCTGCTCAGCAGGGACCCTGCTTCCTCCTCTCTCTCTGCCTGTCTCGCTGCCTACTTGTGATCTCTGCCTGTCAAATAAATAAACAAAATCTTCAAAAACAAAAACAAACCACACAGATTGTTAGGTCCTATACCCAGAGTTTCTGATTCAGTAGATTAGGGGTTGGGGCCAAGAATTAGCACTTCTCTTCTAACAAGTTCACAAGTGATGCTACTGCTGCTATCATGATATAGCCCCCCAAACAGGGGCACCATAAAACAAAGAAAAAGAGATCAGAAAGATTGTATTTGCTATTTCAAACAAAGCTTCAAAGTTAACTATCATGGTGCAGATCAGAAACTCTTGGGCTTCTGTACCTTTATTTTATGGTTTATAAGATTTTTGATTTAGGATTATATTTAGGGAGAGAGGTGTGACTCCCATAATTTTTCCACTGCTGGGTGTGGCTTCTAAAAATCTTAAACCTTAAGTTAAGTCTCCCACAAACTAATGCATCTTTCCTGTAAACCTCAGCTTTCATCCTTCCATGAGAACATTTTCTTCACCAGATTTTACCTGAGAATCATAAGTCATAATGGCCCACAACAAAACATTATATAAAGAAAAGTAAGGTAAAACACACACACACACACACACACACACACACACACATCTCTCATTTCTCCCAACAACCAGCCGTAAGGCAGAAATAGTGTTTATCTTTTCTTCTGGACGATAGATGAATGTATTTGTGCGTTTAATTCTATGACAGAGAACTTAACACATGGAGGGCATACAAATAATCATTGCAGAAGGACTGTCAGAGTTATGGAAAAATACTTTTGTTTTCAAATAACGTTCCCATCTGTTTTGGCAGTTTATCTTCCCCCTACCAGCCCATGAGATAGCTTATATGGAGAAAATCAGGTGCAGGAAGATTTTAAACTTGCCCTGAACCATACATCTCGTTAGGTATGAAGTGAGTGCTCTTGGCTCTCAAGCTCACATTCTTTTCTCTAGAACATGCTGTAAATCAAATGCCAGACAGTGAATCTGAAGGGAAGAGAGAAAGAATCTGAGATTTTTTTTAACCCTGCAGAAATGAAATCTAAGAAAAACTCAAAACAACAACAACAAAGCCAAAACACCTTATAATTTTCAAGCCCACGTAAGTAACAGGGTTATCGTTTAGTTAGCATGTAGTGCCAAGTTATGAAACTTGAGGGAAGAATAATATGAAAAGGTAGCAAGACAACATGGACAGACCTCAAGGACATTATGCTTAATGAAATAGGTCATGCAGAGAAAGACAAATATTGTGAGATCTCACCTATATATGGAATCTGAAAACAAAAAGAGAAACAAAAAAACCCAAGCTCATAGAGAACAAAGTGGTAGTTGCCTGAGGGAGTGGGGGCCCAAATAGATGAAGGGGGTCAAAGGGTACAAACTTCCAGCTATTAAAATAACTAAGTCCTGGGGATGTAATATACTGCATGACAACTGTAGTTAATCATACTATATTGTGTATTTGAAACTTGCTAAGAGGAAATCTTAGAAGTTTTCATCACACACACAATTCTGTAACTGTGTGTGGTGATGGATGTTAGCTAGACTTATTATGGTGGTCATTTTATTTTATTTCATAGTATATCAATTTTGAATCTATGTCTGAAACATAATGTGTGTCAATTACACCTCAATTTCAAATAAGAAGAAAAGGGAGTAAGAGAAATACAAGCGATTTAGGGTAAAACATTTGCATAGTTAGCAAATAGTCCAGGGGTCTGAAGGAAATCTGATGGACCTTTAAAGAAAGCAGGGCAGAAGACTCATTGTTTCAATTAACTAAGTTACTGAAGTTACAAGCCACCCCCAAATTCCGTGACTTAAACAAAGACCATTTTATTTGCTCACAAGTCTTTGGGTTGGGAATTCAGGCAGGGCTCAGTGAGAATAACTCTTCTCTGCTCCATTCTTGACTGGGGTACCTCAACTGGTGCTAGAGATCCAAGGTGGCCTCATCCACATGTCTTGTTCCCCCTCCACATGCCTGTCTTTCCCTCTCCAACTCCATGTGATATTACATAATTTAGTAGCCTAGCTCAAACATTTTTACATGGTGGCTGTCCTCCAAGGGGGTAGAAGGGATCACACAAACATTATTCCACCTATATTCTTTTTTTTTAAATTTTATTTATTTATTTGACAGAGATCACAAGTAGGCAGAGCAGCAGGCAGAGAGAGAGAGGAGGAAGCAGGCTCCCTGCGGAGCAGAGAGCCCAATGTGGGGCTGGATCCCAGGACCCTGGGAACACGACCTGAGCCGAAGGCAGAGGCTTTAACCCACTGAGCCACCCAGGCGCCTTTATTCTGCCTATATTCTATTGGTCAAAGCAAGTCATAGGGCCAGCATGGATTCAAGAGATTGAGAAATAGATCCTGCTCTTGATGGGACAATTGTACAGGCACATTGCAAAACAGATGTGGTTACGCTGAGTTAAAGAAGACTGGCACAAAAGAGTACATTCTGTGTGATTCTATTAATATGAAATTCTAGAAAAGGCAAACTAATCTAGAGTGACAGAAAGCAGCACATCACTGGTTGCCGGGGGCTGGAGGGTGGAGATTGACAGCAAAAGGGTGTGAGGGAACCTGTTGGGGTGATAGATATGTCCTATACCTTGATTGTGGTGGTGTACACATAGGTGTATACATTTGTCAAAATGTGTGCACTTTATTATGATTAGATAAAATTTTTTAAAGAAAAGGAAATAGGAAGTAGAAGGGACTGTTGTGATTATTCTCAGAAATAATCTACTGTACGTAAAAACTTCGATCTGAAAGAACATTTGAAGATTATTTGGTTCCGTATCTTCATTTTACAGATAAAGGAAAGTGAGGTCCAGAAAGAGGAACTTGCTAGTTAGTAAAAAAAAACCAGGACTGGAACCCAGACTCCTGACCACAGGCTTCCTGTCACTCCTCCCCTCCCACAGCTTCTTAGAAGGTGGAAGAAAAGGATGCCCTGAGCCTGTGTTTTCCTGAGATTCACTTATATGTGGGTATATCTGGAAATGAGGACTGGACTACAAGAGCTGTCATATCCCTTAGTACTCTAGAAGTTTCTAGGGTCCGGTAGTCAGCATGAAAAGTCAAGAGCAAGGGTTCTGTGCTCTGTTTCTAGTTCTGAGAGACTATGGACAAGTTCCTGTAACTATTCCATAAGTCCCTGTCTAAAATAAAGGTGGATGGAGCAATATTTATAAATAGAACTGAACACTGCATGTGTGGGGGAGGATTTGGACTGTGTCACAGCACCTGTTGTCTGCCATGCTATCTTTGGGTTATCTAAGAGGTTATTGGTGGGAAAGGACAAGGAGAGCTATGGAACTATTGAAACATTATTATTTACTTAGGTTTTTCTAAGTTAACAAGACCACCTTTTAGGCTGAGGTAATAATTATTGCTAGCTTTCATAAAGTGCTCCATAGAGTAAGATAGAGTTGAAATAATAATACATAGTATTGCAACCTACAGTAATATGGAAACGTCAAAACATATTTAGAAAATTTGGAAAGTGGACACTGTCAGTTCTCTATGTTTAGTATACTGTCTTTCTCCAGAAAAAAAATGAATTCAAACCTTGTCCAAAGTGTTCCAGACATTTATCAGATGTGTTCACCTGATAATGCCCGGTATTATTAAGTAATACCCTTCTGATCTTGAGCAATTATGCAGAGAACTATGGACTTCAACTATGGATGGAATCTGGACTTGTTGCTAACATAAAGTCACCTTATTTTTAAATTTTTTTTATTTAAAAGATTTTATTTATTTATTTGATAGAGAGAGAGCATGAAAGGGGAGAAGGTCAGAGGGAGAAGCAGACTCCCCGCAGAGCTGGGAGCTTGATGCAGGACTCCAACCCGGGACTCCGGGATCACGACCTGAACCAAAGACAGTGACCCAACTAACTGAGCCACCCAGGCACCCATAAAGTCACCTTTGAAAATACTTACCAAAACACTAAAAAAATGAATGATTCAACAAGTTTTTTTTCAAAAGAACATCACTCTGATAGATTTCTGAATCTTGGGTTTTTCTTCATTTTAGTTTTGGATGGTTGTTATCTCCCCAATTTTCTAATACCTGTATTTTTTTTTAGGTGTTTTATTTATTTATTTTCTTTTAATTCCAGTGTAGTTCACATATAGTGTTATATTAGTTTCAAGTGTACAATATAGTAATTCATCATACATCACCCTGTGCTCACCAAGATAAGTTTATTCTTAATCCCCTTCACCTATTTTACCGGTCTCCCCCACCCACCTCCCTTCTGGTGACCATCTGTTTGTTCTTTGTAGTTAAGAATCTGCTTTTTGGTTTGTCTCCCCCTTTTCCCCCCTTTGTTCTCTGTTTTGTTTCTTAAATTCATGTATGCGTGAAATCATATGGTATTTGTCTTTCTCTAACTGGCGTATTTTGCTTAGCATTATATTCTCTAGCTCCAGCCATCTCTAGCTCCAGCCATGTTGTTGCAAATGGCAATAATTCATTCTTTTTTTTAATGACTGAATAATATTCTAGTGTGTGTGTGTGTGTGTGTGTGTGTAGTCCATGAGCAGGCAATGCCTTCCCATTTCTTTGTGTCTTCTTCAATTTCTTTCAACAATGTTTTCTAATACCTATGTCTTAAAAATTACGTATGGTAAACAATTTATTAAATGAAGGGACACTGCTTTGTGTCTTGAAGTTGTGGTTTCTGTCTCAAAGCTTCTGTTCTTTCACAAACTTGAAATGCAGTTTCAGAATAACTCTCCCAACCCAACACTAATGCCAGGTGGAAAGTGAGGCATTTATGCGAACAATTCAGACCAAAGATATCTACTCTTGTTTGGATTACCTCAGCTGGGCAGTGCTTTGGTTCTGAATTGATTCCCCTTGGATTAAGTTGGGTTAAAGAGGGAAAAGCAATGGCATATAAGGAAACTAGCCGAGGGCTCTCTTAGAGTTTAACCTTCAGCAATCCTTGAAATTTATCTTGGTTTAAGCCAGATTTTCTCAACCAAAGACCTTTTTAAAAATTACAATTCCAGGGGCATCTGGGTGGCTCAGTCAGTTAAGCATCTGCCTTGGGCTCAGGTCATGATCCCGGGGTCCTGGGATCCAGCCACGTGTTGGGTTCCCTGTTGCAGGGAGCCTGCTTCTCCCTCTTCCTCTGCCCCTCTCTCCTGCTTGTGCTCTCTTTGTCTCTTTCTCAAATAAATAAATCTTTTTTTAAAAGTTAAATCTTTTCTCAAATAAACATATAAAATCTTATAAAAAAGTTACATTTCCACTCATGGCTGCCATGTTTTGAAATAGCTGGACTATACAACATGTAGTGTTTATCATATCCTTTGTAGCCTTTACTCAGATATGTGGTGCCCATTTTCTTAAGTTTTTATCAGTAGCACTGGGAAGCCCAAACAGATCTCCAGTCCTACCTCAGGAACTCAGAAACCCAACATGACATGAAACTCACAAGGGGGATGAATCAGGACTCTCAGGTCTAGATCCCTGCCAACCTGGCTCTCACTTTCCACTATCACTGCTGTCCTTCTGGAACTGATGGTTGTTTTAATTACCTCCTATTCATACCATTGGTGAGGGAGGGATTTACCACCCTAGAGTTTTGGGGAAGGTCAAACACACATCTGACATTGGAGAGATGAGTTTGACAGCAATTTGCTCATCATCTATACTGACAGCCAGGAAGAGGAGGGCACCACATACAGGGCTGGTCTTCCCTGGAGAACAGAATGAACAACCAGGAGCTGTTGCGGACAGACTTATTTGTAGTCTCAAGAGGGTGGGGTGCCCCTGGTTCCCATGGGAGGAGGTTTTTGGCTAGTTTGAATTTCGAGGGCTTGGAAGGAACTGAAACCCAGTAGACAGGGATAAACAGGAGTGGCACTTGATCTGTTTGATAGAGAGGGTTGTTTGGCCAGGGCACCTTATCCTCTGGAGCAGAGTAGGGAGGGGAACTTGCATGTAGGCCCTTAACAATATCCCAGTTTTCCCTAGATGTCAAGACATAAATAAGAGTGGGCCTTACTTTTAAACCTTAAGCCATAATAGTAAAGTCAGGACATTATTTCTAGATCACTATCTGTAATACCCTCTGATAACCAGGAGGAAAAAAAAGAGAGTGAAGGAAAGGATGCAGGCCACACCTTTCTAGTTAATACTTTCAATTAGTCACATAGCAAATGTTTACTGAATATCTTTGTGTGCCTAGACTAGGCATGGAGACTAACAGGTGAATGGAACGTGGTCCCTATACGGAAAGAGGCAAATGGAACAGAATGGAGGTTCTAAGCAGATGGCACAGTGAAGAGTGGTGGGCAGAGAAACAAAGATCTGTACACGTGCTGTTCGAGCACTGGGATGGGAGCCTTAAAGGATGAGTAGGAGCTGGCCAGTCAGAGAGGGGAGAGATGGGAGCATCATATGAGAGTGATCTGCATGACCAGAGGTGGAAGTGATCCCAATGGGTCAAAATAAAATAAGATAAAAACAGAGAAGGAGGCAAACCATAAGAGACTCTTGACGGTAGAGAACAAACTGAGGGTTGCTGGAGGGGAGGAGGGCAAGGGGGATGGGCTAAATGGGTGACAGGCATTAAGGAGGACACTTGTCATGAGCATTGGGTGTTACATGTAAGTGATAAATCACTAAATTCTACTCCTGAAATTAATACTACACTATATGTTAACTAACTTGAATGTAGATAAAATCTTTAAAATTTTTTTTAAAATGAAAGATAAAAAAGTACTGGGAAAAAAATAAAGTGTCAGGTAGTCCAGCAGGGGTTGGGGATAGGGGATCCTATGTGGTTAGCACAGGAATCGGGGTGGGGATTGACACTGTGTCAGAGAGGGCACCCTGGGATAATCAGGAAATTTGTGCCAGGAAGGCTGCCCTAGGAGCTTTCTGCTTTTGGCTACATTTGCCTCCAGTTCTTTCTACTCCAGGCATCTTCTCATGTTGGCAGAATCAGACTCTGCCCTTATATTAATGGGGGCGGGGGTGAAGGAAGGAGGAGGGGGAGACGAGAGAGATGAGAGGAGATGAGAACGGAGTGCTAAGGGGGCTGAGGAAATGACAAGAATAAACTTCACTCACTTGACCCTCTTCCCAAAGGCTGTCTCAGAACATGCGTGTAAAATCTTATGCCCATCACTGAAACTGCCAAAGGCGCCAGCCACAGGCCAGGCTAGCTGGGCACTACCCAGAGTTTGTCATGAGTGCTCAGATCCCCTGACATTTTATCTCCTCTTATTCCTTCTCCGTTGCTCTTGGAATCATCTCCATACACTGCTTCTGCTCCCCTTGGGCAAGGCCATCAACTCTATAGAAGCCACAAACTTCTCTGGACACTGAGAAGGAAGGAACTAGCAATTGGTTTTCCTGAAGTAGAAGTAGGGGAGAGTGAGCTAAAGATATTTTATGTAGTTCAGGAACAGTGCCATCAGTTTTCCTACCTTAGGTAGATCTTTGAGCTGAACTTATTTTCTTATATAATTTTCTGCCTTAATCTGTGCTGATCTCTTAGATTAGACATTGCCTCTTCTTCCTCTCTTCCTATGTTCTTATCTGGAAAACTCCTACCCATCTTTCAAAACCTAGTTCAAAAGTCACCTCCTCAGAGAAGCCTCCCTTGGTAAGTTAATTTTTACCTCTTTGGGGCTTCTTTAGCAGTTACCTTACACTTTTTAAAAACACTGAACACATTGATTAAAATTCTGTTTGCATGCATTTCCTTCACTCTTATCTAAATTCCTGAGGCATTTTGTTTCCATAGCAGCCCTCAACGGCAGACACACAGTAGGTATTCAGTAACACTTGAATGAATAAAAGGGGATGAAAGCCAGAGAAAACATTTAAAAAATTATACATATGGATCAAGCTTCCAACTCCCAATTTACAGAAAACAGTACAGAAAAAGATGCTAAATGCCACCCAAGGATACAATCAGAAAAACCCTGAGAGAGGAAACTTTAGGACAAACAACATAGTTTATTGGAAAATAAATTGCAAGGGGGTAAAAGAAGGATGGAAGAGGACAGATAATTTAAAAGAGACTTAGAAGATCTATCAGTCAATTGCAAAGCAAGGACTTTATTTGGATCTTGATTTTTAAAAATATTAAATTATGTATGAGACATGTATGAGACTTTGGAAATTTGATCATTGACTAGATATTTGGTGACTTTAAGGGCTGATTATTGTTTTAGATGTGAGAATAGTGTTGTGTTTATTTGGAAACAGTAGACTATAGAGATAAGTACTGAAATGTTTATAGGTGAGATTATATAATGTCTGGAATTTGCTTCAAAATATTATAGGTGGGAGGAAGTGGATGGCAGTGTGAATGGGGCAGGGTTGGCCTGGGGGGTGGTGGTTGCAGAGGCTGAGCAATGGGCACAGAAAGAATCACCATAGACATATTTTAATGTATGCTTGAAATGTTTATAGCATTGCTTACAAATAATAGAAAGTTTTTTTAAGGAACCTTATGTTTCACATTCCCATTTTATGGTACAATATCTATTTTATTTATTTATTTTAAAAGATTTTATTATTTATTTACTTACTTATTTATTTATTTAGAGAGCCAGGGGAGGGGCAGAGAGAATCTCAGGCAGATGAGGCACTGATCATGGAGTGAGGAGCCCTAACCTGAGTTGAAATCAAGAGTAAGATGCTTAACCAGCTGAGCCACGCAGGTGTCTCATATGGTACAATAACTATTTTAATAACAGAATTAAAATGATTACTTCTCATCTCAGTGTGAAAAGTTTTCAAATGTAATGCGTGCATATGTGTGGTTTTATTATTTATCTGTGCTAGAACATTTTCCAAAGGAACATCTTTATTTAAAAAAAAAAATAAGGGGCACCTGGGCGGCTCAGTTGGTTAAGCAACTGACCCTTGGTTTTGGCTCAGGTCTTGATCTCATGGGTTGTAAGATTGTGCCCCACATGAGGCTCTGTGCTCAGTGGAGTCTCCTTATGATTCTCACTCCCTCTTCCTCTTTCCCTTCCCTACACCTTTCAAATAAATAAATAAATCTTTAAAAAATTAAAAATTAAATAAAACCAATTAGAAAATAGAGTCTTTATATTTAGACATACACTCTTTTAGCCAATTTGTAGGCACACACATTTCTTCAAAGGGCTATCTGTAGTGGTAACTAGCAGAATCCATCAACTAGTAAGCTGAAGTATTTTTAGTATTATACCATTTGCAGACGGCTTTTAGTTGCCAAGCAAATTTGGGAAAAAGTTTTACAAGCAGAGTCACCAACAACATTAACAATAAGTAGATTTTGAAGTTTGTTCACTTCCACAAAGTCCAAAGTTCCATGAGTTAAACAGTGAGTTTCCAAGGGTGCTTATCGCTGTGGTTAAACAAGGCGTGGTGATACCCATGAGAGCAGTGCTTTTGAGAAAACATAAACTCCATTTAATCAGTTTGTACAATATTGGTTACTTAGAAAGAATCTTTTATTATCTGTATCTTCAACTTAACATTGCCCTAGATGATTTTTATGATAAATATCTTCTCTTTTTTTTTAAGATTTTATTTATTTATTTGACAGAGAGAGAGAGATCACAAGTAGGCAGAGAGGCAGTTAGAGAGAGAGGAGGAAGCAGGCTCCCTTCTGAGCAGAGAGCCCGATGCGGGACTCGATCCCAGGACCCTGGGATCATGACCTGAGTGGAAGGCAGA
Source organism: Martes martes (assembly GCF_963455335.1). Taxonomy (NCBI): domain Eukaryota; kingdom Metazoa; phylum Chordata; class Mammalia; order Carnivora; family Mustelidae; genus Martes; species Martes martes. The sequence continues at coordinate 125,187,809 of NC_137895.1, forward strand.
GGCTTTAACCCACTGAGCCACCCAGGCGCCCCATATGATAAATATCTTCTAAAGTTTAAAGAGTATGTATCAAAACTTGTATTTTCTTTTGTTAGTCTTGCCCAGTGTAATCTGAGGATGAGGGGCTCATTATCCTGAACCACCCCCAACCCAGAACTCTCATCCTGTGACATGTGGACACTGAATCAGTTGGTCCTTGGAACTGATGGTTGCCATTGAATGTGCATATTTAATTGATATAGCAATGTTATGTGTAAAAATTTAATTAAAATATTTCTGTTTAATGAAAAATATTTCTTTTAAATGTATCTTGAGATTTTTTTTAAAGGTGTGTGTGAGTGTTGTTGTATAACTGGAAGTAGGGATGAAGGGTAAGAACCAACCCTTATTGAAAGTCTACAATGCGGGGCGCCTGGGTGGCTCAGTGGGTTAAAGCCTCTGCCTTCGGTTCAGGTCGTGATCCCAGGGTCCTGGGATCGAGCCCCAGATCCGGCTCTCTGCTCAGCAGGGAGCCCGCTTTCCCCCTCTCTCTCTGCCTGCCTCTCTGCCTACTTGTGATCTCTGTCTGTCAAATAAATAAATAAAATCTTAAAAAAAAAAAAAAGAAAGTCTACGATGCCAGCTAACATGCTAAGTGCTTTTCAGATGTGGTTTCATTTACTCCTCCCAATTGACAGTCAAGAAGAATTTTACTATTTCCACTTGAAGACGAGGAAGGTAAAGCTCAGAGAAGATAAGGAACTTGGCCAAGGTCACAGAACTTGTAAGCAGTGGAGCAGGGAGAGGAATATTACTTACCCTGGTTTATACTCTTTTCCCCTGTGCTCTGTTTATTTATTTTCACCTCAAGATTGTGAGCCTCTCAAGAACAGTCTTTCATTAATCTTTGGGCCTTCATGGTTTCTTGATCCAAGTGGATGTTTAATAAATATTTCTTAGATAATCTCAGCAAATCTTTCAAGTGTCAGAGTCATACAGCCATAAACTCCTTAGGCCTGGAGCTTAAGGTGCTTTGCCCATATTTCCCAAGCCTACTTTTGGGCTTGGCTATGTACAATTATCCAATAACCACTTAGGAAAAATATTTGAGAACACAGCTGAAGGCATAAAACTATATGAAGAAAAAGTGGGGAAAGGAATGATGCCAGAGGCCAAGTTCAAGCTTGAGAAAAAGTGATCTAAATTCGGAAAATGACAAACCAACCAGAAAGGTTGATGCAGCTTGAGCTTCACCATTCATTCAGTCCTGCTTCAGAACAAGTGGAGAAATTAACAACCCACAGAAGAAAATTTCTAGAACACTGAGACTAAGTCAAAACACCTAAGGTTCTGGAAGACTGAATTTTCAGAGATAAAAACATAACCAGACCATTCATTGAACTCCCTTCCCTCAACCCACAGCTGTCTGCCTGACTTTCTGGCCATAAAGGAGTATTTTCCTGATGTGGCCTCATCCATGGTATCAGTGCAACCTCACCAGAAATGAGGCATCTAGGGGCGCTTGGGTGGATTAGTCATTAAGCGTCTGCCTTCAGCTCTGGTTATGATCCCAGAGTTCTGGGATTGGGCCCCACATCAGGCTCCTTGGCAGGAAGTCTGCTTCTCCCTCTCCTTCTTCCACTCCCTCTGCTGTGTTCCCCCTTTCGCTGTCTCTCTCTCTCAAATAAATAAATAAAATCTTAAAAAAACAACAAAAAAAGAAATGACTCATCTAATTCAAACTGCCTTATGATTTGACAAGCACGATGGTTAATTTTATGTGTCAACTTGACTAGGCCATAGGGTGCCCAGATATTTGGTTAAACATTTTGGATGTGTCTGTGAGGGTGTTTTAGATTAGCATTTGAATCTATAGACTGGGTAAAGCAAATGGCCTTCCCCAGTATGAGTGGGTCTCATCCAATCCACTGACGTCCTGAACAGAACAAAAAGGCAGGGGAAGAAAGAATTCTCTGACTGTCTTTGAGCTGTGACATTGGTCTTTTCTTCTTGCCTTCAGATTTGGAATCAGACCAGAACTCCACCATTGACTTTCCTGGGTGCCCCACTTGCAGACTCTGGATCTTGGGGTTTTTCAACCTGCATAATTTTGTGAGTCAATTAGTTATGACGAATCTCTACCCCCGCCCCCCACCATCTTGCCATCTCTGTTTCTGTCTCTTTCTCTGTATATATCCTATTGGTTCTATTTTTTGGAGAACGCAGACTAATATACCAGGTGAGATGTTAAATAACAGCTAATAATATTATCTATCACTTATTATATGTATGTTCAATGTTTGCCAGGGGCAGTACTAGATATTTCACACAAGTTATCTAATTTAATCCTCCAAGAACCAACTAAAGACACTAAGGCTCAGGAAGCTATGATTTTGCAGATAGAAGTTTCAAAAATTAGTCTGTTGAACTCTGAGCCCCAGGTGTGTTCTCATAGGTGTTATGCCAGGTAAGGATGGGCAGGAGTGTCAGGAAAGTAGATTTGTGTTTAATGAGTTCTTGTGGCAAAAGTCTGTCAGTATTCAGAGTTACTGAGGAGCAGTACCTTAGAAATGTAGAGAAAACCATGAAGGCCACAGATGGGCCCAGCAATGTAGGGCTGGCCCAAGATGCCCAAGGGAGTCTTCAGCAGAAACCTAGTATTTAGCATTCAAAATACAAAGCCAAAAAGTAAACTCACTTTAAGCGAGAGTCTGAATTTTCAGAGAAAGGAAACTCACTTTTAAGGAGGTGGAAAGTGAGTAGGTGAAACCATTGGAAATTTTGCCTCACTGTTTCTAGCACCTGCTCTTCTATGCCTAGACATGGAGCACCTTGCTGTTTCACTTCCTCCCTGATCCAGTTGGCTGTGCCCAGCATGGCCAGCTGCCAGAGACCCCCTTCCAAGGCATCAAGGTTTCTTATCGTAAACTGTGTGAGGGCAGGTCCTGGGTTCCTGACAAGGCTCCAATGTGGGAGCCGCTGAGCAAATATTTGTGAACTGTCCCAGGGATTAGAGTGCATGATGCTACGGGAGCATCCTCAGTGAGAACTAGGGCCCTTTCCACAATCTTCTCTTTCTCCACTTGCCAAAGGAGCTCAGCCAGGAATGCGTGGGGCCTGTGGTGGCTATGATCTCATGCTCGTCCCTTCCGCACTTCTCCTGCAGACAGACCAACCTGGCCCGGTACGAGGAGAGGCTTAGCCTTCCCCAGTGTTGTCATTCATAAGATTCTTTATTTTTACTTTCCTTAAAATGTTCAGTGTGAGAAGGGCTAGAATGAGAAAGGTATATAATATCAAGGGTTGGTGAGGATGTGGAGCAACCGGAATGATCATACTTTACATACTCTGGTGGGAGGGTAAAGTAGTGCAACCACTTTGGAAAACTGGGAACATCTACTTTTTTTTTTTTTTTTAAAGATTTTTACTTTATTTATTTGACAGACAGAGATCACAAGTAGGCAGAGAGGCAGGCAGAGAGAGAGAGGAAAAGAAGCAGGCTCCCGGCCGAGCAGAGAGCCCAATGTGGGGCTCGATCCCAGGACCCTGGGATCATGACCTGAGCTGAAGGCAAAGGCTTTAACCCACTGAGCCACCTAGGCACCCCTGGGAACATCTACTTAAAGCCAAACACATAAAGCTCTATACCCAGCAATTCCCCTCCTAGGTGTATAGCCTACACAAAAGTGTGGACGTGTACTAGAATCCTCACAGCAGTATGCTCTATTAGTCCCAGACTAGAAGCAGTCACAATGTCTATCTACAGTAGAATGGGTAAGAACTTGTGGCATATTGATACAAGGGGATACTACACAGCAGCGACAGGAAACCTTAGCTGTGTGCAATAGGACACATGAACGTGACGTCACGGGGTGGGCGAAGAAGTGAGGCACAAGAGAGGCCACACCATATGATTCCATTTCTATCAAAGTAGAAGAATAGGGGCTCCTGGGTGGCTCAGTGGGTTAAAGCCTCTGCCTGCAGCTCAGGTCATGTTCTCAGGGTCCTGGGATCGAGCCCCGCATTGGGCTCTCTGCTCGGTGGGGAACCTGCTTCCCTTGCTCTCTCTCCCCTTGCCTCTCTGCCTACTTGTGATCTCTGTCTGTCAAATGAATAAATAAAATCTTTTAAAAAAAAATACAAGAACATTCTCTAAAGGTGGGCTAGCCTGCGGTATTAAAAATCAGGACTGGGGGGGCGCCTGGGTGGCTCAGTGGGTTGAGCCTCTGCCTTCGGCTCGGGTCATGATCTCGGGGACCTGGGATCGAGCCCCATGTCGGGGGGGGGGGGGTCTCTGCTCAGCAGGGAGCCTGCTTCCACCCCTCTCTCTGTCTGCCTCTCTGCCTACTTGTGATCTCTTTCTCTGTCAAATAAATAAAACTTAAAAAAAAAAATCAGGACTGCAGTTAAGCAAGGGCAGGACTGGGCGTGGTGGGGCCCTGTGGTATTGGTAACGATCTGCTTCTTGATAAAGCTGTTCATTATACGGGTTTGTATTCTTGGTGGAAATTCATCAGGCTGTGCACTTAACGATTGGGTCTCCTCTTCTGTATGTATGTTACAGATGAATACAATTTACCAAAAAAATGCAGAGAGTGAAACTTCTCTCAAAGAAAGTCTTTAAAATCACGGGTTAACTCTAACATTGTTTCTTTACCAGAAGAAGTGAACTAAATTCCAAAATCTTGTAGCACTTATAATATGCAAATATCATGCTGCTTTTCTGTGTTATTGGAAATGATCAGTCTCAAAGTTTTTCTGTAGAACAGTAGTTTATGGTTCAGGAAGGAACCTATTGGGCTAACATTTTTGTAGGCCGCATTTAGTGAGAAGCATGTGAGCCTCATCAGCCTGAAACTGCTTTTACAGTTTTACTTCCTTAGAACAAAACTGATTGCCACTTTGTTAAGAAACAGTAAACAGGGGCGCCTGAGTGGCTCAGTTGTTACATGTCTGCCTTCGGCTCAGATCATGATCCCACGTTCCTGGGATTGAGTCCTGCATTGGGCTCCCCACTCAGTGGGAAGCGTTTCTCTCTCTCCCGCTCCCCCTGCTTGTGTTCCCTCTCTCGCTGTCTCTCTGTTAAATAAAAAGAAAGAAAGAAAGAAACAGTAAATAGGCCAGTTTCTAAAGGCAAATAACTGATAATTTTTCATCTTTCAGTTTCCTAATAAAACATGGGAAGTTGAAGAATTCCTGGCATCAGAGTGAAATTATAACACACGACTTCTTAAAACCACAAGTAAACTGATACCAAAAGTGTTCCCTGACTCTGTAGGCCTCGGGAAGCAAACACACATTTTGACATTCATATCAATACAAGGTGCATCCCAGGTGCTCGAAGGGACTTGTGACTGTAACGCAACAGGATCAGTAACACTTTAAATTCCGACTCTGACCGTCCACTGTTGCATGCAGAGTAGAGATCAGTACGCTAGGTATAGATGAAAATGGCCAGCTGCTCTAGTAACTGAAACACAGAGAGAGCACTGAAATCCAGCCCATTTCAATGTTCTTCCTTTCCCACCCAGTTGAATGGTAAATCTGTTTTCAGAAGCAGATTTCTTTCCTCCCTGCACTTATAGTCTCCTCCTTGGATATTTTGCGGACTAGAGAAATCAACTTCCATCTCAAGATTCCGAGTCAACTTTTTAAAAGGGATTTCCTTTTAGCTCAATGTTTCCAGAACCTTTAGTATGTTCTTTCTTTGGGCCTTATAAAAAGTACTAGTAGGGGTAGTAACCACCACAATAATAAAAATAACAGCTAATATTCACATGATTTTTTTTATGTGCTTGATTAGGAACTTGATTTAGTCAGTTTGGGGTGCTCTAACTGGATAAGTACCATAGACTGGACAGCTTTTTAACAGCTAACATTTATTTCTCACAGTTCTGGAGTCTGGCAAGTCAAGATCCAGGTGCTGACAGGTCTGGTGTCCGGTGAGGTCCCTTCCTAGTATGCAGATGGCTGACTTCTCATTGTATTCTCAGCCGACAAAGAGCAGAGAGAGCAAACAAGCTCTCTTAGGTGTTTCTTGTAAGGGCACTAATCCCATTCATGTGGGCTCCATCCTCATGACCTAATTATCTCCCCAAAGCCCCACCTCCAAATACTATCCTATCAGAGGTTAGAATTTCAACATAGGAACGTTGGGGAGATACAAGCATTCCGTCCATAACAGAACTGTAGTAGGTATTTTCTATCTAGTAAACCATTTAATCCTGCCAGTAACTCAGGCAACTATTAAACTATCATCCTCATTATTTCATTTTATAGGGGAGAAAATGGAGGCACAGATTGGTGAGAAGATTTTTCTGAGGTTATGTAGCTAGTAAGGGAGAGAGTCAGCAGGCTGTGGACAGTGATCCTCAACCTCCATTATACTTTGGATTCACCTGGAGAGCTTTTAAAACTGATGCTTGGTCTTCACCTGAAGTGCGCCCCTCCCCACCCCTTGCCCGAATTCCAGACTCCACTTTAATTGGTCAGAGGTGTTGTTTGTTTCTTTTTTTTTTTTAAGATTTTATTTATTTATTTGACAGAGAGAGAGACATCACAAGCAGGCAGAGAGGCAGGCAGAGAGAGATGGGGAAGCAGCTCCCTGCTGAACAGAGAGCCCGATGTGGGGCTCGATCCCAGGACCCTAAGATCATGACCTGAGCCGAAGGCAGAGGCTTAACCCACTGAGCCACCCAGGCACCCCGGTCTGAGGTTTTTCAGATATTCCTTGGGCAAACTCTAAAGAGCTGCCAGGGTTGGGTCCTCTGATCTGGAGCCTAGCATCTTAGCATCATACTATGCGGTTCATGAGAAGTCCCTATGACTTTCCCTGGGCAACAAACTGGTTAAAGGGACAGTCAGTGGAAGGAGAAGTCTTGTGAATGACATAATGACTACCCCTGGGCTTTGAGCTAGCCACAGGGTTTTAGGCAAATGCATCAGGACTTACTTTTTTCCTCTGCAAAGCAAAGGTTTCGAATTGAATTGATTTCCTGGTTCCTTCCAGTGCTATGAGTCTATGAAATCAATATATTAAACCCTTGATTATCCATGAGTGGCTGATCCACGGAAGATGTTTAATCCGAGGACTAGCTTCCTTCAGTCAACCTTCTTATCAATTGCTGTATGCCCAAGGAAAGCACACCAATTTTATTTTTGGCCCACGCAGAACATAATGAGGAAGGAAAGAATCACGTGTGTTTGCATATGTGTACATGTGAAAACCATTCAAAAGATAAATTAAATGATTTGGTGGGATTATCTGCTGTTTTGGATTATCCACATCACTGCCCCCTCCAATAGCGTTGATAATTGAAAGTTGCCTGCAGTCTGATTGCTGACAGCTGAAGGATCCATGTTGCCAAGGAAGCTATGGCTGTATGCCAAGTAACGACCTGATTAATTATCCTTTTCTTTGTGCGGCCTCGGCTTTCCATACTCTTCCCTCCGCAGAGTGGTGTCCAGTTTCAGGAGCGTGGAAAAGAACAAGTCCCCTCAATGAACAGTCCCTATGTCTTGAGGCATTAGAGTGACTTTTCATACTTCCTCAGGTCCTTTGCTTATGCCCCACTTGTTGATTAGACCGAAGACAATAACAATCAAGGAGGGTTTGTCTAGTCACACTGGCTTTGCCCAAGAAGGGTTTTGGCGAAAATGCTCTTGCTTCTTTAATCTGATGCACACACAGGTAGGTGGCCCAGAAGAGCATGTCAGAGGCTCCAAGATAAGAAAAACTACCATGGCCAGGGGGCTAAATCTTATTCCCAGTGACTTTATTCTGACCAGACCTAAAAGAGTCATTCTCTTCAGTGTTTTAGTTTGGGGTGCCACGTGGAGTCTTGACAGCCTTTTCTAACACCATTTTTAAGGAAGTGGCTTCCAGAAGGTATTAAATAGACACTGGGCTTAGGATCGCAGGGCACATGCATTGATGGTGGGGGCTGTGTCCCCTGCATCATGTCCCCAACCCCCGAAGGAATGGCAGCAATGGACAAGAGCCCACTCAGATTTCTCCACACGCATTTCTCCTTGGCCTGGGCTCATCTAAGGGCTGAGGGGTACTTCGTGCTATGTCATGTATGGACTCCAAAAGCTTTCCCTGTCCACGACTCAATCAGGGCTGTCAGCAAAGAGGACCCCCGTCCCTGAAAGACCAGGTCTGGCATTTTCCGGGGTGTGTCACCAGGGGCCAGCTCTGCCCTGGTCTGTTGGGGCTTTCAGGGCTGGGGCTTCGGGGCTGGCCTCTGGGGTGTGTCTGCTTAATGGTGGGAAACAACCCCAGGAAGAGGGTGGTCCTACTCACCACCAGAACCATTCTCAGCCCACAGGCTTTCCATGGGATCGCCAGACCCCAGGCATCTATGCCATCTGAGGCCTGGCTTTGGCTCTGTGGTAATAATTATTTCATGGAGAACCAGTCCAATTTTATATACATTTCAAACAAATCTTTTAAGAGCAGGGTCTTATCCTGGAGGCAGCTGGAGGGGGAGAAATTCCCCCTTAGAACTTGAGCTTTGAAGTGGATTCTGCCAGCTATCTCACTCCAAGCTTGTCATGAATACAGCTATAAACTGATTTGGGAGTTTGTCCTAATGGGCTGGAAAATACAACTTTCCTGTGTGGGGTGGCTTGATGAAACCACTATTTTAAAATCATTGGTTTATATGTCAGTTATGTCTCAATTTTTAAAAATGGTTAAAATAGTAAAAAATAGTAATAAAACAGTAATAGTAATAATAAATAAATAAAACCATTGGAGTTCCCCACAGAGCACCCTTCCAATGAGATCTTTTCAGAAACAACCAGCATCCAAAAAAAGATGTTTCTATTAATAGAAAAGGAAAGTTCTTAGATACCTGGACACTGGTTTAGGCATAGATTCATGCATGAATCTATGCCTAAACCACATACACAGATTCTTCTGGTATCTAAGCCGTATGGATACTTGCGTTCACTGTCTGTGAATGTCTATAGATAGAATTTATTAGCTTGCCTTAATACCTTTCTTTCAAAGGAGAATTTAGCTTTTAAAAAAACATATTGCTTTTTAAACAATAATATAGCTTTAAAAAGAACTTTAACCTAGCCTAAAATTGTTTTGCTGGTCTGTGCATTCCACAGATTTATTGGGAAGAAAGATACTGAACCGATGTTCTCTTTATCTACTCAGTAAATTACTTTATGACTTTACCTATTGCTCTAAGAATACTTGTTGAAAACCATGGAGACATATTAAGTTTCCCTAGTCATCAAAGGAATGTAAGCTTAAACTAGAAGATTGTGACTTTTCACCCATCAAGTAAATTGTCACATTAGCAAGGAAATTAATATTGCCACATACTGCTGGTCTGACAATAGGAACATACCCTGACACAGAATTACTTTTAAATAGGAGGAAAGGCTTAGTGTACGAAGTTACTCAGCACAACTCCAATTTATATTAATAAAAAAATGTTGAAAAAATTTAACTATCTGATTGCAAGGGAATGGTCGAATGGCCATCTTGCATTTTAAAATGGCTCTAATGAAAAACATTGAAAATGTGTATGATATACAGCTAAGTGAAAAAGCTATACCTGGGTATGGACGCCCACACCCATGTTTGTTTTTCTTTTTTCTTTTTAAGATTTTATTTATTTATTTGACAGATAGAGATCACAAGTAAGCAGAGAGGCAGGCAGAGAGAGAGGAGGAAGCAGGCTCCCCGCCAAGCAGAGAGCCCGATGCGGGACTCGATCTCAGGACCCTGAGATCATGACCTGAGCCGAAGTCAGAGGCTTAACCCACTGAGCCACTCAGGAGGCCTGTTTTTATTTTTTCTTGAAACAAAACAACATAAGTATAAAATGTGTTTCTGGGAGATAATCCCCACTCCCCTCCTTAGACAAAAGCCTGAAATTTAAGGCAATTCCCAGCTAGGTCCAGCGTCCCCCCCCAGCCACACTGTTCACTATTGTCAGACCAGCCTGCTCTCCAATGCAGCCTGCCTCCAGGCCTTTGCACTTTTCTGCTCTTTTAGCCCAGAAAATGCTTCTTCCCTCCCCCATCTCGGTGCACCCCTAAGTCCTGCTTGACGAGTGTTTTCTGTACTATATAGCTAATCAGTTAAGGTCTTGAATTCTGCTCTAGTTTTTTATGTTCTTTCATTTTTCTTCATAATTATCCAGGACAGAAGATGAAATGCAGGAAGCATATGATTATTTTAGCATATTTACGAAACTTACTCTGAAATGGATTTCATGAACAAACCAAAGAATTATGGGTGCCCAGCTCCCTTGCTGCAGGTCCCAGGGAACTTTGCAATCAGTGCTTCATTCCAAAAGTGGAATAAAGTCGTATTCAGGGGCACCCAGGTGGCTCAGTTGGTTAAGCGACTACTTTCAGATCAGGTCATGATCCTGGAGTCCTGGGATCCAGTCCTGCTTCAGGCTCGCTGCTCAACGGGGAGTCTGCTTCTCCCTCTGACCCTCCCCCCTCTCATGCTCTCTCTCTCTCTCTCATTCTCTCTCTCAAATAAGTAAAATCTTTAAAAAAATCATATTCAAGAAGTCTTAACTCACGTTGTATAACAAATTAATGCCTGTGACTTAGATGTGAGGTCACCATCTCTGCTATTACTTCTGTCTTGTGAGAAGAAAAATCTGGAAATGAAGTAGCTGCCTTGTGAACCTGCGCTTGGGACACTGGCTCCCCCCCCCACCCCAAGGCTCCCCAGCCTCTACCCTGGGCTTGGTGCCCTGCGTTTATCCCCAAACTGGACCCTGGTTCACATCAAACAGACAAACCCCAGGTTGGTGGGGAAAAAAAGTATGGCAAGTATCTTTCAGGAAGTTAAGATAACATAATGAAAATAAAAATGCTGTCTGAATCTTCTGTGATTGGAAACATAAAGGTCGGGAGCTGGGGTAGGAGGCATGACAGTGACTACAGAATGTCCCTCAATATTATTTCTGACAATACAAAATCAATTTACATTTAATACATTTTAAAATAATCAACCCACCCATATTAGTTGATATTACTAACGAGAGCTGAAATTGAATCTTAATGTGGTTCATGAACATATTCAGCAGAGGTTTTATTATTTCTAAAAATGCTTCATGTAATCACAGTACTTTATCATTGAAAATGCCAGGTTTTGTGATACAAATATATTAGATTCATAATTAAAATACTGTTGTCTATTAATGCTACCACAGCATTTTCCCCCAAGCAGACACTTAAAGAAAAAAAAAAAAAACCTTTCAAGGATGAGTGAGCTCCTTTTTAAGGAGAAATTCCTCCATACACATGCTTTATTTATTAATATGATCAATTCAGAGAACAATAAACTGTAAGAATGAGTGTTAATGAGGCCAAAGAGCACAAACTGGAAATACTCATCACCTTGGCCAAACTGTGAAATAGTCCCTCCAGGCAACCCCTCTCTTCTGTGGGTTTGAAGTGATATGGATTCCGGAAGTCTCACTAAGCGATGTGGTCAGAGTCATCACAGGAAAAATATAAAGATAGAATGAAAGTTCCTTAAAAGTATGGTCAGAATAGCTTGTTCTATTCTACGCTTTACTCTACGGTTTAGGGAGGGCTGAGGAGTCTAGTCCCCACCTGATAGCCAAAGGGCTCTGGAGCAGGAGGGGATTTCTACTCATTCGCCATAACTGACCAAGCACAGGGAAGCCTGCTTATAGGACTGAGGCAGAAGTGGACCTAGGCAGGAAGGGTAGTGGAAAAGGGCTGGATATTCCTCCAGCTATCTCTGCCCTTTTACCTAGTAGGAGCTCGAAAAATTAACAGGGTTTTCGGGTATGGTGCTCTTGAAAAGCAACAGTGCATTTCCCTCATGAAGCTAAACGTGGCTGGATAGGTGCCTCCAGCGAAAAAAAAGCCAGACTTCTGGGTTTCAGGGAAACCAGGCCCTTAAAGGCTCATAATATCCTTACATTCTTGTATAACCTGTTTTACCACCCTTTGGTTGAATTGCCACGAAAATTTTATTATTGGTAAAATGGAATTGATAGGGCAGAGGCATCCGGGCTTTTACCACCAAGAGCTCTATTACCTGCCATCATGGAAAAAAGAAGTTATCATTTATTGGTTTTCTGCCTTTTAAGCGCAGAGCATCTGATCAGCAGGAGGGACCTGTACTCCCCCACATTGCTGATGTGTTTCTCGTCTACTGCCATGGCTCACGGCATTTTAATCAGGCATGGGGACTTCAGCAGCAGGCCCATATGTGACTCTTGTTGGACTTTATGAGATATTTAAAATAGTCTAGGGGCACCCGGACAGTAGAGTGTGTGACCCTTGATCTTGGGATCGCGAGTTCGAGCCCCATGTTGGGTATAGGGTTTACTTAAAATAGTCTCAGGACTCCTTCACTGTCGGGAAGACTTGACAAACCAAGGCTTATTGTGTTGAGCAGAACCAAATCTGGGCAGGAGGAGAGGCTGGAGCAGCTGATGTCCATGCTGCGGGGGCCCGAAGGCTCTACGCACTTCCTGTGACAGTGGTGGAGGGGAAAGGTGGGGACTCTCCTGGTGCTGAGCAGGTCTGCGTCCAGGTTGGGAGGAGTTTTCCAGCCAGGTGGAAAGGGAAACAAGCTAGGCACTCCAGGGGACACAAAGGTTAACACAACAACACTAAGATATATTTTCCAATCTTTCCAAAAAGCTTAAGAATGATAAAAAGAAAACCCCAAGGTCAGGGTACAAGTGACAGACATGTGCTTAAAGAAGGGAAGGACTATTTCAACAGAAGAAAGCCACATTATTGAGCAGGTACTATGTGCCAGACTCTGTGTCAGGTACTTTATGGGGCCAGGTTTTCTTAACGATAGCATAGGGGGATTCATGCAGGTTGCTCTCTTGCCTTGTCCCCACCGACTCAGGGCTGAATGCCAGGATGAAGGGGACTGTAGGCAGAACAGCAACAGTGACAAGTGTAGCAACATTGATGGAAACATGTCACACGTACTGAGTGCCCGACCAAGATCAGGCACCAGGATTAGCCTTTTACAGGAATCAATTAGTTCAGTCTCGAGGACATCCCATTTACAGAGGTACTATTATGATTATTCCCATTTTATAACTGGGAAAACGGAGACTCAGTAAGTTTCCCTAGGCCACAAAGCTAGAGAGAAGAGTATCTGAATCCTAAGTGGGTCTGACTTCGGAGCTCTTGCTTCTAATATTTAGACTGGATAAATGGAAAGGGGAAAAAATGAAGAGCTGCCTTCACTAAAATTTCCATGAAACATAGAGAACTAAAAAGGCAGTCCCAGTGGCCATGGAGGCGGAGGCATACTCAGACTTAACATGGAGCCTCAGTTAACCCCAAGGGACTGAGGCAGATCCTGCTTCTCTCACTCCTGGCCGTCCATGACAGCCTGCGGAGAGCTGGGGCAGGAGAGGAGGAACGATGCACACCGGACATGGAAACCAAGACAGCTTGCGCTCTCTCCAACCATCCCTTCCTCCCAAGTCCTGGAAGTGTCTGGGAGGAATCCATGAATCTGAGGGGAGGGCTGGAGTTCCTGCAGAGTGAGGAACACTGTGTCCTCAGAAATATGAGAGGCTAACTATTGATTGGACACTGCTTTTATTTCTAAGCTGGTGGGCCTGGGAATATGACTGACATTTACAGTAGATGAATAGTCTGTGTGTTTGGTGGATGGGTCTTGCAACTTCTATGTAGGTATTTTCTGGGTTGGAGTTCAAGCTTCTTTTATGGGAACACTTCACCTGTTTATTCATGTAGGATTTTGCAACGTGTCACGTGAACTTCAATGTCTGTTCTTTATGATCATGCAAATATTTCTATGAGATAGGGATCTCCTTCACGAAGCCCTTTAATTCCAAAGGAAGCTCTTCTTAACAAATCCTTGGCATGTTTTTCTTAGAAATGAGGAAGATGTTCCACAGCTATTTTTAAATCTTTGGGTTGAGTATGTTCCCAGTGTTTTCATGCCTTTGTCTAATACTGACACGTCTTTGATTTAGTGGGTTTGAACCCTATCTAGGCCATTATCTGTCATTTGACCGCTTGGCCATCAAGTAGATTGCTTTACAATCTGATCTGATTGTTATAGACTACCAGAGTAACCAGGGGAGACCGCAAGCCAGATGGTTCTTAACGGGTTTCATTTTGTCGCTGCTCTAGGCTTACTGTGGCTCCCCATTACCCTTTGGGTTCGCTGAGACTTTGGCCTACACATTTATTCCTCTCCCTTATGCAGGCTCCTCCCTATGTGTACTGCATTTCATGACTCCAGTCCCTGTCTGCTGTGGGGCCTCCACACCGAGGGGAGCTCACAAGGAGAAATGTGCTTCACTTCCCATAGCCAGCACGCTGTGGCAACTAAACACAGACATGTTCGATCAATTTGTAATTAACATACCATTCAATGGCCTGATGGGCATCAGGCATCCTGAAAACCAAAGACAGGAATTGGAATGACCGGTTTCAAGGGTGAAAAGAACAAAAAAAGCTTTCAATAAGGACTGTTCACATTTGTCAGCATTTCTACCTGACATAAGAGAACGGAACAGAAGCAGCCTCATGAAAAACAGCCTGTTCTAAACCACTGAGATATATTAAAATACACACCAGCACAGACGTTCTGTCACTTTAAAAATGTTTTGAATCCCTGATGCCAAGCGGGATGCTGGGGACTTCTTGCAGCCAGCACCAAGTGTTGGGAAAACATAAAAAAACAAAAAACAAAAAAACCTCTCTGTGTTGACTCAGCCAAAATAAACATTTCATTACTCCCATAATAAAGGCAACTTCCTGATTGAGTAGCTGAAATCCCAGGTAGCTAGCGTCCCAGGTTGTCCTGCGTAGGCAATTTTTGGAGACACCTCACAGTCGTGAGCATAATAAAGTATTGAATTCAATGGACTGGAGGGAGGTTGAAGGAGAAAGACAGCACGGGGGCGGGGGTGGTGGTGGTTAGTGTAACGGGCGCTCTCAGGGAATGTGATGGGCTGTTAAACCCAAGGACTAGGCCGCCATGGACTAGGTGCTTACCGACGATACCCAGATGCTTAAAATTAAACTAATTGCTGAAAATGTGAGAAGACTGCGTCCAGTGGACACGCTAAAAAAAAAAAAAAAAAAAAAAGTCAGGCTGGTTTGTAGAATTTTTTAAAAAGAAGGAAGAAAGGAAGGAAGAAGGGAGAGAGGGAAAGAGAGAAAGGGGTGGAAGGAAGAGGAAAGAAGAGACGGAAGGAGGGAGGAAAACAGGGAAAAGCAATGATGTAAGTGGCTTTGTAATCCTTACCTTTCCCCTTCTTGCAAATAGCAATCACCCATACATTCCTCAGATTTTATCTTGTTTCATCCTTATCAGAACCTTGGGATCTTTTTTTTTTTGTAAACAAGGAAGTGAACACACAGAGGTCGAATGACTTGCCCAGGGTGATCTGGCAAACAGGTGAAGGAGTGGGGACGGCAGCCAATCCCTCTAATGATCAAAGCCAAGAGGCCCTGTTGTGTATCACGGAATGGACCCACATGCTTCCTGACTTGGGTCCCTCCCCTCTCATGTTGCTGTTCAAGTCCCCATATGGGATGTTTAGAGAAGATCTTTCCAAAGGCAGAGGCATGGACTTAATGATGCCCAGAGATCCCTGACCACATCACGGTTCACTTATGATTCTAAAACGTATAGTGAGTCTTTCGGGAAGTAGTTCCCTGTGCAGAAAGTTGGGAGGGCTCTGTTTCTTGTCCTTGACCAATTGTTATTCTCAAATGTTGGGAATGGGCATGAAAGAAAAGTAACAGATGTTCACTAAGGGTCTGTCTTCCTAGGGAGATCTCACTGTTTGACAACCAGGGGCCCTCTCCCAGGCTGTGCTGACTCCACATGAAGTCCAGTCATGGACAGAGAGAGCTTTCAATGTAGGTGACTTCTTCCAGAAGTCTGTACCAGAGGCTCCCCATCCCCTAATCTACTGGGCTCCAAACTTGGTTGGCATCTACCCCCTTCAGTCCCTTATGGTAAGCAGGGGATAGAGGCTCTTTGAGTGTGTGGGATGGCTGGGAGGGGTCTTTGGGGTGGGTTTCTCTCTCTCATACTCAGATCATCTCCTGAAGAAAACCTGCTGCCATTTTGACTCTACAGTAATTTAATGTGGTGAAGAGTTGCCGTAGCAACCTGATTTCTCCATCAGGTTGACATAAATTCATGCTTGCCTGGCTTGAAAAGAAAAATTGGACGTTCAGTCTCCACCAGAGAATTTATACATAGAAAGAGACAGTAGCTATGAATCCTGACCTTACTATTATTTTCTAACTTTTTTGTATGGGTTCAAACATACACACAAATAAAGACAGGTCTAACTGAGCCTCATGTGCCTACTGCCAGCTTCAGTAATGATCAGCATATGGCTAATGGTGTTTCATTTCTGTACTCCCTCCTTCTCCAGCCCCCACCCACTGTATTATTTTTACATAAACCCCAGCTACCATATAATTTCATCCACAGATATTTCAGTATAATCTCTAAAAGATAAGGATGCTATTTTTACCAAATGATTCTCACATGAATAATAAATAAAAGAACAAAGGAAAATTTCAGAATATAAATTCTGCCTTTCTCCCAAACCAAATTATTTAAACTGTATCTATTCCCTTTCATTAATATCTCTATCCAGACACTATTTACATTTTGGCTTGAAATACAATAGAACTATGGGGGCACCTGGGTAGCTCAGTCGGTTCAACGGTGGACTCCTGATTTTGGCTCAGTCCATGATCTCGGGGTCCTGGGATTGAGCCCTGCATAGGGCTCCCCACTCAGGGGGAGTCTGTTTCTCTGTCTCTCTCTCCTGCTGTTTCTCCCTGTGCATGTTCACGCACACTCTCTATATTAAATGAATAAATACATCTTTAAAAATATATACATATAATAGAACTATGTAGCAGGCAAAATTCTGAGTACTCTATATGAATTATCTCATTTAATCCTAACAACAACCCTGAGAGGTAGATACTAGTATTATCCTATTTTACAGATGAAGAAGATAAAGCACAGTGACGTTAGTAACTTGGCCGATATCTAGCTCTTAGAATGTGTAAATGAGCAAATATGTTGTTATGTTGTTGTTAGTTCCTAATCAGGGCTCGTCTGACCGTTGAAATGACTGTGTATCAAGCTTACAGTCTGCAGTTTATGAAGCAGTGCCTGCTTTGCATTTTTGCACCTACTCTAAAGACTGGATTTTAAAACCTTCTTGAGCAGAAACAGATCACTATAAGCAGCATACTAGGTGATTTGAGACTTATCCTCAAGATTTATCCACCTATCTTTATCCCCATAAGTATATTTTCAATATATTCTGTGAAATCTCAAGCACTCTTTTTCAATGGAAACTATCCAAGAGGCAGTGCCATGAGGTATCCACTATGTTGGATGATGTCATCCCACCACTCACTGGCTGTGTGACAGGGGGCAAGTAGCTGTTCTTCAGCTCCTGGTGTGAATGAACTCTTGCCCCATCAAAACCTTGCCACATAGTATTCCAATTATCCCTGTATTGGTCTGTTTCCTTAGAGGTTCCTTGAGGCCAGGAGCCAATCGGCCATATGCTGGTTTGGCTGTTTGTTCAGCATTGACACTACTGGACTCAGTAAGTAAGTAAGTAAGTACTCAGTAAGTAAGGTTTTCCAGCTCTTGTAATTCTCTGAGTTCTTTTTATTTTTCTTTCAAATCAAGAAAATAATGATGTCTCCTGCAGTGACTAAAATTCAGAATAAATAAAAGCAACTCTGTAATTCAGAGAAAATACAGATCTTTAAATGAAGGGGAAAGATGTTCCTGTTTGATTTTCTACTCTGTCTGCCCACATGGACTTTATTCAATGTACCATTTTCTGGTGCCTTTACAGACATAGTTGGTCTTTGGAGTTTATTGTAGGGAAAAGTAACAGCATATTATCTGAAGTTTAACATTTAATATTTTAATATTTAAGATTCTTAAGTTGAATTGTCATTTTAGTTATTCTAGGTTTGTAAGAGGTAGGCAAATATGCAGAACAAGAACTGAAAAGGTACAATTAAAAACATTAATCGAATGTTCATGCATTTCCAAGTTATCCCAAAATATTTTCCTCATATTTAATAATACAGTAAGAAGATCATCCAAATTTTCTGAGACTGTTCTGGTTTTAAATATTTGCCATATTGTTCCCACATGTATTTTCCAGATCAGATGCCAGATTTTGGGTTAGAAAATATGATTACTGTACACAATTAGCTATTAACAATATTAAACTTGTGCATTGGCTTGACATTTGTCCTTCTTACACAAGCTTGTGCTTCTTTCTGTATTTTATTCCAGGTGACAACAAATGCTAGAAGTATCTCCTATGACGTGTGCTGGAATTAGATGGAAAATGAATTTCTTGAGAGCGCAACCATGTAGTTAATGCAGTTCAAGCTGTTTCCTGAGAAACAGAAATAATCCTAAGCAAGCACTAATATCAAAAATTTGGAATTCTGCTAATGTGCTCTGCCCTTTTTGCTTAATATAAAAATGTAGGAAACAATTTAACATATATGCCACACTTAACATATATGCCACTCATCCCTATTTTCTGCATTTTTGTCAAGGAAGATTCTATAAATGGTATTTTTAATACTGGAAGGTGTGTGTATTGGTGCAGCTCAAAACGTAGGGATCTGAAATTCCAGTTTTGCTAACTGAATTCTTTGCTGCCATTAAGAAATTGTTTAATCGGGTGTGGCTCACTTTAACTTGTCAAAAATGGGATAATATAGGAGTGTTCCTCATTGGAAAGGGGAACGAAGCATCACAAAAGTAAATGCGTAGGCATACAGACATGTGTCTATGCTGTGATTCAGCATTCAACAAATATTTCATAAGTATTTACTCTTCTGCCTAAAAAATAGCCGTGGATGTGATTCCAGATTTGGGGGTCCTTCACTTCCTAAACCCATAGTCCTTGATTCGCTCTGGAGTCCTTTCTTAACTCAAGGGAAAAAAAAAACGGGCAACTATAAAATACATATGGTGAGTGCATAAGAAGGTTTGGGCATGGTAGAAGTCAGAGTGATGGCCTCATGAGTGAGCAGGAGGGGAAGGTTGTCTGCTTCACCCTCACAGGCCTGTAGGATGTATTGATGCCAACAAGCTTGAGGACAGAATGCAACACTCTCCCTGAATCTCCTGCACTCCCAAAGAGCTCTCCTGAGCTCTCCCCATGCTGGAAAGGCTCTGGCTCTCAACGCAGACCAGGAGCTTTCCCACAAGGCACAACCTCCCACCAGCCTTTGGTCCCAGACCTCTTCTCGGCTGGATGAAGAGCTGGAAGGGATGTTGGCCAAAGGTAACTTTCTGCCAAATTTAAAGTGACCCTTTGTCAGAAACAAAATTTAAAATTATGCTCCCTCTTGCAGTGGAATTTTACTGTGCTAGTTTCCGAGAAGCAGAGTTTACACGTGGGTTTAACTAAGCTCATGACGTTAGAGCAAGTCATTGACATGAGACTGGTCTCATGTTCACCCTGATGGAAAAGCCAACGAAACCACAAGTCAGAAAGTGTTGCCTTCATCATGGAGGAAGAATGCCTTTTGTTGCTGCCGCCATTATAGGTCAGGAGAAACACAGATGCAGGTCTCAATTTTACCTAACAAACAACACCCAAAACTTTATATTGGTTTTTATTGATGCAAAATTATGGTTCCTGAAATAAGGGCCTTTCCTTCTGTTATCGTTCATTTTAAATGCAGGGATAATTCTCTGGACAATAGCATATTCTGTGATGGCTTGTTGGAAGAACTTGACCTTGAGAAGTAAAGTAACCCAAGACATACCAACTTACTCTAAAAAAAACCTTGGCCCGAAAGCACGAAAGAATTAAGTGAGTTATCAGTAATAGCTAAATGTATTGAGACTGGTACTTTGCAGGTACTATGCTAAGGACATTGCATAAATTACCTGATTGAATCTTCATAACAAGTAGGAAAAGTACTAGTGTGGTATCCAGTTGGAGGTATGACCTTGCCAAGGTCAAGCAGGTAGCAAGAGGGAAAGTCTGGCAGGATTAAAATTCCCCCTGTCACCTTAATGCCCAGGCCATGCCACACTACCTCTTGGAAGCTACGAATTATTCTCTCCTTCAACATCCACTCCAATTAGGCCACTTGAGTCAGCGAGAGTGATTTCTTTGTTCATAGCATTATGCTCATATTTTGGTTAATAGTGTGCCAAGAAGAATAAACAAAGGAATTGGTAGGAGTGAAATGTACTTATTATAATCCATTTTCATGATTCTTAAGACTCCTTGAGAAATTTTATAATAGCTAAACATTTTAAGCTAAATAAAGGAACTAACTATAACGCTGTACATCCTTTATTTTAAGAATGGAATATAAGTTCAATTTAGTCATAAAATGACTTTCTGCAAAGTGAATGCTATTTTCCCATGGAAAACTGTAAGTCTATTTTTTACAGGAAATTATCCCAACCTAAAAGGATTAAGAGTACAGCAATGATCATATAGAACACCCTAGAATATCTTGTAGCAGTCTTTCATGTTTCCAAGTCAGGTATCACCTCTCCACCCCATTCTCCTACTGTTACATGTTCTCTTTTTGTAGGTCATAGGGATTTCACCCAGGAGATTGGTTGACTTCTCAAATTCTTGTTTTCCTTTGGATTAAACATTGTACCTTCTAGAGCTGGGAATTGCTTGTGACAAGTGACACCCATTAGCCTGTCTTCTGTCCATCCCTTCTTTGGAAACATTGCCCCTCATTCCTACGGCCACAGGGATGCGCTCTCAGCACCCCACATAACCCGTTATGGCCGCTCCCACCTACCTCCCATCCTCTGAACCTTATAACCATCTGTAGACTGGACATGTCCATTTGCATGTCCCCTGAATATCTCAAACTCTTGTATCTGAGATCAAATAAGACACCTTCCTCCCCAAATCTGCCTTTTCTCCATGATTCCCTCTCAGTCAATGGCTCCACCATATGGAAACTTGGGATCTTCCTTCACTCTCTCCTCTCCCTTATTCCTCACAGCCAGTTGGTAGCCAGCCTTTGCTTCTTCTTCCTCTGGAACCAAATCCCTTCTCTCCATCCACAGTCCATTCTCAGCTTGGCTCTCATGTTCCTCGCCTGGATCAATGCCATGGTTTTTCCTCAACACCCACACCAGGCATCTTCTCTGGGAGATTTTTCTCACCTATCTGTACCCCTCCATGTGCTAGATGCCCCATCTGTTCACATAGAACCTCCTGCATCTCTATCACAACACTTGTCCTGGGAACCCTAATCTATATTTAATTTTGTATCTTTCCCAGTGCACCATAAGCATCTTGAAGGTGGGGACTGTATCGGATTTATGAATAACTCCAGCTCCAAACAGCGTCAGGCACTTGCTTGCTACTCGCTGATGTCTGTTGAGTAAATGGAGGAGACTTTACAGTTGGTCCAGTGTTCAGTGTTCCTGGGGGAATCTTATGGGGATCTATGCGTGATTACACAGCTTATCCACCTGGGGCTTGGATAGGCTGGCTAGGAGTTATGTTTCCTTTGCGTTCCTAACTCTTTTGTGACAATGAACAAGAACATAGCAACATCAACAGCAGTCAGCCCAGTGTCATAGGCCAGAAATAAGTGCTTCTGAAATTAAAATAGATGGGACAAAAGGGACACAAATTTAGGGATTGTTTTTAGGCTCCGTGAAGTAACACATCTGTTTTCTACCTTACTGAAAACCAGCATATGATATACTACCTGACTACAGCAGCTAGCTGAAACTTAATAACAACAAAAACAATGATATTTATCCTTTCCCCAATGCTTCTTACATGCTTCCCATTCTGAGTGTTATGTATGTCTCATTTAATCTACACAATTTTACAAAGTTAAGAATTATCCCCATTTTGCAATTGAGGGCACAGAGTTAAGTGACATGCTTAAAGTCATCTGCAAGCCCGTGGGGGCACCAGATAGGGCCCCGGCTAATTTCAGGGGCCACATTTGAGGGCCACACACGAGTGTGTCCTGAACCAAGGCATGGCATGACTTGTCAGGCTTCACTCAGCTGAGTCCTCAGCCGGTGAGTGACAGTGGCTGAAATACGAGGCGTGAGCATGTTGAAAAACAAAGATTTTTGTTTCTGACATCCTTTAGATTTAGATACGTCACAGTGTATCTAAATTCAGGAAAATAATTTAAAATGCACATGCTAGCTTCTTTAACCATTTTATCTTTTCTCAGCTCTAATTAAAGTAGACTTCATTAGAAAGGCATTCCTCCTAAAAAAATTCATATTCTCCCCCTCAGAATTATCTTTCTGGATGGTATTTCTTCATATTATGTGGCTTGAGTAGGGATCGAGATTTTCTTAATAATGTGTGCAAAATATATTTAAATAATTACACAGATTTTAAAATCTTCCTTTGTTGTGGTAAAAGAATGAAAATCATCTGCTTGCTGCTACCCACACTTTTTGAACAGTCTTCTACCCTCATTGACTTGGTTTTTACTTGTGGACTGGGAAAGATAATGTGAATTGTGTTGGCACAAAATGGCCTGACCTTAAAAAGCCAAAAATTTCTTCCTAGAGGCGGGGCCTGGAATTATTGACAGAAGTGTCCTCAGACATGATCTGCTTCCACTGAATGTGGTCAGAAGTTCTCCACACCACTGGGCAAATTTGTGGGTTTCTTAAAAATAGTTGTGCATGAATGGTGAATGGTGAAGAGGAGAAGCGTGACTTTAAATTTTACATTTTCTCTCTGATGTCCACTACTCTGTATTACTAACCATGAAAATGTGATCCACTGAGCCTCTTAGCATGAAACCCCACAGAAATGAGGGGAAGTTGGATTCTATTAGTTGAATACTTTACTTACTGATTAAAAATATATGTGTTTGCATCAAATTCTAGGGGATAGAATCCCTGTTCAAATGATGTAAGACTTTTTTTTTTCCCCCTATTTCCTAACATCACTTAAAAATATACCTTTGGGGGTTATAGCATATGTCAAATTCTCAAGGACTTAAGAAAATGTGGAACAATTTTTTTACAATTAGGAGAATCAGCGATCTATGACAAAATTACTGAAAAACAACTCCCCAAAGAGATGTGTGTGAATGAGTGCATTAGTTATTGCTTTAATATTAAGAACTTCAAAATGAGGAAACTGTTTTTAAAATTGCTAAGCCACCCCAATAAGCTTCCCAGAGTGACTCATCCCCCAATTTGTCTGAGTTCTTAAGGAGCATGCCCGGACTATACTCTCCACAGAGAAGAAAATGTTCTCGAGTAGGGAATAATCAGTAGCTTAAATTGTGTCCAGAAGAAGATGAGTGAGCTAATTGATCAACAACACATTAAAATAACATTAGGCTAATAGCTCTTTAACACGCTTTGGAACTGAAAATTTTAAAATATTAAGTTTGGAGATGAAAGGTTGTGGGAAAATTTTTAGTAAATTGTGTACATATGTGGGAGAAGCTACACAAATACATCTGCAACATTTGTGTGACAATATTTCCAATATAAGATTTGATGTTTACTATGCAAAGGTGGATTGTATTAGGTGTATGCAATTGTTGAAACGCAAAAAACCCATAATGTGAGGTCCCTGCCTTCACTATGGGTAAATTATACCTCAGTTGAACAAATCTTCAAACTTTCAAGGTCACCAAAAACAAGTCTGAGAAACCGTCACTGCCTAAGGAGACATGAGGACTAATGTAAAGTGATATCCTGGATTGGGATCGAAGAACAGAAAAAGGAATATTTTAAAAATGAATAAAATCCAAATGAAATATGGCATTTAGTTAACAACGTTTCAGTATTGGCTCATTAGTTGTTACAAATGTACCACACTAACCTGAGATGTTACCAATAGGAGAACTGGAGGCTGAGTGTAGGAAAACTGGTACTTTTCTGCAAGCCTTAAACTATTCTAAAATTTTAAAAGCTTATTTTGAAAAATATAAACAAGCAGGATAAGGGGGTGGGGAATGGATAATATAGCAGTTACCCAAGACACTACTGCAAGTCAAGAAAATGAAAAAGAAAATATTGGTATACATGATCTATTTCAAGCAATAAGTGTAAACAAAGAGCAAGTGTTTTATCTACTGGAAATTAGCATGGACTAGATTACCCTTCTATCAGATCGACTCTCCCCTGATAAAACTGAAGGTTGCCATCATTACATTGTTTTCAAAGCTGGGCTCACGTTAAAAAGGGCTTTACACACATACATGGCAATGGACTGAAAAAACAGTACAGCTCTTTTATATTTGAGGCAGCATATTCCTCATGGTGCATTATCTAGTGCCACCGTTCCGCCCTGTTTCACTCCACCATCCGTGAGTGACACACGTTCTTTCTATGGATAAACAGCAAAAAATTATTTCGTGCCTGACAAAAAGGTTTTCTTCTCAGGTGCGTATATAGAGGGAGAGTGTGTGTGTAGAGAGAGATGGGTAAAGAAAACTCGCTTACAATGCCAACTCTGTCTCTTTGTGAAATATGCCTTTATGCTATAATCCATAATCATCATAATTAAATCCTGTCGATTCCTCTTTCCATAAACGGGGAGTCTGCCTCATCGTTTACCGGTATCAGGGCCAGCCGGCCCTCGCAGCGGCTCGGATGGGCCGAGCACCACCGTGGAGCGGTGTCTGGCGCCGCCGCATCTGGGCCCGGGTGCCAGAGGCAGGTGCCCACGCGACGGAGCGGGGTCCTGCGGGGGAGCGCGCAGCTCCATCGGGAACACGCCGTGCGACGACAAATTCCTCTCCCTTCAGTTAACAGTTCTGGGACAGAGGCTGGTGGAGAGGCCCCGAGCCGACGTAGACCGAGATGAAGATGAGGAAGACCAGCAGTAAGAAGAGGCTGGCTGCCGCGGCGGCCACAGCGAAGAGCTCCATTCGCAGCGCAGCCTCCGGCCGCCGGGACTCGCCGGCTGCCTCGAGGCGCCGCGTTGCCATGGGAACCGCGGCGGCGCCCCCGCGGAACCCCGCGTTTATGACGCGAGAATGAACCCGCTCCGCAGCCTCCCCCAGCCCCGGGGCGGAGAGAGGCGCTAACCCCCGCCCCCAGCACCCGTGCGGGAAAGCAGGAATCGGACAACGGCTATACACGTGGCAAACGCTCGGTAAGCCGTGCCGGGGGGGGGGGGGGGCGGGAGCCGGCTCTGGGAACCCCGAAGTCGGGTGCGCAGCCCCGGGTGGAGGCCAGTACCGGACCGGCCCGCGCAGCCCCTCCTTTCCCGCCGCTCCCGCTCGGGCCCCCGGCATGGGGCGCGACGCGGGGCGCAGAGAGCTCCTCCCGCCGTCCCGGGCTTCGCCGACGCCCTTGGACCCTGCTGGGACCGTCGCCCGGAGGAAGCTGGAGGTCCGACGTGCGCGTTTCTGCAGAACCTCCCCGAAGCGAGGGCCGCATTTAATCCCTCGCCCCTGCCCTGCAGGCTCTTAAAGTGGAGGGAGGGAGCATCAACGACATCTACCCCGAGTCCTAATTATCGGAACATTTCCTAACACGCCGTCTGTCCCCGGAGCGAGAAACATATTGCAGGAAGGCAATGTTTGGGTAATTAATAAAGAGACAATAACGGGGCTTCCGAAACGCTAGCCGCCCTGGGCCGGGCCGTAGGCCCTGCGAGTTTGCTCGGCCGCGCTCAGCCGCCTTCAGGGCGCACGGACAGCGGTTCCCGCAGGGCTCGTCCGCCTCCCGGCCTTTCACCGCTCCTCTAATTAGCAGAAACGCAAAAGGCGAACGATTCCCATTTTACCCACTCCACTTTCTCCTCCTGGGTCACTGGTGAGGTCCCAGGCTCGGAGACGCCGGGGCTGTGCTCCTGGGCCTGAAAAGTCTGCCCCCAGGGAGCGAAGTCCTGTCGCTCCCAGCTATAAATATTAATAAGCTGAGAGGCTCGGCATAATTATCTCCTTTTAATTGCAACTCAACCAAAAATCCATCCCGCTGCCACTCAGGCCCCCCTAAATCGGGATTGCTGGGTTTCCATGTCAAGAGATTCCCTTGGCTCCAAGCAGTTCTTTGTATCCGCCGCCCAACATGGAAACCATATGCTGCGCCTCTCCGCGAGTTAAAATCACCCTCGGAGAGATTCGAGCTGACGCCCTTTGGCTTTTCATCGGTCGCTTGCCCCCCTGGCCGCCTCGTGTCCCCTAGGTCTCCCCCCGCCACCAGGGGCCCCCCCTCTATTCGTTCCAGACCTCCTGTTACGGAAGCAATCGTCTGAGGAGCTCGGCACTGAGGAGTGGCCCCTGGAGGGGTGGGATTCACCCGGTTTTGATCCGGAGGCACCTGTGTCGGCCCGGGGGACTGAGGCCTGCGGGTTGCAGAAGGCCTCGGCCCCGTCGCGCCCGGGCAAGCAGCCCTAGGGGCTCCACGGCGGCCGGGGCGCTCCGGCCCGCAGTTCTGGCCTACCCGGTGCCCCTCCATGTTAGGGTCCCTCCGCCCCACCTCTCCTCCCTCCAGCTACTTCCCCGAGGACTGCACCCTCTGTCCCCGGGCTGCCCTTCGCACGCTGAAGAGGAGGAGGCCAGTTCCGAGGGGGCAGCTGCTCAGGCCGCGCTCTCCCGGGGATGGAGGCTGAGGTGGGGGTTCGTGGGCTGGTGCCATTCACTGCGCTTTCTCCCCACGAGGTCCAAAAGCTGAGAGCCGGGGCGGGGGGGGGGGGCTGCTGCGAGAGCTGCTCCCGGTAACTAGGCCTTCCCCGGCCGCAGGGTCGCGGGCGGGTGGGCGCTGGGAGGCCCTTGGAAAGGGCCAGGGTGCGGGCTCCTGGCCTCCCGACCCGCAGGCTTCAGTAGCTCAGGCCCAGACTCCCGCCCGCACCTCCACCGGGTGTCCCCAGGGCTTTTTCGGAGCCTAGAAGTCTCTCGGCGCTCCCTGGAGGAGGCTTTGCGGAGCCCAGGTACCCGGGACTCAGGAGGAGGCTCAGCTGAGCTCGTCCAGGCAAAGCAGCGGACGCGAAGAGCCCTATAGGGAGGACACACCGTCCGCGGGCTCCTTGAGAAGGCCCCGCTTTCTGTGCACCAATCTGGTCGCTCTTAATAAGCAAACATCGTAGGCCAAGAGGAGCTGCCGAATTATTTCTTGCCCACTTACTTCTGTTGGAGTTTTGTGCCAACAGACAACTGCTCCACGCAGAGAGGTGCTGGTTTGTCCACTCTCCAGGGATTATGACGATATCATTTAAAAATATTAATGTCCCTTTACTTGATGCATTCCCATTTAAAGTGCATCGGGAGGAAAATTTGAAATGCAAAATAAGAATTTATTTAAGATCCCCACAGCAGTTAAATTAGTACCCATTATATTTCAGTTAAAAATACAGATCCATCAGGAAGGCCCAATTAAGACACTCTGGGCTCTGGAAGCTGAAATGTCAATTATCAGACTATGGTGGTGACAGAACTGTCCGCTGAAATGACAAAAACAAATCCACCTCCGAGTCGGATACTTGCACTGTAGCCATGAGAACCCTAGGCAGTTTCTACAACTCTCCTGCTGACCAAATGGAAGTTTTCTGTAAAATTAGCATCGGTTCCACACTCTGGCAGCAAATGCTTAAGTGGGTCCCAGAGCTGGGGCGGCCCAATTTGGTGTTCAGGCTAGGAGGTCAGTGCTCCCACCATGCGGCACCCAGGTCACCTGTGTGGGAAAGCAGGCTGCAGCCTGTCGCCCAGGAGGAGGGGGTGGGGAAGGCAGCAAGACCCGCGGGCGGCGGTGGCAGTGGTGGGCATTTGGACTGGTGTGGGTTTTTTTTATTTTATTTTATTATTTTATTTTTTTTGTTTTGCTATTCCTGCAGCCAGCAGGTGTTGAGTAATGTTAAAAGACCCAGAACTACGGCAGACCAGTGGGGTTGGCCTTCTCTAAAGGGAAATTCAGTTTGAGCGGCCTGGTTAATAATCAGGCCTAGAGCCTACATGGAGTAATGTGTGCTTTATTCCACTTTCCTTTCTTCTGTGGTGGGTGGAGGCAGGCAGTGGTGGGAACGTGGGCAGATACAAAGGCCTCCTGTCCTTTGGAGCACAGGAAGGCATCTGGAAATCTGTTAGTGGGAGTATTTCTCCGATTGTCTTAGGAACTCTTTCATCTCAAGCAAGAAGGGTTTCACAAGGCCTTTGGAAATCGTTCTTTGCTCCTGACAGCGTTGGGATCTCTCTCCCGCTCACCCCCTTCACACACGCACACTCACAAATCTGTCCTTTTTGTATTTTGTGTGCATCTTTTTAGCCTGATAAAGATCAAAGCCACGTACCAAATTGTCTCTCTCAAACCCCACACATGGCTCTACGTCCTCCTGGCAGTAAAAGTCTGGAAGCTGTTTTTGGGTCCTGCTCACTCAGCCTCACCGTGCTCCGCCCCAAATGATGCAATGCTAGGACAGGACCCAGAAAAGCTGCTGGGTCTGTCACTGGCCGGCTGAGGCTGGCCTGGAGGTGCCAGACAGGACCAGACCAGAGGCTTGTTGAGTGAGCTTCCCGCAGCTCCTGGAACTTTGACAGGAATCACAACGTAACACCTTCCATTTTTATCAGACTAAAATTAGGGCTAGTTTCTTCTAACAACTTATTTTCTGCATTTATAGATGAAGAAACTGAAATCTGGAGAGGTTAAGTGAAGGCCACCAGGAGAGAATGAGGCATCTTGTGAGTCTTCTTGCTAGCACACCTGTCACTTTAAGGTCAGCAGTAGACTTGATGAGCTCTAATTGGTATTTAACCCAGAATTCCCATCGCTTCTCCACTCCGTTGGGCAGGAGCTGGGTACAACCCATCTCTCAGCGGCAGAGACACGAGTGCGTGCCTAACAAGAAACCGGGGACAGTCCAGGCAACAGAGCCAAAAACACAAGTGGGAGCCAGGCCTTTCCGTAGGACAAAGCCTTCTCGCCGGCGGATGTTATAAAAGTAAGTGACGCCTCTCTTTCCAAAGGTGGAGGCAGAGCAAGGGATGTCCCCCCATGGTGATCAGTCCCTATAATTCTCCCCTTCCTTCCCTTCCACTCTGGCTTGACTCACTGGCCCAGGCCGCCAGCCGTGATTAGCAGGGCAGGCCATGGTCTGGGACAGGTTTTTTCCTTCTCAGAAGTTGCAGGGGGTGATGTTTATTAGCCCTAGACGCTCACCAACCTCAGACCTGTAATGCCTCCTGAATTTGATGTACCATAGACTCCGGACACACCTGTCACTCGCGGCCATGATGACCAATCAAAGCTCCACCTCTCACCTGGTAAGGTCTCGGGAAGATGAGCAAGAATTGAAGGTAGGCTTTCTCGCGTTCACTTGGATTTTCGTATTTGCTACTTTGAGTTGCTCATGTCCTCAGCCTAGAAAAGTGGCCTAGAAAATGCTGGAGTGAGGTGAGAAGCAGTATCAGAGGAGAGAGGACAGCATCTTTGATGAGTAGGGCTGGGGCTATTCGTTTGAGGATTTAAAGATTGTTGTAAACTAATTATGAAAATTAGTACTCAGCTGGTATTCATCAAAGCGGTGGGTCTGATTGGTAAAGGTGGCTGACCTTGATGGGCACTTACTATGTACCTGGCACTGTGCTAAGCCCTTGACCCGTGTGGACTCAGTCCATCTCTGAGGCAACACTGTGGGGGTGTGACTGTGACTCTACTCACTTTACAGGTAAGGCCACTGAGACCTAGAGATGTTCTGTAACAGCGCTGGCAAGTAGCGGAGTCAGGATTTCACTGAATTGTGTTCACCTGTGAGCTAGCACGAGCCGTCATCAGTCCAGCAGGTGAAGCTGGTTTCACTGAGGTTGTGGGCGCTGAAGTCGAGCGGCTTCTCTTGGGGAAAGGGAGTCTTCACTGTCGTAGCAAGAACACAGATTTCAAGTTGTTTTCTCCTCTCCGCTTTCCTTCTCCACGCACCAGCCCCCCCGCCCCATGTTAGGACTGAGATTCCTGTGGTTGAGCCTGGAGAAAGGTGGCAAGTGGTTAGAAATGGAAAGATTCGCTGCCTTGAGTTCCCCCTTGTAACCTGTGTCCCACAGAGCTCTGAATCCGGCCGGGCTGAGGTGTCCAAAGAAAACAGCTATTATTAGTGGCTGGACATTCCATGTGGCTTGTGTCAATGACAGTAACACCTTTTACACAGATCACACTTATTTACAGTCTACAAACCATATTCACTCGTGGCGTCTCGTTTTGGACATTTCTTCTTTGCGCTTGGGCCCTTAACTCTAACTGTGGAATGAAAGGCTGTGTCCCTTGTTAAAAAGATTCCTGGCTATGGGACTCCTGGGTGGCTCAGTGAGTTAAAGCCTCTGCCTTTGGCTCGGGTCCTGATCCCAGGGTCCTGGGATGGAGCCCCGCATTGGGCTCTCTGCTCAGCGGGGATCCTGCTTCCCTTCCTCTCTCTGCCTGCTTGTGATCTCTGTCTGTTAAATAAATAAATAAAATCTTAAAAAAAAAAAATAAAAAAGATTCCTGACTAGGCCAGCCTGGACCGCAGAGAACCGAGTGACTTAGCGTGCCCTCTGACGGAGGCAAATGTCAGTGTGCAGCCCTCAGGGTCAGAAGGAGGTGGTTTTACCCAGACATTGTGTTGCAAGGTTTCCCTTTACTTCAGCCTGCACCATTGGCTCACATTTCAGGTTGGTCTGCTTCCATTGTTTCTGTCCCGGCCCCCAGATCAGAGTTTGGAAACCCCACTACCCAGCCTTTTCCGTCCTGACAATTCATTGTGACATTCAGGCATGACACCCAATCTAGGATGTCAGAGTAATTGCTCCAGAAAGGGGATGTGTGTTACAGGCATTCCAGCCATCCTCATTCTCTTCCTCCTTTTTCCCCCTTTGGCAAGTTAGAAAGTGGGACGGTCTTCATTTAAGTAGAAGAATCAAGTTCGAGTCACATGTACCTATACCCTTTGTGGTCGCTTCCCTTCCATCACCTCTATTAGGAATACTTCTAGCTGTGATACATACACACACACACACACACAGGAATATGACTCAGCCTTCAAAAAAAGAAATCTTGCCATTTGCAACAACATGGAAGGAACAACATGCTAAGTGAAAGCAGTCACAAAAGACAAATACCACCTGATTTCACTCATATGTGGAATTTAAGGCAGAAAAGAGATGGCCATAGGGAAGGGGGAAAAGAAAAAAGGAGAGGGAAATAAATCATAAGAGACTCTTAATAATAGAGAACAAACAGAGATGTTGGAGGGAGGTGGGTGGGAATGGGCTAGGAGGGGGATGGGTATTAAGGAGGGCAGTTGGGTGTTGTATGTAATTGATGAATCACTGAATTCTTCAGAAACTGATACTGTATGTTAACTATCTAAAATTTAAATTAAAAAAAAAGGGGGGGGAATTCGTTTAGCTTTGTGATCTCTTTTGTGCAGGGCTGGGACTAGGGTGAGGTGAATGAGGTATTTGCCTTGTGCCTAAGATTAAAGACGGTGCCAAAAAACTCAGCAATCGAGAAATATTTTACTGTAGTATTTTTAAAAATCAAAATTAACACCAAAAAAAGTAACGATGAATACATAATCCAAATTTTAAATAAGAAACAGTATTACTGACATTTCCTTTTGCCTCAAGCTACAGTATGGCTTGTCACTACTTTCTTATTTATCTTAAATCGGAGGAAATGAGGAGGCAGCAGGAATAAAGCCAACCAAAATTGTTGTAATAAACCAGAGAAAGTAGACATGAACAAAATGAAACCAAAAGTAAAATCATGCGTTGAAAATCTTTAATGAGCGAATGAGAGGAGTGGCCAAATTAATACCCAAATAGCTTTTTGTCAATGGCAAGTAAACCTTATAAAGAACTGTTCTACTCTTAAGTTATTATTTTATTTTCAGTAATTATTGAAAACTTTGCCGTAGTTCAAAGTGTTTTTAGAGGCCTGTTTGTTTCCCCTAGCACTCTGTTTTTGTTTCTGCTTTTGTAACAATACTTTGTCTTTAGAGTGCTGCTGCTTTTTCAGAGCATTTTGGTATTGCAAATTTATTTCACTTATTCTTCTCACATTGAAAGCGTTAGATAAGGTATGTTATCCTTTCTTACAAAATGAATTGATGGGATTGTGGAAGAAAAGGAAGAGTTATTTTCTGAATTCCAGGCACTGAACTAAGTGCTCTACGTGTTTTATTTATTTCCCAGATACTTCTGGGTTATGGATATGATCAGCTCCTTTTTATAGGTCAAGAAACTGAAATCCAGGAGGATTGATTAATTAGCTAGTAAAAATCTCAGGGTATTTATTTCCTTAAAATATTATATCATTGTTCTCATGCTTTGGTTGTTAGTAAAACTAAAAAGGAAAAGGCTAATTAGATTGCGAAGTTCTATTCTAGCTCCAAAAAATGTTTTATGCCTCCATACCTGGTCAAAGCAACTCCAAGATTTTCTCTTTGCTTTTTCTGAGCAGTTTATAATAAGTACCTAAGCCAGAATGCGTCAACTTTGAAAGGGCTAGTTTGATAGAACTGAAGTGTCTTTTAATGTAGAAATATTTTGAATTAAGCAGATATAAATGATGGGGAAAATAACTTACTCTTTTTTCCTCACTATGCAGTGCATTTATTTGGTTTATTAAATACATCGACCACCATGTTAAAGTGTGGAATCATTCTCGTGTGGCCTAATTTTAGTACATTACTTAATTTTTATAAATAGAAGTATAATAACATTAGAATAACGCTTAATGGACCACAACCCCCCCACCTTCATACAACTGTTTTTATTTTTGAGACATCCATTCGCATGAATAGTTTCAGTAAGAGGAAGCATATTATTTTATACTTAACATATAATCGTATAAACATCCCATGATTTCAATAGACTTTGTATGACTGTGCGAGTCATTTTACTGATTTACTGCAATATAGTAAATCGTGCATCTGAAAATGAAAAATTAAGTTGTTTCAGTTTTATGTTTTGCACTTTAATTGATAATGATATTGAAGTCTGCCACTTACTAAACACTCACCCTGTGCCGGGAACTGTTAGGCACTTTTTTTTTTTTTTTTAAGATTTATTTATCTGACAGAGAGAGAGAGAGAGAGATCACAAGGAGGCAGAGAGGCAGTTAGAGAGGGGGAAGCAGGCTCCCTGCTGAGCAGAGAGCCTGATGCAGGGCTCTGTCCCCGGACCCTGAGATCATGACCTGAGCTGAAGGCAGAGGCTTAACCACTGAGCCACCAGGTGCCCCTTAGGCACTTTTAAAGTGTATATGATTTCATGGGGTGCCTGGGTGGCTCAGTCGGTTGACTACCTGCCTTCATCTCCGGGAATGAAGCCCTGTCTGTGGTTCTCTGCTCAGTGGGGAGCCGGCTTTTCCCTTTCCCTCTCTCTCAAATAAAGAGACAAAATCTTTTTTTTTTTTTTTTAAGTGTATATGATTTCGCTTAAGCCTCATCCAGAAGCCCTAGAAAGTAGATTTTAATAATCTCATTTTGCAATCTTGGGAACTGAGGCATGGCTTGGGGTGGCAGACATAGGAGGGTGACAGTTGCTCTGCTCCCCATGTGCTCTCAGTCACCATCCCAGAGAAGGTACCACACCCCTACCTTTAGTCCTTTATTATTCAACTTCCAGGGAAGAAAAAAATCTTTAGGATTCTTTTTTTTTTTTTTTAAAGATTTTATTTATTTATTTGACAGAGATTACAAGTCGGCAGAGAGGCAGGCAGAGAGAGAGGGGAAAGCGGGCTCCCTGCTGAGCAGAGAGCCCGATGTGGGGCTCGATCCCAGAACTTGGGACCACGACCCGAGCTGAAGGCAGAGGCTTTAACCCACTGAGCCACCCAGGCGCCCCGATCTTTAGGATTCGTCCTACGCCCAGCCCTATGCTTTCTGCAGGGGTTGCAATCGTGTATCGTCTTTCTACCTGTGAAAAAGAGAACCAGTCTTGCTTTCTACCTTAGTAACAATGGGTGTTGCTACTTTAAAGAACTGATACTCGGGCAGGTATAGCAGTGACAGCTGTGGAGGGGGTGCTCTAATGTCTGTTTCTTCCATTACAAGTGAGGACATCTTTTTCAGATGTTTGCAAACGTGTCTTCCCTCTTATGTGTGAATTGTGGTTAATATATTTTGCCCATGTAGCTATTGGTGTCAAAATTTTTCTCATGAATTTGATCTTTGCATTTTAGACGTAAAAATTCTTGTCTTTCATGGCCGATCCAAATATCCTCGTGGCATGTGGTGGACCTTAGAATGTTTTGTAGGCTGCATGAAAAAGAAAAATAGTTTCACATGTTAGATGATTTTGCAGCACGGCCAGATGACGCGGTGGTAATTTGATTATACAGTATTATTTATCAAAACTAACTGAAGTTGATCATTTGATGTTAATTAGGGGTGAATTTCCTCAACTCTAACAAGGCAAGCTCAAGCTTAGGTGGACTAGGACTGTATTTCTGCCATTTGCTATCACTGAAGTCGGAGACATAAATAGAATCATGTCACTAAAGTGAGCTTATGTAGCCTGTATGTTTTTCTTGAAAAATAGTAACTTACATACATTTTAGCAGAAACTGGCATAGGCGGCTCTCTTTAGGTTTTTAGGTTTTTAGCTATAAAAACATTTTAAAGCAAAGAATAGAAACAATATCTCATTCAGATATTCCGATATCACTGCCCTTCCGTGAGGAATCCGGAAGGGCAGATTATGTTCACTCGATTTACTCTTCACTTTTCTCTTCCTGTACTTTCCCAAAAGGAAAAGAAAAATTTTTTTTGTCATCTTCCTAGGTAGTCTGCCAGGTAGCCTCTGGGGACTGCACATGTATATTCTCCCCTAATTATGAAGGTTTTTGGAGGTGGAAATACCATGTGCATCTGAGATGTTTTTTCCTAACTTATGGTATAAACTCTGACTCTGTACCTTAAAGTTATGCATTTTAGCATGTACACCACACACGCGCGCACACACACGTGCACACACACGTTAAATCCTTCAAAACTCATTCATAGGGGTTTTTCCTTTCCTTTCCTTTTCTTTTCTAATTTGTCCACAGGTAGTTACCAAAGACCAGAAAACATCCCCATCAGGTGGAGAGAAGTGGCGTGATTAGAAGGTGGTTCTCTCCCCTGCTCCGTCTCCTCTCCCTCCCTGTCCCCCAGGCGGTGTCCCTGCTGCGGAAGGGTCCACCGCTAGATTGTTCTGAGTCTCCCACGTCCCCGGGAGCAAGACGAGTAGCTGGGCTGCAGCCATGGCAAACCGGTGCTTTGTGTAGAGTCAGACAATCCCTCACTTCTTCCTTTTGGTTGTAGGAGAATATATGTTTTTGGCCATCTTGAAAGTTCCTTTGCCGCAGATACGCAGAGAACAAATCTAAGTAGAGAAAGAAGTCAGGAAAATAAAACTGAGGTGCTGGGCGCTCACGGCCCTGTGGTCCTAATCGCCGCTGTGAATGTTTGCCCGGCTACTCTGCCTTTCCAGAAAAGTGGCCGGAAGCAGAGGGCTCTTGTTTCTCTCTGAGACCATCAACTCTTATCAAAGCTCTGCCACCAACAATGGGTGAGTAGAGTCCATCTGAAGGGCCTGAGGCAAAAATTCAAAAAATACAAGTGAGTTGGAACAGGTTATGGTTTACTTCCAACAGATGCTATAAAATTATTCAAAGCACGGTAGCTGCAGAAAACAGGATATCCTTAAACCATGAAGTCAATTTGACCCAAGTGGTGTCCACAATACCAAGGAGTCAGTCCTGAGACAGGTTTGCTGCCAATGTTTGCATTCCCTCTGTCTCTCATATCCTGATATGTTGCACTATATAATCTATTTATTCTTCGGCCTTACGGCTTCCTTCTTTTGACATCATTACTGATACTTTTCTTTCCAAACTGTGCCAACGAGGTGACTGCATGCCAAGGGCTTGAAATGTCTCTGTAAAACTCCCAACATTCACATATAAAAGCAACTTACACAGCTTTTTTTTTTTTTTTTTTTTTCCTTTTTAGAAGTGTCAGAAACTATGTCTTCTGCTGGGTGATGCCTCCTCCTTTTCAAGAAAGCAAATTTATCTTAAACCTATTTATTGTTTACATTTTAAAAACTTCACCTGATGTTCTTTCTATACGAAGGGAGAAAGACTCCCTTATTGTAAAGACCCAGCAAAATCCTGCTGGAGGAGAAAGGAGATAACTCCTAATTCTTCTTGTTTGAATTGAGCAGCCACTTTTTATTCTGTCAAAATAGTTGTTGCATCTCCTTGATTACATTTTTGCTTTTCCCATTAATGGAAGAACTTCACCAGCAGTTCTGGGCAGTTTTTGTAGAAGATCAAACCTACTCACGCATCCTCTCTGAGGTCAAGTAC
This sequence comes from Martes martes, assembly GCF_963455335.1. Lineage (NCBI taxonomy): Eukaryota > Metazoa > Chordata > Mammalia > Carnivora > Mustelidae > Martes > Martes martes. The sequence goes on from NC_137895.1 coordinate 125,224,125, forward strand.
GAAAGAGTCATTTTCTGTCACAGGTTTTCTTCAAAACAGTCAAGCTTGAGTGTCACTGGAATATAAAATGAATGCCATATTGATTTAATAGTAGCTTTTAAATCAAGCGGAAGGATCCTCGTTTAATTAATTCAGTCATTCATTCGGTAAACATTTATTGCATGCCCGTCGCATGCCCCCGCTGGAGAAAACCTGTCTGTCACTGATGCTACTGCTAAGCCATCATGGCTGCCATTTTTTTTTTTTTTTTTTTAGCAGTTGTGGAGCTCCACGCTGGGGACGCTACACCACATAATTTTATTTAATCTTCGGAGCACTCTCTCCATTACTCACATTTTCAACATCAGGAAGCCGAGCCTTACATGGCTTATCACTCTCAAGCTAGTAACAGTGGAACTGGGGTTGGCCCCCTTTGGCCTAACTCCAAGTTTGGGCCTAGAATCACTTGAAGTCCCTGACAAGTTCTCCTTCAAAAGAATATTGTGAATGGGCTGAAGATAAGAGAATTGAAACTGAGGAATTTAGAGATGTGTGAACTTAAGTCACTCTATGACCTTTACTGTCAGCTTGACTGTGGCTGCTGGCTTATTTTTAGATCATATGGCTCCCTTTTGTTACCTCTTTATTTACAAAGCCATCACTCCTTGATTTAAAATTGTATTGAATCTCTTGTCTTAGGCCTCTAGTCAGCAGTCCCTACTGGTCTCTCATACCTCACAGCTTCCTAGGACTTAAGGAAGTCCTAGGTGTGTACCTAGGTGGTGTACCACCTCCAAGGAGCCCTCCCGTATCACTCAAGCCAGGCTACTCTTTCTCATCTTGGGACTTCCAAGCACATCCACGTATAATTTCACGGCTTGCTGCTCCCGGACTATGTTCCTCTTCATGACCAGGACAGGGCCTCTCTCATACACTTCTTTTGAATCCTCTCTGGTGCCTTGCATGTGGTACGCTCCTAATAAAAGTTCGCTAAGTGTAGGAACAACACTTAGCTTTTGAGCGATCACGGAGGTGAACAGGGCTGGATAGTTTCATGATGTGTTAAGTTTTCTGAGAATCGCAAGACCTTGGCAGGTGGAAAAACTCTACGGAAAATCACTGTCAGTTTGTTAATTCCCCAAAGAGGCCAGCCTGAAAGAAATGAAGTCCACGGTTCATAAAGAGCAGATAAATGTTTTATATGGAAAATAAATTAGCAAATTCACTGTCAAATTCCTAATGGCATGGAAGCATGGAAAGTCACAGTTTAACTTCCTTAACAAACCTGTCACTGACAGCCAGATGACAGACTCTGTCAAAGAAACCATGTGTCACTTGGGAAACAGACTGCTGTCTGACAAACAGGATTCATTCCTGGGCCTATCCCCATAGACTGAAAGAAGAGTGAAATCTTGTAAAAAGCGTTTGTCATTTGACTGTACCAAAGTTTCCCTTCAATTTTGAGGGTATTTTGAAGCTGTGTAGATTCCCACCTATGAAAGAAGTGCTTGTCACGGGGGTCTTTTATGGAAAGTAAAATATATTTGAAAATCTGCTTCAATTACATCATGTCACGTAGTTTGCGGTTTTGCTCAGGGTGAACACGGTCTGAGTCAGATAAGGCAGGCCCAGCTCACTTCTTTGTCACGGAGATTTCCCAAATCGGGCCTTGGCTGCTAAGTGTCTCGCTGTTCGATCAGTGTAATGGGGAAGTGAGAACTGCCACGGCTAAAAATAGGCCCACGTATTCCCAGAGGGTAACGGAGCAATGAGGAGGTGAGGAAAATTGTGCACTCGTGGATGGAAATTCTGAGTGGGGTAAAGGAGCTCACTCACAACCTCTCTGTTCAACAAGCATCTACTGGGCCCCTACTGTTGGCCAGGTGTTGTGTTAGGTGTTGGAGAAGTGACGTGAAGTTGATGTAGCTGCTGTTCCCAAGGAGACTGTGGTGGAGGAGGCCACGTCCCGCGTGGTGAGGAGCCATGTTAGACTCTGGTATCCCCCAGTCCTTGAAGAGTTCTGAGAATTCCCTCCTGGAAAATCAACTTTACTGATTCATGACCTCTCACACTTGAAAAGTCACAGGTTAACAGAATATCGATCCTTTTGTTGCTGAAGAACCGGCTGCTGGTGTCCCGGAGCAGCCCTATTTACTAAATAGAGCCCACCATTTTGTTTTTCTTACTCAAAGGAAACAGCAGGCTATGATGGCTCATGGGTGAAAATTAAGAGAGACAAACTCCCACTCAGAAATGAAGCCTTCTAAGACAAAAAAGAAAAGACATGGCAAAAGAAAGGAACATTAGGTATGCGAAAAGACAGATCTAGGCTGCAGACTTGGCCTCAGCTGTGTAACGTGGGGTGCTTTTCTCCGCTTAGCACAGAGTCCTTGGTAGCTAGTCCTGTCGATGACTGTGGTGTCAGCAGTGGAAGCCCTTAATTCATAGGACCGCCTGCCCCGAGAGGAAGAGACTGGGACCGCTCTGGTGGCGCACCTGGGCGCACTCAGTGAGGCAGCAGCGCTAGAGTGATTGGCAATGAAGGATTTGGCGCAGGGATGACTCGATGGCTTACTACTGTTGCTGCTGAGCCTGGGGCCATCCTGAAGCTACCTTAGGTCAGCAGACCTGGCACTGGGGAAGAAGATCTGCACGCCAATGGGAGACAGAACCAACTGGAATCTATGGGACAACCTGGAATCTGAGTTTTCTTTCATGAACCCCAACCTTGGGTCACGGGAGACCTCTGCCTGGAGCTGCGCGCATACCTCGTCCCCACCTCAGAGAACTTGAAGCAGGAGATCCCGGGGGAGCTGCTGGAGCTGCGGGCCAGGTGCTGCTCCCCTCAGACAAGGCGAGCCAGCAGATCACCTGCAAGGGCTGCCATGGCCCCTGGGGTCTTACACTGACCTCCAGTGTGGTGTGGCTGCCGCTTCACTTCTGCCTTCCACCAGTACAGATTTCTCTGGGCCGGGCTCTCACCGGGAGCCTGCTGGGAAGGGAACTCTGGGGAACAGCTTTAGCTTGGCTAAGTTGACCGAGAACAGACTGCCACAGAGGAGGACTGTCCATTGCTTCAGAACAGGCTTTTCCACCTGGCTCTGGTTTCCTGTCCCACTTCACTCTGCACTTCCCCTCTCCCCCCACCCCTTCACACCGTCACCAGATCTCTGTAGAGTACTTACTATGCTCCAGGTACTACATTAGGGTCCGGGGAAAAAACTGTGAAACATGGCGCCCACCCTCATGACTGTTGCAGTCTAATAGGTGGGAGACATTAAATAACCACCCGCGTAGATGTAAAATTTCAACCATGGCTCGGGCCATGACGGGGAGGGTACGTGATCCCCTTGAGAGTGCACAGAAAGAGGATTTTACCTAATCTAATAAAAACACCTAAAATTCAAGCATCAACTTCTCTTAAACCTCCAGATTTCTCTAGCAGCACCAATGACGCTGTCGATGCTCATTGACTTCCAAGGTCAGTCTCAGACCCCTATCATCACCAATCTACAACTTCACAGTGGACCCGAGTAAGCAAAGCTGAAAATTAAATCAAGATCTGGAGAGATTTTTTTTAAAATAATTATGTTATTAACTGAATTCAGGGAATTAGAAATGCTGAGTTACAGACAAGGGAGACTAGAGTAGAAGTTTCAAGCACCAACACTCCTATTGCTTCCCCAATGCCCCAGTGGGACAGCCCATTAATTGAATCATTTTTCAACTGTAAGATGTGGTACAACTCAGATTACTATACAGATGTGGCACCCCAGTTGCTAAATGGACAATTCCAGTATGAGTCAATTTTTTGTAAAGGATGAGCTACCTTTTCCAAGGTAACATTCACATCATGACAGAATGCTGCTACCTAAAGATGACAACGTCTTTTACTTGTGCCGTATCTGCAGCACCTGGCATCGTCCCTGCCATAGGTCAGTGGTCCATAGTGTCCTGCTATAATGTAATGCCATAGACTGGGTGGTTTTTAAATGACAGAAATTCTTCACAATTCTAGAGGCTGGCAAGTCCAAGATCAAAGCAGATTAAGCATTTGGTGAGGACATAGATGCTTCCTGGTTCCTGGATGGCTGTCTTCTCGCCACGTCCTCACATGGAGGAAGGGATGAGGGGTTCCTTGGAAGTCTCTTTGGTAAGGCTCCACTCTCATGACCTAATCACTGCCCAAAGGCCCCACCTCCTAATACTGGTACATTGGGGGTTTCAACATATAAAAATTTTAGGGGCACACAAACATTCAGGCTGCAGCAGTCAGCATTAGTTGGATGGATAAACCCATTCAAATGACTGGTTGGATGTCAGGATCGGCCTCCTACGTCAGGTTGCTACACTGCAGCAAACGTTCGATCTTCTTCCCAGAGCAGGAAGTGAATGGAAGGTTTTACCCTTGAGTCAGGCTTTCCCTAAGCCCAGGTCTTCCAGTGGCGTCTCCCTTTGTCTTGACTGCGAACTTACCTTTGACCCTCAGCTCTGTAGTGACTTCCGGGTTCTCCATACTTGGGTGGGGACAGTGGTTCAATGTCATCCACCTCTCAGTCACTGTCTCTAGCTTGTGTGCCTCCAAACCCAGTGTGTCTCTTTGGTTTCCCTTGACGGTTTCTGGAGATTGAGCTTTCGGTTTCTTGGCTGTTTATTCCGTCTCTGATCTTACTCCCCCTGCCCACTCCCCACGTGGCTACAGTGGTCAGACCTCCAGCATGTGAGGGCCAGTGTGCTAGCTGAGGGCCAGCAGGCGGAAACAGCATATGGGCAAGTTATATGATGCCTTCCAGGCAGCTACCAGCGTTATGGGTGCTGCAGAATTGTGCCGTCACTGACGTCCCAGGAGCGATTTTCTGGAGCTACCTTGACTAGATGCAGAGTGAAAGTGCTGGTCTTGTTTCTTAAAATTCTTTTGAGATTTGGTGCTAGCTTAACTTTTTTTTTTTTTTTAATTTATTTATTTGACAGACAGAGATGACAAGCAGTCAGAGAGGCAGGCAGAGAGAGAGGGGAAGCAGGCTCCCCGCTGAGCAGAGAGCCCGACTCGGGGCTCGATCCCAGGACCCTGAGATCATGACCCGAGCTGAAGGCAGAGGCTTCAACCCACTGAGCCACCCAGGCGCCCTGCTAGCTTAACCTTTTAGTAATACTTTTATTTTAAAAGAAAAGAACTTATTTTTTTTTTTAAGATTTTATTTATTTGACAGAGAGACAGGGAGAGAGGGAACACAAGCAGGGGGAGTGGGAGAGAGAGAAGCAGGCTTCCCGATAAGCAGGGAGCCCCATGCGGGGCTCGGTCCCAGGACCCTGGGATTGTGACCTGAGCCAAAGGCAGGTGCTTAATGACTTAGCCACTCAGGTGTCCCAAGAAAAGAACCTTTTTGATTTTAAAAGTAAAGCATGCTTACTATCGATAACTTAGAAAATATAAGATGTTACAAAGAAGGCACATTATCCATGACTTACTATCCAGAGAGAATCACTGTTAACCCTTTGACCCTGTTTAGATGGCATAAGGCAGGAGACATGACTGAATGTCATGTGTCACATGAGCCGCAGAGCCCGCCATGTCTCCTTTTGACAGCCTCAGGGCTGGGCATGGAAATCCAGTTTCCTGAGCCTCCCTGCTGTGGTCATAGAGCACAAATCTCATCCTGTCACCCCCCGCCCCCTCCTTAGGCCATTTCCCATGGACTCCCTGTGCCTTCCGGATAAAGTCTATCCCCTTTGTATGACACACAAGCTTCCTTTCCCTTTCCATTTCCCTTTTTCCTCCCTTCCCTTCCCTTTCCTTTTTGCAATCAGCTTTGTCGAAGTATAATTTATGTACAATAAAATTCACGGATGTTACATGTATAGTTCAGTGAGTTTTGACAAAACGTGTTATCCAGGCCCCCCCCCCACCACCACTTTCAGAACATAGAACAATTTGTTCATATCCCTTTGATATCGCCCTCCCCTTATCTCTAGTTTCTGAAAACTGTTGATCTGTTTTGTGTCACTGTAGTTTTGTCTTTTTAAAGTAATGTATTAAAAAAAATCCTAGAGAATGTAGTATTTTGTACCCAGATTCTTTTCACCTACTGCTTTTTATATTTGTCCTTGATATTGTGTGTATCAGATGCTCGTTCTTTTTGATTGTTGATTAATATTGTATAGTGCGGACGTATCAATTAGTTTATTTACAGTTGATGGGTAACTGGATTCTTTCTAGTTTTTCACTATCCTGAGTAAATCCGTTAGGAACATTTGCGTACGTATCTTTGAGAACGTTTGAATTTCTCGCAGGTGAATCCCCAGGAGTGGGATTGCTGCATTGTGTGGTAAATGTGTGTGTCACTTTATAAGAATATTGCAAACTGGTTTCCACATGGCTGGGCCATTTGACATGCCCCGTCCTAGCATTTGAGAGTTGCAGTCATTCCAAATCCTCACCAACTCCTGGACCGTGGGGTCAGCCATCTTGTTTGTTGTAGTCCTTGTAGTGGGTTGGGCGAAGCATTTTCAGCTCGCCCTCCAGGTCTCCAGTGGCCTGCCCCCTCCTGCTCCGGTCACAGATGTAGATTCAGTTGTGGGTGTCGCTGCCCCCATGCTGCTGCTCCCTCAAGTGCCCAGCTTCCTGTGGGAGCCCCCTGCCCTCCTCAAGGCTGAACCAGGGTCCTTGCTCTGACCCCCGCAGTATCCGGTGTGCACCCATCCTTACTGGGTTTGCTGGTTTTTCCCCCTACCTTGTCCTCTCAACTCTGTTCAGTGGCAGGAGTGAAGATGGGGAAGAAGTTTCCACAGCTTTGCATCCCAGTGTCTACCCCGGAGTCAAGAATTCTGTGTTGAGTGAAAGAGTGAACAAATGAATCTTAAGGCTTTAATACATTTTCTAACTGATGGGACTTACCCCCATCAAAACATGCACTCAGACATTCTTCAAAGGATGGAATTCTACACATCTTCTCTCCACAGGCAGCTTGGGGAGAAGGAGGGTTTTGAGAAAGCGAGTGATGCTTCTAGCCCCAGACTATGAGATGTGAAACCAAGTGGCCTTTAGCAGGCCTGGGGCTCTGACTGCCTATTCTGTGGCCAGTAGAGCCAATCACTTCTTCAGAAGTATTTACCAAGTACTAACCGTGTGTAGGTACTTTGGTTAGGTTCTGAGGGCACCATGGCGGGGAAGGGGGAGGTGTGTGCGGAACCACAGGCAGAGCTGTGAAGAACGGATATAACTGGATGGGTAGGGAAACAAGGGAGAGTCCTTGCTGGCCACAGAATTCCTGCTCACAAAAGTAAAACGTGGACCTAAGTCACGCCTGTTAAGGTAGTGAGGCCCTGGCTAGAGCATGGTTAGAACACAGGGCTCCTTTGAGAACTGCAGCTCATGTAATCGGAGGGATCCACGAGCAACTGGGGGAAGTTCTAGAATGCACGGAGAGGGGTAGAAGGGACTGGATTTTATCTCACATGCAGAGGGCTGGAGGGAGGGTGGAAATAGACTTTACCCGTTTGTTTGTAACAGGGTAGTAAAGGGAGGAGGTCAGTGTCTTAGAGAAAGATTCTGATAACTGTATAAGGGCAGGGGGCCTGAGCCACCTTTGACATTTGTACCAACCAGCACGCATTTTCTGGTCTGCTAGATCTCCCAGAAATCTTTCATCCCTTTAGCGGTTGACCTGGTGTCCTCAAGTCTGTTTCCTCATGACATTCCTAAGTTTATTTCTGAGGATGTACGGTCTTCTGGATTGGGTGCCTTTCTTTCTGTCCTGGCCCCATCACCAGTGGATGTAACAAGGCTGGTTTTATTTGATCACGCTAGTCCTCCATCCGACAAGACAAACTGACACTGGCACAGTGATTTGGAGTTTGCTGGCCGCCTGGACATGTGACTCCCAGTGGGCATCTTGCAGAAGTAGGAGTATGGCCACCCGAGACACTTCGCGGGGTCCCTGGGGAGAGGACTTGTGCGAAGTTCTGCTCAGCAGCTCACAGACACCTTGGCATAAGAGGTGGGAGCCCCTGGGCCTAGCTACCTGGAGTGGCTAGGGAATGGAGATCATTCCCGCTGATAGGAGAGATGGTGACCTCCGCACCATCGAATTTTTCATCTGTCCTCAGAGGGCACGGGCTTCCTCTCCAAACCTGCCGTATTCCCAAGGGATAACCAGCCTCACGTGTCGCACTAGGGAGTTCCCACTCGAGGGTCCCATGTGTAGAATATTCTGTGAAGACCCTGTGCCCTTATGGCCACGAGGGCGGCCCCGCCTGCTCGGACCGCAGGGAACGGCAGGCCGCTGGCATGCATGAGGGCTGTGTTGTGTTCTCTTCCTCTGATGGACATCACCACTGCCTTTTGGATCTAAACTGTTGGAGCAAATGCCAAAGGCCATAAATTCAAATAAATTTGTGAGGATGCCTAGTCCATGCAGGGATTCGGAGTTCCTGCATAGAACCCTGCGTCTGGTGGGGACTCGTCTGATCCGTGTGATGGGGACGGGTGAGCCCCAGGCAAGGTGGTGCAGCCTCTGTCCTGCACCCACATTCCTGGCAAGTCTGTCTTCTCAACATTAGTCCCTCGGTTTCTTTCTTTCCCTTCTGTCCTCAGGCAGAATGGAGAACAGCTGGGCCACCTCCTTCCTCCCGGAAGGTGATTATTGAGTCCTGCCCTCGTGCATTGTGCCCCTGTAGCCGGTAGCCCTGGGTCACTCACTGGGCATCTGAGACACCGTGTCAGCACGAAAACTCATTATTTGCCTGCCTTGTTCTGCGGCCTCAGCTCCTTCTTGGAAGCAGGTGGCCTCTCCATTATGAATACATTAAAAAAAAAAAAAAAGGGAAAAACATTCCCGGTTTGTTGTTAGACCAGCTTCTTATTAGAGCACCGTCCCCCCTTCCACTGAAGTAGAGGCTAAGCCAGATGAAGGCGTTTCCCGTGTGGGGAAGCATTTGTCAGAGGCAGCAACTGAGATCACGTAAGTTCCCAGGTAAAATTAATTAGCCAGCTGAGGGGGATCTGAACCCTGCCTAGGTGTGCATATGGAGAGCTGTTTGCTCTTCCCAGAGTGGAACAGTCCAGGATGGTGGAGGTAAGGGTGCAAGCAGCCGCCCCGAAGGGCCCCAGCACCCCCTTCTTGGGCAGAGGGGCCTGGCAGCGGTGTGCTGATCTGGGGAGGGGCATGTGCAGAGGAGTGACAGCTCCCGGGCTGGGGAGGGAGCCCCAGCAGTTAGTGGTGTGAGTGTGAACACCAGCACGCTCCGGCCTGGCACAGAGGTCTGAGGAGAGGGCTCCAGGGTGAGGCGAGAGCCTTTCCAAATGCGGTTTCCAAATGAAAATATTCCTTTCAATGACCTTGGACTAATTAGTATCCTTTCCCTTGGGTCCCTCCCAAGTTTGGACAGAGAGACTCGAGAATCAGAAAGAAGTAAGGAGACGTGAGGAGAGAGAACAAGAAGGAGTCAGTCGTTTGTAAGGGAAATGAAAATCGCTTGGTGACATTAGACCCGGGGTCCGCAAGGTCTCAGACTGCGGGGAAATGGCAGTTTGCACCAGCCGTTTCGGCTGTTAAACCAACTGTCATTGGAGAGAAAAGAAAGAGCTGTTTGAATTTTGGCAGCTTGATAGACTTTTTAAAAACCTCTTTGCAAGGTTGATTTTAACATAAATCTCGAGCTAGCATAACATGTAAAATGCCACCCAGGGCCATTACAGTTACGTTACGGGTTTTATTTTCTCTTGCCAGCGGGATTTCTCTCCCCGCTGGTATTATATGTGCCTGCCAAAACTATGTAAAAAGCATTCATGGAAAGAAGTTTCCAATGCCAGCAGCCAATCCAGTTCTTTCCCGAATCCGAAGGTTGGAAGGCACGGCCTGGAAACTGCCAGGGGACACACATCAGGTCAGATGCGGAGCGAGGCTCGCCTGAAGGCAGGATGAAGGCACTGGTGTCCGGGCCGTGCTTCGGGTTAGGGACGGAGATGCGTGGGTTCATTACAGCTAAAGCGGGATAGAGACAAAAGTTGGTGATGTTTTTCAGGGACATTGATCTTCTCATCTGTCCGCTGTTTTCTGTCAACAAGGAGAAGCTGCTCAAAAACCAAACCAAATCCACGGTTCACAATAATCAATAGGTACATTTGCACTTTGTACACACACTATGCCAACACAAGCCGTCCTGTTTCCCCTCCTGCTTCTAAAATGAGGAATTACAGAGAGGGTCATGGGAGAAAATGATTTTGTCTAGTAATGGCTTTGATGAAACACACACACACACACACACACACACACACACACACACACCCTTCCTGTGGCCTTTATAGTAACCGAACCTGTCCCGAGCTGACAGTTCATATTTTTATACTGTGACATGGGCCATATATTCAGGACCATCAAGATAGATAAGGTTCTGAAGCCCCCTGTGATTCCCGTGTGTGAGGAAGCCTTTGTTTAACTGGCGGCAGTGTTCACAGGACAATGGACTTCCAGCGATATATGCAAATGTGTCCTTTTCCCATTACTGAAAGTGACCTTTATGATTAGATTGGAAAAGCAACATCAATTCCTGGGTTAATATGACTTATTGGCCTAAAGGGAGGGAGCATGTTCTGCTAGCAAGATTTGAAAACTAGGAATTAGACACGTCAAACTGGAACCCTCGCCGGAGCCAAAGGAGCCTGGCGTGATGCTGGAGACACCTTTCAGCCTCGCGTGCCTCATTTGCTGTCTTTGGAAATCAGAGGAAACCACCTTTCCAGGAGTGTTACGAGCCTTTATTAAGCATTCATGTAAAAGTCAGAAGAGGCGGCTTAAATAATATCAAGACTTGTGAGGTCCCCATCCAGGACCTCTTCAGATTATTCTAAGCCCTAGGGCCATGGGCTGATTCAGGTCAGATTCAGAGACACGCATGCCAGTAAAAATCACTGTTAAATGGAGTTAAGAGTTATTGTTTATTGGCAAAACAGTCCCCTGGCAGCCAAGTACGGAAAACACACAGAAGGTGACATTTCTGGAAGAGAGGTAAGGCCTCGCCAAACAAACTGCTCCCTCCAGAGACCCCCACCCCCACCCCCAACCCAAGCCAGCCCTTCCTCCCACTCCGGGGCCAGGAGTTCTGCTATAATGTTTCTCGCTCTTCCCATACTCGTCTTGGTTATTTATTTGCCCTGTGATAACACTTAACATTTTTCAAATGCCTTGAAATAACTTACCAGGATCTCGAAGTCAACATGTGTTAAGAGCTGGGAGAAAAAAAGTGGCTCGGACACACAGGGCAAAGCCAGCGTGTGCCGATAGGCACCTTGCTGTCCCGGACAAAGCGAGCGGAGATGAATGTGGAGACATTTTTCAGCGAGGAGCAGGGTTTCAAAGGAAAAATCGTGGTATCACTTAAAGGAAGAAAGCACCCACTGCTGTTAGAGGAACTCTGGACACTTTTCATTGATTTAAAAAAAAAAAAAAGTTGAGACGAAGTTTGCAACCACACAAACATTTCTGCAGGTACACTTCGTGTTTGCAAACGAAGAGCCATTTTCAAACGTGTGTCTTTGTCGAAAGAAGTTGACATCGCCTTGTTGAAGTATTTGTTCTATGTGAAAGGCATTTGGCTGGGGTTCTCATCTGTGGGGTTAGAATGGTCAAGTATTTAATTGCTGAGAAGGTAATCCTATTATTTCAGATTTCATGCGTAATGAATTCTTTTTCCGAATTTGAGGAACTCTGAAGGGAAAGTGAGATTCTCTGGGAAGTCTTGTTTTTGAAAAAGTGCTTGACAGACGTGGTAACATCCGAGCAGGCTCGGTCTGGGAGAGGCTGTTAGCCATGGGCTGGGGAGCAGGTACCAGAGGGTGAATGCGGGAAACCCACGTGACCATGGAATGAGGTGATGTCTGCCCTGGTTCCCAGCATGAAATCACCGCAAAAACATGACTTTTTAGAAACAGGGCATAAATGAATACTTTGTTTCATTAAAGCCCCTGCTATTTCTCCTAGGAAGTTGTGCATCTGTGGAAATATCTCAACCCCGAGCATTTAATAGTACCTTTTTGCGTACCTCTGAGAAGCTTGGGGGAAACAGGGCATGCCTTTATGTCCCCTGTTTCTGTCACAAATGACTAGATGAGAAAGTGCTTAGAAGCAGAGGGGGAGAAGAGGACAGTTGGGGCAGAGGAGGTGCTGGGTGAAGAGGGAAAAGCCTGGCGAGCACCGTGGAGCTCCCAGCATGAAACACAGGCATCCGTAAAGGTCTGTCATCTGGGTGGATGACTGGATGGGACCGAGTGAAAGCTTTGGTGTTCCCAAAAGTCAGCCGGTGCTTTTTCTTGTAGAACCCACCCACGCCCCCAAATGATTGGGAAATCATTAAGTTGATTAATATGCCCTTAAATGAACCACTTAATTTTAAAGAAGTGTTCAAAAGCCTTAAGGACACTCACACTGCACAGACCAACCCCACCATGACTGATGAGATTCTTCGGTGAGTCCTAAAGCCCTTGAGGAGGTCGTCCTGCTCGCACAGCATTTATCATCGTGCAGCTCAGCAAAAGCATTCTGTGAGCTCTTGTTTTCAGATGAATTTGATTCTTGATAAATGGGAATGTGTTTTGCCTACGTTTTTATTCTTGCTTTTATTATGAAGCATGTTATTATTTAATCTTTGCCTGAAATTTTGACAAGAGAACTTTGGGGGGGGAGAGGGGGGACACCAGCAATGACCTTTGTTGATGGGTTTGACCTTTGCTAAGTGGGCTTCTTAGTGGGCTGCTGGGGCCTCAAGAAAGGGACACTCTGGAAGTGAGAAGAATCGGCTGATTTAAGCCACAAGCGGAAAAAAACTGAGGTTTTGGAATTTGTGTCATGGTTTCTCTTTGCGACTTGGACTACATTTACAACTTAATGGGATTGGTGGACTTTTTTTCCTTATGCCTTTTAAACTTTTTCATCGCTCTACAGAAATATTCAGGAAGTTTTCATTATTATTTTTGTAATGTAGTAAAACAGCTAAGGATCACTTATTCACGACATCCAAGAAAATGGTAATTACTCTCCCTTAACCTCAGTCTTCTTTCTGCCCCAAGACAGCATGCTTATCAACATGTTTTCCCTGAATTTCTTGTCCAGTAAAGCTTTCTTTTTTTTTTCCCCCCTGTGTTGCATCAAAGATCCGCTAAAGAATACTTCAACAGAGGGCCTGCACACATTTTACTTGTAGAGAAAAATCAGGATGGAAGCCACCAGCCAGAGGGAGGTTTCTGGAAGATATTGAGAAACAAACTAGATGGTAATGAGGCAGGGTAAAGGAGAAGAAAAATATCTCTAACGTTGTTAAGACAGCTTTAGAAAACATTCTGGTCCCAATAGAAAACCTCTCAGAGCTATGTGTCTACCAGCTACTGTAAAGCCATTTTCTCTCACTAGAGATGAGCGTCGGTCACATCATCTGTCTGGGAGAAGATTGTCATTGGAAGGTTGGTGTAAGCAGAGAACAGGGGCCCAGGCCCGTAGAACTATGGTCTGCAAGGGAGGGGCCCCTAGTCCCCAGTGCCCCACAATGTCAAGCTACCATCCATGCTCGCCTGTAAGTTCCTTTAGTTGACTTACTTTCACATCCTCAGTGGTTCACACAAAACTTAACACATACTAGGACTTCAGTACAAGCCGTTACATGAGAGACTGCGATGTAATTTCTGTACAGTCAAATCCTAGAGGCCCATGTAGCTAAGGATCTTGTTTCTTGGCAGCATTTTCTCTGTCTCAGGGCTGGTTTCACAGGCATCTGGGACACCTACACTTAACAGCCCGACACAGCCTGCCCACACAGCCCTCTCCCTTCCTTTGCTCATTGTTGTGGTTGCTTCCTGTGCAAACATAGGGCTGCTGTTGACATGTGATTCACATGTTTCAATTGTTTTTGCCCCTGTGAGAATTCTGGCTGGGAAATAATAAATAAACGAAAATGAGTGAGGAAATAAAAATGAGAAAGCGGGGGTGTGGGGTGGGAGTTCAACATCTTATTTTTTGCAAGCGAAGTTATAAATGCTGAATCAACATTCGCTCAAAGTATAACGAGAAGGTGAGGGTACATCTGGTCCCATCACTGACCCCTGTGATTTCAGTTCAGCCACGGAGAAGGCCCAGCCAACCAGCACAAGCCGTTACCAAACACACCGTCTGCACAAGCAAGCTGAGAGCGGGGCGCTGGGGATTTAGCTCAAGGTGACCTTACAACTTTCTCTGTAAATACAAAGGCTTTAAAAGCTGCCATGCATTCCCCTGCTGCTTAATACTTGGGTAGTAATATCTAGGGGCATAGACACCATAAGAAAGGAGAAAGACCCAGGTGCTTGGGTGGCTTTGGGGATGTTTCTGATCCCACTGTTTTCTGTGAGTGCCCTTTGGAGCACAGACACCTGCCCACTTCCCGACTCCAGACAAGGTTTTAACAAACCTTTAACCAGTCTAAGAACAAGTTGTTTATGCCCCATTCGGAGGAGATTGTAGTGAATGTAGGTAGAAGTGGCCACTCGAGTCACTTCCCAGCTCCCCTACCTTATTCTGCTCCTTTATTTCAATGGGAATGAATTTCCAGAATGAGAGAGAAGTAGTGAGGGTGCCAAGTGATAACCAAGACAATTCTGAGTGTCAAAAGCCTTTCCCTCAATTTCAATACCAGCACTCTTTTAAAGAGTTGTGATTTAATTGGTATTCTGTATTTGCAAAGGGTACAAAAGGGTATATGATGTAGAGCAAGTGTGTCTCCCATCTGTCTTGAAGTCCTGTATTTCCCCTTACTTCCAGGGGCAGTCACCGAAGCTGGTTTCATGTGTCCTCTCCCAGACATTCTCTGTGTAGCCACATGCGGATGTAGTTATTTAGAACAACTGGGATTGTCTTCTGTCCACCTCAGTATACTGTTGGCTGCCATGTTTGGTTCTGTTTTGTTTATTCGTCAGTTTATCTTGGACAGGTCATTCCAGAATCAGCACATTTAGAGTATCCACATTCTTTACAAGAGCTACATGATTTTCTCTTTTTTAGATAAACGTCTACTGGATATTTAAGTTGTTTTCCATTTTTGCCAGTACAAAGAGGGCTTCAGTGAATGTGCCGACATTGTTATTCCATACATGTTTGAGTATTTGTAGGACAAATTCCTATCAGAGGGATCGGGGGGTCACAGGAATAAGTTCTATGTACCACCATTTTCGTATATCCATGTGCAGTATATGCTGCCCATTCTGTTCATCCTCCTGTCTACTCCTGGCCTCTAACTCTATCCCTAGTGGTGTAAAACCATTTGAAAGTGCCGGGTTGTCTCAGTTCTGTCTACTGTTCACTCAGTCAGAACAGTCCTCTCTCACTTACCATCCCATCTCCTCTTTTGGCACACGATGCTTTGGATTTCCAATTAGACAGAACCACTTACTCTTGGCAGCTTTCTGTCTCCTCAAGAAATGGCCTAATTGTCTTTCTGTGGGCACCCACAGCACCCGTGTTTTTGCCTTATAGCAGAAAACAGACAGCAAACCAACACGTGAAAAAATGACAGACTGTAAGATGGATTATAACGTCGATGCACGGAATATTATGATTAAGAGGGAATTATGGAAGAATCTCCATTTCATAGGATTTTCAGTATGAGAAGGAACGAGTCAGAGAAGGACCTTGCAGGATACGGGAAGTGTGAGCACAAAGGCATTGAAGTTGGGGAGAACATGACTTATTTGGGAAACAGACACACATCAGGTATAGTGGGAACACAGGAACCAAGAGATTAGATGAGATCGAGGAAACAGGCGGGGGCAAGATGAGCTAAAGGCTGGCAGGTCGCGTGAGCAGTGTGAGTATTCTGAGTACGATGAGAAGCCACTGATGGGTTTCATATATGTGAGTGACGAGGGACATGTTTTGAGTTACCTTTTGGGAAGAGGAAAATATCCCTTGTAGCAAGTGGGCACTCAGAGATGACAGTGGGTCTGGACCGGAATGGTAGCAGTGGAAATAGGGGGAAGCTGATGGAATGGGATATTTTAAAAGAAGATCCAGCAGGATCTGCTAATGGATTGACTGTGGTATCAAAGGAAAGAAATGAGTAATGAAAGTTCCCAGGTTTTTCATTTGATTAACTGAATGGACTCTGAAAGCTTTTTTTTTTTTTTTAATATTTTCCAAATTTACATTTTATTTTTTATTTTATTTATTTATTTATATTAACATATAATGTATTATTTGTTTCAGGGGTACAGATCTGTGAATCATCAGAGTTATACAATTCACAGTACTCACCATAGCACATACCCTCCCCAATGTCTATCACCCAGCCACCCTATCCCCACTTTCCCACCCCCCTCCTCTCCAGCAACCCTCAGTTTGTTCCTGAGATTAAGTGTCTTATGGTTTGTCTTCCTCCCCAGTCTCCTCTTGTTTCATTTTCCTTCCCTTCCTGCACGACCCCCTGCCCTGCCTCCCAAATTCCTCATGTCAGTGAGATCATATGATAATTCTTTCTTTCATTGACTTACTTCACTTATCATAATACCCTCTAGTCCCATCCACATCATTGCAAATGGCAAGATTTCATTTCTTTTGATGGCTGCATAGTATTCCATTGTATATATACACCATATCTTCTTAATCCATTCATCTGTCGATGGACATCTAGGCTCTTTCCATAGTTTGGCTATTGTGGACATTGCCACTATAAACATTGGGGTGCACGTGCCCCTTTTGGTAACTACATTTGTATCTTTATACTCAGTAGTGCAATTGCTGGGTTGTAGGGTAGTTCTATTTTCAGATGTGCCTATAATCATGTTCTTGATAAAGTCTCTGTGTCCTGGGACATCAATAATGGTCACATAATACTTGCTGGTCTTGAATTTCACAGGGAGAGATCAATGGTGACACCATGTTCATGTTCAGCTTTCAGTTTATCCAAGACCCAAGCATACTTGAAGGAGTCCTTTCCCATCTCAGCAGCCTCCCTCTCAATTTTTTTGAGAGTTCTTCTGTTGATCCCACCCCATTTGTAGATCAGATGACCCAGAGTGGTAGACTTGCCCGAATCCACGTGTCTGATGACGACGATGTTGATGTGAGTCTTTTCCCATTTTGGTTTAGGCTGAGTGGTGGTTGTCATGAATCCTGTGTTCTGGTGACAAACGTGCTGAGAAAAAGCAAGATTTTTTTTTTTGAAGATTTTATTTGAGAGAAAAAGAACATGAGCGGGGTGAGGGGCAGAGGGAGAGGGAGAAGAAGATTCCCCACTGAGCAGGGAGCCTGATGTGGGCCCCGATATGGGCCTCGATCCTGGGACTTCAGGATCATGAGCTGAGCTGAAGGCAACCACTTAACCACTGAGCCACCCAGGAGCCCCTGGACTCTGGAAGCTTAAACAAGGTGGTAGACGAGGAAAATGGATGAATTCGAGGGATACTTGGGAGGGAGAATTAGGAGGATGTGATATTATTGGATACGGGGGAGAGGTGGTAGAATGGAGGGTGGGGAGAAATGACTCCCCAGATTTTGGCTTATACACCCAAATGGATGGGAGTAAGATAGAAAAACTGGAGGAGGCCTAGGTTTGGGGGGAGAGAAGAGTATGAATTTAGTTTGGTATTTGCAGGGTCTGTGGCTTAAAGGCCTTTGAAACTTCTAAGTGTAGAAGGTGAATTGGTTGAAGTTTTGGATCTCAAAGGAGAGATATGAGTAGGATACATACAGAAGTATGGCTCATGATGTATCATTGATAACTAGCATCATGAAAATAATTGAGATTGACTAGAAACAGTTACATACAGTGAGCAGAGAACCCAGGTCCAAACCCTAGGGAATGCTAACATTTAAAGCTCAGTTGGAACTTTCAGGTTTGGAGGTCAATGGTGGCTACCTAATTCTGAATCTTTCCTTTCACCCTCTGCAAATATCCATAAATCCAACAAGGAGAGCAAATAAAGCCAAGCCCCACACCTTCCGCAGTACTAGGAGACAGAACACCAGGGCACTCAAACTACCTCTAAGTAGAAAACAAATAAGAATTCAACTGTCCCCTGCTCACCACACATGCCAGTGAGTGTGGAAAACAGGTGAGAGGAAGCTAAAGAGACTCAATAAGAAAGAGTAGAGGGGTACAGAGGCAATAAAAACACCCCCCTAGAAAAAGAAAGTCCAATACTGAAATGCAAGTCAGGCATTGATAACTCATAGCACTGGCAAAAGGAAAAGAGTTTGAAAGTGAGCAGAACGGAAGCACTTTGGAGAAGCATTGCTTCTGGGGGAGACTCAGCTATTATGGGGAAGGGGAAATACCTCTAGAGATACGGCAGTGAACGAAAAGAAGGAAGGAAGAGGAAAAATGAGGGATCCTGTAGAAACAAAAAACATATCTGTGCTTCCCCCCACGCTATTGTGCAAATGAATGAAAATACCACAGACGAGACCACATCCACATAAAACTATTGTAATAGTTACTCACAACAGCCAGAAAGTGGAATCAATTCAAGTGTCTGTGGACAGGTAAATGCATAAACAAATGTGGGGTGGCCGTATAATGGGAGTAGTATTCAGGCTTAAAAAGGAAGGGCGTTCTGACCCACGCTACAATATGAACCTCGAGGACATTATGCTAAGTGAAACAAGCCAGTCATAAAAGGACGAATATTTTATGGTTCCATTTACATGAATAACCCAGAGTAGTCAAGTTCACAGAAAGGAAAAGTGAAATGGTGGTTGCCAGGCGTTGGGAGAGGTGGGCTGGGGGAGTTGTTTTATAGTACAGTGTTTCAGTTTTGCAGGGGGAGTGTTCTAGAGATCTGTGGCACAACAACGTGCGTGTACTTAACACCCCTGAACTCTGGACACTTAAAATTGGTTAAGATAGGGAAGTTTAGGTTATGTGTATTTTACCACAGTTTTTTTTTTTAAAGGAAGTGGGCACCTTCACAATGAGCCTGGGATGATCTTTTGAGTTATCCTAGTATGTCGTTATCTATCGTGTTATCTATTGTGTGTTAGCAGCTTAAAATGGCAAACAATTCTTATCTGACAGTTTCTGTGGGTCAGGAATCTGGGAGCAGCTTAGCTAAGCGCCTCTGCCTAAAGGTCTCTTGTGAAACTGCAGGCAAGTTCTCAGCCCTGGGTCTCACCTGAAGGCTCAGTTGAAGGAGGACCTACATGGTTTCTGGCAGGTGGGATGAAGGTCCTCGTTGGCTGTTGGGAAGTGAGAATCAGGTCCTTGCTAAGTGGGCCTCTGCTCATGACATGACAGCTGGATTCCATCCGAGGGTGCAACCAAGAGAGCGAGAGAGGGTGAGGAAGATGCAAGCCAGAGTCTTTTGTGACCTAATCTTGGAAGTGACATCTCATCATTTTTTGCCATATTCTATTTGTTAGACGGGAACCACTGTTCCAGCCTGCACTTGAGGGGACAGGATTAAACAAAGGCATGAATACCAGCAGGGAGGATCACCGGAAGCTGCCTTGTAGGCCCGATAAAATGATTAGAGTTCACATATAAAGAGGAAAATTATTCAGTCAAGCTACCCTTGGAATATCAAAGCTATTAAGAAACAGTCCTGAGTGTGCAAGAACTCAGGGACTACGCACATACACAGGTGCTTTTCCAAAGGAGTCTATCAGAAGCAGGCATATTAGCCAGGGTTCTCCAGAGAAGCAGAACCAGTAGGAGGGTTTATACAGGAAGAGATTTATGTAAGGAATTGGTTTACACAATTATGGAGACTGAGAAGTGTTATGGTCTGCTATTTGGAAGCTAGAGACCCAGGAAAGCCAGTATGGGTCTAAATGCCTGAGAACCAGGGGCGCCTTGGGCAGGAGATCAATGTCCCAACTCAAGTGATCTGGCAGGAAGGGTTGAATTCTTCTTCCTTCCTCTCCTGTTCTGTTTTAATCTGGCCCTCAACATATTGGATGATACTCCCCTACATTGGTGGGATAAGGAGGGAGGGAGGCAAACTGCTTTACTGAACCTATTGATTCAAATGGTAACTTCATCCAGAAATACCCTCACAGACACACCTAGAAATAATGCTTAGCCAAGGATTTGGCCATCCTGTGATCCAGTCAAAATGACATGTAAAATTAACTAACATAGCAGGGCTAGCAAACCAGCCATCCTTTTTTGGTAAATAAAATTTTGTTGGAACATAGCCACATCCATCCATTTATGTATTGTCTATGGCTGCTTTTGCTCTACAACAGCAGGCTGAGTAATTTTGACAGATTGTCACCAAGCCCAAAATATTTACTGTCAGGTTCCTCAGTGAGAAAGATTGTCTCCTCTTATATTACAGGGTGAACCTTATCCAGTATGACATGACGCGGGGTACTGGCAGGAGGACTGATGGTGAACGTTTCCTATAATTACAGCGCCAAGGCTAAAATAAGGGTGGAATTATGGGTAAGAGGATAATATATAAAGATGATATGTTCTGAACAAGTAGAAAAATATAATTCAAAATAGTGAGAGAAAGGAGCGAGCGAGGGAAGTAGACTAAGACCGTGTGTGTTGGGTATTCACAACGGGAGGCAGGATGCCTATTAAGATAGTGAGAGTGCGCCTGCGTCATGGGCCAATGCACCGAAGCACGCGGGGTCAAGGGTCAGCCGCGCAAGATGGCGGCGGGGACCGACTGCGGGCTGCTGGGCCAGGGCGACCGGGGGGCCGCCCAGCACCCCAGGCTCCCCGGTGTTTCCCCGGGTGGTTGGTGTTCGTTCATCGGGGGGTAAGATCGCGCAGACTGACCGGGTTTATAATTTTAAAGACTACGGGGAAATTCAATTTGTAGGTCATCTGGAAGAGGGGAGAAAACTTTGGTATTGATTTGAAGTCGAGAGTCAGGTCTCGGCGTGTGACGGCAGTGAGGGGACTCTTGGCCACGGGAAAGTTTGTATAAACTTGAACAGAGAAAAACTGGGGCAAGCGGTCATTGTGGACCCCAGACAAGGCCATCACTAGAGTGAATTGTGCACCCTCAGCCTTAGGATCCTTTGGCTCCGACCCTGCTCCCTGATAAGAGAGAATATACCTTCTTTTAAAGACCATGTGAACGTTCCTGGAAAGGGGTCATATATTAGGGTGCAAAAAAATCATTGACAGGTTTCATCAAAGTGAAATATTACTAATAGTTTCTGAACACAGTACAGTAAAGTTAAAATTAAAAACAAAACTAAAAACAAAAAAGCACTTCCACCTGGAAATTTTTAAAAATTTCTTTTAAACTCTTGGGTTAGGAGGGAAATATACACAAAAATTACAGAATCTGAAAAATGATAATGAAAAGGCTATAAATCAAGAATATATTCATGAAACTTTTATATAGTTACATGGTTAAAATGTTCATATAAGAAGCAGTGGTGATTTAAAAACTCCTAGCCCTAAACACCTATATCAATTAAAATTAAAAATTGAAAATAAATGAATTAGATCCCCAATCCAAAAATCTAGAAAAAAACAATAAAACCAAAAGAAAGCATGTAAAGATAATAAAGGTAAATGCAGAAATCAATGGGATTGAAAACAGAAAAACAGTAGATGAAATTCATTAATAAAAATTCTGGTGCTTTGGAAAAGAGATACAGAGAATAGAGCACTAGGTAACTGAATCAAAAAGGAGATGTGATGGCAGAGCAGAGTTTGGAGAGAAATGTGAAGATGTTACACTGCTGGCTTTGGAGAATGGAGTCTCCCCTCAGGGTTCCAGAAGGAAGGGTATAAACCTAGAAATGTAATTCCTGAGTCCTGTGGTGACCTGTGTTTAACCAGTGGAGATCCTGCCAGACTGCTTTCCAAAGTGGTTGTACCAATTCACATTTCCACCAGCCGTCTGAGCGTTCCAGGTCCTCGACATCTTCACCGATACTCGCTATTGTCTTTTTGATTCTATCTGTCCTAGTGGATGTGAAGTGATTTATGGCTTTCATCTGCATTTCCTTAATAACTAACGGTGCTAAGCATCTTTCCAGGTGCTTATTAACCATTGGCAGAGCTTCTTTGGGGAAATGCCCATTCAAATTCTTTCCTCATTTTAGAATTTGTTTCTTTGATTGTCGAATTGTAAAAGTTCTTTATGAATTCCGGATATCAGTCTTGTTCCTTTGTTCGCCACATCTTTTCCTGATGCTTCATTGTCCTTAGAAAAAGCAGACACCCCTCCTGCTTCATGGACTGGTTTTTGTACAGAAGACCCTTGTCATTCAGCCGGGTTAGAGGTTGTGGGGACCGCTACCAACTCTTTCCCTCCTCAGGGAGAAGCAGGTGTCTGTCATTTTTTGTCTCCTGCCCTGTGCTGAGCCTGAGCGTGGGGGGGGGGGCGGGCTGTGGAATCTGTCAGTTCAAACCACGGTCTCTGGTCTCTCCTAGACAACGAGCCTGTGCGACCAGTAAAGAGCTTCAAAACTGGTTAGACCGTTACTAGCTCTTTGGGCAGCCCTGGAGAAATTGGGGTGGTGGGCATAAAAATCAACTCGCTTCCTCCCTAGAGGCAGCTGACAACTGACAGGGATTTTTCATCCACTCGCTCTGTACCAGGCAGGGGGAGGGTCTATGGCATCGAGCAGCCCACGCTGCTGTGTCCTGGTTTTCTCTCGGCAGTGATCTGTGCCAGGCCTGTCAGAGCTCCAAGACTGACAAGATAAAAGCTAGTCTTCTGGGGAGACCTCTTGGAAAAGTTGGGGTTCTGGAAGTATAACCAACTTCTGCCTTCCCCTGGGCTAAGCAGGGAGCTCGGGGGGCTCTTCCTGATCATGGGGTGCTTTGCCGGGTGCAAGGACTCCCATGAGAGGGTGTCCTGAATCTCTTTACTGACTTCAGTGAGTGTGGTTTTGTGTTCTTTGGGATGCAGGAGACTTTCAGTTCATTTCTAGATTTCTCAGAAAGACACTGTTTCTGGATTGTTGCTGAATTTTGGTGTTTGTTGGGGGAAGGAGGGACCAGGGCTTTGCTCCCCTGTCTTGCTGACACCATCTTCACTTCAGCTTGAAGGACTTCATTTGGTGTTTATAGAGGGAGGGTCTGCTAGTGACAAGTAAAAGACAAAACATGAAACCCTCATTTCTTCCCAAGATGCAGTTGTTTTCTTGAATAAAAGCTCCTCAAATTGCTGTAGGTTTTTGGCTAATATCCAGAGCTCCGAAAAAGTTGATGATGACAGTTTCGGCAAGTGTGCAGATTACTTTCGTGGAGAGGTGGATTTTCAGAGTTTTATTTCACCATTCCCTTTCCCCTTATTATTGAAAAAGCTCTGGAAGTATGAGTCAGGGTTCTGCCAGAAAAACACAACCAGTCAAAGCTGTTTATTAAGTGGTTTATTGCAAGGCATTGATTTATATAATTGTGAGGGCTTATTAGGTTAAGTTGAAAAGCCAGAGGGCCGGCTGTTGGGAAGGGTGGGCTAGAAATCTCAGGCATGAGCTGAGCTGCTGTCCATAGGTAGGATTTCTTCTTCTTCTGGAAACCCCAGTTCTGCTCTTAAGGCCTTATTGAATCAGGCCCACTCAGGTCATCTACACTAATCTTTCTTCGTTAACATAAACTGATCATAGACTTGAATCCATCTACAAAATACCTTCCCAGCAACACCTACACTACCATTTGATCAAAGATTTTCATGGGGTCTCTGGAGAAACCAAGCCAACCATGACTGTCCAAATCAGATTCAGTACAAAGTGACAGTTTAACTCCATGTGCATTAAATGGAAGGAAATCGAGGGCATCTAGCATTTTGGAAAACTTCGTGATGTGATACAGTACAAAGAACACCTAATGCAGTACAAGGAACACCAAGAGGATGTGGCTGAAGAGCTGACCCTGTGACTTACTACCTCAGAGGGTTTACCAACCTGAGCCCCAGTCTCCTCACTGAGGGGAGAATAATACAAATAAAACCATGTGTGTGAGATTTAAGTGAGAGAATGTGAAGGAAAATGCTTTAGCCCAACACAGACCCCTGAGGCAATGTTTCTTTTTAATTTTTCAAAATTAAATCTCATCACACTGATGACTTAAAAACCTTTTTATATAACAGCATTTAGAGGACCGTGTATCCTACCCCCACCCGACATGTGTCCAGTCGGCAGATCCCAAATGTCCCTTTGTCTAGTCCATTAGAGCTGTGATCAGTACACAGTTCATTTGTATATTTTGGCATTTTTGGTGCTGCTTATTTTTTATAGAAAAGAGGCAAGGCTCTATTTAGGCACTTTGTTTAATTAAAAGCTAAATTCCTAAGCCCACGTAGGAAGACAGTAGAAGAAAAAAAAGTATGGCTTCACAGTTAGACATTCAATTCAGTATTGGATTTTGAGAGCCTTGTGCTTGACAGTGTGACGCTTCTCTGCTTTGCACCTGCATTCACTGCAGGAACACGGTCTGGTCATTCTGTGATTACTTATTTATTTTTAGAAACTTAAGACCTATTAATTTTCAGTAAATCAACTTTAACAATCTGGACAGAAAGTGGGAGTGGAGTGGGGTGGAAGGATGAGTTGTAGTCTCAGAATTTAAGTGGAAAACTTCCTCATTTTGCCTGGTCAAACCTTGGTTTGGAGATGTTTAAGTACAACGAAAGCAGGAAGAAGCTCCCTTCTGGAACTTTGGGGGAAAATATCTGAGGCCATCTAAGGCACCAGATCCACAGGCTAATAAGCTACTGACCCCCAGACTACCAGGAAGCTTGAGGGGAAAAAAAATGTTAGGTAAACACAGTCCGACAGATTCTTATATTTTAGTACTATCATCTTTGGTAAATAAAACTAGGTAAAAGCACATATTTTTGCCACAGAAACCTTAACTAATATGGTCAGAGACCAACAAAAAGGTTTTTTAAAGTGTATAGGAGTATCTTAAAGTTATAGGACTTTTAACAACGTGATTGGCCAAATGACTTGAAGTTATGCCCCTTTTGTAAATGGATTTCTCAGGTAGTCAGTTCCCCTGGCGGCCATGACTGTAACTTAGGATGATCATAGCAATTTGTTCAAACTCAAATGGCAGTAATAACTTCAGTAGAAACTGAGGGCAGTCAGTTGCAACAACTTTAGTAAAAGAATGAAAGAAATCTCAACAACTCCAGGCAGGAGGAGAAGATCTCTGGATAATATAGTAGTTGTAGCTGAAGTCTGTGGTTTTGCAGAAACTACTTTGTGGTACTAAAATGAGGCTCTGTTTCAGGGGTCGGCAGACTTTCTCTGCAAAGGGCTGTATAGTAAATGTTTTAAGCTTGATGGGTGTCAGGTCTCAGTCACAACTCAGTCTGCCACTGTGACTTGAAAGCAGCAATAGAAAATATGTGAATGGGTGTAACTGTTTCAGTAAAACTTTACAAAGATCATGTGTGGGCTAGATTTGGTCCTCAGGCTGTGGGTTGCTGCTCTAATCAGTAAGAAGCTATCTTGTTTGTATATTGTAAGTATAGAAAAGGGAGGCGGTAAGAGACGGAAAGGGAGAGAGAAAGATGCTGTTACAAAAATTTTTTAAAATCAGTGATTCATGTAGTGGGATTAGTCACTTAAGACAGTGTTTCCCAAACTGGCCATGCATCAAAAAAGTGCGACTCCTTGATTTAAAATGTCAAGCAACAGTAATAATAAGCTATTGGACTAAGTAAGAATAGTAGAAGTGGAATAATATAGATCAACTCTCATAAAATGAATTGTGTAGGACATCTGCTCTAAAGTGCAGGAGGCTGCATGCCAGTGAGGGCTCTCAAAACACAGCGGAAGGGACGAGGGAGAGAGGAGCGCTCACCTAGGAAGGGCAGTGGTGAGATCTTGGGGTCCCCAGATGGTACGAGGGCCCTCGTTCAGGCATCCAACTCTCAGTCTCGAGCTGCCACGGAGTGCCAGCCCTGACTTTGCTGCGAACTGTCCTCTGACCTCGGGCGAGTGACTTGGCTTCTGGAGCCCAGGCTTTCCTTATCTCTGACATCCCCTCCAGCACGAGGTGTGGGATTCTATGACACAGATCTGTCACACTGGATTCTGAGAAATCCTAACCTCTTGTCCCTTCTCTTAAGAAGTTAAATTAGACACAAGTGTTTAAGAGTGGGAGAAAATTACAGACTGCCCTTTGGCAGGATTTCCACCTGATCGCAAAAAGAGGGCTAAAACAAACTTCTGAAGGGCATTCGCTTTAGATGAAAAGGTGCCCAATTGTACTCTTTAAGCCTTTTATGAAGGAACTTTCCGTAGTCGCTCTGTGTAGCTTATCAAGTCTGCCTTCCCAGAGACGCTTCCGTGGTCTTCGGGGCCACTCTGGAGTTTCTCTCTGATACGCCAACTGTTTAAAGAAAGCGGTTTGCTCAGCGTGTGAGCCTGCAGACAGCGTGCGTGCCGCTGTGTGGGTCCCTCCTGTGCGTGGGAATCCACAAGGTACAGCAAGTTTCTGCTCTTTAGGGAGAGCGACTTTTGTATTTTTAACAGCAGCTCCAGATAATGTGGCTGCAGCTGAATAAAGTGCTGTTTAAGAAGATGGGGAGGGAGGAAGCGATGGGGGCTGTTATTTTGCGAACCGGAAGAAGGCTGTTATGTGCGGTAGAGACCATGACCGCTGATTTTGTGCTGATTAAACATCCATGTACAGTGGTGGCTGGGGACTTGCAGAGTCCGCCGACGTTAAGAACTCCTGGGTTCAATTCCAACTTCCACTTGGCCTTCTCTTCTCCACACCGCTTCATTACGTACATGACCACTTCATGGTCCACAGTTCTTAGTCCCTTTGCATTTAACCCTTAGTTGCTTATTTCCCAAAGTGTTGGTTGGCATCAAGGAGTAATGCTTCCTATCAGCTTTTGTCCTTCTATGAATTAGCAATAACCCATTTTCTGGGACCAATGTGAATTTAGGCCAGGAAATTCAGTCATTGCTCTGTGCACGATAAAACCCACAGAGCTCATGGGAATACTGGGACAAAGGGGCACAGTACCCCAAAACTTCATCACTGATACAGTTTAAAGATTTTTTTTTTAAATTTATTCCACAGACAGAGATCACGAGTAGGCAGAGAGGCAGGCAAGGCAGAGAGAGAGGGAGAAGCAGGCTCCCCGCCGAGCAGAGAGCCTGACTCGGGGTTCGATCCCAGGACCCTGGGACCATGACCCGAGCCGAAGGCAGAGGCTTCAACCCACTGAGCCACCCAGGCGCCCCCATCACTGATACAGTTTAAAAAAAAAAAAAAAGCAACCTAATAAAAACAGTAGTACAGTTTTCAGTGTTGCTAAATGGTCAGGAACCATACAAATACCCCAATAAATGTGGCAGGTTATCTAGAACAGGACCTGCAGGGAACCTGTGGTAGAGGGCCTCGGAAGGGCTGCATCTCTGGGGCTGCTGGAAGGCAGAGGACGGAGTGATCCCAAGTCAGACCAGGGTGACTGCGCACAGGGGGCGACACCCGGGGGAGCTGGTGACGTTGGTGGGGGGGGTGTGTCTCATGTTTTCCTGTGTGGCACAGTTCAGCTGGGGGCAGTTTGCTGTGTTCATCTGATGTTCTTGGTGGACCAAAGTGCACACAAGTAAATGGGGAAAAGCACATTATGCTCAAATCATTCCTCATAGCTCAGTTGCATTAGAACAAACAGGCATTTTCAAAACAAGTGCTATAGCCAAACGGACTGTGTTTGCTAACCTGGCACCAGCGGCAGGAGAATGCTGTCAGAAAGCCTTCCATCCATCCGCGGAACCCCAAGAAAGTTCCAAAAAATGCTGACACAAGAACAATGGTTGGTAAAAGTTAAAAATGAAACAATCGTATTCACTGGAGAGATTTCTTTTCTCTGCCTGTCCCTCTTGCAGTATGTCCATTTTGGTGGGGAAGTTTCTGTTTACTAATAAAATAAGTCACAGGTTGAAGGCAAAGCTCTAGAGAGGGAAAAGATTCAATTTCACTTTTACTACTTCAGTGATCAGCTAAGTACCAAGTACTTAGAATTCATTTGCAGTAGAGAGAAACACAATGGAGAGAGAGGAACGAAGGATCCACCTTGAGTCATCAAAGTGCTTTATTTTGTAAAGCCTGGCTCACGACTGGAGTGTATTGTTAGCACTAGGAGATACAAGGCAAACTTCCTCACTCTGTCCAAACAGTTTATCGACAAATGAACGACAGAGACTGTTACAGACAAAAAAAAAAAAGCAAAAAAAGCATTTTGTAAACTTCTAAAAGCATACACAGACTGGCCACAAAGGAAATGGTTACTCAAATAATGTATGTGTACCTTATCTTTACTTCAGGGTCTCACTTTTGTAAGTCTTGGGGCAAAGAAACCACAGTATGACTTCAGAACACTGAAACGGACTCAATGCCAGAATGAATGGTGGGGGAGGGGGGAGGGGGCCCAAATCCCAGTCTCAGCTAACATGAGGGCATAAAATTCAGATTTGGACAGCCATGTCACAGGGGCGAGAACCTCAGCCACCGTGACTCACAGACCTCGGGTGAAGTCACTAGTTGTAGAATGGCGTCGCTGCTGGCTATCACCTCGTTTTCCCAAGTCAACCCACAGGCAGTGGGCACAACTGAAGTCTTGATAAGCCCTGAAGTAAAGTTCCTGGAAGGGGCAGTATGGCAGGGGGTGTTTGCTTAGTTCTAAGTAATCACTGAAAGGTGGCTTTTTTTTTTTTTTTTTTCCTGAAACTGCCTACAAAAATCATCTCGTGTTTTAAACAAAGAATTTCAAAGGCACAGCTTTAGCACAGTGTATAAGTTGATAACCTACCCTAAGCAAGTCTAATATTTTAGCTTGACGCCTTTCCAAGAATGCCAGAAAGTTGGTAAATACATGATTGATATTGGAAACTTATAAACTGATTAAAACACAACCAGCACAGTTTAGGGCAATGAACTTACATAACCAGATTTGGGTTAAACATTAAAAAAAAAAAATCAGGTTGATAAATGTACATCTGGAGGAAACAAAACAACCCTTTTCCTTTTATTGTATAAGACTGCCTACCGTGTACTTTGAATAAAACATTCACCCAAAAACATGACTGCAGGATACATTTCAAAATATGACAAACATTATTTCACCTACACTGTAAAATGACTTTACATGTAAACTTCAGAAATCACATGCTGTACATTAAATTTTTAGATTCAAAAATATCCCTGTTTTCCTAATAATGTAAACAGTAAAATTGAGGGTTTCAGTTAAAGGGATAATTCATAACAAAATACCACTGTTTAATCAATGGTGAAACAAACATCTTAGAATCCAGATTTGCCATTGTTAACAGGAAAATTCAGAGTTCTAATGCTTTGCTCACCTTCCCACAGTAGGAGATGTAGATACCATTGCCCAAAACTATGCACTTTTCAGGTAAGCTTTATTTTTATTTTGTAGCATTAATTCCTATATTGCAACATAAGAGTGTAACAGTGAAGAAGCTCCAGGCAAGAAAAGAGAAGTAAGCAGTTTTCCTGGACATACTTACTGAGGTGAAAATGTACAGACAAGAGTCACTAGGCATCAGCTTCTTGCTGGAGGAGGGGCCTTTGTCCCCGGACCCCGGGAGTCCCGACACTGTGGAGGCAGAACCCTGAGCCCGGGCGTGCTGGCGATGCTTGCGCTCCCCCCCCCGCCAGCGCCAGGGGCTTGGCGGACAACTATAAAGGAGTGTCAGCGTGCGTGGTAGAAATGTAACATTCGCAGTAAGTTTTTTTCTTTTAATCACCATCATTATTATTATCTTCATTATTATTATGAATACTGTCACATCTTTCAACTCCAAAAAATAAACTGATCCACAGTTTATCGCGTGACGCCAACATGGTCGGTCTGACATGCATTGCCTTTGCCCCCTCCCCCCGCATGTGCTCACCCATCCATCCATCCACAGCTGGAATCAGAGGGTTGTTGCCCAAATGCACTCTGACTGAAGCTGACCGGTTTTCATTAATTAATTAATTAATTAATTTTTAAGATACACGCATACATGCGCGCAGACACATACGCACGCACGCATACGTGTCAGAAATAGCTAGAACGATGCTGGGAAATATCAGGTAGCTGTTAAAGCGAATAGCCTCCAAATCAGTCATCTTGGCCTGAAGATGTAAACGAGGAGGTGTGCTTCACTGAGTTTGGTTTTCGTTTTTCCTACACCGAAGCCACCTCTGTCCTTCCCGTGCTCATGTCCGTCCAAGGCCATGTGGGAGGTTACGTCAAGATGTGGCCAATAAAGTCCAAAAAGCGCTTTGAATACTGTTCTGGGTTCACGGTCGAGATCTCTGCACCAGCCTGGGCAGTTTTAAAAGAGAAGATTATCAATATAATTACTACTTAGTCTCTCTAGCAATTTCCAATTGCAGCTAAACACAAAGCTAATAATTTTCCAATCTCTGCCTCTGTTCCTAAAACATAAAACATCTTGGATATTGTGTCCGAATACTCAAGGTTCTTAGAAATGTGTGTGAAAATGAGGCGAAGAGTCAGTAACAAGAGATGCTGTTATCACACTGACTTCAGCAACTTAAAAAAAAAAACTAGCCATGTTTGGGATGTGCCTGTCACGCGGTGGACTGTGTGGCCTACGCTCAGGAGCCACACGAACCATATTGCTGTTTTTCAGTAGAGCAGATTGGAGATCCCTTGAGAATGATGCCAACAGCAACATTTGGCTGAAGGGAACCGACAAGGACAGAGGATCACGTTTCTTTTTCAGGACCCAGGTAAGGGGCGGAGCACTCACAAGAGGGGTGACAGCCACAGCAGCGGGGTCTGGATCAGCTGGTCCCCCAGCCAGGTGAGACCTCAGGCTGCGGATGGCACCTCCCCCCGCAGGGGCCGGGCCGCTCCCTCAGCTCGGGGGCACAGGGCTGCCATTGTTCCCCTTCACAGAGACCTGCCTGCAGCAAGGAAGCGGGGCCCCTCCCGGAGGCTCAGCGGGGAGTTCCCATTCCGGGAGGCAGCCCTGGCGACCAGACCTGAGGTATGTAGTTACTGGCCAGTTTCCTGAGCCGCAGAGGGCAAGACCAGTTTTATGAAGTCACCACGGGCTATTTTTAGACACCCGTACTCCCCGGGGAACCTGTAATTTCCCAGCCTGGCCTGGGCCACGGGGATCTCCACGGAGGAGCCCAGGCCTTGAAGGCAGAGAAGAGTTCCCAGCAGCAGCTCGATACGACATTCCTTCGCTAAGAATAAGGTCTTGCTCCTGCAAACCTGTGCCCAGTCCGTGGCGTATTGTGGAGCTGAGCCGGGGTCTCGTAGAAGAGACTAGAATGGAGCCATGCTTGCTCCAATTGATTTCAACTTCCCCTGGGGTGTGTGATACTGCAGCACGTGTGGGGAGAGGTGGGCTCAGACGCAGAGCACCTGCTCACCTCGGGTGTCCTCCACTAAACCCCGTCAGCAAGGGGTTAGGACTCCTTTATTAGTTGGGGCCCTTAAGCTCCGAAGTGTTTTCTCAAAGTTACACAACTGGGAAGGCTAAAATATGGATTATAGGCCTTCTGACCCAGTTGATCTCTGCAGTAGACCCGTGGTTCTCAGCCAGCGGTGAGCATCAGAATGACTACAGAGCCTTTTCCAGACCTCCCCCAGCCTCCTGCACTGGACTCCGAACCAGAGAAGGGGGACGGTGCCTAAGGCATGCACGTATTTCACAAACGCTACCCTGAAGGATGCCAGCTGCCAGGTGAGAGCCCCCAGGTACCGATACAGGACCTGGACTCCAGCAGTGGGCTGGGTGAGGTCTCCAGCCCTGCTTTGCACACTGCAGGAATACCATACATAGTTGCTGGTGATGTAACTGTTTCTTTGGCAAAGAGAATATGGCTTTAGGCTGGCTCCCTTGCTGGGAGGACAGCCTGTTTGATTTTAAAATATGGAAAAAGAGCCTTTAATCGAGGCTGATGTTCTCCTGTCTCTCGGCTGGCTGTACACACTACAGGCGCACCTCTCCTTGTGTGAACGGGCCAGGGCACAAGTTCATTGCTATGGGCTGGGGGTCTCTGGCTTTTTTAGCAATGCTTGGAAAGCCAAAACAAATCTCTATAATATGAGCATAATGGATGGTCACAACACGTGAAGTTCAACCAGGCAGGGGGTTTTTGCTGGTAGGGCAGGGGGATGGGACTACCAGAGAGCAGGGGGCTGGTTAGGTTCCGGGGAGCAGTCCCATTTCTACCACTTTCTAGTGCTGTGACCCTGAGCAGGCTACACAACTGGCCATCACGGGCTCGTCACGGGGAATTCAGCAAGTCACCATATGCACAGAATAGTGATAATTTAGAACAAGCACAATGAAGGTGAAGAATTTGTTATTAAACTTGGATCTTGCACCCAAAAGATAGAGAAAATACAGTTCACTGTACAAAACGGAAGATAATCCCGCATGTTCGGGAAGTGTCTGAAGCACAGAAGAGTGCGTCAGAATAGTCTCAACAGGTCAGTTTTGAGGACTCATGTGAAAACACTTAGCTGTCTTCACTTTTATCTTTGAAGCATTTTCCCAACAAAAACGCATTTGTACAATATTCCAGAGATGCATGTGTCTGTGAATATCCCGTGCATAAAAGGACGAGCCGCTGAGTTTAAGTGACTTGCCCGGGGTGTGGGGAGAGCTGGTGTGAGCCTGTTGGCATTTGCTGCCTCTCAGTCTCACACTCTGAATGCGACCCCCCAAATGAACAAGAACCCCCGAGGGACTCTGGCCAGCTTGGTGGCAAGGAGCAGAGCCGCTCCCTGCACCGCAGACAGCAGCAGGGCCCCGGAGCAGAGAGGGAAACACGGTGGAGGTACTTACCCCATGCTTAACAGTTTTGGCGGCGTGGGCAGCTTTCTTTTTTGCATCATAATGAGTCAAAATGTCAATAATTGCCATAAAGTACACCTCTTTCCTGGGCGAGTCTGTAAAGGGACGAGAGCAATGATTGTGGGACCAGTGACATGGCCTAGAAGAGCACCGCCGGAGGGTGAGGAATTCGGGATGGGGACCAGAGGGGTCTGACCACAAAGGCCGGGAACACTGCAGCTCAAACACATTCTGGAAAATGACAACTTACTTTTTACTCCCTCCTCTGGGTTTAATGGGGTGGGGAGAGAGGCAAAATGGGGGAGTGGGGTTGCGGGATACAGGCTTCTGGTTCCAGAGTGAGTACCAAGGCACAGCACGAGGAATACAGGCAGTGAGAGGCTAACAGTGTTGTGAGGGGACAGACAGTAGCCACCCCTGTGGTGAGCACCACGTCATGGACAGACTGGTCCCATCCCTATGCCGGACATTTGGAACTAACCTAACATGGTGTGTCAGCTCTCCTCAAGTACAAAACAAAAATAAGTTCTAAAAAAAAAAAAAAAAATCGTAATTTGAAAAAAAAAATCCATGTAACTCCTGCATATCCCTGTTAAATAGCTTTTTTTTTTTCCTATCCCCAATTCTCTCTCAATTTAAAAAGTAAAAAAAAATAGTATAACCCCAGAATATCACCAGTAGAGGTCCAAGGGCAAGACTATTTTCCTTTTTTTGTTAATCTGCATTTTCCTTAATCATTATGTATTGCCTTGGTGTAAAGAAAAATGCTATTTTAAAAATACAATTGAGGTAATTTTGCTCCTTAATCCTTTTCTACCATTACAGCTGTAATGCGCTTCACAGAGACTGCCTCCTTTACCTGCAACCCTGCACGGAGCTTTCCAACAGCATTTGCTCACTTCATGTCTCGGTCACATTCTGGTAATCCTGGCAATATTTTAAACTTTTTCATTATTATATTTTTATTGTGATGTTTGATCAGTGATTAAAACTCACTGAAAGCTCAGATGATGGCTAGTATATTTTAGCAATAAAGTATTTTTAAAATAAGATGTGTATGGTTTTTTTTCCAGACACAGTGCTATTGCACAAATAGACTATAGGATAGGGTAGACGTAACTTTCATACGCACTGGGAAACCAGCACATTCATTCGACTTGCTTTATTGCGGTCTAGAACCCAGGGTATCTTTGAGGCATGCCTGTTTGTAATTCTGATTGAGTCCAGCATCAGAACTGGATAAAGGCATATATCCAATCAGTCTTCCTGCGTATTTCCACCAGTATAATGCTGTTTTAATTATAAACAATAAGAGAAGTACATTTGACTATATTTAATTTTCTGTGTTGAGAATTTTGGTGAGCAAAATAAAAAAAAATCTCATGGGGCATATCAGCCAAGTGAGTCTGAGCTGTGTTTAAACAATGGTGAACCATTTTTATTACTCAGAAAATAAGAGGCTGGCATTTATCATCTCTCTAAATTATTTTGGTTTTCTCATGCGTAAGTAGCTAAAGTAGAAGGTAATACTCCTTCAAATACCCAAATCATACAGATTTTGAGGATTGAGACTGCGCTCACGCTGGAGAAGAGAGCCACAGACCCTTTAACGGGGCTGGGGTGGGCTGGAGTGACGTCACTCAGCAGAGGACAGACAGCAGCAAACCAGACATTCTCATCCCACAGCCTGGGCCGGCAGCGCTTGTGAAAGGGAAAGGGCGGGTAGTGATGAGACACCCGCCGTTACAGGGTGGCTGAGCGAGGTTCGGAAGGGACCCCATCTGTACCCGGCGCTGGAGGGATTCCCGACGTTCTTACAGAGCCACGTAAGAGCTAAGAAAACATCTACAAACATTTCTTCTACACGTCCCCTACATTTACAGAAGTGTGCGCACATGTGTGTTGTGTATATAAACTAGTTGGTGGCCTCGCTCTATTCCCTCAACATCAAAAAATTCAAGGGCCTTATCACAGTATGTTTCAAAACCAGAGATTACAGTTCCTCTTAACATACTCCCGTCCCTGAATCGATGACTGGGGCTCTGGGGAGTCAGTCCTGGAGGGCAGCCTACTTTTAAGGGGGATTACATTACTGGTAGGAAACAATGCAAAAACCAAACCATTTCATAGATAAAAAGAGTTGGTAATAACTCAGCTTACTTTCATGGCATTTAATTCCATAAACATCAATGTTCGGGTCAAACTCCCCTGGAGCCAAGGGCGGTGAGCTGTTCAGCGTATTTCCAGGACTGTCCGGCGGGGTCCCGACGGGGTGGGCGCCATCGCTCTCCCCCTCCTCTTCCCCGTCATTCTCTTCACACTCCACCTCTTCCTGTTCGGCTCTCTCCACGTCGTGGATTCCCACCAGGAGGCTATAGTCCATGAGCTTTAACTGGGCAAGAAACTGGGGGGTGGGGGGGAAGCAACAGGGTCAGTCATGCCTTAAACGAACCCCCAGATCGGAAGCAAACGGGCCCAGGAAAATGCCTGTGGAGGGACGCTGGGAGGGAAGGGGCAGCAGAAATGAGGCGAGGGACTCCCTAAGAGGCAGCCAGCCAGGAGCCTCCTTTATGATGCTCTCACAGGCCCAGGCAGCTTCTCTGGCCAAAAATGTAGCCCCACACTTGGGGCTGGCTCAGCCCTGGTATTATTTTCCCTGAAACACGAAGCTGGATGCTGAGAGGCATGCATTGATCACATGGAGGTTGGATTACCCCAAAGAGCAGAGCGCATGACTGGCAAGGAGGAGGGAAGAGAGCCGTTCTCCCGACAATTAAGACTGGCTGATGGGAAAAACCAGGGACCTCCCAAGTAGCTTCCAGCAGAGTCTCTTGTGAAAGCACTTTGAAATTCAGCACACTGGGCTGAGAGCAGATTATTATGCTGTCTGTCACAAAGAAGTAAAAGCCTAAATGTCCCAATCAGCCAGCAAATGCCCGTGTCAGTGCTCTGGTGACTAACGCGGTCCTTCTGTCCTGCTCAGATTTCCTTACGATGGGAGCGGGGGGACCGGAGGAGCCGGACGTGGCTCCCTTCCCACGCAGCAGCACGGGCCCAGGAGGCCTCTTCGCCCTCCTTCCCCTGGTCCAGCCGTGGGGAGGCTAATGCGGGGCAGGACCTAGCCCCGTGGGGCAGCTTACTCCTGCCTGCCAAGTTCTCGTTTGCCTTTTCAGGTCATGATTTTTCTTCTAAGTAGACGTCCCCGGACTCGTGGTCTGAGGCACACTGTTCTAACGCTCAAGTCAGACGTGGCCAGTCCTACCGAGGAAAGAGCGTGGCGGCCCGTCTGCTGGCTAAGACGCCGGCAGCCCCCCAGTCCCACCGCGGGCTGGCTCGGCACAGGGTCCAAGACTGCTCTGACCCTGGGCTTGTGGCCCAAGAAGACGACGCACGACCCCAACCCTTGGGGCCTCGGTGCCACCCCCGCGCGGTGATGCGGAGCAGCTGGCGGGCCTCGGGCGACTCAGCTAGAACTTAGGAAATGAACTTCCTTATGCAAAGGGCAAGCATGTGAAATTATAGGTCTGAAGTTCTGGCTGGAAATGAAATGAAATCAATTTGTGGAGACCCGCAGAGCCACTTCTCATCCTGAGCCTGTTGGGAAGCAGCCCGTTCTCCGAGCTGGAGAGAAAGTCACGCTCCCTTAGGCCAAGGAGAGGAGCTGCCTCCGCTGTCCCTGATGCCTTCCGCTCCTCAGCAGCCCAGGCCGCCTCCCGCCTGCTCTCCTCTTCCTCAGCTCCCATTTCCTTGTCTTCCCACCATGAGTCCCCTTGGGCCAGGCTGACTCGTCCTCATTTAAGCTCAGGGGGAAAAAGAAAATCACACAACTCTTTGTTTAGATAGGTAAGTGAGGTTGGAGAGACCTAATACTTAAAGATTGCTACATGCAAACCCTTTGGCAAAAAAGAGTCCGAATGGCCAACAGGTACAGAGAGGCTCCACATCACTTGTTATGAGAGAAATGCAGATCAAAACCCCAATGAACGGTCACCTCACCCCTGTCAGGACAGCGAGTATCAAAAAGTCGAGAGAACCAGTGTTGGCGAGGATGTGGAGAAATGAGAACCTTGTGCCCTCTTGGTGGGAATGCAAACTGGTACAGCCGCTGTGGAAAACAGTACGAAAATTCAAGGAATTAAAAACAGAACTACCAAAAGATCCGGCAACCCCAGTGCTGGGTACAGATCCAAAGGAAACAACATCATTATCTCGGAGAGATCTCTGTACGCCCATGTTCATGGCAGCATCATTCCTAACAGCTGAGGTAGGGAAACAAGCTCGGTGTCTGTCGAGAAAACGTGATCCGTATGTATACAGTGGGACGTTGTCTGGCCTCAAGAAAGAAAGAAATTCTGTCATTTGTGACAATGTGGATGAAGCTGGGGGCATTATGCTAAGTGAAAGAAGCTAGACAGGGAGAGATAAATACTGTGTGGTATCACATACGTGTGCGTGTGTGAGATTTAACTCCTAGCAACAGCGGAAACGTGGCTGCTGAGGGCTGAACGGGGTGGAAGACAGAGGGAGAGTTGGTGAAAGGGAACAAAGCTCCAGCTCTCAGAGGAGTAAGTTCTGAGGATCTAACGTAGAACGTGGTGACCACAGTCGGCAATGCTGTACTGTATCACTGGCATCTGCTAAGAGAGCAGAACTGAAATGTTCTCACCCAAAGAACAAAGGTCACTATGCGAGGTGATGCCTGTGTTCATAACTTGATGGGGAAATCCTTTCCCAGGGGATACACACATCAGTCATCACCACGTATGCATGAACTATCTTATAATACTGTGGTCAACTATACCTCAATAAAGCTGAGTAAAGAAATAAAGATGTTACTTATTCTAGTAAAAAAAAAAAAAAGAAAAAAAGCCAACAACAAATAAAACGGAGTGCTGGTTCTCATGCCTTCGATCAGTTTGCTGAGTCCCAGAGACTGAGGAAGCTCTTGCTCCTCTCACGGGCTTTCCCACACTCCCCTTTTCAAGTCCTCACAGAACAACTTTCCACCTCCCTCAGCCAGTGGCCAGAGACAGCTCGTCCTGCCGCTGCTGGGTGTCACGGTGCATCTGGCCGGGAACTCCTCTGTGTGGGCAGCCTTCCCCCTCTTGAGGCAGTAATAATACCATAAAGTTGTGGTGTTGTATTCATAAAGCTTGAATCTTTTACCCACGCAGAGCCAGCCTCCCAGCCACGTAGCCGGACCTTGGGTACCTGGTCTGCTCCCCGCAAATGCCTGGAGGTGGAAGAGAGCCAGGCACGGAGGGGTGGGGAGACAGCGGGCCTAGCCTGAGACAGACGTTCCGATCCCCGTGCAAGACAGCAAACAGGCTCGGGAAGATTAAAAGAGCTTGCCCACGGAATCAAAGCTAAGACGGAGTGAATTCACGATCCTACGTTCGGAGCTCCTGTTCTTTACACTGCATTAGGCTGCTTCTGGAAACTGCACTGAGGCAGCTTTTCCCAAGTCCTGTTCTTTGCAACACTAGTATGGGAAAAAAATGAGTCAATCAAATCCAGTGGCTTCTGAGGAGGAGGGCCTCCCAAGGTTACTAAGGACTGTGAGTCTCTGACGGGGTGCGCACCAGCAGCAGGCCCCACACGGATTTCAACATGAAGCCTGCTCGTCTCCCCCCTTCAGAACGCCCCATGGGCCTACTGATTTGGGAACAAGACATTCGGGAAACACTGCATCAGAAATCCCCAGTCATACCCTCTGCCGCCCCAGCAGATAGGACAGGCAGGTTGCTCACTGGTGGCCGTGGGTCCCAGACAGCTGTGCCTGGGGCTGAGCTCGGCCTCTGAGCTCCTAGAAAACAGGGTCAGGGCCTCCTCTGCCCCCCACATGGCCCTCTCCCACACCTAGCACAGCGCCCGCCCGACCCCTCTGTCTAGAGTCTATCTCGCCTGCCCCCGCTGCCCATCCCGGACACGCTCTAGAGGTCTGGGCACACACAGCTGCAGACATCGATTACCAGGTGACAGCATCTCTCTGCAGAGTCCGCATGTGCGTGTGTGTGCATGCACGCGTGTGGGTGCAGTGGGTGGGGGCTTGGCCAGGCCAGGGCCTGCTCCCCTTGACCTGTGGCCAGGCAAGGGCCCTGTCTCTCCATCCCTGCTCTTCCCAGGCCCTTGGAAGCTCCCTGGGAAGTGGTAAAGATCGAGGCTGTGCAAACTAACCCCCAGTCCTCTGGGAAGGGAAGATCTTTTCCAAATGCAAGTTTGATCTTGCCCAGCCCCTGCTAAGGCCTTCATGGTATCCCATGTCCTGCCAGGCAGAAGCAAACTCTGACATGGCCCAGTGGGCCAGGACAGTTTGGTTCCATTACCTCCTGGGCCACCTTGAACTCTGTTCTGGCCCACCTTCTGGCCCTTTTACGGCACCCAGTTACCTGCCACCTGACTTCAGATCTCAGCTGCAGAGACACTTGCTTATGGGAAGCCTTTCCTGGTTCCTGCCTAGGCCACATCCCAAAGTGCGGGCATGGATGGGCCAGCACACTTTTCCTTAACGATGCTTGGCTCAGCTGCTCATTTATCTTGTTAGATAATATGAGTCGACTTCTCTCTTCCCCAAACGTGGCAGCTCCATGAGGGTAGGAGCTCTGGCTGTTTCTGCCCTCACCGCGTTCCTGTCTGCCAGAAAGTGATGATCAGTCTTGATATTTACTGAACAAGTGAATGAGATGCCTGTTGCTTACCTCACCCTAATCTCCCTAACCCCTTTCTCAAAGAAATAATCACGCCAGTCAGGTAAAAACATAGCACAAAGCAACACAAAAACCTTGGCCCGAGACGTAAGAGGCAGCAGCCACCAGGAGTACAATGAGACCATTTATCACGTGTCTGCGCGCTGGAGGGAACGAGTATCCCCAGAACACGGGAGTCCACTGTTCAACCTTCTCGTGGCTGGCTTTCAAAAACTCAAGTGGGGGGGGGGGCGCCTGGATGGCTCAGTGGGTTAAAGCTTCTGCCTTTGGCTCAGGTCATGATCCTAGGGTCCTGGGATCGAGCCCCGCATTGGGCGCTCTGCTCAGCGGGGAGTCTGCTTCCTCCCCTCTCTCTCTACCTGCCTCTCTGCAAAATAAATTGGCAGATCTCTGTCAAATAAATAAAAAAAACCTTAAAAAACACCCCAAAACTTAAGTGGACTTTATTACAAAAGGAAGAGGGCTGCCTGTGATGAACTTGCAAAGTCAGCCAGGCAGGAATGACAGGGCTGGCCCGCCTCACTCAGTCTGGGGAAGGTGGGTCTCCAGGCTCCAGTGTCCCCTCTCACATGGCTGCTGCTCACAATGCCAGGCCCTTTCCCGGCCTGAGTTCCGCAGTCAGACCACAGCCCGGGCTCCTTCCCAGTCAGGCAGCTCTGCATCTAAAACCTCACGCGAAACCACCAGTGATGTGTCAAATGCGTCTCTAGGTGAGAAGCTGCTCTGACACAGCCAAGATCAAGGACCCCGACTGCGGTCCCAAGTGGGTATTACGTAAGTGTTCCGACCTAGGACGACACTGAGAGGGAAATGGGAGACCAAGGACAGCAGAGTGGGGAACAGCAATAGGTTTTGCTGATAAGGCTGACCCCTTTATTCTTTAATTAAAGTACCAGGAAATCTTTAAAATAAAAAGTCTAAATTTGGGAGTCAGGAGATTAAATCTCTCGCTTACTAGCTCTGTGCCTTGACAATGAGTTCACCTCTCTGAGCCTCAGTTATTCTAACTATAAAATGGGATAATACCACTAATGTCAGGGGGAGGGTGGAGAGGACAGAGAGAGCGTAGCTCAGGCAATGAAAACAGCGCCTCGCAGGTAACCATGGAGGCTGTGACACGATCGCATGGGTTGTTATTACGGTAGAAGGACTTTTTCATCAAATACACACTTTAAACATGGAGACGGGTTCAGTGAGGTGGGCCAAGAGGAGAAACTTGGGAAAAGCCCAGAGATGCACTAGTTCTTATCTTCACAAACAATTTTAAATCTCTTCTGGAGTAGAACGGAATGAAATGTGGCAATAAACCCGAGATTCTTATTAGAGAAAATTCCTATTGGCTATCACAGAGGCCTGGAAGACTCCACGTTGAGGGGAAGGAAAGAAGGGAAGGGGTTAAGGGCTCCATTGCTGGGGTTGGCCTCCAGCTGACATTAAGGAACTTAATACACACTTGCTCTGTTTTCTGCTCATCCCGTTAAGCTTCTGACTCAAATTTATTTTTTTTTAAGTACATAAGATTTCAAAGCACGACAGTTTTTAAATCTTTATAATCTTTAGGTCCCTCGCCTTTCCTCCTTTCCAACTTTTAATAATTATCTGCCAGACCTTTGGTCGGCTTCTTTTTTTCCCCTCAGAATATCCCACCTAATCTGATTCCTTCATAATTAATTCCTCTTTATGCCAAATCTTTGAGCTAGAATCTTCAAGACCTTTCATGAGCCCTGTCACAAACCCTTCTGGAAAACTATGTGGTAAGAGAGCCATTAATAAACTCTCCTTCACAACATTTAAATTCACTTTATTTGCTAACTTTATTAACACATTTGTTCTACCGAATTACCACCTCCTAACACATCTCAACGCAAAATTAAAATTCCAACCAGCCC
Organism: Martes martes; assembly: GCF_963455335.1. Taxonomy (NCBI): domain Eukaryota; kingdom Metazoa; phylum Chordata; class Mammalia; order Carnivora; family Mustelidae; genus Martes; species Martes martes. The sequence goes on from NC_137895.1 coordinate 125,265,459, forward strand.
TATCTAACAGTTATCACGTATCACTTGTTAAAAGTAATAATGATCCTCCTTTGGGGTGTTCATTGGGAAACAAAGTCTCAACTGTGTTCTCACAAACATTTTTAATTTGCGCCTCATAGCAGAGCAGTTCAGGAGTGTGGCCTCTGACAGCCTCCAACCCCAGACTGAATTTAGTAGCTGTGTGTCTTTGAGCAAATTACACAGAGTCTCTGGGCTCAGTTTTCTCATCCATAGACTGGGGCAATGTCAGCACTCATCCTCAGGGGTAGTTATTAATGAAAGAGAAACTGAATGCCTGGGAAGGGATTTAGGCTCTACCAGTGGCTCCGTCAGTGTCGGCGGCCCACTATCCCTGTCCCCAGCCTCCCACCCACTTCCAAGGTTTTGGGCCCACAAACATGACAGCCGAGATGCCCTGTGGTAGGGGCTCCCCAACACCACTGGGCTCCCAGCGTGAGCCAGTGAGAGAAGATGAGTGCCAGCTTTCTACGAACCACCATCATGATGGGAGCTGACAACAAGCAGGCCAGAAGGCCAAAGCCATTTTCACTCTCCATAGAGCACAGTCTTTTGGAGAAAAGGGCTCCCTCATACATAGTTATGTGCAAAGCTTTCTGAATTATAATATTTTCAGGGTATATGAACAGAACAGGATTTCAGCTGCAGCAAAAAAAGCAGCTAGATTCTCATGACAATTCTTTTCTTTTTGCTACAAAAACAGATTGCTGCTTGAGCTATAATAAACTCATCTTCTACCTTAAGCATTAAGTAAAAAAGAGTCGTCCCCACCCCCACCCTGAACCAAAACACTGGACTCAAACAGGCCAGTCAGCTACACGAGAAAGCACAGTGTTAATGAAAAAACAAAACTAGATGAAATTCTAGTCTCATTTATCAAGATCAGATGTCAAGCCACTTCACCATAATTACCTGCTTAAAAATTTAATGATGCTTCTGCATGAATTTCAAAACTAAAGATACTTGTATCAGCCATTGAGGATTTTTTTTTAATGAAAGAATGCTTTATGCCCTGCTCCTATTTCAACAAAACAGCTAAGTGCGAGAGCCCTGCATGGGATTAAACTATCCAAATCCTCTAATCAACGACATTATTAGAGACAACAAAAGGGCTAAGAGGATCCTTATGTAATTCAGCTGTAAACTGGAACCGCTTCAGTTACATTGTATCGGAGTCTGAGCCAGTGATACGCAGCCAACAGAAAAAAGGATGGAAACAAAAATTTTTAATTTTTTTGGCAGATCGGACATAACCCTAAAGGATATTTACCATAATGCTCAAATGGTATTATTCTCAAGATCAAAGAATTGCTGATTGAGGAATAAAAACCCGAAAGTGAGCAGGTCTACCTAGAGTACCTAGTAACCAGTTAGATCAAGTTGACACCAAAAATGGGAAATGTCTAACTGATGTTTAACTAATATATACGGTAACAATAATCATTGGCAACATGGGAAAAAATGCTTGTTACTGAAAGACTGGAGGAAAAAAATGTTACGTGATAAAAGCAAACACTTTTTTCTACTTTTCTTTTCAAGTAGACATTGTATCCTTCACAAATAAACACTACTTAGGTTCTATTGGAAATACATATATACCAGCTAGGTTGAAAAAAAAGCAAACATTTTTTAATGAAAATAACCCACGATATAAAAATAATTATGAACTCACTCACTCAGTCTGGGTGTCTTACAATGAAAGAGATGTCAGAACAGGGAAAAACGGAATTGTAAAACTGCTCTGCCCTCACGGGGGATACAGTCGAATGTCAGACACTCAATCGTTGGCTTGAGCCATTTTAATTATTTTTATTTAATGACACGAAGAAGAAAACTTTCCACTAAAGCCTCTAAGTAGAAGAGCTATACTGGTGTTGGGCGGAGGGGACTGTATTTCAAAGTAAAAAAATAAAAATTAAAAAAAAGTATACCACACTCACACATACATATGAAGGAAGGAACAGCTCAGCAAAACTGTGTTCATTAACCGTCTACATTAAAATTCTCTTAGCACGGTCTTGTAAGCCTAATGGATCTCAAGAAAATCTTCCTTTCCCCCCGAATTAATTTCTAAAGGAATCATAGAAGGAAGTCCCACAAGAGAGCTGTGATGCCTTTAAAATCAACAAAAGGATAGGGAAAAGTATATTTTTAATTCTTAAACAAAAACACAGTTAAGAAAACCTCCCTCAAGAGAGACGAAAAGCCCATGTTCACACAGTATTTTGTGTGTCACAACCATCCCCCGTGCCGCTAGTGTGGCGAACAGCCTTGGCGCTGTCCCCACCACGTGTGAGGCCTGGTGGGCCTAATGACATCACTTCCACAGAAGCTGGTGGAAATGTTAAAGCACCAGGGGCCCGGGGCTGTGTTTACTAACACCGAGATGTGGTTTAGATGAAGAAACCCCCAAACTCAAACAGTTACTAAGCATTTGTTTTTGAAACGCTTTACTGTGTGACAGAATGTCATCGCTCAGCGTCACCCTCCCTCTGGTCGCTGTGGGCAGTCCGTGTGAGCAGGCTGTGACCACACAGGCCCCCCGCCAACCAAGGCGGTGGCAACCCGAGGGTGGGGACGCCCCGCAGATGACTTCCTGGGTCCATCATCTAGAGCAAGCGACTGCCGAAGCAGGACACTCTTTCCTAAACCAGATCACACAGGAGAGGCACCTGTTTGGATGGGATTTTTCACAATGAACAATACGAATTTTGGCCTCGCCTGCAGGTTTGAATGGACGGCTGAAGAAGCTTCTAAGACTCGAGAGTGGTGACATTTCTACAGCAGGGCTGTCCTTCACGTCGATTTTTTCTTACCTCGACATCCTTTTTCAGTTTTTCCAGGAACACCTTTTTGTTGTTGTCATCGATATAAATCTTCTGGCCCTCATTAATGAAATCATTATCCTTTAAAGTCGGTAGTTCTTTGGCCTGAAACAAACGACAAAGGGAATGAAATAAGTTTGAATAAAAGCGAAGAAAGACATCCCTTCCAACCCCAGAGGTGACGTTTCCACGCCCGGAAATGGAGTGTGCCTCCCTCCCGGCAGGCTTCTTACCCGAGGCAACAAAATGTGAGGTGACTTGAATACCGCAAGGGGGCACCAGTGAGCTACGACCACTGGAAGCAGTCCCACTAGGAATGGAGGGGGTTGCACGTACTCCATATTAGGAAGTTTTGCAATAGATCTCATGGCATAAAAACCCGATGGCTCTCTTAGATCCACTCTCTTACAAGAAGTCTTCTAAGTATAGAATTTGTATTCTTGGAATTCTTTGTCAGGAACCTTCAATTTTCTTACTGGTACAACCCAACTCCACACCCCTGACACTTTTTGGGTAGCCTTTGCTGGCTTCATGTTACAAATAACAGGTTATCTTGTCTCAGAAAAGCACCATCCATAATCATATCTAATTTCTCAGTCAGGGAGAATATGCACCCAGAGGCTGGCCATCTGCCCCTTCTAAGCCTTCCTGGTAACCACCCCACCAAGAAGAAAATTTGGACAATGCCAAAGGACAATGTCTTCTTCTAACACAAAACATATTAAGATGAGCAGTTCTATCCTTTACAAATAAACCCGAAGGGACAAGCTGGCAACTACACTGTCCTTACAATGATCGTCACAACACAAAGTCATGGGTGACCAACGAAACATGGGTCACAAGCAGTAAAAACCTTCAGCTTATGCTCTAGGACAATATGGGCATATGATCTTAAAATAGTGTGGATTATTCTATTTAATTTCGTGCAACCTGCATTCTGGGAGAGTTCAAGACCAATCAAAGCCCCTCCCCACTCCTGTCAGCTAATCATAGCTTATTTCTTCCAGCTGAAAGGAATCCAACATAAGACACTTAGTATACCCATGAATGTGTGAATAGCTCTTTCTCATAAGTGTGAGCTAAATGAAAGAAAAAAATAATCCAAGGAAACAACATATTCTCCTTCCTGCTCTCCACACGCCCCCCCCTCGTTGTTCAGAGCAGTAACAGAAAACCTATTGCATAGATCTACTGAACCATCTTTCAAATGCCTGAATGGCTCCCTTTTTCTTCTCTGTAAACTATTCACATCAGTCCGTACGCACACATATATGCATATACATTACGCGATTCCAAATTTGTAGCTGCCACTCATTTTAACTTTGCAAAAATTTGAAGTCTCACAATTTTTAAAAAAAGATTTGAGAGAGAGCATATACACGAATGGGCGGAGGGGCAGGAGAGGGACAAGCAGCCTCCCCTCTGAGCAGGGAGCCCCCATGTGGGGCTCGATCCTAGGACCCTGGAATCGTGACCTTAGCTGAAGGCAGACACTTAATTAAGTTACCCAGGCACCTCAAAAGTTTTGCAATTTTTAATTTGATAAAACTACTGCCAAAATAACAACCTTTATAAAGCAGGTATAGCAAAGATCAGAAATCCAAAGGTTTGGTTCAAGTAGCAGTTACTGAATGACCGTTATGAACAGGAATGCAAAAATGAGTAAGTCAACACTTTTTTTTTTTTAATTTTAATTTATTTGACAGAGAAAGAAATCACAAGTAGGTAGAGAGGCAGGCAGAGGGGGTGGGGGAAGCAGGCTCCCTGCTTAGCGGAGAGCCCAATGGGGGGCTCGATCCCAGGACCCTGAGATCATGACCTGAGCCAAAGGCTGAGGCTTAACCCACTGAGCCACCCAGTCGTCCCAGTAAGTCAACACTTCTAAAGGGGTTTCTGATCTAGTGTGAGAGAAAAACAGAACAAGTAGGTAAAAAGACAAAGCAGCACGAGTATGCAAAATGGACAGATAAATAGTAATCATCCTTGGAGGACACTGATCTACTCTCAAATACTTTCATGATGAGTCAGAGTTTTGAGGAAATAAAAACACAATGACATTCTTCACAAAAACTGTGGAGGGGCCTGCTAGACTGACTCCCTAAATCTGTCATTAATAATTTAAAAATGTCATAAACGTGACATAAAAAACCTGACATGTGAAGACAGCAAATTAATGTGAAATGTCTGAGTCAACCGCACTCTACCCCCAGGTCTGCTTCTAGCAAAATTATAAACGTAACACAGTTTCATAGCAAATGAAATACAAGAATCTGAAGTTTCACAAATCCAGAGGGCAGTGAGAACCACCACCCAAAACACAAAACTGGAAGGGCCTTAGAAGAAAGGGTTGAAGCTAGATTCACACACATAAACACAGATGGAGAAGGAGGGGATTCTCTAAGTGGACGCCCTGGGTGTTGGCGTCTGTGTGTGTGTGTGGGGGGGATGACAGCGATGTGTGTGGGTGGCGGTGATAGGGGGGTGGCCGTGATAGGGATTAAGGTATCAGCCTCAACTCCACAACTCGCTTCATACATGTAAGAGAAGAAGGGCGGAGGGATTTGGGGTTCTGCGTGAGCAAGGGAAACCTGAAGCCGGGGAGGTCAGAGCAGAGCCGAGGCAGTAAATGACACAGGGGATAGGTGTTTGTAATTCCAGGCACATTCATGGAGATGAATGCCACTTCGGGTTTACCCCAGCAGGATTACCTCATGTGACAGGGAAAACGTAATCCTAGCTCATAAAACTCGGGGCACCCTGCACTCTCTCACTAAGCTCACTTGTGAATTTCACAGGCACTAGGGACGTATTTAGATTGGATCAAGTTTTAGAAAGGGCAACCAGATTGGTTAAAGACTTAACGGCTTACCGAAAGGCTCAAGAGGCAAGGGCAGATCCTTAGGGCAGCTGCTGGAGGAATCCAACACGGGTCTACACATACCCACCCCCGGGCATCTGCGGTGGGCCAGAGCGCCTGGGAGCACCGCCAGCGAGTGGGAGGCGAGTGGGAGACGTGAATCCAGACATTCCGGATCCTGGCTCCACGTCCTACCTGTCCGGGGCCGGGGCCAGGTTTCTGGAGCTTTCCAGATGGCGGTCTTATGCACGGAGTGGGGAAGGCACCACCCAGCACCAGCAGCTGTAGGTCCTGTGCTAACAGGCATTTCACCTGAATCCATTTAAGTGCATCGTTTCGATCATCCTTCACAACAACCTTAACTATTACCCTTAGGTTCCTACCGACACGAAACTGAGTTCAGAGAGATTATGCAAGTTATAAGTCCTCATGTGGAGAGGGGAACCCGGGCTTCCTGACGCTTCACTCAGTGGGGGGGTGCGGGGTAGGGGTGCGGGGGTGGGAGTTGTTCTGAGAACTCCACCCACACCTGTGTGACACACTTAACTAGCGAGGGCCGCTCATCCTCCTCACCATCGTCGACGTGAGCATTCACCAGCTTGCACGGATTTAAAAACATAGGTTGAGAGACTGTATACAAAATCTTCTCTTAAAAAAACAACACAACTTTGTTCTTTTCTACTAAGAACTAGGTGACAAAGATTAAAGTCACCTGACAGTGATTCATGCTCAAGAAAACCTTATTCTTAGCTTTTGGAAAATTTTGTAAAATTTTAATTTCCAGTGTAGTCCACAGAGTGTCACGTGAGTTTCAGGCGTACAACAGAGCGGTGCGACAATTCTATACATCACTCAGTGCGTGTCACGGTACATGTACACTTTCTCCCCATCACCTGTTTCCCCCATCCCCACCCGCCTCCCCCCTGCTAACCATCTGTTTGTTCTCTATCGTTGAGAGTCTTTCTTGGTTTGTCTTTTTTCTTTTTTATTGCTCAGCTTTGAGAACGATTTCAATATATCCCTCTGATACTGAGATGTGTTTACATTTAAACACAATTTTTTTTTTTTTTTTAACTGCAGAGAACTTCTAGGTTGTGAGCGAATAGGCTTCCACACTCCGGGCTACACAGCCCACGAAGGTGAGGTCTGCAGAGCAGCCCGGGGGGTAACTGTGGGGAGCAATGGAGTCTACCCTCCGCTTTGCAACACTCGATTCTTTGCACTCAAGAGAGCTTTGAAAGCCTCGAAGTCACTGGTCTGGTTCTTTATTGGGTGTCTTTCATACCCTTTCTAGTTCAATGCAGAACCAGCCAGAGGGCGGAGGAAACCGCCAGAGCTAAAGACATCAGCTCAGAATCGCTTCTTGACTAGAGACTCTCTGAGGCTGGCTCCCAGCCAGCGGTCAGCAACCTTTCTGAAGTGGTAGTAGGTTAAGTCTTTATTTGTTCCCTCTGAATTAAGTTCTCCTGGCCAGTTTCGTGGAGACTGGGAGCCTCCGAGTGTGACAGGGGAATGGCGGTACCACACAAGGGACTTGCTGGGAGGCGAGGCCAAGAAAGATGAGCTCTGTCACCCACCCCCACCCTCTCTGCCCCGGGCTGGGGCTCCTGCCTGGGGACCTCTGGGAGCTGCTCCCAGGACCCCCGCCAGCCGAGGGAGGCTGTGTACAACCAAACTCAGCTAGAGTCAGGCAAGGTTACTTTCCCTTTGGAACGAGGTAATTCTATTGGGGTGGATTGGACACAAAACGACATTCACCTCTACTAATGCGACACGTTAAATGCACAAAGACAGCCAAAAGCATAAGCAGACACCGTTCTCCTTGCAACCTAGCTATCCTGCTTCCATCGCTTGGATAAAATTACCAGGATGCATATCCCTCACACCTTCCTGCAGGGGGATGCCAGATGCCAGGTCCATTGGGCATGGCCCTGCACGGAACACAGACTGAAGTGTCAGGTTCTGAGCACAAACTGGATGCAAGCTGCCGGGCTTAGAGCTCAGCAACTTCGATTATTAGCTGGGCAGCTCTGAGCCAGTTACTTGACCTCTCTGTAACTTGGTTTCCTCCTCTTTAAATGGGGATTAGCAAACAGCTCTGGTGTGAGCATGAGTTGAGTTCATACACGTAAAAAGCTTAGGGCAGTGCTTGCCACAGGGAGGGTAATAGACAAACATCGTCAGTGTTACTTATTGGTCATGTTCTCAAGTATGGCTTGTGTAGCCAGAGAAAAACTCACGGCTGATAAATCCAGAGCAAGATTTTTTAAAAGCCTGGCATATTTAACATTTTTATACTAGCTGTGATGTTCTGAACCAGCTGCTTAATCTGTCCCTCGCAAGTCTATACTCTTCATCAGTAAGAAACGTAACTATGTAACAATATTGGTCACGGTTAGAAATGGTTTCTGTGTAATTGAACACAAACAATCAGGGCCATGAGAGTCAGGATATAAACCCAACTGTGTCAGAGCCTGAAGATAACCAACACGTGGATATTTTACACGTATAAATGCTTCTGAACATAAATACTTATTGTTCCCGAGGGTTCAATGAAACACATCAATGATCTCTAAAGACAGATTTGGCCAGGGCTTTGAGATCAAAAAAAAAAAAAAAAAAAAAAGGAAAAAGTATGCAGAATTAACCACAACTGAATTCAGAACCCTCACTTTTAGAAATGAACATGTGCTTCTGTGGCCAGAAATCATGGATCCTGGAAGGGCCAAGGAAGCAAAGGGCAGAAAGAATGGTAGAAAGGAGATTAAAACAAAACAAAACAAAACAAAACAAGGCACTAGAACTGCCCTTTCAATATAAAAATCGTGCTGTTAATGAAACTTTTAAGATTCCAAATTAGTAAAAATTTTACACATTCTCTGAAAACAGATCCAAAAATAAATGTTTAGCAAATGAACTTACATCTTGTTTCAAATGGAAGTCAACCTGTTGGTTTCATATAAATATTTATCTACTTCACTGGGCTCTGTGATGTGATATAGGATTGCTGTCATGTACGTGGAGTTTAGTAATATGTTAATGGCTAGTAAAGTCAGAGAAATGATAGAGAACTCTTATTTTTAGTGAGAATAAAAAATCAAATAATCTCTTAAGGGATTCAGAAATGATTGTAAAAAAAAATCACAAAGTTTTGAAATCTGTATTCACAGTCAAAAACATCCTTCATATACACAGAATTCATATGAAAATGATCCTAGGTTTTATTGTTATGCTACAATTATATTAAATCATGCTAAAAGAGTCTATTGTATTTTACGTTGCAATAGGAAAGTTAAAAAAAATACATACATATTCAAAATGCAAAGAGCCAAAATTTATATAACACAGAGCCACATTTTTATTTTCGCCTGGACAGAAACCCTAACAGGAAAATGGAACATACTCCATAAATACTTGAGTATTTAACGCAAACAGGATTTTGGCACCAGAAGGTTTCAATGCAAAGGATAATGAACGGCATAGTCCTCTGTGATTAAAAGACTTGTATTTCAGAAAGAAATGAATTTTTGTTCGATGTGGTCATTGGCAACCCATTTTTAAAGTCTAATTGTAAGCCTTGATGTCAAAGATTGCCGCCTGGTATCCCTTTGATGGGCTGTACTGTCACACTTGGAGCTGAATACACAACATAAAAAATATATATACTAATTATTGTCTCATGTTAGACCTGCTTATGTTCCCGATTTACTTGTTATTCCAAGCTCACCTAAATGAAAATCAAAAGAAAGAATAAAACCCCTTTCAGCAGGCTTTCCAAAACACTTCAAAAAAATCAGAGTCTGTGGGGCTGAAAATATACTCTCCAGAAATATTTCTGTGAGGGACAGAATTTTAGGTAATCCTTACTTTGGAGCTAGGATAAAGATGATTTGATTGAATAACATCATATATGTGGTATCAATTTTAGAGTAATAAGAGATGTTAGAGATTTACAATAAAATCAGTTCTGCTTCTCAAAACATCCAAGCCACAAACTTGATACACGAAAAGGCAAATTAGTGAATATGGGTAAAGCTCACACAGAAGTAGCAAAGATAACAGGTGCTTTCTCACAAAAAGTGCATTTAACAACCTTCTTTAACATAAGTGGAATGTTTATGCAAGTTCATGGCTTGGAAAATGATCCCACAGCTCAGTACTACCTTGTAATTTCCACAATGAGAACGGACGAATTTGTGACCAGCATCTGCATGTGAAAGGTTCATCATTTTTGGTTTGAACTTGTCTATGTATAAACGTAGAAAGAGAAGAAACTTCAACACCCTTGTGAAACCAGACTACAATTAAGTAGCACAAAACTGGGTAAACCCCAGTGTGATTTCGGCCCTTAGAACTGTTGGAGCTGGCAGTGCCCAGCTGTTGGTTATTTATTTATCCTAAGATTTTCAAGCTAATCTTTAAAATGTGAAATATATTGCTTTTCAAATATTGTCATACTTTCCAAAACATAATGGCCCTTTAAATGGAAGTGGGTGGTATCAATGGGGGCAGCTTGGTTTTCCTCCACGGGCTGTGACCTGACAGTTAGCCTGCAGGCAGGACCCACAAAATAGGTTGTTATGATCTGACTGGAAGATTCTGTTGCATGGATGTTGGTGATGATAACATAAGAAATCTCAGAGTCTGAAAACTTAAGAAATTGGCTAAGTACTATATGGTTTCTGGTTTACTACTAACCTAGCGAACATCACAATTTTATTATTTTATTTTACACTTTAATTTTTTTTTTAGAGAGGGGAGGGGAAGGGGAGAGGGAGAGAGGATCTTAAGCAGCCCAGATGCGGGGCTCGATCTCACAACCCTGAGATCATAACCTGAGCTGAAATCAAGAGTCGGTCATTTAACCGACTGAGCCACGCAGGTGCCCCGTATTTTATTATTTTAAAAAGCATGCATCTGCAGCAGCTTGGCTAAAATTCAGGCCCCGTTCTAAATTTTAAAGTTTTCTTTCCACCCCGACTCTTTCTGGAACCAAATGAGTAAGAGCTGTCAGCTAAAAAAAAAAAAAAAAAAAAAAAAAAAAAAAGCCCATATCTAGCAGCACCGCTCCCGCCATGTCTGGGAAACCCAGGGTTGAATTCATCCCAGAGACATAAAAATGAACTGAAGGCAACTGAGAGCTTCCATGCCACCGTAAGCCAGACAGGCCCGAGGACCTGAATGCTGTTGCCTGGGCGGTGCTCACAAGGACCACTGCGTGTTACCCCTTTTTTTTCACGTGCCGCTCCTAGCAAATTCCGAATGAGCTGAATCTTAAAAACTCCACTTCCCAGACTATCCCCTAAGGTTTACATTGTAGGGTTCTTAATGTGGTCGACATCTGCTGACATGACAGTTCTGAACATTCTTTTCATGAATCCTAGCAATCGCCTTCAGCTATACCTGGAACAGACAGGACTTGAGCGATCGTCAAGTCCAGGACTTCTCAGAGCCCACTCTGCTGCTGCTCTGTGCCTCTGCGGGGGGGAGGGCTTGGTTTGAAACAAGAGATTCTGACACTGAAGCAGGAGAACCAATGATACCATCTCATCTTTTCATCTTCCGAGTGATGACAAAGTGAAATGATTTATCCCCAACCCCCGAACTTCCATTAATGCCAGAGCAGGGGCTGGGACTCAGATCCATGACTGCCGTTTGCCGCCCCTCCCCGCAAACTCCCCTTAATAAAACATCTCTACGCCACGAGGCAGATGTTAGCCGTGTTGCCTTTAACTTAAGAGGAACAGGCCCTGCTTCTGCCCCGACAGGAAGCTATTCCTGGCATTTTGGGGGCTGGAATCGGGGTTTCTAGCACTGGCTGGCAAAGGGAAATGATTCACTTCCATCTGGGAAGAAAAGGGATTTTACAGAGGAAGGTTAAAGCATGAGCTGAGTTTGGGGTGCAAAAACCGTGATTATCTTGTTTTAACTGATCATCGGCTGACGGCAGAAAGATTCCCAGAAGGAAAGGACATGCTGCTGTGCTTGTGCCCCTTATCGTCCCAGCAGCTTTGTCACCTTGCCTTTAACTGCATCCCAAAGAAGCAGAGAGAGGGCGTCATTAATTGTAATTTGTTATAATTTAAAGATCACAGAAGAAATGCTGAAAACTGGTTTGGGAAAGCATTTCTCGATATAAGGGTATTCATGATCAATTCTCCTAGAACCTTCCGTCCATAATAGGTAAAATGTCAGAGATGGTGACAGTCCCTTAATTGCTGGTGCAATTCACGATGCCTGAGAATCGACAAGGCAGCTTTCTGCGGCCCATTATCAAAGTGTCCACAATGATTACTGCCGAAAGAGTTACACAAATGCCAACCGCGGGGCAGCTGTTTCCGGTCACGTGGGCCCCAGGGAGCAGGTTAGATGTTAAAAGGAATCTTCTGCTTGTGACCTGGTGACTCCATTATACACGCTCTGCTCTACCTCACACAATCAGACCCGAGTTTTGAGGAGAAGTGTGCAGAACGATGAACAAAATGCATATTTGTGCAAATCCCCAGGACTCTCTCCCTCAAGAACATGGGCTCTTTAAAGAGTCAGGTCAAATCCCCCAGAAATCAAGTGAGTCCAGTTATGTTTTCTTTTACTTCCCCAGATTCCCTGCTGCGTCGCTTGCTTGCTGGCAGCATGCTCAGGCTGTCATTTGTAAAAAGCAGCCCGCTCAGCTATAATTACTAATTTGATGTCACAGCGGAACCGCAGCGCAGCTGTGGAAAGATCGACCACCAGGGAGATCCGTGTTTCTCTGTCTCATTTAGAGGCAGCTAAACTGCTGGAGCCATGAATGGAAGATGCCCTTCCATTAAAAAGGGAAGAATTAAAGAATAAAACAAGTCATAGCAGCTGTCAGAATTTGACAACGGTTTAAAAAAAGAAAGGGGAAAAAAAAAAGCACTGTTCTGCTTTAAAAAAAAAAAAAAAACTCAAGACATCTGTACATGTGTGTTCGGATACTTGTTGCCATGAAAGTGATGCCACTATTGTTGCGACGTAACTACTTTATTCCCCTCGGTTCCATCTTCATTATTATGCTAATGCAAATCACACTAATTATGTGTCAAGCTGAAATCGAAGGGACGGGACTCGTCTGTACCTATATAGCACTAAATATTTGAAATGACGGTTTTAAAACTTGTCATCAACAAGTTGAAAGTACGGGAAATTAAAACAGTTATAATGACTCGGATGAAAGGAAAACTCACAATTGAGATTACTAATTAAGCCGTGTCAATGGAGATTCTTTATGAAAATTATTCTTTGCACTATGACAATCATTTCTTAGAGAACACAGTCCCACAGGGATAGCAATGAAAAGATTTTTGGCAGATCGTGCGACTTCATTCATAAAAGGCGAAAATGTAGAAAAGAAATATTTTTAGCCTTCCTCCAATGGTTCTACCCAGAGAGAAGAGCGATTGTTTTGATAACATTATGGTTTTATTTGTGGAGACAAAGAATAGCATCTTGGAAGATGAAAAATGTTAACTGCTCATGGAAAGAAAACCTGAAAATTGACAGAAAGAGAAAGGCAAAGAAATTTTTTTAGAACTTAAAAAACCCCAATGTTTTTAAGAGTTCAGCTCCATTATATACATTTCATTTATTTTTACGTATTACAGTTCAGTTGCAGCCAGATTACAAACCCGCTGCTGTGTCAGAGCCTCGATTCCCTTGTACCCACAGAGGCAGGCGGAGTCTCCATCGATTACAAATTTTAATGACTTTTACTTCCTTATCTATAAGGTATTTCCTCTTGCCTCTGCCCGGGAAGCTCCTGTAAACTAGAAGGGCAGGTGGGTGGCCTTTTGGAGCTGCTCCTTCTGGAAGTAGAGCTATCACTAACCCAGAGCCCAGAAGGAGGCAGAGAGCACTGGATTCTTCCTCAGGGCCATGGTGTAGACGACTTTAATGTTTACCCAGTGTGAGATACGGTCGACCATAGTTACAAACACGCCAAAAGCCCCAAATGGAGGAAATGCGAATTGGTTGTTTTGCCAACACAGTAGGAAACCAAACGATTTATTTCACAACTTCTGAAAATTTTTAAACCAAGACTCGGAATGAACTGCTCTCGTACCATATTTAACTCCAAAACATTGTTTTTGTCGATGCAGGAATGCTTCATGATTCACGGGATTGCTACGCGTTTTTGGTAATAGGTCCTGTTAAAAAAGGAGACTGAGACATGCCAGACATTCGGAGGGCAACAGCACAGCAGTTAGAAACATGAGCCCTGGGCTAGAAGCCTGGCCGCACCACGTCGTAAGTCGGGGGCTCTGGTTCACCTGTCTGTGAACCAAGCTCGTTTACTCAAAGGAAGTAATAATGGCGCGACCTCGTAAGATGGCTGGAAGGATGAGACGGCTTGAGTCATGTAAAATGTAAAACACACTCTGGCACGTAGTATACACTCAACAAATATCAGGTATTACTACTGACCTTTCTAAATCCCAAGACACCACAATTCATAGTAAAAAAAATAATCTCCAGATGAAGGTAAGGTTTCACCTCTGCCACTGACTGTGTGAAGGTGCTCGGAACTGAAGCTCGTGGGTCTCCCAACTGTCGTGTCGTGAGGTGGGGAAGGTCCTTCCCATGGCTGACTTCTCTAAGCCCACCTCCAGGGGAGATGTTTTGAGGAACAACTCAGTACAGGATAAAAGCATCCTAGGTAGTCTCCTCAGAAAAGTGGTTTTCTATTAGACAAATTCTGTAATTTCATTCTTTTCACAGAAAACTATGCCAATAAAGGGCTCAGCTTGTGGGGTGAGGTGGGCAGTGGAAATGTGAATGCCACAGGTTTCTGGAAACCGTGTGGTCCTGCAGGCAGAACAGTGGAAGGAGGGACAGGCAACCGGATGGTCTGTTATCTGATGAAACAGTACAGTGTCAAGGATGTCCAATACTCATGGCTTTCCTTCACACATGGACTTGTTTCATGATTTTGGCTTCAGCAGCAACAACCCCATGGCCTCTGTCTATCTTGGCAATGTTTTTTGTCAGAGCAGACCATGCCCCTGGTGATCAAAACTCAAGAAATGAAAATGAACAGAATTGGGGGAAAAGACTGGGATCTGCTAGCCATTGTCTCAAGGGACTTGGGACAGAGCCACCAGCCTGGAGCAGAAGCTGTCACCACCACCATAGTTCTTACTCAGGGGCTGGCTTCCTGTTAGGAGGCCGAAAAGTCTGTGGGGCTCTTCGAACAGTCCCCATATTTTCTCCTAAGAGAAAAATCCCAATCCTACTAAACCTCTGAGTTTCTCATGGAGTAAAACCTAAATACTCGCTTGGGTCTTGGGCACATGGACAAACATTTAGTCATAGCAACATGGAAGTTGGCAGTCCATTGTTTCTCCAAACTTTTGGCCAAAGCTGGTGACTTCAGGGTTATTTATGTGGAGATTAGAAGTGTAAAAATACATTCACTAGTGCACAGTAAAAGTACAAATGGTCAGAGAAGGATCCACCATTTCCTTTTCCATTCCTCACTTCTTCACCCACTGTGACCCGGCTTCTGCTCCACCCACCGTCACGGACAAGGTCACCAGAGAGTTCCCTGGTGCTGAGTCCAACAGATAATTGCCTCAGTCCTCATGCTACTTGACCTTGCAGAAGTTTCTGATTCTGGGACAGTTCTGTTCCTCTGGTTTCTGGACTACAACTAGAGGGCAAGTCTCCCAAGACCAGGGGCATTACTCAAGGCAGTGTTTCTCACAGCGTTTGGAGAAATGCTTGCTCACAAGAGATACTCCATAAATGTCTGAAGAGAATGTCTGAAATGTCTGATGACCTGAACTTTCCTGGCTCATCTGCTCGTCTCCTGTCTCTTTGGCTGATCTTTTGCAGGACTCTCTCCTTCCACCCACTCCTTCAGTGATGAAGTTCTTCTGGGCTGTTCTAGACATACTTCTCTTCTGTTCCATATACTCATCCTGGGTGGCCTCAGCCACTTCCCTGTCTTTGCTGATCATCCTTCCTGTGAGGTTTTCCAAGCCCTTTTTTTCCCAGCTGAAACCCTCCCTGGAGCCTTCATACCTACTGACCATGTCTGCTCTAGTGCCACACTGACTTTTTGAACCCCTCCTCTCCCTCTGCTCCCTCTTTCAGTGAGTGGAACCAACACCCTCCCGACGGTCCAAACCAGACATACGGGAGTCCTTCTGAACCCCTCCCTGCCTCCGCACACACTCCCTGGCACTGTTCACCTCCCATATTGAATCTTCTGTGGCTTCTTCTTCCCAAATCTCCCTAGAACCGATCCTCTTCCACCAACCTAACTCAGGACACCACTCTATCCGGGTTATTTCAACAGCCTTTCCAACTGGTGCGGCTTATGTCACCCTCTAGTTAAAGCGCCAAGTGCTCCCCCTCTGCCCCCATGCCCAGGGTGCTCTGTCTCACCTTTCCCTCCAGCTAGCTCTTCCTTGTCCTTCAGGGTTCCAAACATCACCTCCCCCAGGAAGCCCCTCCCTGACCCCCCGAGCATGAGTCAGGTGTACATGCTCTCTATTAAAATGCTTATCACACGATAACTCATTGCCTATTTTAATGTCTATGTTGCCTGCTAGATGTGTTGCGTGGTTCCTTATTTTAGCCCCTGAAGCTAGGATGGTAACCATGAAAAAAATTTACAAATACTTCTGAGTGAATAAAGAACAGGAAATTTCCAAAATTTTAAAATTCAAATCAAGACAAGAAGAGAACATTCTAAAATAATAATTTAGAGGTGCCTGGATGGCTCAGTCAGTTAAGCATCTGCCTTCGGCTCAGGTCATGATCCCAGGGTCCTGGGATTGAGCCCCATGTTGGGCTCCCTGCTCAGCAGAGAGCCTGTTTCTCCCTTTCCCTCTGCCTACTGCTCTGCCTACTTCTCTCTCTCTCTGTCAAATAAATAAAATCTTTAAAAAATAATATAAACATGGGGCGCCTGGGTGGCTCAGTGGGTTAAAGCCTCTGCCTTCGGCTCGGGTCATGGTCTCAGGGTCCTGGGATCGAGCCCCGCATCGGGCTCTCTGCTTGGCAGGGAGCCTGCTTCCTCCCTCTATCTCTGCCTGCCTCTCTGCCTACTTGTGATCTCTCTCTGTCAAATAAATAAATAAAATATTAAAAAAAATAATATAAACTCATAATTTAAAGACAAAACAGAAACAAAAATCCTGAGCCCTGCTTTCTACAGTTTGGTCAAAAAACTCGCCCATTGAGGGGGCAACCGGCGTGAGGACCCTGGGGGCTGACCGGGAGTCGCATCCGGATCCCGTAACCGCACAGGTGACTGTGCTTTCAAGACCATGTCGCATGCGGAATGTTTCTTTCAACCACACATAAAACTAACAGAACTACTTCAGTGCCCAACAGAGAGCGTGGGGGAGCTCAAGGCAGGAGCCTTCTCAGGTCAGTGCCGTGCTTGTCACTGGCGCGGCGGAGGAGACAGGAGAACCGCCGCGGGAAGGTGGGAGAGGAAGAGTGGACCGGAGAGGACCGCGGCGGGAACGAGTCAGGGTACTCACCTTTTCCTTGTCGCTGGCTTCTCTGGCCACAGTGGAGCCCTGAAACACAAAGATCATCATGAAAACATCGGGTGTCACCGGTGGAAAATACGCAAATGTGTCAGGCCAGAGCGCAGAAATAAACAAGTGCCCCCTTGGCCCTGGCACCGTGCCCGGAGGGAGCTCTGTCCCCTCCTTCGTCACAACGCTGCCCCAAGGGCGCTCTCCCCTCTACAGACATTCCTGCTGGCTCGTCTCCAACCCTTTCCCTAGCTTGTCACCTGAGCCAGATTCTCCCTGGTTCTTGTGTCCCTGCTGGAAATCAGAAAACCCAACAATCACTTAAACAGTAATGTTTGTTTTTTTAATGATTTTTTTTTTTTAAGAGAGCATAAAAAAGGTGGGGGTGGGGGGTTGCAGAGGGAGAGGAAGAGAGAGAATCTTATGCAGGCTCCATGCCCAGCACCGAACCCAAAGCAGGGACTCGATCTCACGACCCTAAAGTCACAACCTGAGCCAAAAATCAAGAGTCAGACACTTAACTGACAGGTGCCCCCTGAAGGATAACTTATTAACACCAGATCAAAACCATGCTCTGTTTCTTGCCTCAATTCCAGAAATGGTTGGCCTTACCTCTTCAAAGGCGATGTGGGCCACTTGTGGCTGCAGTAGCTACCCGGGCACTAAATGCCTCCTTCCCCCCATTATATCTTCTAGACGTGGGCCCGTCCTGGCCCTCTGCCTGCCCTTCTCCTGTTTCAGGGTTACTGATGGACATGTCCTCACCACTCTGAGTTAGACCATGTGGGCCCTTCCTCTCTCTTCGCTCTGGGAATCCCTTCAGACATACATTTACTTGCACCCGCCTTTGTGCCAGGCATTAGGCTGAGCAAAGCACAAAGGTATCAAGGGGAAGAAAACACGCTTCTTGATCTGCATAACTCTACTCTTCCACACTGGTTTTCAAAGCCACACACACCTCAGAGCTCTGAGGTTGTCCGAGAAGACCCAAGCCCACCCAGAAGCCAACAGGGGCATGCGGTAGAGCTCAAGAAGAGAAAGGTCCCCTTGTCTGGAAGATTGGGATCCCCAGCAATGTCAATAACAACAAGAACAATTTCTTCTTTGTGCTCCTCACCGTATCTCACACAGCAATGCCTGCACTCCCCAAATAAATGGCTGGAGAAGGATCACGACTGCATCACCACTCTCCCCTCCCCCATAGCACTGGCCACCCCAGTAAGCCCAGGTCAGCAGAGTGACGCGCTTCCCTGACCACCTCTTAGATGGGCATTTATTGCCCTGGAAGCTGTGCATTAGCCGACTATGAAGAGAGTCCCCCTGCAACCTCCACCCTCACAGGTCAATGTTCCATCCCCCTGGTGGTCAGCATCCCCAGAGACCTGCTGTCAGCCCCGGGGAAATGCTCTGAGTTTCTGGGGGATGCATCAGAGGGGCAGAAAGCTGATCCACGAAGTGATGAGGGACAGTGTAAATTGTTCACGAGGGGAAATGTGTGGTCCCGTTGCACAACCACAGCACCCCCCCCCACCAAACCCAGCAGCTCCCACTTGTTATGGTCCGTTTCCCTTTTTTTAAAGGGATTTTTGAATACAGACCACAAACATCTTCCTTTACACAATGATTTCTAACAAAATGTTTCCAGATTAAAAAAAAAAAAAAAAAAGACGGGATAGTTGCAATATTTGAGCAGTGTCTGTGCTCCTGGTCAGAGGAAGAAACTACTTATTCCTCTTTTTATCTCTAGCCAAGTTTCTGGTCCCTGTGTGTTTTCCCTCCTGCAGCAAAATTTACCCTGCTTCTGATTCTCTGTGAAGCTTCATCTCCATGTAAATGCAGATCATTAGCCTAGAGTGTGGGGGTGGGGAGGTGTCCGGAGCTCACCCAAATTTAAATGAATTCAAAATAAAAACTCAAACAGAAACAGAAAATAAGATTAGTAAATCAAGGCCAAGAGTTTGAGCCATGAAATGATGCCAGATGTCCAGGTTCCATCACAACCGAAAGTACTGGCAAGAAGAGAATTTATTCTACAAACTAAAAACTGGAGATGAAATTAAGGAAGTCTGAGGCAAATTAAAACTATACTATCCAGTCTAGAAGTATAATTTACATCAAGATATGTTTCCTAGATGCTTGCTTGAACGAAACACTATCTTAGGGGCATAAAAAAGAAAAAGGACCAAAAATTTGCCTTTAAGGCACTTACTAGTAGAATGGATAAGTCACTACGCAAATTCAATGACCAGTTCCCATAGGCCACACGTTATGCCGGGCATGACATACGTGTGTGTGTGTGTGTGTGTGTGTGTGTATGTGTGTTTGTGTGTGTGTGTGTAATTGAATCCTCATAACAACCCAGCAAAGGTAGGTATAATTATCCCTTAGAGTTTCTATAAAAGTTCAGCAACCCACCCACTGCTAACAAGTGATAAAACCAGGACAGGCTTCAGAGTTCTCTCTGGCTGATTCTGTGGGGGAGTCAGACCAGTGAACAAAGTCCCGTAATGCTCCACAGAGTCCTTCCTCTAAGCAGCATTGCAAAGGCTTCATGAGAGAGATGGTATCCAAGAGCCTTGGAGAGTGGCTGGAATTTCCACCAGGGGTGATTCCAGGGGACAAAACGGCCTCAACTTGGAGGCAAAACAGAGCAAGGCTGGATCTGGGAAGCTTATACAGTTTATCTGAATTCCAGAGAGAAGGAGATAAACCTAAACCCAAAATTCCTCCCTTAGACTACTATTCTTAAAGTGTGCTCAGCATCCTGGGGTCCCAAGACTCCTTCAGAGTTCTGCAAAATCAAAACCACCTTTCTAATGATATTGAGACATTATCAGCCTTTTTTCACTGTCTTGATATTTGCATGGATGTTACAAAAACAATAGTGGGTAAAACCGCTGGCAGCTTAGCACAAATCCAGTGGCTCCAAATGGTACTAATAGAGTTTGTCATAAAATACATATAAAATATACATTATATATAAATGTCTAAAACTGTCCTTGATGAAACAATAAAATTAGTAAATCTTGACCACGGAGTACACATCTCTTCAATATTCCTTGTGGGAATATGTATAGAACGCTTTTGTTTATGAAGATGGAATGCTATAAGAAAAGTCATTTTTGTGATGATTTGAGTTATGAGCTCAACTAGCCACATTTTTCATTAAAACATTTTTACCTGAAAGAACAACTGGCAATCTCTTTACTCAGATCTGGGCATTTGGTAGATATTTGCTCAATAATAACGAGCCGAGTGGGGCTCGGCTACGTGCGGGGGAGCTGTGTGCTGGCATTTCACAGAAAACAGCTCACAGGGCTGGTTGCCAGTGGTAAAATTTGGGCTTTCAAGTGGAAATCAGAGTTTTTATTAACCGGAGTCCACCACCGTGAGCATGAGAGCTTCTCGGTACTTAAAGACTTCTCAGATGAGACTTGTGGTGATATTAATGTGATGTCTCAATATCGCATAATGAGATATGTTCATATTTGGAAGACCATATAACTCAATGAACTCATCTGTTTCAAATGATCAAAGCTTGTAAACAGACCAGTGGGTTTTAATGAAATAAGTACAGCAAGTTCACTGATGTGATTTCTGATTCCACTAAGCTTTGAGAAATCACCTTTTGTTAGGTTTTAGCATAATATCAAGGAAGAATATCCATAAATTTCTGAAAAAGTTATTGAAACACTCACCCTCCCATTTTCCAACTATGTATCTGTGTAAGGTCTTTCTTCATATACTTCAATCACATAACATTGCAAAGGACAGCACAACGAGATAGGACATTCCAACTGTCTCATATTAAATCATATATTAGGGAGATTTTAAAAAATGTAAAGGAAAAGAAAAGGCCACCTGTCTCACTAAATTTTTTTACTTGTAAGAAACACCTATTTTTCATAAAAATATGTTAACGTAATGATTTTTAAAGTTGTAAATAAAGTAAGCATTTAAAAATTTTTTATTTTAATTTCTAACAATGTAAATAGCAGTAGATACAACCTATATAACCAAAAGCTTTTGGGAGTCCTCTTTTTTAAAAATTTTAATTTCAACATAACCAGCATACAATGTCATATTAATTTCAGGTATACAATAAAATGATTCAACAATTCTATACATTACTCAGTATTCAACAGGATGCACTCCTAATCCCCTCCACCTATTTTACTATCCCCCACCGACCTCCCCTCTGATAACCATCAGTTTGTTCTCTAAACTTAAGAGCATGGGTTTTTGTTTTTGTTTGTTTTGTCTCTTTTAAAATTCGTTGATTTGCTCTGCTTTTTAAATTCCACATGATTGAATTGATATGGTATTTGTCCTTCCCTGACCTACTTCACCTAGCATCATATCCTCTATATCCACCCATGTCATTATAAATGGCAAGAGTTTGTTCTTTTTAATGGCTGTGTAATATTCCATTATATATGCATGTGTGTATACACATACATGTATCTTCTTTATCCATTCACCAATCAAAGGACACTTGGGTTGCTTCCATAATTTGGCTACTGTAAATAATGCTGCAATAAACACAGGCATGCGTGTGGTATCTTTTCAAATTAGTGTCTTTGTATTCTCTGGGTAAATACCCAGTAGTGGAATTACTAGATCATATGGCAATTCTATTTTTAGTTTTTTTGAGGAACTTTCATACTGTTTTCCACAGCAGCTGTACCGGGGGTCTTCTTTTAAGACTGGAGGAGTCTGAGATCAAAAAATCTGAGATCTACTGGCAAAGACCAAAGGGTGGCAAACTTTTTCTGAATGGGTCAGCTGGTAAATGTTTTAGGTTTTGTGGTTCAAAGCAGTCTCTGTGGTGCTACTCAACTCTGCCATTAGAGCACAAAACCACCACACGTGATGCATAAACACTGGCCCCTGCAGTGTTCCAATAAAGCTTTATTTATAAAAACGGCCAAGCTGGATTTGCCAGGCAGGCAGGTCAGACTGCCATCTCCCTACACGGACATCCTCCCCTGAAGTCAGTGATCCAAAGACTCAGCGCAGCTCACTCCCCTCAGAATTCCTACACTGTGCCTCTCACCCAAAGTCTTTGTAATAGCCGGTCCCAGGGCCTGTATCCTCCGCCAGGAATGCCCTTCCCTCAGCTCACACCTTCTTTCTTTGGGTCTGCTGCAATATCAGCTTCCAGTGAAACCTTCCCCAACACCCTGTATACGCTGTATCCACCCCCCCCCCCCATTCTTCCCCATCTTTACTTCTATCCACAGCACTTACCCCTTCTTACTATGCTACAGGATTTACTCACTGCTTTTACTTATTGTCTGTCCGTCCCCACCACAATGTCAGTTCCTTGGGCTCAGGTTTGGTCCATTTTGTTCATCCTACTATTCCCAGCACCAAAACAGTGCCTGGAACGTAGCTGGTGTTCAATAAATAACTCGTTGAAAATCAGACACGTTGCTCCTGACAAGTGCAAAAGTCTTCCAGTAAAGCTAGCA
The DNA here is from genome assembly GCF_963455335.1 of Martes martes. NCBI lineage: Eukaryota > Metazoa > Chordata > Mammalia > Carnivora > Mustelidae > Martes > Martes martes. Next base: position 125,288,149 of record NC_137895.1, read on the forward strand.
AGTGATCCTTGAGTCCCTCGAAGGCAAGATTTGCTAGTTTAGTTGCCTGGTAGCTTTAAGCTCTGAGCACCTCCTAAGTGATTAGCAAGATCAATTACAACAGTTGCTTAATTACTTAATAAAAATGAACAAAAAGCTCACCTTTAAGTCGTATTTCCTATATACAGATAAACGGTGACTGAACACGTTTCTTGTAACAATCACGTATATTTCAACTCCATCCACATTAAGCCGGTACATGCCCAAGAACTGGGGAAGAAGGGTGATCCCATGACATTCTACTATGTACTGCAGAGGAGAGAGAAAAAGGAACACATTATGCAATCAAAAGGTGCTCATTTAGATGTAAAGCATAACTCTTCTGCCTTTGGCCTTTAGACAAAGTAAAACCATCCAACCACTAAGGTCCTGTTTACAGAAAATGACCGTGTTTATACTGTCTGACACAGGATCTGTGTTCACCAAGTACACATAGATAAGAAAATTCAACTTTATCTCTAAAGAGATATATTTTCCCAACATCCCAAACTAATTTGTAAAGTCAAAACTTGGATATAACAGTGTGAGACAAGAGGGCAAGTGATCGGTCCATTTGCTAATTCCTCTAAAGGGAAATCACACTCTACCGAGGGCCTCCCTCTTCCTCCCCAGAAGCCTGGGTGATGACTCTGTGAGGCTGAGGGAGAGTCACTTGGCCACTAACATCAGCTCCTTTAACAGCGTTATGAAAACCACAGCCCTGAAGCTGTGACTAAAGAGGAAACTGTGGAGAGAGCTGAGCGTTCGAAGCTGGGACAGTCCTCTCTAGTCCTAATTTTTGTTTTTCACCCACCACACTAATGTACTGAACTACTCTGCCCACCAGAGCAGCAGCGTGAAGGGAAGGTGCCACGCTACCCCAGCGCTTGCTCCTGCTCCGCGCACAGACGGAGGTGCTCTGGCCCCATGCGGGATTTCATCATGGCTGTTGGACAAGTTCTAGCTTTGATGCCATTTGTGATTACGGTTGCAAAAACACAACGCAAGTCTTGAAGCATTGATGACCATCCTCGAAAGGGCCACGAGAGGGAGACACATCTCCTTTGAAAGCTGGTATTTATAAAATGGGTCCCCTGCACTCTGCAAAGGAAAGTTGGGTTTTCCTTTCTTTAAAATGAAAGGGGAGAGACTACTTCAAAAGAGCTCTTTTTTGTCCTTGACAGGTGTGTGAATAGCATGAGTAGCATGATTCCAAAATTGTAAAAAATTGTTAAAATCACACATGTTGTGCATATTTACAGGGAGCAGCCTAGAAGAATGGTCACCAAGTGGTAATGGTGGGATCTGGGGTAACTTTGCTTTCTCCCCCTCTTTTTGTAAATTATACCGCTTAAATTTTTCCATTTTTACAACGAGCATTTTACAAAAATAAAAATAAAATGCCCTTTCAAACTTTTTAGTGGTAAGCACGGTCAATAGTCAACTCTGATAATATTTAACCATCTTAAAGGTCAACAAAGCCCTCAGTTTTTGTCATTAAAGACGAAGAGCATCGGTATCTGAGTGTGACACTTGTCACCCAGTGCTGGCAGGTTTTAAAGGCGCTCTTGGTCTTTTCTAGCACACCGACCATAACTGAGCTACACGTTTTAATTTGCTACATTTCCTGAGCAGAGTTTCATCTCAATTTGTTCTTCATTTGAAGTCAGATCAGTGGAACATTTTCTCTTTCTGTCTCCTTTCAAAAAACCCAGTAAATTAACGTGAGGTTTGCTAATACAAAACAGGCGGTGAAGAGGCGTTGGCTGAAAACAAAACTTCTCACATCTGACTTCAAGAAAGAAAAAGGGTTGTTGTCCCTCACCTCTGAAGAAAGGTGGCTGGGTGAGCCTTCAAAACACGGAGACTAGGGGGGGTCTACACTGCGTGAGCATGGTCAAAAGAAGGTGGGTTTGTGAGTCGGGAAGAATGCATGTGCATCCTGGTGCCTCCATGTACCAGCTGTGGGATCTCGGGCAAGTTACCAGATCATTCTTCATTTTAGTTTCATTTTTTGGAAAATGAGCACCATAATTGCCACCGGCAAGGAAAGTTGTGAGGACTAGTATGTCAACCTGCTTCGCGCCAGGCCTGTGTGCTGCTACACTCTTCCTCCCTCTGCAGAGGACGGTAATAATAGTAACGATTATTTTCATTCAACAATCTCATAAGAAACTTCAATGTTACCCCCATCTGCTTGGCCCTCTGCACTGAGGCGGGCCGTGTGTAGGAACTCTGGAGGCTCACAGAGCACGTCTGTCCCATGCTGGTTTCAGTTTGGCTGCTCAACCCCTCTTTATGCTCAGATTATTCTCATTTTGGCCTGTCTCTTACAAGTCCTGGCAGCAGAGTAAGTCTTTTTTTTTTTTAAAGATTTTATTTATTTATTTGACAGAGATCACAAGTAGGCAGAGAGGCAGGCAGAGAGAGGGCGGGGGGGGGGGGAGGGAAGCAGGCCCCCTGCTGAGCAGAGAGCCCGATGCAGGGCTCGATCCCAGGACCCTGGGATCATGACCTGAGCTGAAGGCAGTTGCTTAACCCACTGAGCCACCCAGGCACCCCCAGAGTAAGTCTTTTTGATCAAAATCTCTGTACCAAGCCACAGAGTGCCTCGGAACGAGTGGATAATATTATTCAGGTAATGAAAAGGATCAAGAAACTTTCTGCACACTGTACAGGAAATCGTCAACAAGGGTTTTTCTTCCCCCACAGAAAAACAGCCACGTAGATTACATTCTACAGCCCCTTTATCTTTAAGACTAAATAAATTACTGCCTATAAAAATGAGATCAATTCAATCTGTATCTCCAAGTTTCTACAGGCGCTGCTTCTCAAAGGCCTGGCTCATCGATGAGGCTCTTAGACAAACACCTTGAAAAATACAGATTTAATAGACTCAAGCCCCTAAGTTTATAAATATGGACGAGACCACAACCCATATTCAAGTCTATCCTATTAGATCCCAGTACTGATGAGCAACACTTGGTGCCAAAGGTTTAGAAAACATTTATGGGTCAAAACTTCGCAGAAGAGAGAATGCCACCCATTGATGGAATTTCTGGGTAGGGGCTCCGGGAAAAGATGACACGGTTTCATTACAGTAGAAGGACATTCCACTGGCTCTGGCGATGCCAGGGCTGGCGGACTGCCACTCTAGCGTGGCCTGTCACTGCATGGGGGACTGGCACAGAGGCCTGAATGTTCACCCTCTTGGGTTCTGCACCAGCTGTCCCTGGAAATGCTGCACACAAACTCTGATGCCAGGGGTCACATCTGCAAACCACACATGTGAACTACCGGGGTAACCCCAGTAATCCCACATCCAGGGCGACTGTAAATTCACAGCCAGAGCTTTAGCTGGGCCCTTGGTATGACTTAGCCACATCACGGGGCTAGGAGCCCTCTCGGTCCAGGTCCACACTCACTAGCTGTGCATCCCTCGGTCAATTATTCAACCTCTCTGTGCCTCTGCATTTGGAGAAGAGGGGTAATGATAGTAATGAGGGCATAGGTTTTTGTGAAGAATATGAAGACCGGGGAAACAGGACTGAGGTGAGGACTGACTGCCCATGACTTGAGCTGGAACAAGATGAAACCAAGACCCTGGGGTGAAGGGTGGAAAAGGAAGCAGGGAGGGAGGGAGGGAGACTTCCTAGAGCATCTGATGTGTCCCTAAAATGCTGAGAAATGCATTTGATTTTAAATGCACGATGGGAACTCTCAATTTCAACGAACCTCCACAGAACAAAAGCTTTCTAAAAATGAATAATTTTGCGAATGTATGTAGTATATATTTATCTGCTTATAAAGTGAGGTAATATTCTTGTAAATATAAAAGAAACACTAAAAAATTGTATTTCTCTCTCATGTTGCTTTTAGGATCAGAACTCTGAGCACCTTCCCCTTAAAAATTTAAATATCTGGGGCGCCTGGGTGGCTCAGTGGGTTAAAGCCGCTGCCTTCAGCTCGGGTCATGATCCCAGCCTCCTGGGATCGAGCCCCGTATGGGGGCTCTCTGCTCAGCAGGGAGCCTGCTTCCTCCCTTCTCTCTCTGCCTGCCTCTCTGCCTACTTGTGATCTGTCTGTCAAATAAATAAATAAATAAATAAAATTAAAAAAAAAAAATTTAAATATCTTCGAGAAATTTATGAAACAACTCGTATATAAATGCTTCCAAAATAAGAAGGGGTGTTTGCAAAGGCTACGATATCATGTCTTTCTTCAATAACCAAGTATTTGGCAGGAGTACTCTCTTTTTTTCTGAATATTGAAAAACATCCTCGGCATCTCTCAATTTCTTTTTTAACACTGTTGATTCGACCACAAGATAATCTAAGGAATCTTTGCTTCCTCCCTTCTACAAGCTTCACTTCCAGACTACAAGAATGAAGAAATACAATTTAATCCTGAGGATGACTCCTAAAGGAAGGTATAAATATTTCTTTCACTTTCAACCCCCATCTTGATGTGGCTCCAAGGCAGGCCTTCCCCACTGGCAAAGGACATAGACACATGGGTATTCCCCGCCCGCCATATTCGTATCTCAGTCCACAGACAGAGCAGGTGTAGCGCCTACAGTAGCCTCGCAGACTCCCTTCTAGAATTCAGATGAGTCTGCAACTTCTGTCCTCTGCCACTCTGAGGTCCCGAGGGAGATAAGGCCACAAATGGACCAAACGTTTGGCAATGCTGATCACCCATGTGCGGCTCAGAAATGAAGAGCACACATCAGGCAAGAGAAATGCTTCTTTTATGAGAGCGTGGCTGCAAGTACACAGTGCTGGAGAGTGCGCCTTTCAGCGGCTACACGGGTGTGGCATTTTCCTGACGCGTTCCTACCTGCGGCATAAGGCTGGCTCTCTAGGTCACCGGCAGCCAAGCTCTTCTCTCACGTCCAACAGAGAAGCTTGGTCTGGCGCCTGGACTGGTGGCTTTCAAATGCTTGCAAGCCCACAATGACACGAGCTTCCATCTGAATCGGAACTGAATATTGACCCTCCAATCTCTGAAGGGTCAACTCGATTATCATCGATTCTTATTATGCTCGTATAGGAAGCTAAAACCGTTACTCTTGGGGCCAGTGTCCGTACTCTCAGTGTTAAACTCACTGCATCACCTACATTTGCATTTTTAGATATTGTTCTACGTATCTTTCACACTTGTACTGTCGTGGCTGGATACCTCAAGTCACCTGTTCTTCAACAGTGGCTTCTGTTTTTTCTCAAGAGGATGCTCAGAAACTTCTGTTTGCTGGCAGTGCTTCCGTCCAAAAGTTGTGCTGCCAACACTACCAGTTTTTACTTTCTTTTGTCTTCTTTTGAGAAGGTACTTGTAAACGATTCCACGGTGCAATCAATAAAACCAAATTTTATCTCTTCACAAGTCTTCCTTACAACTTTGGCCCACACAGCCATGGGTTGGCCAGAGCTCTCATACCAGAATAAATGAAGGTGGTGAAATCAGAATTTCTAAAACAGACACAAGGAAACGGCCATAAGATCTGTTCCCTTCATTCTTAAGCGCTCAAAAAGAATAATAAGTATTAGGAATCCCCACCTTGTTGCTCTTCTCATGCAAAATGAAAAGCCATTAAGAGATTCCTAGCTGACTGAAGGGTTCGGCAGAGAGGATTCTAAGTGATGTACTGCCACGGATAAATATTTATATCTCCACCTGGGAGTGCGAGCCTGGGCTCTGGCTTTTGGAAATTGCTGTTATTATCATGTTTCACTCATTTTTTTTAGAGGTTTGAAGTGACAATTTAATATAGCATCAAATTAATCCTTCAATATAAAGTCTTGTTTCATTTAATGTTTCTGAAAGGTTAAACTATCTGTAATCCTTATTGTGCCTCTGGCTATGTTTATAGAGCACTGCGACGACATGAAAGAAAAGAAAGGAAAGGAAAGAAAGACAGCCTGAAATTAAGGATTGCTTTGCTTTAGAAGGACCAAACAAATAAATAAATCTAAACTTAACTTGAATTCGTGTTTTGGGAAAATGGTCTTTAAGGATCAGTTAATAGAATTTATCTTGGTTTCAAACAGTTTTGAGGTGAAAAAAGAATGTAAGGATGATTACATTTAAGCTAATCTAAATACAAAACTACCGCTTTTCTTAAAATTGATAAAATCAGATTGAAAAGGAATAAACACTCCTCTGTAGTGTTTACAGACACTCTCAGTGCTGAGATAATGCAGAATATATAGAACATACCTGAAGGAAAACACTGATGCTCCCCCTGTTTGTTACACCATAATAAGACCCAGAAACACCACGGTTGTTAAAGATGAAGTGACTGCGTAAAAACGATTCTATCGTAAGTGCAGAAGGCATTTATTCATTGACCACAATGAAAACACAGAATTGCTGTTCCAGCAGCACCCTAAGGAGATCTGAGAGGCCGTGGCCTCCACGAGAACCGCACCCTGGGGGAGGCGTTAGCTTGTCAAAGAAGGCGCGTTCCAGAACCAGCCCCTTGCCCTTCAGTCAGGAGCTGCGCCCCCTGTGGCTTGTGACCGGGGCTGGGACGCCAGAAGTTCAAGCAGGTATGCCAGGGGGGCCAGGGAGCTGGGAGGTGCTAGATTCTGACAGAAACACGTTGTGCTCGCCGTTCATTTTCTTCAGCACAGATAACACTCTCCGGACAACACCTTTCCTAAAGTAAGCTCGGAAGTCCTCTAGAGCTGAAGCAATGAGCTCACCAAGACCATCAAACACAAGAAGGCAAGTATGGCTGCCTTTGGGGAAGGCCTTCCTGCCCAGCTGTGGAGTGCAGTCCGCAGCCTTGCTGGCAGCTCCTTCCGGGTCTACCTCCCAGTCAGCCTGGGCCATCGTGGGAGATTCCGAGGGAAGCACTCAAGAGCACCCCACCAGTTGGCTACAGCTTGGGTGGCCTGCATGGTGGTGTGCCCTGCCCTTCTGCCCAGCCCTGCTTCTTCCCTCTCCCCTACATAGGTAAGTTTGATCCCTAGCCAACGTCTTGACCCCAGACTGTGGGGGTTTCTGCTTGGGAAGGTCACTCTGACTGAGAGGCAGCAGGCCCAAGAGACAACAATGTCAGGTTCCCAGAAATGGCGGAGGTTAGGGCCATCAGAAACAGAGCTTGAACAGTCATGCATAAGACATTTAAAAAAATAAAGGATGCAGTTTCAGAGATGAACCTAAAACAAGGAATTATCAGGAATGAACTGGCAGATTTTTAAAAATGGAACTTCTATAAGCAAAAACGGAACTACCAAAATAAAAACCCACTGGACAGGTGAGACAACAGAATAGGACAGTAGAGGAGAGAACTGGGATTGGCAGAGCAGAGGAATTTCCCCGGAATCTCATGAGCAGGGATGTCTAGAAACAGCAAATGGGAAAGCAGAGTGACGGACGAGCTGTGGAGACCAGAATGCGAACATTCTAGCTGTTGGAAAGATGAGAAGAGACAGACGGTGTATAAAGAGAAAAGGATGACGGAATTTCCAGACACTGGAGGAAATCTGCTGCGGGCAGCGGGTGTTGGTGAACGGGCTGGGCAGCTCCCCAGAAACCTGAGAACGAACGGGCAGGATGCTGGGAACTGAGGGCTCCGATCATTCCATTAGCAAGCGGCCACTCCCTGCCTGCAAAGTGGAGCTCAGCGGGGTGCTCCCTGGGGACCCAGGAGATGGCAAAGGCCTTCCTGATGTTTCTAGAAGAGACGCCAAGGAATGCGTCTGTAGCTCCTGAGGGCAGAGGCCCTGCTGGGAGCTCAGCTGTAGTAGCAGAGTTCCAGGGGACTCCTTGGACTTGAAACTCTAACCCACTTTTCAAATTTTAATTGACCTCTCCTCCAGATGGGGAACCAAAAACTCGGGAGCAGAATCAGACTATTTCTCCAGCTCTAGAAAGTAGATAGTGCCCTGCCACTTAATAAGCTTCATCAGCGTCACCTGGGAGCAGGTTAGAGCCGTGGCATGTTGGGCCACCACAGACCTTCTGAGTGAGAACCTGCATTTCTGCCTGGGTCTCGGGTGTTGTGTCTAAAGTCAAAGTATGAGAAGCACTGATGCCGTATGTAACTTTTTCTCCTTCTGCGCAACACCCAGCTGTTTTAGCTGTTGGCTTTTACGGTACCTCATTCTTCCAGTGATAATGCCAACACCCCTGTCCCTTATGGGAGGATAAAAAGAGGGTTCCAAAGAGTCCAACATTCACCATAACATCATCTACTGAGATGTGAGGTACTAGCTAGCTTATTTAACAAGGAATTCAGATGTTTAGGCATGACATTCAGATTCGGCTCAAGTTTCTAGTTGTTTCCCAATGCAAAGGATAAAAAAGGATTTGGGGGTTACTTTATCGATCTTAGCAGTTTATCGTTTCAGTCATTTTGAAATAAGAAACAAGTAAATTTAAACCCTCTATCTCAAAAATTTAAAAGACATTCCCAATGATATATTTTTAGACATTTCTTAATGATGTATACAGAAACTTGCTTCCTCTCCTAAAACTTCTAAAATTTTACTGACACTGACCCAGAATTTCAGTTAGAGCTGAAGCTACCTGATGTCAGAACTCCCAATGATTTCAGGCCAGTGGGGGGAAAAAATCATCTTAAGAGAAGTAAGACATTTAAGCAGGCTCTTGACTATTATTTTCTTTTCAAACGTTCTTCTAATACTGGTGAACTGATCAGTTGATAATCATCATTTATAAGACCCAAGTTTGTTCTAGCCTAACAGAAATTTGAAGAAAATGGTAGTGACACCAAAACTTAAGGTTATTTTCCCAAATATAAAAAAGAGAAAACCAAATAAAGTAAAAGAGACTTATAAATGTTTGCTTTGCTTAATAGAAATTCTCCTTTGGTCTGAGAGATGATGCTGAGTGGAAATTATGGCAGGGTTTGGGCCAGAAGTAAAGACTAAGGCAAGATGCGGGGGTTTGGGGAAAATTCTAACTCCTTACGGTTTGAATCTTCGTAATTCTACAACAGTGCCACATGATACCAGAAACCAGGCCCCCTAGTGGATTGACAGAGTTAATGATTTCAACACTGGGAGGTAGGAAACTGAGAAGAACGGTCTCGATCTTATTCAATCATTGATAGAGCATTTACACCATACACCAAGTTGGGCAGGTTGTAAATATCAACTCACCTAATTAGTACAATACCCAATGAAGGAAGTACTATTATCCAAATTTTATAGACAGAGAAGCAGGCATAGAGAGGTTAAGTAACTTGCCCAAGGTCACACAGCTGGTGAGGGGCAAAACTGCAGCAGACAGCTCCAGAGTCTGAGGTCTGAACCACCTACCACACTGTGTCGCTGGTGAGGTTGGCTCATCAGGAGCTTAGTCCCAGGAAGGATTTATTTAAACATCTAGCAATGTTCCACTTCTCCAGAGACTGGCCTTGTGGTGATTTTAACCTTCCAGACTATAGCTGCAGCTCTGGGTATATTCCATCAAAACCGAAAACAATGAAAGCAAAGAGAAGGGAAAAGAGAAGCCAAAGGGCCACAGAATAATCACAAACATTGGCAAGTCCAGCCATTGGCTCCACCGGAGACACCCTCTCTGAGAGCCGGTCCCATCCATTGACAGGCAGTTGGAAGAAGCCTCTCTGCCTGTCCAGACCGGGCAGTTCAAAAGCCCAGCATATCAGAGGGTAAAAGCAGCAAAGAACAAGAGGAAAGAGAAGAACTGACAGTTGCTGCCGAAGCAGGAAACAGAATTTGTAAGACTCAACATAAGTCCTTGAATTGGCCCAGGCCTTCGTAAGAAGGAAGAAAGGCCTGATGTGCATCTCAAATGCCTGTGAGCATAACTGAGAGAACTTCGAAGCCTGGAGAGCCCTCTCCTGGATCACAGGTGATGAGGCCTGTGTCCGGTCGTGTGCAACAGCTACACCTGGGGATGGGCGAGGCTGAGCCCGCCACCACGTCACATCACCAGCACCCTGTGTGAAGGTGGTCCATGAGAGGCCTGGAGAGAACATTCAAATCCTGCCTGGAGGAAGCCGGGCCGGCAGAGGGTCAGGGAGCCCGGGCAAACTGCATCCTCCCTTGCACAACCGTGGTGACTAAGTGTAATTGTGCATCCGTGTGGTTTCAGCAGCCTGCACTGATGAGTTTCTTTTCAAGTTCTGTGAAATTCTGTGTTGCATGGGCATTTGTAAGGATGATGCTGATTGTATCACACGTCCTCTCTGTGGGGTACTCCTTAGACCAAGACAACCCCGCCTGATCGTAGTGCCAAGAACAGTTCCAGTCCTCCTGATCAACCGAGTCATTCGTATCTTCAGGCACAGCAGCTGTGTAATGGACTTGCTCAGGTTTCTCTTTCCGCTTTGGTTCCTGGGAAACTCAAACTCCCCATCTTCATGCAAGCAAGCATGCCGGCATCCTGGCATGACATTTTCAGCTCATCCCAGGCTCCATTTTATGTCTTTGCCCCCTCCTTCCCTCTTTTGCCATCTATGTCTTGTGTTTCAAACTTCCTTGAAGGCCACCTGATATCCTTTCTGGTATTAGGTCAAAGGTAAATCCATGAATGAATGGATGAACGAAACATCCATGGGGAAACTGAGCTTCAGAGATCACCTAAGCAGCCATTTTTTAACAAGCCAAGATCTAGGTCTCCTGATTTTCAACTTAATGTCATTGAAATAAATTGCACCAATAGTGGTGATTCTCAATCATTAAGATACTTTACATTAGATTTAAAATACTATTTTTAATAAGAAATAAAAAGCTAGATGTCGGATAACAGACTTTTCTGGGTAAAGAACATAGCAAGAAAATAACTGTTTTCTAGCAGTGGAACGAAAGGCAATCTTTAGCGTTGTGGAAGCCCCAGGAGTACGTCAATAGATCTATTTTGATCCCCAATGTATTTTATGGAATACCGATGACATGTCAAATCTGCATGCGAGGTTACAGTGACTACCCCAGAGAAAATGTTTCAAACAGTGATTTCTGGAAAGTCAAAAAATTCTGAACTCAAAGTTGTCATCAGGAAGTTGATGTTTGAATTGCATGTCACACTTTATTAGAACGGTATCGTAGCCATCTATCAGAATAATATGTTTTCACCAGTCACTAAGGTATTACTTTGCTTTGAATGTTCTGAGAATATTTAAAGAAAGAATAAAAAGAATGTCTAAGTATGACATTAAGTTCCAGAGGGGGAGAAATGAAACAGTAGACAGTTTAAAAGGTGAATAGTTAAAAGTTCCATCTTGTAATTCAATTCATTCAGAAGCCTGTGCGTTGGTGTTTTCACCCTCACTCGTGTTATCCTGCCATCTTAAAATGTCCTTTGTATTAGGCAACAACGTAAGTGCTACAGAACGAATTTCAAAAGGAAGAGATGTTACAAAAGATTTTTTAGATATTCAATGAATTTAGAGGCTGACTAATGTTTTTAGAGAACAGATTAGGAGCAGTTCCTAGTTTCCAGAAACAGAATACAGCTCAAAGATTTTTAATAGATTTCACTGCAAGCAAAATGCAATCGATCGCATTCGCAGAGACAGGAAGAAAAAGCAACTGCCAAGAAATAATCCGTGATGTCAGAGCATCACACGTGACCATAAAGTAAGGAAGATGACTTTTAAACAGACATCTCAGAGCTCACAAATCCAAACGAGCACCGCCTGCAAAGTAGTCACCTTGAGAGGCCGAGACTTAATAATGTTTCCGAATCCTTTGGGTAACACAAGCGGGGCCCTCAGCACTTTATTTTGAATATCCTCTGTGACAGCCAATCTTTACCTGTGAGGAGGATTTGGAGCTATTTAGGTCAAAAAATGAAGCAGGAGTCTAAAAGCAAGTGTGTGTGTGTGTGTGTGAGAGAGAGAGAGAGAGAGAGAGAGAGAGAGAGAGAGAGATACCAGTTCTGAAGGTGACTGCTGTGATGTTGCAAGCAATGGTCGTATTCATGCCAAAGATCACAACTGCTCAAGATGCCTGTGTGACCTGATGACAACGACAGTGGCCGATGCCGTATACCGACCTGCCAGGGCATGGCAGATGCTATACTGAGTATCTGATGTGCCTTCTCCTGCTTATTAACCTCCAACCTCCAAGCCTCCAGAGTCAGTTGTCGTTATTACCTCCATTGTCTAAATGAAGAAACGGAGGCTTGGGAGTCCAGAAGTCACATGGTTAGTAAGTGACAGGGCTGGGATTTGAACTCAGGAGTGTCTGACGCTGGACTTCGTGCTCTTATGTCATAGTAAGACCTTTTACAGCTCTAGCTGGGACCTGGGCGCATGCGCTCTACCAGGCACACTTGAGTTGGAATTTATTGAGATTGAGAGAAAGAAAAGGAAAGGGAGAGAAAGAGGGAAGGAGGGAGAGAGAGAGATCACTGCTCCCACAGGTAGTTTCATCTTATTCCTAGGGGATTATGAAGGGAGAACACTGAGGGATGAAAAGGAGGCAGGAAATAGACAAACACCAACTTTCTTAAAATCGGCTAATTTTCTCAGAGTGGGGTGGCCCTCTTTGGGGCTGGGACAGGAAGAGACAGAGAAAGCAGGATAGGATTTGGAGGTATTTCTGGTCGAAACACTTCTAAAACGTTGCCAAATCTTCAACCGAGTGATTTTAAATTCAGAATGGTAATCATCAAAACCATTATGCAAAAGAGTATTTACATGAAATAGTATTATATAAATACGAAAAGTATTATATAAATACAGATTTTCACAGTACAAGAATTCCTAAATGTTAGCGATCAGTAAGCTGGCCATGGGAATGTTAATAAACCCAGCTAGAGGAGATTTTTCTGTCAAATGTGTTCTCATTTCCTAATTATATCTTTGGCCTTGGTCATCATTCATGTGAATGTCAACATTCGCAAGGGTTTCAAACGGAAATAAATTACCTGGTGGTATTTCTTCAGGATGTTGTGCATTTCGGCCACATCTTCACTCGTGATGGTCTTGATGATGTATCTTTTGTCGTAGGAAGTGTGGAATCGAGCCCCACTGCGTGCTTGAGAGTCGTTGGGAAGGGGTGCGCTCCTGGTCAAGGAATTCTTCCAGTTGGGATGAGGTGGGGGTAGGAGGAAAGAGACGGGTTAGAGGCACGGTTTCCTGAGTTCCAGATCAAGTGTAGTCATCACAAGCTTTCAAACACATTTATGTTCGGAAGAAACTGGTATAAGTAGGATGACAACATTATATATTCGTCGTAACTCAAATTGCTAGTCTTTTAAGTGATGTGAAAACAGCCTGGATATATACTATGCTTCTAATGTCCTTAGAGTAGGCTAATGCCTAGAATTACCCTCAAAGGTATTTTGTTCACCTGGTTCTTTTCTGAGTTGGACAAGAGAGCTCAAATTTTCTTCTGAATCAAATTAGGTTCCAGTCATGAAAAGAATTTTTGTTACATTCCCTGAGTGGTTTCCTTATAGGAATATAGGATGAGGAGATGGGGACAAGAGAGGGTTCATCACTGGGCAAAGGTCCCACGACTAGTAAGGGGAAGTGCTGGAGTCATATCTCCAGAGTGGCTGGCTCAAAGCCCCTGTTCTCCACTAGCAATCCACTCAAAACCATGCTGTCTGTGGCATGCCTTGGGGGGAGTCTGGGCAGGTGTATTCTAAACTAGCTACTCAAAAGACTCTGATTTGGTCCATCCTCCACCCCCATTCAGCCATTTTTGAGAACAGCTTAGCTCCTGGGGTGGTGGGCAAGAAAGGGCTCTGAGCAGGGGATCTGGTAGGACCATTCATCCCAGTATCCAGCTGTCACTACTGACACTCTAGGTGGTTAAGTCCACCCTAAAGTCTCCCCTTTTCTCACTTGTGACTTTCTTGTTTGAATCTCTCATTTTCTTTGCATCCAAGAAACCGTTCCCACTTCCTCACACCTTCTTACTCTGGTCACTCAGACTAGGATAACCTCCAATATCTCGGGAGTCTGGACCTCACCCCTGCTGCCCGTGCTCCTCGGTATTGACCTTCCTGCCCTGCCTGGCCTCACTGGGTCTCGTAGGAGGGATTCAAAGGCAAAGACACCTTCCCTCTCCAACTTCCTTCCTAAAAGTGGGCATTCGAAAGCCCCACTGAATGTCTGCTAAAGGGGACACAGATGTCTTTAGAGAAGTAGGTGATCATGCATCCATGATGGATTTTTGATGAAACTATTCCTTTCTATCTGGTATATTCAAGTCTCTTTATCCTTTCCTTCCTTTCTCGAGGAAATCTGACAGGATTGAGCCCTAAGAAGTACAACTATGTTGCAGGGGTAGTAACTCAGGAAGGTCCTTCTGGTGCTGAGGGAGTGGCCCGCGGGCAAATTCTTATCTCCCAGGATGCACCCGGGCACGGCTGTGCGCACTGCCGTGTCCTGTGACAGCACATCTCCCAGGATGCACCCTGGCACGGCTGTCCCCACTGCCACCACCTGTGACAGCACATCCTGATCAGAGTGCTGCCAGGCACACCTGTCAAATGCAGAGCCAAGGCTGCCAATGAGCTGAATTTGCTTTCCTTAGGTTATTAGGAAACTGGAGAGAAGGAAAAAAAAATCGACGTAACTTCCAATGGTGTTAAATAGCAGAATCTGGAAGTGTTAAACTATTCTTGCGATAATTAAAATCCATTAGATAGACTGAGAAGGATGAAAATAATTTTCAGGGTGAAAATGGCCATATTCATGAGAGTCTAATTCTTCATGACATCGGTTTTTTGGTCCTCCAAAAAACAAAACAAAACAAAACAAAAACCTCCTTCACGCTACTTTCTACTAAGAAGAAAAAAGGAGAAAATCAAAGTGAATTCCCCTTCTTGGGGTTTTAAACACTAGCAAAGAAAAAAAAAAAAAGCAACCATTGTCATTGGCTAGTGGTCTTACATTTTCCTCCCATACATTAACCCACAAAGAATTATTCAAAATAACTTCTTTTTGGAAGGGGACAGGATAGGTAAGAAAGGCTACTTGTGCTCAGCAAAGGACAGGATGACAGCAACATATTCATTAGTATCAGATATTAAAGACTAACATTCCATCACAGACAAATGGGAGAGAATAAAATTGAAAGCTGCACAGTAAATGCTTCTTAAAATTTAATTGAGCCACCAAGTTAGCTGGGGAGCACGTTGAAATGCAGATTCTGACCCCAAAGGTGTGGCCAGGGGTATCTGACGAAACAGAGGACACTGACAGAGTTGCAGCAGGTCTGTCTCCCAGGTTAAGAATCAAGAGTCTGCTGAATTGTGGCTCTGATGTGTTTTGTCTGCACAGTGTGTCAAGTCCAGTGCATTCAGTGGTACCTGCATGAACACCTTTCCCACTTATATTCTGTCCCATTCTGGTTTGGTTAAAATGGGAAACTTTATTTTATTTTTTTAAGATTTTATTTATTTATTTGAGAGAGAGAAATAGAGAAGGAGGAGCCCAAAGAGGAGCAGAGGGAGAAGGACAAGCAGACTCGATGCTCAACACAGAGTCCGACGTGGGGCCTGATCCCACAACCCTGAGATCATGACATGAGCCGAAGGCAAGAGTTGGACAGTCAGCTGACTGAGCCACACAGGTGCCCCCAAGTGGGAAGCTTTATAGTGAAAAAGAAGACATTTTCCAAAGGGCTAGAAATGACTCAACAAATAAGCAATGGCTCTTCAGCTCAGACGCTACCTCCTTTCAAATTCTTCATCTTTCCCATCAGTATCTAATATATGGATAATCATTTATTCTAGACTCTGTATTAGCATATTGTCCATGTCTTAATTCTGGTTATAACACTTCACAAATTCTAATATATTGGTTCTGCCTCAACTCCGTTTTTCAATAATCACATGAGTAGATCCAACCCACAGTGTCTACTTCCAGTGTGTGTAAGGATTTTTTTTAAAGCTTAGTTTTCGAATAATCAAAGAAGTAAGGAACAGACACTTTGTGAAAATTAAGAAAGTACCTTTATCACTATGAACATAAAAAGATATGAATCAAATTTACTGAAAGCCTTAGACAAGCAGAAAATCAGAAGAGTAAACAGCATTTCATACAAAATGCACAATTCTTGGAATGACTCTAAGGCCTGGAAAAATCCAACTCATTATTTCATCTTTATTTTCACAACATTCCTCTGAGATAGGAAAGGCCAGATGCATTTTCCTACTTGAAGATAACCAAACTGTGGAGTACAAGGGAGTCGAGTAATATGCAGGCTCCTCCCTAAAGCTTCCTCTGAGGAAACCAAAAGGGGCAATTTTCAAAGACTAAACTTTTACCATTACTTAACATCACAATCATTGACTTTCTGTGGTCTTTGAAATAAGGTAGAAATGTGTGTGTATGTGTGTGTGTCTCTCTCTCTCTCTCTCTAAAGGCAGTACTGTGTAATGATCTGCCATTCTTCAACCCTTGGATTTAGCCTCTCTGAGCCTCTGTATGTATGTCTGTAAAGTGATCAAGAAGAAACCAGGGGAGAGGATGAGCTGAATGAAATCTCCGCCACAGACCTTTTATAACTCTAAGAACGTATTTACTCGAAGGCATGGTGCACGGCTCCGGGAACTGTTGATTCACCTCAGAGGGTGAGTCGAACAAAAGTTCAATCAGAAAGCTACGACCACCACCTCAGCAGAGGCATAATGATGGCTTAGGATATCTGGGCCATGATTAAAAAGAAGATGGCAATAGTTCTTAGGACAGCATGAAAATAAAACTTCATAGATTCTAGACATTCTCAGGACAATTTTAGCAAGACCGAGAAAATGAGCTGAGAGAAGGAAATCGGGGCTATGTATTGAAAGGAGTCACTGAGCGGCCTCCACACAGTCTGCTATGTAGCAAAACTGAATATTGAAATTCTTCAGTGTGCTCTGCCCTGTCACAAGGGAAAATGGCCCATAGTATCATACAGGATGGTTGGGAGGTCAAGAGGACGGCTTGAGAGAAGCAGAGCTTGGGAGGGACCTTCGGGAGCCCCCATAGGGTTCCCCCCTATGTGTAAATAATGCTCATAATCAAAGAGCATGACAGTTGAAAGCAACAACCTTGGAGATTATTCCAAACCATTCAATTTAAAGGTAAGAAAACAAAACCCAGACAATGGAAATGACTTGCCTGCCTTAGTGCTTGAACATCTGAGTGGGTCGATGTACGCACATGGCTCTACAGGGACCCTGCCCAGAGCAGTTGGCCTCCGTCCCTCCCGCCATTGCTGCCTCCTTCCCGGGCTTGAGAATCTGGTGGGCGTTAGCGAAGGGATTGCTGACACAGTGTTCTGTGGTGACAAACACCTTCTAATCACAATTTAAAGCATGAGCGAACTGGCACAAAACCCAAACTGTCTGTATGTTTTCCGTCTTGCCAAGTAAAAATAAATCATCGGTAACAGCCTCAATGCTAATGCAGCCCAGAGTCCTCAATTTACACTTTTACTAACATGTGTACAAATCTATCCTGACTCATTCTAGCACTGTTCGTTATTCGACTTGAGGTGGGGAGGCGTAGTTGCTGTCTTCTCTCAAGGCCAGAGCTGAGACGGATGTGTGTTTGTGGAACAAGGCTTCAGGACCGGGAAAGCATGTGTGATTGAGCCCTGGGCTTAGAGGCCTACAATTCATGTGGCACAGACAGGGCTGAAAGCTGCCGAGCGCTTCGCTCTTCTGACAGTTCTGTGCATGGGGTGATTGTGTCAATCCTAAGAATTCTTCACATTTCTGACCACGTGGCACAGTGTCTGTTTTAATTAGTTCACTTGTTCTGAAAATTGCTGGAGGTTTTCCTTCTCTTTTGGTGACTGGTTTCTGTCTTTAAACACTGTCCCATCCCGTTTCTCCCTGCTGAAAACTGTAAGGGTTTTCTTGGCAAAGAAGGCCAAGATTGAAACAAGTAATCCTTGACTCTGGGAATGTGATATGCTGGGTTACTCTCCACAATGCTAAACTGGCAAGAAAGGAAGAAAGGAAAGAAAGAAGAGAAAGAAAGAAAGAAAGAAAGAAGAGAAAGAAAGAAAGAAAAAGAAGTTAAGACAAAATCTGTAAGTGAGGACAAGATTTACATGGAAGAAAGGAGGTCCAGCTGAAGAGACCATTCTATTTTTTTTTTTTTTTGAAGAGGTCTTTTTTTTTTTTTTTTAAGATTTTATTTATTTATCTGACAGACAGAGATCACAAGTAGGCAGAGAGGCAGGCAGAGAGAGAGAGAGAGAGGGGGAAGCAGGTTCCCCGCTGAGCAGAGAGCCCGACACGGGACCCAATCCCAAGACCCTGGGATCATGACCTGAGCTGAAAGCAGAGCAAAGCCATATATTCTGAAGTAAGATGCCATTTAAAAAATTCAAAATCTGGGATTCTGAACCTCTCAGTTCAAAAGTGTGAATGTGCAAAACAAAATGCCCTGTGGATATCTGGGGTCAAAGTCACAGCACAATTTAAAGGCAATCCAGAGCACTCAATGTGTGAAATGTCCCACTGGCCTTCTGAAATGTCCTCAGACATCTTCCCAAGGCTCGAAGCCATCAGAAGAGAATACACTCACAAACCCACTACGTACACACGCATCAGAATGCTCTGAGCATCAAAACCATGTCTCCCTGTTTACTTTGTTCAGACTTCTATTTCATTTCCTCATATTTTCTCAGGTCCACATGGCCGTAAGCAGAGGCCTGGTGACCTTTCAAGTTCCAAACAGGGATGATGGAGAAGCTGGGGGACGTTATAACACGACATCGGACACGGGGAACCTTGAAAGTCAAGACTGTGAATTTGGGCAAGTTAATTTAAGCTCTTTGTGCCTCAGTTTCCCTATCTATAGAAATCATGATGAAGATAATAATAACACTAGTCAAAAGTATGGGAGTTAAATTAGAGGAATATAAAGTTTCAAATTAGTGCCTGGAAGAGATTAGTACTCAATAAATGATAGCTGTTATTATAAATAGTGAATTTCAACTCGGAAGAGATTGAGAAGTGCAGATCAATACTGACATGATTCTGTGGGCTGGGAAGTTAAAAATGAAGAAGGACTTACAGAATAAGCTTCTTCCAATTTGCTCTCGATTCCTTTTGTCCCCCACCCTGGCCAAGCCTCTGGTTTGTACCCACTGAAAATCGAGAGCCACATATTGTCCGTTTACCTTTGCAGGTTACTTCCTATAGCCCTCCTTAATGACCACTTGTAGTTTTACAAAAGAATTTAAAACATTTTATAAAGAACTTACAAGTCAAAACATCCCAACTCACAAGGTCTTCCTTCTGTCCTTGGCCTCCTGCTTACCTCCCTCAGGGGGGAAAGGGGGTGGGACACGTCTCTGAAGAAAGAGAAAGCACAGGGGAAGGCAGCCTGAAGAGATGGGTGACTCCTTCCTGAGGAGAGGGAGGAGGGGGAGGAGGAGGAGGAGGGGAGGAAAGTAGGCTGGAGGAAGACACCCATAAATTTGAAGGCACAGGCGAGGGAAAGTCAGGGGAGCTCAATGTACACGCCTCTGTTACCTCGAGGGAGAAGCGAGAGTAAAGGAAGGTGAGTGGGTGCCAGGTAAACATGAGGGCGCGAGGAGAGGGATGGACGTTTGGAAAAGCAACCTTGGAACGGACGGTCTGGGAGGTCATCTGTGTAACACACTGAGTTACCGTGACATTTACAATCCCATTCAATGCAGGGCGTTAAAAGACTCAATTCGACATTTAAAATATGGATGAATAGACATTGATAGTGTCTTGTTAACCTCCACTGCCCACAGAAATTTCTCACAGGCTCCAGGTCTCAGCATGGATGGCAGAAACAGAGCGAGTTAGAAGTCAAGGGCAAGGAGGCCTCCCAACTCCCCTCCCCCACCCCTCACTCTATTACCTGATTATCCGCAAAGACAGTTGGACTTCATGTCTCTAGGTTTCCTTCTTGCTCTACTAATTAGTATTCAGTAATAGTTACTGCTGTTTGTTTGTAGAGACATAGGAAATGGATAATGATTTGCTATTAGTTTAGGGGGAAAATCTGATCACAAATGTAAACTAACTGCAAAATGTGTGCTGTATTCACTGGCCATTCATTCATTTCATATTATAAAGTATGTAATTCCTCAAATTCACTTGTTCTAAATGCCAATACTGTTATCCTAACACCCTACCCTCAAGAAAAAGGCAGCCAAAGTCAATGGTGGAGGAAAATGAAAATCACGTATTGAATAAAAACTGAGTTTAAACCGCATTCTTCTTCCTTAATAGCTTTACTGAGCTATAACTCACATGCCATACTATTCACCTCTTTAAAGTGTACAGTTCAATGGCCTTTAGTACATATACAAAGTTAACCATCTCCACAATGAATTTTAGAACATTTTCATCACTTCGAAAAGAAACCTGTACCCATTAGCAGTCACTCCCATTCCGACGTCCATCCTCCAAGCAGGAAACCACTCTCCACTGTCCTAGAGTTGCCAATTCTGGACATTTCATATAAACACACTCCTACAGTACACAGGCATCTGTGACAGGACCAAACTTTTCTCTTGCAAGTCCCTCAGGCAAGCAGCTTGGTTGCCTGGGTTGTCTCTGGCGAGTGAAGGGACATTTACACGCACGCTCTGCTCGGTCCAGTGCAGTGGACACACGACAGCACGCAAATGTTACTTCTTAGGCTGCTCCTAGGCTTCCTGGGAGTTGGGTAGGAAAATGAACTCTCTGACAAAAACTACAGCTCTGAAATGGAAGAGCTATTAAACGGAAGACAGGAAACCATCTGACAATTTACTCCATTTTTACTTGCCTTTCTTGCCTCTTGGTAAGTGAACTGATTTTTACTATTTCTATTCTGCACAGCCTAGTACATGGCTGATCTTACAACACCCTGTCCCCAAACTCAACAGCGATGTTTGAAGCTCTGGTGGCACGTCAGCCCTCGGCAGGAAATAAAGGAAGATAATGAGAGACGAAGCTCACTCTTCAGCGGCCTTCTTATGCTTCTAATTGGAAATTTATTGTCATTTCCCTTAAGAAAGGGATTAATGGTGCCATCCTTCCTCTCCACTCCTCTGCAAGGCTACACTGAAGATGTTTATTTCCGCAGTGGGAGGTCCGGGATTAGCGGGGCCTCCGGAAGGGTGGAGGAAATGCAAAGGTCAATTTAATTAGCTCATTCTTGCCACCGATCCTCTATGTCTCTCCTGAAAATGTCATGATTTAGTAACCATTATGGTCCCCTGTGCGTTTTTTAAATACCCAAGCATTCTGAACACTTAATTCTGAGTGTTACATGTTTTTGGATTTTTTTTCCATTTTGCTATGGGTTTGTAGTCCTGTTAAAAATCATGTATGAAAACTTCTTACTTTTAATCAACAGAAAGGCCATTAAGATCAATTCCGCCATACTCCAGTGTATGAAAGCCACCACCTTGCAAAGGGAACCTGTCGGTCTTGTATACAAGAACCTCAGTGACTGTCATCTCCTTGAGATGACTTAATAACAGATTCAGAGAGTTGACAGCTGGGAGGGCCTCAGTGAACATCATGTCCCTTTCCCTCATTTCACAGATGAGAAAATTGAGACCCTCCAGGACTAAGCGACCGGAGACAGCCCACAGCCACAGTCCCTGAAGATCCAAGACTCAGACTAGCGTCTTTGCCCCCAGGAAATGTTCTTTTTCCTAACCCACGTTACCTGTTTCATGGACTTGAAACCTGGAAGCTGATCGTTCCCTGCTGACAACCCAGGATTATGATTACATGCCTCAAATCACAAGGCCGGGAGCCAGGAGCAACCGCCCGGCCGAGGCTTGCTTTCTGGGTTTGCGTTTGACATATCTGAGGGAGCACAGATGGTCCTCTGACCTCATCGGAGAGGTAAAGACCAACATGCTAACTTGAACATTACCATCTAGGATTTATTAAATGCCCACTGTGTTCAAAGCCATATGTTAAGCTCTTCGGGAATTTCAAAGAAAGTCTGAGCTGTGATCCCAGGTGTAGAGTGGCTTTCATTAAAACGGGGAGCGAGAACACCGCAATTTAACATTTATCAATAATGAAACAACTGAGAAAAGAAGAACACAACAATGAATGGTGATGACCGGCAGAGAAACTGAGTTGCAGGAACTTCACGGAGTACCATGAGATCTCCTTTAAAAATCTCGGGTTGGTACTTGACTGACATTAAGATACCACAGACCTGTGCCCGGGGATCATAATAAGCAAACGACATCTAAACCGGACAGGAGTTCCCTGTGGCAGGGACGACTGTCAGCTCTTGGAAACCACAGGTCATAACCCAAAGGGTTCAGTGGGGTTGCGGGGGGCAGAACAAAGGCCAACAGTCTGTGATGGGGACAGTCACTGGTTCAACTTACAAGAAGGAGCAGAAAAAGAACAAGAAAAAAATCTGATGATGTTGATAGGTTGTGAGGCAATTTTCCTAAAAGTCTGTCAGGAGAAGACTGCTTTGGTTTTTGGTCCAGGAGGAGTTTCTGTCCGATATGCACTGTGAGGCCTACAGAGGCTCACTGGCGAGGCCAAAAAGTGTGAGGAGAGGCTGTGAATGAGCGGGCTCAAGAGACACAGCAGTTACAGAGGAAAGAAAGAGCTTATATGGCCCAAGGAGGAAGGAGATTCCAGATGGTGACAGGACAAGTAGGTCTGTCGAGAGACAACACCCAGAAGCCAATCCCTCCCACGTCTGGGCCTGCAATCCCCAGGCTGCCCCACAAACAAGATCACCTCTACGTTCAAAAGGCTAAAAACTCAACTGTATCTTCCGCTCTCCTCTCGCCCTTTCCAAAGCCTTCCCCCTGCTAGTGACCAGTACCCCTGCTCCCCCAGCCCCTCAGGCCCCAACACCTCCTCCACTCCTGTCAGGTTTCTCTTCCCTCCACCTTGAGGCGCTGCTCTCTGCTTGACCCTGTCAGTACGGAGGGCTTTGGTGTCCCTGGGATAGTTCATAGTCTCTGAGCTGTGTTATCTTCTTTATGCATTCTGTATGTAACCTCCTCAGTTATCTTTAGAAAATCCACATGTCATCGCATCATTCCCCTGTGCAAAATCCACAGGGCTGCTCTGGGGCTGAAGGATCTGAGGGAAGCCTGTGGGGCAGTTTCCCGTCTTTCTCTCCACAGTCCCACCACCATCCGGCACTTCACATTTCCTGAGCTCTTGGCACCATGCTTTGGCCCAGAAGGTTCATTTCCCTGGGTTGACCCCAGAGCCCTCCCTCCTTTTCGGCCACAGATATTTCCTACGTGCCTGCACCGAGCCAGGCTGATACTAAACTCTGGGCCTGCACCCCTAAACACATGAGACTCAGTCCCTGCTCTCAGAAAGTTTAAATGGTTTTTGGGAAATCTATGTTTGAAAATACAGTGATAGGCTCTGTATTCTACAGATACTGCCAGATCCCCCCCCCCCCAAAGTTCTGTATACTCTCAAGGTCTTAACACTTGAACATTTTATTTTTAAACTTGAAACTAGAACATCAAAAGTTTAAAATGTTAGCTTTTAAAATTAATTATTTTAAAATTAGAATTCTCCATTACAAATACAAAGAAGAAGATGCATCAAATGCAAATAATGAGGGATTCTAATTCAGGAGACGCGGTAGGGGAAAAGTAAACCTGGTATTATCCTCCAGGAAGAACAAGAGGGCTCAGTTTCAATTATGTGGTGGGGTGAGGTTTAATAGCATCATCTCCATCGTGCAGAACTTCTTGGTTTCTGGTGGGCAATCCTCTCCCGCAGCTCAGAAACTTTAAGTGAACCCTCCCTTTGACTTGCCAGGCCTGTTGTCAGAGGCGCCGGTACTCTGAGAGACTGGAAAGAGGGTGCAGGTTTTCTTGGAGAACAGTAAAAATTAAGATATCTGGATTTCTATAAATCTCATTAGCATCTTATATAGAATCTGATAGAGAACAGTTAAAACAAACAAAGAATGAGGAATTCCTCCACTCTTTCTTCCCTTCTGCATCCCCTATAATGTCTTGCAAACAGCCTGACGTGCATTAGGTGCAAATAAACACACACTGAGTGTAATCGTGCATGAAATCCTCCACCAAAGGAGGACCAGAGCTTCGGGGAGCAGCGGAGGCAGAAACAGTGTCAGGAACAGTGGAGACCTCCAACAGTGAATGCGCTCCATGGGTGCATTCATCTTGAAAGATGACTTATCTTAAAAGTACAGTAATGCAGCGTCTCATTGGCCCAACAATGATCAGAAGAACATAATTCAACACTGAGCCTCTTACAAACCAGTGAAGTAAATTTAAGACACACTAATAAGCTGGAGAAAGTTCCGAATCTGGATGCACTAGACACACCTACACAGAGGTTTATATGTATAATGTTAAGTGATACTGCTATTAATGATGAATATTCTAGAACCACTGTTTGCATTTGTCTTTAACAGCAAGAAAAAAAGTTTTATTTTAAAGGCCATCCAAGAACGAGTGTTTACTAGATTTGAAGGGGAAAAAATACAAATGTTTACGGTAGGAATGCTCTTCAGTTCTGGTCAAGAAGTTTAAGTATGCTGATAGAGGTCAATTAGGTAGGCTAATTACCATGTTCTACTTCTATCGGATTCATCAATACTGACTTTTTTTCAGGTACAGCAAAAAGGCATTCACACACACAGGGTGGGTCAACACAGTTTATCCCTTTGATTCAACGAGGAGGTCTGAATACGAAATGAACCAGACAGTGGCGTTACTTATCGCCATATTGATTTAAAGCCACTCATCCAATAAGAAGGCTCTTCAGAAAAATAAACACATCAGGGCAAGACAAAGCAGTGTGAGGTCTGTCCCCTCTAGCAATCAGTGCCATCAAAAGATGATCAGACCCCAGGTCACTGATCTTACTTTTCAAATCAGATTGAGAAAGAGTATTTAATTTGGTACTGTATGTCAACCCATACACGCTACTTGTTCGTGCCACGATCAATGCAATGTCTGGGCAGTGGTTGAGTTGATGTGCCCAGTAGCTGGGATAATAGCCCCTCTAGTCCTGGCATATGCCCACTGCTGGCCTTCGCAGGGCTCTCTCAGGATCATAGCACCTCTACCTTTAACCTGGCAATGCCTAGAGGTCCCAAGGTACGAACTCAGAGCCAGAGGTGGCACACTTCTTCCATTTTTCCAAACCAGGTAGCCAACAAAGTAGGGGAGTGGGGCCCTACATTTATGATCTGATCTTCAGTTTAAACTCTGGAGCCTACCCCTACTGAAAATTTCCTGAAAGGTAGAGACCTTGGGAAAGGAACATGGGAATGGGGAGGGAAACCAGCATATATCTCTGGTTTACGAAAGTTACTAAACACCCACTTTTTTTTTTTTTTTAATAGAAATACAGTTGCCAAAGAGAAAGCAGCAATTTAAATGCCAAAAGCACTGGGTGTAGCTGAGGAGAGGAGTGGTGTTCAAATGATTAATTACATGCACACCGGCTCTCTCTACCGATCGCTCCCGCTAAGAGCTTCAGAGACTTGCCAATTAGTTACGTGAATCATCCTCTACTTGCCTGATTTGCCTTTAAAGTTTGTACTCAGCAATTTGCACTTATTTAAATATCAAGTTACACGGTTTTGTTTTTAGGGGGGAAAAAGGTGAAGGAAAACTGTCTCATGTCTTGGTATTTCTGAAACTAAACTGGTCATTTTAGGAAATTCAAAAAACTACTTTTATCAGCTGTAGTACAGATTTTAGGCTATAAAGGGTCCATTTCAGATCTCATTTATCAGGGCTGATTACAGGAAGAAATTTAAGAACTTCATTTTGGTAATGAATTGAGGAACTTCAAGATCCTGTAGCACAGGCTCTCACAAGCCAGTTTCTGTGAAATGCCAGCGTAGCCAATTAAAAAAAAAAAAAGTTGGGGGGAGAGGGACAGAGGGAAAAACACACAAAAATTTAACATGGGTACCAGGCAGAGGAGATTTTCTTAGGACATCGAAGTTGTCAGCTATTCATTCCTTTAAAGCACCGTTTATTTTCATACAGCTTCTTTAAATGTATTAAACAGTTCTTAAACAATGTAGAATTATTCCTTTTTATTTTATATAAACCTTTTTTACTATTTCGAAATTTATTCTTTAAAAATGACTTATTGGGCTGGCTGGGTGGCTCAGTCAGTTAAGCGCCTACCTTCAACTCAGGTCATGATCCCGGGTTCCTGGGACCAAGTCCCATGTTGTTGGGCTCCCTGCTTAGCAGGGAGTCTACTTCTCCCCCCCACCCCGTTCTTGCTTTCTCTCTCTCTCAAATAAATAAATAAATGTGACATTTTTTTCAGCAGTAAATTCCAAGTCTAGGTTTGATCGAAATTCTTTCTCCTACATAGGAGGCCCAAATCTGAGTGCTGGCTCCACCAGTTTTTGAAAGCAAAGTGAGCGCCCACTCTACCCTGTTCCACTTCTCCTCAGCCCTCGCTGGGGTGTACCCAGCCTCTGCTCGGAACCCACCTCTTCGGGAACCTCAGCTCTAGTCACGGAGGAGGGAATCTCACTGGCAGCCTGGCAGCTTGGAAGCTTCTTGGAAGCCTGAGTGAGCATGCGAGAAATTTCTGGAAACCCAAGAATGGGGCAGGACAGGGTGGGGAGGCCCACGTATCTTTAGGGAAGTATACTAAAAGAATAGTGCCTTACGGACCCTACTCTTTAAGGAAAATACAAGGTAAACTGTGTCGATGTTCAACTTGTAAGGTCACCTGGGACAGCTATACGGCACTTAACGCAGGATAAATTAGGACCTCTGATTTGGGGCAAATGAAAGAGTGTTTACTAGATTTGAAGGGATTTAAAATAAGTCAGTGCTTCCACAGTAAAATGAACAGACTGTCCTAAAAGACCAGAAAGTAGCCCTTGCATCTCTTAACTCAGATTTTCTGCTCTTAAAAAAAGTCCTTGGGAGGGGGGAGCACCTTGGTGGCTCAGTTGGTTAAGCATCTGCCTTCGGCTCAGGTCATGATCCTGGTGTCCTGGGATCGAGCCCCACATCGGGCTCCCTGTTCAGTGGGGATCTTGACTCTCCTTCTCCCTCTGCCCCTCCCCCCAACTTGTGTTCTCTTTCTCTCTCAAATAAATAAATAAAATCTTTAGAAAAATTCTTGGTTTTTACAAATCTGACTGGCTACCTGATGTCAGGTCCTTTCTTAGCAGAAATGACCATGGATTAGCACTTACGGCAGCCCCATGATCTCAATTTTTAAAATCAAATTTGAGAACCAGGCATACATAGGAAGAAAAGCAACGGAGCACAGTTTTCTGTGGTGGGTACCAAGAGCAGACGAGAGTGCTCCCCAAGCCGTTCCCAGGCCCGGCAGGCTCCTGCTGATGACAACAGCTCTACAGTCACTAGACCATGATGCATCACGGTGCACAAGGTGTGGCCTCTGACAAAACGTGAGCAAGAGTCAGGTTCGGCCAATTTGAGAAGCAGCAAATCAATTGGAACAAAATAAAATTTCTATGATTGCTAAGCAGCCTCTGTAAATACAGGAAACGTTAATTCAAGACCCACATACACACTAGCACGGGCTGCGGACACAGCTGACGGCAGAAATCAAAAGGAGGCTCTGCTGACAGGATGCTTCCACTGGGAAACGTGAGTATCATCTAGAACTCTCCCGTGTGTTCTCTTCCCGAAGAATAATCTTTTCCTACCGACTGCCAAAATCATTCTGTGCAGAGGCTCCTAAACGAAAGAACCCTTTACTTCGGAACGAACACTGAAACATTCTTATATAAAATGAAAATTACTATTGTATAATTACTTGTAATGAAAAAGTAAGTCCTGTTTTACGGAGCAAAACCCATTTGAAGCAAAGGTTGCAAAAGCAACTCACCTGGAAATCCTGATCGTCGATGCCAAATCTCTCCCGCAGGTTACGGAAAACCATCGGGCAGTATTCCTTAAACTTGAAGTGGCTCGGCATGTTTTCTCTGAAACAGGCATATTGTGGAATAAAGTTTAGATGTACAGAATGTTAACCAGACCTGAATCTGCCACTTTCTAGTTCCACATGTAGCCAAAGTGCCTGGAGTTCCCCACCCCCAGAAGGCACGGGTATGCTCCATAGGATTGACTATGACCCACAGTACATCCAGGGGACACAGGGACAGACTGGTCACATTCACCTCCTCGCGTCACCTAGGGGCCCTGGGACTAGATGACTGTTCTAATCCTGACCACTCCTGAGAGTCGCTCCCCCAAGGACGAAGAAGTGGAAAGACAAGAGGCCATATAGAGTGAAACCATGAAGGGACAGCAAAGAGCTTGGGGAGCTGGGAATGGGCCACAGAGCAAGTCACAGATGTGCTCCCCACACTCCTCTTCAGGGACGTGCTGATTAAAGCTTGCAAAACAACACTACCTCTCACTCCCAAATGACCAGCGTTATGCTATATATGAATACCACATTCTAAATTCACACAGAAAAATATTCCTCCGGAGGTCAACCTCTAAACAATAGTAAGAGAATGAACGCATCTGCTTCCCATCAGAACAATGGTCACAGTAAGAAATTCTATACTTGATCCTTGTGTGGGCGGGATTTCTTGGAGGCTCATATCCCACTCATTCAGAATTGCTTCCTCCTTTGTGTACATGTACACATACACACACACACACACACACACACACACACACCCCTCTACTGTCATACTTTGTACACCAAATTATAGTAATTTGTATACGTGTCAAGTTCCAACCACCTGCCTGTGAGCCCCCTGAGGGCAGGACCATTTCTCACACTTCCTTGTACCTCCTGCTCTCATGGACAGCTAATACATAAGGTGCTCCATAATGACATCTAACATGACATTCAAATGAAGGAGAAATGGTCTCAATGTCTGCCATGGCATCCAATTATGTTTTATGAAAATGTACCCTAATTCTTTATTGTTCTATGAGGGAGTCACATCCTGTTCATGAAGTGGGCATTATTCAAGTTTTGTATAAGATAGCTGAGGTCCGTAGCTGTTAAAAATTCCAAGCAATTTACAGCTTCAAACGTTTAAATTGTAATGAGAATATCACTTTTAACATATAAGATATTCATAGAGAACAATATGCCATATGGCAAAAGGATATTACCCAAGAGGGCCTGCTGTTGCTTTTCTGAAAATGACAGATGGTTATGTTTATCACAGGATTAACTTCATCAGCAAAACTTTACTCCCACCCATTGAAAAATAATGTGATTATAGAAATTCACAAAAATCATGCTCCTGGCAGCCATGTCAGTCCTAGAAAAGGGCCATACTTGTACTTACTTGTTAAAAAGGTGATTGTCCACCTTTATCTTTGAATAGGCTTTGAAGTCATCTGGCATCAACATAACAGGGATTTGAACATGGCTCAGTTCATTGATCTAGAAAAATACAAAATAAATGGCACAGGTTATTACTATCTATGTGGAAAGTGCTTCACTTGAACACAGGGCTCAGGAAGAAAACCAGGTAGACACAAGAACCTTCTGCCCACTTTCCTCCTGCTCCGATCCCAATCTGTCTCTCTTGAGGCCCTCTTCACTCCCTCTTCAGGCTTTGCCACTGCCTCCACCTCCCTTCTAGCTCCAACTCCCACTGCTCCTCTGGGTCTGCTGCTGGGCCTGCAGAGGGCCTTCGGGGGGGCAGTGACAAGGGAGGAATCCTGGAGGTGAACCCTCATGGCCAGCGGTCCCTGCTTCTCCCATTTGTCCTCCCACTTCCCCTCCAGAGCCTTAGCCCAGGGCTCTTTACAACTTCTGACATAGATATTTGTTGAATTAAAGAATGTAACCATTTCTTTAAACGTCTGGGTACTCAAAAAGCAACATTGTCATTCATGTGATCTTTACCTTTCTTACAGGAACTACATTTAAAAATAAGTTTTGGGGCAGGGCATGAATTTACCAAGAGAGCAGCCTTCATGAAGGAAGGGAAGGAGACATACAGTCCTGAGGTGTAAGAGGGCCGTATGGGTTTGAGGGAGTAAAAGGAAGACGGGTTTGAAAGGGGTCAAGACCAGAAGTAAAGATGTGGCTACAGAAAACAAAGGGTTGGAGCCGGACGCCTGGGTGGCTCAGTCGGATGAGTGTCTGACTCTTGGTTTCAGCTCAAGTCATGATCTCATTGTCATGAGACAGAGCCCCATGTCGGGCTCTGCACTGGGCAAGGAGCCTGCTTAGGACTCTCTCTCTCTCTCTCTCTCCCTCTCTCCTTCCCAGCCTGCACTCTCTCTTTCTAAAATAAATTATTAAATAAAGTCATTAAAAAAAAAAAAAAAGAAAAGAAAACAAAGGGTTGGACCAAGTTCTGTCTGAGTTCCAGTGAATGGCAGGAACAGCTTTTGATATATGACTTTGAAAAGGTTGAACTTTCTCTTGGTTATTTTTTCTCTCTTGGCTCCCAAGGTATACCTCCCTTGTTGCTACTAATAAAAACCACTTTAAAGATTTATACTTTCAGTAAATTGAGGATTTGCAGAAGGGTTCTCAGTTACAAAAACAAAACAAAACAAATCAAAGGGAAAAAAATGAGTTCTTTGATAAAGCAGAGTGGTTAACACATTGCTGGGTCCATAGTAGAGGAAATCTTCAAGATGTCTTCCTTTTCCTAAAAAGAAGTTAATCCACAGGGAATTCAATGACTATCAAGCAAGCAGGAACAGAGAGAGCCGTTTCTCTGAAGATAAATGCCAACTTTGACATTTAGTTGGGTCAAAGGAAAGTTGGGGAGCTCAACCAAACACTTCAAACCTTAAATGAGGACCCCTGAAGGAAGTAAAAGGAGTCCCAACAGGTGGCAGAAGTAAACGCAAATGGTGTCTGGGGAAAAGCATCTCCAGCACAGGCCTCCAGGAGTCGCACAGATTCAGTTCAACCAACGGTGAGCACACACAGATAACAGATAAAAGATATTCAGCAGAATCAAAAATTATTTGCATGACGTAAAGCTATTAGAATGATCAGATACAGAAAAGAAAACAAAACTGTACGTAAAATGTATGAAGAAGTAAAAGATCGACTGGCAAAAATGAGTAAATGATGAGACTTTCCAAATGACCAGTTAGGTTGAAAGAGAATCCAATAAAACTTTTACAAAATGGAAACTATGATTGGTGAACAGAAAAGAGAACAAAAAGCCCCTCATCTAAGGCTTCGGAAGCAGACTGGATAACTGGTATACCAGAGGGGAGATCTGAGGAAGTTACCCAGAATCCACAAAGAATGAAAATGTAACATTTAAAAGAATGATAAATGGAGGACATTAGGAGAAGGAAAGGAAAAGTGAATTGGGGGAAATCAGGGTTGGGGGGCTAGGATGGACCATGAGAGACTGTGGACTCTGTGAAATGAACAGAGTTTTGGAAGAGAGGGGTGGGGGGGTTGGGAGGGGCTGGTGGTGGGCTTTAAGGAGGGCACGTACTGCATGGAGCACTGGGTGTGGTGCACAAACAATGGATCTTGGAACACTGAAAAAATTAAATTAAAAATTTTTTAAAAAGGAGGGAAGGGAAAAGATAAAAAATAAAAAAATAAAAGAATGATGAAGGAAGAAAAGAAAAGGAGAAGAAGAATGCTCATGACGGGGTCTGGAGTGAGATTACATGAAATCTTAGAGGAAGGGAATTGAGTATGGGGAAAAGCCAATATTTGAAATATAATGGCTGAGAATGTCCCACCATTGATAGAAATTATAAATCTATGGATACATAATAAGAAATTCACACAAAATAGTCTACGAAGAAATCCACACCTAGATACACTGTAGTTAAACTGAAGATACCAAAACCAAAGAGAAGAAAAGTGGCCAGAGGGAAAAGACAGAACTATAAAGAAGCAATGACAAGGAGAGGGACAGCCAAATTGTCAACAGCCAAGCTGGCAGCCCAAAGACAGTGGCAGATCCTCACAGTGAAAAATGACTCTATATAAAATTGTATACTGTGGTACATTTTTGATCCATTATCTGGGCTCCTGGCACAAATCTAGATCCTTTGGAATTTCCAGAGTGACAGGAATATCTTCTGCCATTCATAAGGCGCCCTGAGCACCCCTGAATTTATGCTAATGAGGTGACTCAGGGTGGGGCTGTCACCAGAATGACATGCGGCTTTGGCATGTTCAGCCCTGCTCCCTGACCTCAGGGAAGCAGAAGGAGGTTGCTAGGGAGGAAGTTCCATAAAGACTCCTGAACAAGACGTGGTGAGCTTCTAGGCTGCTGAACACATCCGTGTGCCAGGCGGATGGCACACTCCAGTTCCACAGGGACAGAAGTCCCCGTGCTTGGGAGCCTTTGGGGCTCGGCCTGTGTACCTCTTCACCTGGCTGTTCATCCGGATCTCTTATATGATCCTTTAGACTAAAGGGGTGAATGTGCATAAAGGTGTTCTCTGAGTTCAATGAGCCACTCTAGCAAATTCACCACACCCGAGGAGGAGGCCGTGGAACCTCGGGCTGGGAGCCAGGGTGGTGAGTGGCACAGTGGGCGGCCTGGGCTCAGAGCTGGCATGTGAAGGGAGGACCGGCTGTGGGACGGGGCCCTTCACCCGCGGGGCCTGAGGCTATTTCCGTCCGGGAAGGCAGCGTGAAAATTCACTGCTTCGAGGTGCTAGAAAAAACACACGTGGGGTAGAGCCGCTGAAACCACCGTCCCCAGAATGACAGCATAATAAAGGCTCTTTCATAGAAACAAAAACCGAGGACTTACCGACAAAAGAACGCACTAAGGAAATGGATCAACTTTAGAAGCATATTATTTAGACTGTAAGGATATGATTCAGAAAGAGAGCAAACGTTCTGCGTGGAAGGCCTGAGACATGAAAAGAATTAGTAAGCAAGTAAATTGGTAAATAGGATAAACACAAGTAAATATCACCTATATAAAGTAATAATGCTTAATTCACGGGACGAAAATGTACAGAAATAAACACTGAATAACAACAGCGTGTAACTGGGAAAGCAGACTTCAACTTTTAACTTTTAACTTTAAGTATCATGATAACTTTTAAAAGGCAAACATTAAAAGAACAGAAACAGAGTTATCTAACTTCCAAACTAGAAGGGGAAAAAGAGAATAAGAAAACAAAACTCATTATTTTAAAAAGGAGAGCAAATTATTAAAAAAGGAGAGCATATAAACACTGCAAAAATGGGACAAATAGAAAGCAAACGGTAGAAACTCATCTGGATACCCACATAATCCCAATAAGCACAAACACACTAGCAGTTAAAAATAGACTGTCAAAATGAATTAGAAACTTTGAGCTATATACAAGGGAAACACCTAAAATATAACTCAAAAAGGTGGAAAAAGAACAGAAAAAACACATTAAATAGTACCAAAAATTATTGGGAAGCTAGTTGACCTTTATTAACATCAGATGAATTAATAACTTTAAGACAAAAGCATTATTAAGGATAAAGAAGGCCTGTACATAATGATAAAAAGATTCAATTAGCCAGAAAGATAGGAGTCATATTTGAAGTACCTAATTAGTCTGGAAGTATGCAGCAAAAACTGTTAGGACCTCAGGGAAAATCGGCAACCCACTACTCTAGAGGAGGATTTGAATATGCCTTCTGGATAGTTCAAACAGCCAAAATATTAAGAAAGATAAAGATTTTTAAACAATATATTGAACATCATTCATTCAATATATATGCTGTACACCTATGACTGACAAGTGGTCTTCCAGATGCTTGGGATATGTGATTGAAAACAGATTAAGATCGGAGAAAGACAACTATCATATGATCTCTTTGATATGAGGAAGTGGAGATGCAAGGCGGGGGGGGGGGGGGGTTGGGGGGAGGTAGGAAAAGAAAAAATGAAAAGATGGGATTGGGAGGGAGACAAACCATAAAAGACTCAATCTCAAGAAACAGACTGAGGGTTGTGGGGGGGAGGGGGGACGGGAGAGGGTGGTGGGGAAATGGACATTGGGGAGGGTATGGGCTATGATGAGTGCTGTGAAATGTGTAAACCTGACGATTCACAGACCTGTACCCCTGGGGATAAAAATACATTATATGTTTATTAAAATAAAAAAATTAAAATAAAAAAAAAGAAAACAGATTAAGATGCCTGCCCTCCTGAAGCTTACATTTGAGTGGGAAGAGTCAATAAATAAAAGGTACACTTAATAAATTACTATGTTAGACATAAATTATCTACTGTGTTAGAAGACCATGGAAAAAAAGAAAAAAAGCAGGATAAAAAGGTAGGAAATGCCCATCACTGCATGGGTGAGGGTCATTGAAGTATTTTAAATCAGGAGGGCTGGAGTAAGCCAAGGTTTGGAGGTGAAGAGACATTTCACATTCCAGTGCAAAGGCCCTGGGGCAGGGTGTGCCTTGTACACTTGGGACAAGGAGACCTCTGTGGCTGGAGATTACCTGAGAAAAGAAAGAGCTTAAGAGTTGAGATCACTGGCAAGACTGGTTTTTATTCCAAGTGATAATGGGAGCTGTTGCAATGTTCTGGGTGGTAGAGTGATGATATCACTTAACTTGGGTTTAAAAAGATTACTGGAGGGGTGAGGGTGGTCACAATTATAGAAGCAGGGAGCAGTGACAGCAGTGTAGGTAGGAAAGGGAGTATTTTTTGAGAGTGGAGCCAACAGGATTTCCTGAAGCTCTGGATGTGGGGTGTTAGAAAGAAGCCAAGACCAAGTCCAAGGTCTTGGCCTGAGCAATTAAGGGGACAGAGCTGCCATCATCCAAGGTGGGGGAGAATTCCTTCTTATGCCTTAGCTTTCTGAATCACGTTAAAACTGAGTGCTTTAATAATTTTTTTTAAATGACAAAATGGAAAACACATATGCAAACCATCAGGCTATTTATAACACACACACACACACACACACACACACACACACACACACACACAGTTGGCCGCTGCAGATCAAGCCTTATGATCTGATTAGAAACCACCACCCGCCTTTCCTGATCCACTTCGATTCTCCTGTGACAATTTTTTTTTAAATACAACTGCTCAGCACCCAGCTTCCCAAAGATACCATGTCCTTGAAAGGAAAGCAGAACAATCGGAGCTGAATTATGAACTCCCTCAAGCTAGTCGTTTGCATGCTATCTTACAGATGCTGAGTATCGCCACATTTCTCTTGAAATTCGAAAATATCCTCTGGCACTGTGGGGTACATTTGCTGCAATGCCCTCCGGCACCTTGGCGGAGTTTGGAAAGCACGGAGATAAACAGCAGATGTTTAAAACAGCAAATGCTATCATCTAATGATAGAATAAAATCATGGGAATAATCCCTTAAAATTGACTGCAATGGATCATAACCTCCAAGCGCTTTAGATTCATCCCAAACAAGTTTACTTACAACCAGCAGTTAATCCTTAACCTGTATAAACTAATGATCTCTAGAAGCAGTCTCCTTGCGGAACTCTCTACCAACTGTTCGTGGGAGGCCAAATTACAATTCTGTTCCTTTCAAATTATTTCAATAACTTCATCAGGCATCACTTTTAGTTTCCTCTATGTTATTAAAATCTCCTTCATGTTATGATCCATTAAAAAATGTATGAAACTGTCACTTACCAAAAATATGAGGCTAATTTAAAATTATATATTCTCTGGGTGCCTGGGTGGCTCAGTGGGTTAAGCCTCTACCTTGGGCTCAGGTCATGACCTCAGGGTCCTGGGATGGAGCCTCGCTTCGCTTCCCGGCTCTCTGCTCAGCATGGAGCCTACTCTCCTCCCCTCCCCCTGCCTGCCTCTCTGCCTACTTGTGATCTCTCTCTGTCAAATAAATAAATAAAATAAAATAAAAATTATATATTCTCTCCTATTCATTTTACCCAAGTATCTTAAATACTAGATCATTCTCAGTCTATCTGTGAAAAATTGAAAAATACATACCTTCATACCAACACTGGAAAGTTTGAAAAAAAGAGAATCAGAACTGAAAATCAAACTTTGCAACAAGCACAATTAGAACAAAGCTGGGTGACCCATCAGTTTTTCTGTATCTTGTGGAAACAAGAGTGTAAATAAAAACAGAGGACATTTGCAGGGTGGCAAGGGGAAGTGGAGGAGCGATCACTTCATATCACTTACCCCAAATTAGACAGAAAAAAGTGGGAGAGAACATAATAAATCATTCTCATCACAATGTAGGCTCTACGTGACTACCCAGAAAGCAAAACCCAGTCTGAAGGAGGAGAAACCAAATCCCTGAATTCCTACACCTCATGCCACATGCTGTTGGGATCTGGACGGGCAACAGTATCTTCTTTAGGAAGAAAGCAAGAAAAGAAACTTTCTCAATCCTTTCTGCTTTATAGAGTTCTTGCTCTGGAAAAAGTTTTGTGGAAAAAAAAATGTGAAAACCTTTCAGCCAAAATGGAATGTGTCATCTGAGAATTCACCGATATTCACTCACCACCCATCCTTTCACGAGTGCAACATGTGCGTGTCCGATCTGGGTCGGGCACTGTACAGACACCAGTGTTCACCCTCACGGCGCTTTCAGTCCAGAGGGGCACACAGAGTTAACTGAAGAAGTGCACAAATGTAAAATTCCAAGTGACAAGTGTCAGGAGAGAGGACATCAGGCTAGGAGCAAGCATGACAGACCTTAGATGAGGGCAGGAATGACAGAAGGAGGAGCCAGACTTGAGAAGAAGGCAGGTAGAGAGGATTCCAGGAAGTAGGGTCACAGGTGCAAAGGCCCTGTGGCAGGAGGGGGGCACAGTTAATAACTAGAGAAATGAAAGGTTAACATGTTAAGAATGCAAAAAATCAAGAGGGCACATGACAGGATGGGGCTGAACAGCATGCCTCCAAGGACTGTAAGAGGCTACTGTGGAGCTCCAGGAGAGGCAAGAAGCCTGGCACAGTGTAGAAACAGCAGGGACAAAGAAAACAGATCCCAGTGAGGTGATAAAAACAGGGACCTGAGTTACAGGATAGACCATGATTCCATGTACAGAGACAGAGCGATTTAAGGGAAGAGTTCAGTTTTGAACTTATTAAATTCGATGTGCTGTTTCGACATCTTAAGTGTACATGTCAGTAGGCAGGTAGACATGTGGATCTGAAGTTCCCAGGGAAGGCAGGGGTGGGACATAAAAATAGGAGTTATCCACGTGTAAGACAGTAATTCTTCCTTGGGAGTAAATGAAATAAGCCGGAGAGTTGACAGAGAGGACGGGAGGGCCTAAAAGTAGTCCTGAGGAACATCAATGGTTAATGGCATGGAGAAGAGGATGAGCCCGCAAAGGAGAAGGGGAAGCATGGTGTCACCTCAAGGACGTGAGGGAGCGGGGAGTCAAGAAGAAAACAGGACAAGAACAGTGTTGACTGCTTCAAAGCAGTGGGAAGTCAAGCTGGACCGAGCACCATGGGGTCTTCGGCAAGCTCAGCGTGAAGGGGTTCCGCTGGAGGGCAGCAGTGGGAACCAGAGTGGAGAGGCTGAGGGGCGCAGGCGAGGGGAGAGAACGCAGATGCTGAATCTGGCTGGTTTCTGAGTCTAGGAGAGAAGGAGAGAGAGAAAGAGGCAGAGGGGAGAGGGATGGAAGAGACGCCTGAGAGGAGGGATATTGGTTCCACGGCCCTTCTGGAGCAGGTGGGAACCCAGGCGGGCGTAAAGGTGCGGGCTGTGGGGAGGCAGCTCCTCTAGCAGAAGAGGGAAAGGGACAGGGCTGTGTGGAAGCAGCCAAATCTGCCTGAGGGAAGTCGGCAGCTCCTGTCCCCTGGCAACTGTTCTCCCTGAGAAGGAGGGGCTGCGGCCATCCGTGGGGAGTGAGAGGCAGCCTGGGGGCGGGGGGTGCTCGGAGGCTTGAAGAGAACACAGAGAACTTGAAAGAGTGGCCACAGAATGTGGGAGAACGAGTTTGAAGAGGGAAATACAGCTGGCCTGTGGGGCCAAGGGGCATCCATCTGTAGTCCATGAATCAAATGAACCCATGGAGTGACATTCTGGGCAGAGCTTGGTGCAGAGGTAGAGGATGGCTGGGGTCCCCTTCACGTCCAAGGTTTTTGTTAGTCGAGTGTGACATA
Source organism: Martes martes (assembly GCF_963455335.1). Taxonomy (NCBI): domain Eukaryota; kingdom Metazoa; phylum Chordata; class Mammalia; order Carnivora; family Mustelidae; genus Martes; species Martes martes. The sequence continues at coordinate 125,326,099 of NC_137895.1, forward strand.
AAGAGCAATGGAGATCCAGGGTAATCACTTGGAAACGGAAAGTCAGCACAAAACACTCCACTGTCATTGACGGTGGCCACACATACACCCAGGGTGAGGGACAAAGCAGAGAGAAGAAATGCTGAGTCTAGCCAGTAAGTGACACCAGAACGTGAGCAGGGAGCTGCCGTGGCAGGTGCTGACGGCCTCCGGGAGGGACTGAAGCCCGATGTAGCTCTTCACAGACAGAGAGATGTGACTAGTGTTTCATTTAACATCTGGAAAATGCATACTTTTAGTTATTGCTACAAATCCCAGCTTCACAACTCAGAACACCCCAGGATGTGGGGGATGTTTCACCTTCATAATTAGAGAAGAAAAAAAGAAATGGAATAGGATTACACTCACACCTTGGTTTACACAGACTCGTGAGATGATGAAATTAAAAGAGAATCTCAAAGATCCTAGCCTAGTCTCTCATTTTGCTGCTTACAATGCATCCCAGTATATGTACCCCTTTATAATGGAGAAGCAACTCTATTCTAAGTTATATCAGACGGCTACTTCTTGGGCATTTTATCTTTCTTTCATTCATGATGGCTTCACATTTCCTTTGAGTTTCTGTTTTCCCCAGAAATTCTCCCCCCAATCCACTGGGTCAGGTTATGAGTCGTTGGATCTCATGATCTGTGAATAAACACTTCACAAACCAGAGGATCTACCATTTAAAAGCTTTTAATTAGTAAATACTATTTTTTAATAGTGTGCCCACAAGCCCCTTTATTATCTTCTTCTATAAGCTCACCAGTACACAACATTCATCAGTTTCACCCAAATGTATTAATTATAAGGCTGCCCAATAACTGAAAGGCTATTTAACTTTCTGGACAATCTCTCCTTTAGTCTGACATTACACAAATCAAAATATATCCTTGTTTCTAGTTCACATTCTCGAGCTCATGGAGGTAATGACAATGAGCTACCACCTTGAATAAGGTTAAATTAATCCTATTTGTTAATTTTCATATTCCACACATGGCTTTGGGTTGTGAACACTGTTTCAGGACAAAATTCTTGGGTTTCAAACTCTTTAGGGTGAGAAAACTTTATTAGTTTGGCATTCTGTCTCGCCCAACCATTCCATACGGCCCACCCCAAAATTGGTGGCAAAACTCAGTTTTATCATCACGAGTTTACATCTGCTATTATTAGTATTTAACATTTTCTTTCTTTATAGATACTTCCATAGGGAACACACATACATAGTTATATTGATATTTGCTACATAATATCCATGAAAGGAAATAGAACAATTGTGTCCACAATTACCACTTGGAAGGAAGGAATGACACACAACTCCCATGAAAGTAAGCATACATTATAAAATCCAAGTAGTTTTAAATTTATGGAGATAAAAATGGTTTTGGAGTTTATTCAAATTTTATTAGGTTAACAATACAATGAAAGCACCAGTTGTATTATTAAGGCCACATTCAAGGTACTTTGGGCTGCAAATCCTTAATTAACTCTCACAACAGAAGCGCAACACCACTTTATACTTACGAGTACTTCAAAGCTGTCAAACCATTTTGGCAAGTATTTTTTTCGTTTTGTATATTCACAGCCCTATAAGGCTCAAGGGCATAAAAGTAATGTAAATCCCCCCTGCGGACAGGCTGTAGGATGCGTTTCTCCCAGGACCCTGGGAAGAGCCTCACTTCCATTTAGGCCATGCCAGTCGCCCCCAAAACAGACAGATGAGGACCAGCTCCGCTTTTCTGCTTAGCCCCTGGGCATCAATATGGACAATGCTGGGGCCCAACATAAGACACCAAATAAAGAAGCCTTGTTGTCAGTCTCAACAGAAACCAGGGCAAAGGGGTGCGAGGAGGGTTAGTAGCAAGGTTTAGTACAAAGTGGCCATATATAAGCCAAGAGTGGGGGAGAGCAGAGAGAATGTGTGTAGAGGGGAGGATACTGATGGGCACGGGGTAGTGAAGGAGGAGGATGAGGAGGGCTTCTGAGGTGTCCACTCAGCTTTCCTAACTCACTTTGATACCTGGTATTAACCTTGCTTCTAACACTTCGTGGACACCCGCCAAGAATGCATTAAGCACTTCAGGTACAGTATCTTATCTGATCCTGACAACAGAATGGAGTGGATACCACTATTATCCCCATTTTCCGGTAAGGAAATTGAGGCTTAGTGAGATTAGCCTGTCTTGCTCAGGCAACTCACTCACTTGAATTACCTCAAATATAAAATTCAGACAGTGGGATTGGCTGACCCAAAGATCCCTTGGAGCACCTGGCAGCCTATAAGGTAAGATTCACAGCAATTTCATAAGATATACACTGGACGGTCATGCGTTCAAGCCCCACATGGGGCATAGAGCTTACTTAAAAAAAAAAAAAAAGAGAAAGAAAAAAATCCACCTGAAATTTTAAGTCTTCCATTGTGCTAAAAATTACTAAAAGATTCCTTATCTTCTTTAAAGAGGGGAATAATTAAATAGATGTTTAGAATAAATTATTAAACACATGTTTAATTAAATTTGTACCATGATCTGCTACAAGTACAACAGCTATGATTTCAAGAAGTGCAATCTCAATCTGGAAAGACCTGTTAGCAGTGAAAAGTTACCCCTCTTCTGACATTCCTTGTCATTTCAAAAAAGGGATAATAAATATTCTTCAACATGCCATTAAATCACAATGAATTATAAACAGTATCCTTGAAGGATTCAAAATTGTTTCACAAAGCAATAATTTATTAAAGCAAATTGTCTAAGTTTTCCTTTGTGAAAAATACGATTAATATAAAGTTTAGCAAAATTTATGTGGACTTTCCCTTTTAAAATATGGACCAACTCAGAAAAGGTATCTTGATTCCTCTCCTCAGAAAAACATTCAAAAGCACCATCTCATTCAAGACACCTCCTACGCTGCAAAACATTAGGTTTGGTTTTTGGGGGGTCAGATCTGCTGATCGCAGCGGTTCTCACTCCTGCAGATAGAACACTGAATTCATACTGGCAACGAAACAGAGTTTGCAATTAAGCTGCAAAAAAGTAGGCATAATAAATAGCTACTGGACAAGGAATAAATAAGACCCAACTGGTAATGATTCTGAAATTAAGACATACAGAAGTGTTCCCACCAAACCACTTTACACTGCGACATTTAAAAAATAAACTTCACTACTTTATATGATTTGTAAATCAAGCAAAGACGAGGCTCATAATTTGTGAGGCTTATTAATGGCAATTAATTCAGATATATTCAGCCTAAATACTATGTTCCCAGACTAATACATAATTAGTAATTTGTTTTCATTCAGTCAAGAATAAACAAAAAAAAGACCTCCCCCACCCCTGCCAAAAGAAAACCAAAACAACAACAACAACAACAACAACAACAACAACAACAAAACCCTCTTCCACGGAGACACTGGGGTATTTATTCGGATTATGAGAGACAATTGACTACAAATTATGCCATCTTGAGATGAAAGAGCCGAGGCATCCAGCATATGAATCTGCAGGCTATGCTGCTGGGCATAAAGGTGGCAGGCGGGAGCTGTTTTTGGAGCAGCACGACCATCTCAGACCGGAGCAAGACAGGAGATGGCGAGAGTGAGAATGGTCTTGAAAGGCCATTTATCGTGAGGCACCTGGGAGCTCAGCTGGATAAGCAGCAGACTCTTGATTTCAGCTCAGGTCATGATCTCTGGTGGTGAGATCCAGGCCCCAGTCTCGAGGAGGAGCCTGCTTAAGATTCCCTCTCCCTTTGGGCCTGCTCCCCTCGCCCCCACCCACAACCTCCTTACCATTTAAATATGAGTGCATATTTTAAAATGCAATTTGCTAGTAAAAACAAAGTGGGTAAAGTGCAGGGTGATACACCCCAGCAAGATCAAGCCAGAGGACTTGAGAGCAGTAAGGACCCAATGGGAAGAAGAGATTGATGCATAACTTGACAGTTTTGGATACTCTTTTAACCTTAATTAATTTCTTAGGGAAATCAAATAATAAATATGTCCAGTCAGAGTCCTTTGACTTTACAGATTTCACACTTGCTTCTGGTCTACAAAAGGATCCTGACTTCACAGTTACAAAAGTGGCACAAGTTTCACTATTAATGTTAAAAATGTCTTCTTGTGTGAACCTGGCGATTCACAGACCTGGACCCCTGGGGCTAATAATACGTTATATGTTAATTTTAAAAAATTAAATTAAAAAAAAAAAAAGGTCTTCTGGGGCACCTGGGTGGCTCACTCAGTTGGTTAAGCATCTGCCTTTGGCTCAGGTCACGATCCCAGGGTCCTGGGATTGAGTACTGCACCGGGCTCCCTGCTCAACGGGGAGTGAGCATCTCCCTCTCCCCTACTTGTGCTTCCTGTCTCATCCTCTCTCTCAAATAGATAAATAATTTTTTTTTTAAAGTCTTCTAATCCCTCCATATATCCCCTCATATCAGTGTCCAAAGACAGATACCTTCCACTTACTTGACTCATCCTAAAAAAACAAAATTCCTTTGTGACTCTGTGGTTTATATGCATAGAAGGATCCTACCCACCAAATAAGTTTCTTTGAACATTTCTGCCCTAGGGTTCATTGGCTTTCATAAGTGAACAGGTAGAAAACTAAAATTACTACTTCTATGAGGTAATGGTGTTCCCAGAGCTATGGGAACAAATCACAGCTGGAAGTTCTAATGCCTTCTGTCTGGGTTCCACAAACACCAGAGTCATTGAAATGTGAACCAGAACTTTCACTGGTTCCCCCCAAAGGCATACAGAATGACCTCGGGTGCGTTTCTAAGAAAATATTTTCCACAGTGTGACCTAGGAAAGGTCATCAAGATAGTACAGGACTCTTCCCATGCTCCTCTCCAGAGCCCTCTGCCCTCACCCCTTGTGGGGAGGGTGGGGAGCGGGAGCTTGACAAGGAGCAGGGAAGCAGAGAGACCTAACTTTGAGGGTTGTAACAATAAACTTTAGCAAATTAGGCAGATGGCCTGGTTTAGACAGAATTGCCCAAATTAGATGCAATACCTATTACCACCCCTTCCAAATGCCTGGGAGTAGGCTCCTAAAAACTTGTTACATTTATTAGTTTGTAAAATGGGGATCTCTCCAGCAACTTACATACTGAAGCTCATATTTTGTGATTGAGATAGCTAGTGTCCTCAGAATAAAAAATATAAAGGCACCATTTTCCCTTTCTTTTACTAATTTTCTTAGTAAATTTTGTGGGGGGGGGGCGGGGGGAGATTAATCCAATTTTTTTTTTTTACTATCTTTTGGATACCTAGCTTGTAATTTCTTATTCCTTATTAGAAAAATACCCATTCACTTGAGCATCAGCTCCCTGTTTTTATAACCTTACAATGAAGATAGCTTGAAATAATGAAGAATTTTAAAAACTGAAGTCTCAGTATGACTCAAGCATGCAGCCTGCACTGGGAATGGTGTGGCTCTCATTATAACTTAGACTACAAATTGAAAAGCAATTTCGAAGTTCTGAGGTTTCAGAGGGGCAGACAGAGCAAATTAGAGTCAATTACAGAGGCAGAAAAACAGGCAGCTGAAAATGTTTGTGAAGTGTATTTTTATTTGTCTTGAGGCAAGAGGTCAATTTTCTAAGCTGCTCCATCACTATTCATTAAAACTATGTTTTAAAAGTTAGTATCTTTGTATTTGCAGATAAGGCAAAAATAAAAAATGTAAGCATGTTTTAATTAGAGCCTTCTTATAAAATGTGAGCTACCTTCAAATGTCTAGAAAATAAATGCTTTATTTCGATGAGCCAAATAAAACTGTTCTGATAGCAACGCTGAGTAGAGACGCAAATCAAAGCACAAAGGTCTGTCATTCCAACATCTATAAACTCAAAAGCCCAAATTAATATACTTACGGGGATTTTTCTGTTGAACAAGGATCATTAAGTCAATCTTTTGATAAATGGCTACTTGACTAAAATTAAAATGTCATCAGAAATATTTAAACTCTTGCTTAGAATCTTAATTTATAACAGAGACACACACTCTACACCATCTGTCAGCTCGGTATCTGCAGCTAAATCAGACTTCTGATGGGTGTTTCTCGCTGGCTGGCCCAATGCCAACTTCATCCAAAAGAATGAAGTCATGTTAAAATTGTACCTCTCATGAACCAAAGACTCTGACATGAAACTACTGAATTAAGGCCAAAAATTTACAGGCTTTTACAGAAGTAATACTGGCTTTAAAAAATTTCAAGGAAAATGTTGCCAATGAAAACAAGATCTTGCCATGTGAAGGTGGTCTTGGAGTCAGGAGACCTGGGACAGGGCCCTCATGCCACTTCATCTCTAACTAACTTTGAGCAAATTGCTCCAGCTCTCTTGATCTTGTGTTATGCTCTAAAAAATGAGTCTGAGAAGACAAGAGATTGTAAACGATGTGTTGTTTGGCCCAGACAGCGATTTAGGAAATGCTTGAATTAATTACCCAATTTTTTCAGACTTGAGAAAATTGACATCCAGATTTGGATTTCTGGCTTCTCTGGAAAACAGGAAGACCTGGCATCTTGCCTGGCATCATCTGGTGCTGAGTACCAGTGGGGATGCACCCGCTAGCTGGGCACAGGGCCCACCACTCCCCATAGTCATCAGCGCAGATGACCTCACTCATTCTAGGGTTTCAGCCACCACTGGGCTCCAGGGCCCGCACGGGAGGCAGGCCCACAAATAAAAGTGAATCATAAAACAACTTTCCACAGAGATTTTCTTAATTCCTAGAAGAAACAGATGACCTCATGAAGTGTTTTGTTTATATGGGTGTTGCAGGACAGGGACAAAGGTAGGAAGAGAAAGCCCACAGCTCCAATATTATAATCGAGGGCATTGTATGATCTTGGTCCTTCACTGAAATGGAAATAAGATGCTAACCTGAGGTAGTACCCCCAGCTGGCTGGAACCATGCCTTCAGCCCATTTCCAGAAGGGTACCATGGTTGGCATACAGGAAAGGTGTGATCAGAGAGACAAGGACCATGTGGAGAGGACATCCTTTGAATTCTTGGACCCAGGGGATCTTAAGGCCAGCTTACCCCCCCCACCCATCCCAGATCCCCAAACCAACCAACTCTTTAAGTTAGTGCAAGTGAGGTTTCTGCCACTTGTGATTGAAGACATTCAAATACAACATTCCTCTACTTAGTCAAGTTCAAATGAATACAAACAGCACTTGTCTGAGGGCATGAATACTAGCAATGGGGCAGCACTCCAAGAAACTGACCTTGGAAGTTTCCAATGAGCAAATTTTACTTTTAATGGTCAGATATCTAATATGCCAAAATAATTTAATGCTTCCTGATGTCTTTTTGCAGATTCATCCTGCGATGAGGACATCCTAAGTGTACAGCGCCCTTGGTGGACCATGAAGAAGCAGCTTCCCTAAGGCTCTAGGAGATTCGATGCTGATGCAATGCTGGCAGGAGGCCCTATCTCGCACACCCCTCTGGGAGTGGGGCTTGGCTGACTACGCTGAAGGTGGGAGGAGTCTGGTATGTCCCATCAGCATACCCCGGGAGGGCCAATCTGCTGAGAAAGGAAGCAAGGAGAGACGGTCACGCACTGAGAAAACCACTCACTCACATGTAGGATCAATAAAACCCACCAGATGCTGGGGAAGGTAGGCAGTGATAGTTCAGCCTTTCTTTTTTTTTTTTTTTTTCCAAAGCAAACTTCCTAGTTGGGAACGAACCTATATTAAGATTCCAGAAGGGAAGCGCTGAATTCCTGATTCTGTCGGGGTTGGACTTTTGTTTTTCTTTCCATGAACAGAACAGAGGGTCAGCTTGTTTTACGGCACAAGAAAGAACAATATGAGGAAGGTTACCATTATGCAGTTTTTATAGCTTTCCTGGATTCCTGTTTTAAGTGATGAATTGACCACACATTTTTGTCTCCTTCCCTTCCAGAAACCCTGCTAAAATGACAAAAAAGTTAGAGATGGAAAAAAAACCCTGACCAAAAAAAAAAAAAAGACAAAGAAAAAAGAAAAAAATTGGAGAGCAGACCGCAGAAGAGGAGAAAATTTTAAATACTTTTTAAAAGACAGCAGATAGAGCACTGTTAACTGATGTCAGAGGAAAAGTCGCGCCTCAATGCCTGGCCACCTTGCTCACATAGACGCAGAGGCCCTGGCGCCTGGAGTTCAGGTGGCAGAAAGTGTGTCCTCTGTTGCTAACCACTGTCACTCCCCATGGGAGACAGAGGATTACTTCCTTGGAGAACAGAACCCGAGACGCTTCGGAGCCGGGCAGGCTGGGGCACAGGACCTGTGGAAATCTCCACTCAGCCCTGGGACCTCAGCCCCCACCCTCTGCTCTGCTGCGATCACACGTGGCCAGTCCCTGAGGGAACACTGGAGGCTTCCCCCCAGGAGAAAAGCCCCAGAGAAAACTCCACCAGTGGGCGACAACGGGAAGGCTAGACCCTCCCCAACCACCCAGCCGAGAACCCACCAGCCGGCAAGCGCGGCCCCTCCGCATAGCCAGAATCTGCCATCTGCTTCCTCCTCTCCTCCCGGAATATGAATGGCCAGCCGTGAACCACCAGACACGTGAGGAAAGCCTCGAACATGAAAGAAGCACTCAGACAAATCTCTAACTTTTTCAGTGATATTTTACCCCACACAATACAAAATTAGGAAATTCGGCATTTTACTAAGTACTCAAAATAACTGAGACATAGAAGGTAGGTGCTATCATCTTAACCAAAAGCTGTGTATTATTTTAACCCAAATGGGGTGAGAGCGGAAAAGAAAAAGCCTACAAGAGCAACAGCAACATCTATCATGGCAGGGGACGCCTGGGTGGCTCAGTCATTAAGTGTCTGCCTTTGGCTCAGGTCATGGTCCTGGGATTGAGCCCCTCATCGGGCTCCCTGCTCAGTGGGAAGCCTCCTTCTCCCTCTCCTCCTACCCCCGCTTGTGTTCCCTCTTTCGCTGTGTCTCTCTCTCTCTGTCAAATCAAATCTTAAAAAAAAAAAAAAAAAAGAAAGTCAACAGATAATACTTCATGATTGACAAATGCACAAATATAAAAATTCCCTAGAAATATAGAGGTACATACCAGGTTTAATTATTATTAAGCACACCTGTGTGCTAATATGGAAAGTTCTCTAAGAAACAGGATGAAGTGGGAAAAGCACGATGTGTTTACTATGTTCCCATTTAGGTTTTTGAGAAAGGTTATACACGTGCGTATTTGTATATGAAACTTACAGGAAGCCCATAAAAGCTGGAGGAGTGGGTTTGGGGATTGGGGGGCTGGGAGTAAAGTTTCTCACATGCTGTTTTCATCATAATGATGGAGGGAAGCACTCATGAAGCATCTAACCCAGGGGCATATCATATAACCACACGGCAATGCTCCCCAACAAAGAGAAGGGTGAATTTCTATTGCTACTTATTTCATATCAAAGAAAACTAACCTCTGTAAATGTATTATACCTCATCAGTGCCCAGGTCAGTCCTGAACCGTCTCCTGTAAGGGAGATGGCTGGAAGAAACAGCTGGAACCCCCCAGCTTGGAGGGCTGGCGGTGGGTACATCACGCCCTTGTCCCCACCCAGTGCCTCACCGCTGATGGCGGTGTGCATTTACAGAACACATGCCTGGCTTTAACGAAGCTAAATTAACCCTCATAAAACAGACACGTGCTGAAAAAGATGCCTGAAAAGAACCTTCGGAAGCTAACGCTGAAAACCTAAGCACCAGTTAATCAGAACACGGTCGAGCTGGCAGAAAGCTCCTGGTGCATTTTCTCTGTTGACCAAATCATGAGGTCAAGCGTTGATGATTTAATAGGATATGACAAGAGTAGTTCAAAACCAATTGACATTACTGAGAGGACTGTTTAAAATGTGGGCTCCCATAAGTTCTGGTTAACTGATATCCATGCACTTCCTTAAGATATCTTAAGATATTAGCTGAGGATAGCATAGTGCTCTCGAAATTGGCAAGTTATTTCAACACAAAGCTCTTAACCCAAACACAAACACCTATGGTTATTTTAATGATGCTTAACATCATGTAATACTAATGCAGCAAAGTCAGCACTCTTCAAAATTTTACTAATTTACTTACCAGTGTACAGAAGCGCCTTTCTAGGTTCCTTGAGTGGCAAGACTAGGCACCATGGATAGCTCTTTATTCCCGCCAAGGTAAAAATGGCCCAATGTGGGGCGTCTGGGTGGCTCAGTGGGTTAAAGCCTCTGCCTTCGGCTCAGGTCATGATCCCAGGGTCCTGGGATCGAGCCCCACATCGGGCTCTCTGCTCGGCGGTGAGCCTGCTTTCCGCTCTCTCTCACTGCCTGCCTGCCTACTTGTGATCTCTGTCTGACAAATAAATAAACAAAAATCTTTAAAAAAAAAAATGGCCCAACGTGCATGAAAACCAATATGGTACCAGATTTAAATGCATTCCTTTGTCAGCAAACACTGTTAGCAGATACATAGAAGATCCTGGGCAATATGCAAAGATTAGAACAAAATGCACAGCCTGAAAGGTTTGCTTCATAGTTGCATCAAAGTGAAGATGAGTCTACCACTAAATTACTCCATATATCCATTCAAAGAACTACAATGTGTGGCTGAGAGGGAAGCAAAGCCCAAGTAATTTAAGAAGTGAGATGAGTCATATGCTTTTCCTTTACAAAAAGACCAAGTGTTCCAAATCTGTGGGCCTTTGCAGGGGTCAGGGGTCCCTGTCAGTGATGTGCTACCTAGCAGCGAAGAAATAAACACACTTTAAGCATCCTTTCAAAGCAAAGGTGAGACTCAATATTCAGGAGGAAAAATAACTGGTTTTCAAGAGAAACTAAGGCTTTGAAAAGAGACAATTCTAAAAACAGATGTTTGGAAATGTTTCCACTGTTTTGTGATCTTGTTGCCAAAAACAATGTAACTGTGTCACCTATGAAAACTCTCCTATCAGCACACTCAAAAACTTGGAAAGAGAATATTTTAGCCTATTAGAAATCTTGCCAGAGAATTTCATGCTCCTTTGTCAAAACTTTAAACCGTAATACCTCTTGATGAGTTCTGAGGTGTGGGGGGCGGGGGGGATAAAATTTAACATCTGAAAGTCGAATACCTTTGTCAGGTCAATTAAAACTGGTAGGTTGGGCTGAGGCAAGGGGTGTGGGGATTTAGTAGAAAGGAAATGGCCAGCGATATGCATCTTCTGTTGGTATTTACTTATTTTTGTGTATATTTTTCAGCAAAAGCCACTAAAACCAAGAATCCAAACATACAGAAGGAACCTCAGCTAGACTTAAAAGGGATCAGGGTTAAAATCGAATTTTTAAAATACACAAATTAATTGCACTGCTCACTCAAAAAGTAATCATTTTTAATGAAGGCAAAAGACTTTTTTATAGCATTAAAATTATTTAAAAATATTTAATCTTACCTTTTTTGTTTTTTAGATGTGCTGTAAAATGGATGTGAGCTTACTATTTGCATAGGAATATAAATATAAATAAGTGCAAATGGCAGCACGCTTAGATTTTACATATATGATGTGTGATCAAAAATATCTGGAGTTTAGGGGCGCCTGGGTGGCTCAGTGGGTTAAAACCTCTGCCTTCAGCTCAGGTCATGATCCCAGGGTCCTGGGATCAAGCCCCGAAGCGGGCTCTCTGCTCAGCAGGGAGCCTGCTTCTCTCTCTCTCTCTCTCTCTCTCTCTCTCTGCCTCCTTTCTGCCTACTTGTGATCTCTCTGTCAAATAAATAAATAAAATCTTCAAAAAAAAAAATCTGGAGTTCATTGTTCTGGGGAGATTTTTCAAAATGCATGTTTCTTCACCCATCTACAAGCCCTGTGGTGGGAAACAGGGTATTTGGCTGTGTGTTTTGTACAACGAAAAGTTTCCAGGTATTTCTGACACAATCCTCTCCTCCTTTGCTCTCTCCCACAGAGCCAGCAGGGCCTAGCAGGCTCAGAACACTTCGGAGAAACGACTGAGAAAGAAACACGATCCTGTTACAATCTTGCTGGCCAGAGGCAGGCCTACTACACAGCATTCGCTCTTAACCAGAGCAACATCACATTTTTAAAAACTGTCAAAAAGCACTTTCACGTATACTTGATTTTTCCTTCCTAACGATGAGTCACATTCACCTGGTTTTTCCTTCAAAACAATGAGGCAGAATTATTCTCATGGCACCATGAGAAATAAAGTTTAAAGACTCAACAGAGAGGGTAAATGGCTTTCTTTAGATCATTGAAGAAAAGGTAAAATTAGACTCCTCTCTGCTAAGCCCGAAGCTTGTGCCAACCTCTCACGCACTGGACCCTGAACCCCAGAGTCTTGAAGGGGGTGCTTCACGAAATAGATGGCAGACATGTGGTCCAGTATTTTAATGAGAAAACAGGGGTCCAGCTGAGTCGCTTGCGGGGTGGGGGTGGGGGTGCTTGTGAGAGGAGGCTTCTGGTAATCCCAGGGAGGAGGGAGCACGTGAGAAGTTTATACAACTTGCGAAGTTAGGGATATAAATTTGTCTCCGACGATTGTATGAGATTAACCACGTTCAGTGTATAAATCTCAATCTTCTTCATTCATTTCCCCACCCCACCACTTTGAAGATACATTCTGTTCCAAAACTTGAGAATAACTTGCCTCTAAACTCAGAGCTTTTATATCCGATATGCTGAATCCGTCATGTTTTCCTGGTGAGTTATAGTCTTTAGCCGAAAAGACTATTTGCAGCACATGTAAATGCATTTTTCTAAAAAAATGAAAGCCAACGGGCAACTCGAGTTTTGTCTAAAAAAGAAATAATTGTTTAGCAAACAATAGTCTGAAGTTATTTTATTCAGAACAAGAGGATACTTTTTTTGAAGACATACCAGACCACATTGCTTACATAATTTTCTTTTGTCCATGAAAATGTTTCTGAAAATTGAGGATAAGCTCAACCTAGGCTTCAGTGTAGGATTTATAGCGTCCTTAGGCTTCCAGCACCCTGAACTGCAGAAGGTCACTCTTTGCTATGGACACAAATTTACTTTACATTTTGATGTAAATCACGGGGGTGTGGTTTAAAAAAAAAGGGTCATTAGCTCAGCCAATTTCTTTTCATAGCTGAAAACAGAATATTTTTAATCCTTTACCTAGAGCCATATATACTCAAAAATCAATGTACTTAAGTGTTTTACAAATAATAATAAGCGCCCTTTTTTACCTCGTTCAAAAAACTGTCACCTTTTCATAATTCATTAATTTTCTAAAATATGCCATACCAATTCATATGTACCTCCAACCCACAAATACTCTTAATTCACAAATTGTCAGAAGAACAAAAAAGCTGCTGTTTGTTTTCATTATTTTAGGAAAAAGAGCACTTGCCATCACGTGAGTTTTGCATAAGTAATTCTACTCTCTCCTTTCCCCACCTCCTCCCACCACATTCTATGTATTCTATCGACTATAAAAATGGATAAGCAGAAAAATGCCCCAGAGAATTAGATGACAGAGAATCTTAATTCCTAATTAGATCAACTGACATTAATTTCTCATTCTCCATATGCTATGAACATGAATTAAGGATGCAACACACCAGATTGAATCCAGGCGGTTCTTATTGGATTTTAAATCTGGAAACTTCTAAGAAGGTTGGACAGGGGACTGACAGTACCCTTAGCTGTTACAAAAGATTCCATTTTTTTTTTCTTTTGCCATTATATTTCAATAACCTTCCCCCCCCCCCCCCGCCCCGAATCATTTGAGGCTAATGGTTTTCATCAAGAAAGAACAACCGCAGGCGGGCAGTTAACCTATATTCACTGTTCAACATTACGAATACGTTCCCAGGAACACTGGACTGCTCTAAATGGTCTCTCTAAGGTAAGGCAGGAGGAACTGGAATGCAGATCTTAGTATGAGGAGGCAGATTTATTATACAGTGCATTGGTTCCTTGAGTATTTTCTCATGAATGCCTTTTTTTACATTAACTCCAGGAGTCAACCTTTGCATTCAGATGTATTTTCCCCTTTGAGCTTAAAAGCTGAGGTTTTGGAGACCAGAGCATGGTTACCTTTTGAATATATGATTTAAATATGATTTAAATTTTATCCATCAACTCACAGTGAGAAGACATACTTAAGACAGAGAAACATGATTTAGAGAATTCCAAGTTTCATGTTTTGTCAACTCTGAATAAGTTCATTCGTGGTCACTAATTTTTCTTCCTCTAAGAAATTCCATGGGAATCATCCTTTTTTTTTTTTTTTTCAATCTCAACAGAGGAAAATAAAAATTTGCTTATTTCTTTGTTAATTATGATCCCCCCCCCAACATGCTCTTTTTCCCCTTTTGTCACCAGATACCACATATATCTCAGGAAAGGCCAAAGGACTTGAATTTCAAAGGTGTAAGTGCTTCTTGAAGTCATCACTGAACATTTCACTTGGGCAGTGATGCCTTGAGCATGACCAAAAGGCCTTTCCTACTACACAGGGTCCTACCTTACCTTGTAATTCAGACCCTGAAATGCTCAGTGATGGTAATAAGAAGCACGTACATCTTTGAAAGTGAAGAATGAGAGCTTTTATGGATGCTCGCTGGTACCAATTTAGGATAAAACACAACTTTGTGTGGTAGAACATGAACATGAAGGCAACCCAGAGCTATTGCATTGTCTATTCCTGCTCATCAAGGATGTGAAATTTCAGAAATGTGGGAAATAAACCTGCATTTGTAAAGTCACAGTCTAATGTTAAGAAAAATAAGGAAAGCCACTGAAAGTCTAGCTGTGATACACAACAAATTATGCTTTCCACAGACGCCGTCCACTGTAGCTACCAGAGCTTTGCCCATGCACTAGGCCTTTTCTGTTGAATTGAAGAATCCCCCCATGATATATTTATATAGTGACAGCAATTATTTGAGGACTGATTCCTTATCTAAACACAATCTAAGCATTTGCTGTAACAGCAGGATAAGACAAAATTTCTTATAATGAGAAAAAAGTTGGCCTATAGTCATCTTTTTTCCCTACTAGATTATAAACACTTCAAGGGTGGGAACTAGATTTGCTTCATCATTGTACATTCCTGTCTACCCCAGGGACCAATTACAAGAAACAGTTGTTAAACAAATTCTTAAACTAAATCCTTTCTTCGCTTATAAACTTTGAAAATGACTTTACTATCATATCTAGCAAAGACAAATCCTGATACTCATATTGATCTCTCAGAAAACCAAAAGCAACAATGCTGATTATAAATGCCTACTTACCAAGTTGCCAAAGTTTGGACTGGTAATATGCAAGATGACTTACTGAAAGATTATTTTACTGGCACAAAATAAACAAAATAAAATATTCTCCAAATACTAATTCTATCAGCTGAGCAATTCTTGAGGAAGATGTTTGTTTTTGTACATTTACACAGCATTTTAAATTCATGAAAAATGTTCATATCCATTATTTAAATCGTCTTTATAATATGTGAGCCTCTGTCATCATCCAAAGGCCCAGAAATCACAGAAAAACAGTACCCTAAATGCTTTAAAGTATCACTTACTGTCTACTAAGGAAACAGCAATTCTTCATACTAAAACAAACAAACAAACAAAAACAAAAACAAAATCCACAATAAACAACTTTCATTCCCATTCAACTTGGTGACACCCAAGCAAACAGAGAAGAACATTTATCAGAGATTCAGGTCAACAGTGCTTAAGGATGTATTCAGTTTTAATACATAAGCGTCCTTAAATTCACAGTCTCTAAATACACACTATGGAAAGCCTGAAAAATGAAAGTAAAAAGAAAACAACCTACTACAAGCATGCTTAATACTTTTTTAAAAATTATTTATTTGGGGGGGGGTGAGCAGGGGGAGGGGCAGAGGGAGGGAGAAAATCGCCAGTAGACTCCCCGCTGAATGTGGAACCCCGTGGGGGGCTCGATCTCACACTCTTGAGCTGAAATCAAGAGCAGGATGCTTAACAGACTGAGCCACCCAGGGGCCCTGCTGTACTTAATATTTTCCCTCCATTGGTTAAATGTTTATCTACCTGCATTCTTAAAAAAAAGTGTGTGCATAAAGAGCTCCTAGACTCATGACTACTCTAAGACATGGGCAGTAATATCTCAACTGGCATAGTCAGCTAGAGGGAGATGACAATTTTTATTTCAAAGACAGCAACCTACTGAGTTAACTATAAAACAGGGTATTCTTAAAAAAAAATCTATATTATATTTCAAAAAGTACGAGTGGCTTTTTGATAACATATAAACAACACTGAAGATAAACTGAAGATATGAATGGGGCACCTGAGTGGCTCAGTCGGTTGAGTGTCTGCCTTTGGTTCAGGTCATGATCTCAGGGTCCTGGGATCGAGCCCTATATGGGGCTCTCTGCCCAGCAGGGAGCCTAATTCTCCCTCTCCTTCTGCCTGCTGCTCCTCCTACTTGTGCTCTCTCTCCCTCTCTATAATATGTAAAATCTTTTATTAAAAAAATTAAGCTACAAATAACAACGTACCCAAATGTGAAAACTGTAGGTCCTTTACTGGTTTCACTAATGAGAGAAGCCTGACCTTACCAGAGCTTTAGAAATTGTCATTTTCCCAATGTGCTGATTTGTTAACTCAATCTCACAAATTTTCTCCTTTTTTTTTTTTTAACACTCTAGAGGGAATATACTTCCTATATAAAGGATTACTTCACAACAAAGACAACAGGGCCTATAATTACTGATGGCAATAAATGCCTTCAATTCTTCCTTCCTAAAAGATTTCTTTCAAAATGGAATTAAGGAAAAAAGATGGTCATGGCACCTGACTGGCTCAGTCAGTAGAGCATGCAACTCTTGATCACAAGGTTATGAGTTCAAGCCCCACATTGGGTGTAGAGATTAACTAAAAAAATTTTCTTTAACTATTAAAAAAGAAGAAAGATGGTCTACTTTCACTAGATGATAGAAAGAGGAAGGGGTATTAGGTGTTGCTATGGTCTGAATGTGTCTCCCCAAAATTCGTATGTTGAAATCTTAACCCCCAAAGAGGATGGTATTAGATGGGGGAAAGGTGCCTAAGCCTCTGGGTGGCACTTAACTCATGAATAGGACCACTGCTTTATTAGAGACCCGTAGAAATCCCTAGGCCCAGGCAGGACAACAGAAAGAAGTACTAGCTATGAACCAGGAAGAGGTCCGTCAACAAAATGTGACCATGGTGGTGTCTCGATCTTGAACTTGCTGGCTCCCAGAACTATAAGAGATAAATTTCTGTTGTTTATAAGCTACCCGGTCAGTGGTACTTTGAGAGAGCAGCCTGCCTGGACTAAGAGGGATGTTCTCCCCCAAAGTCGGACTCTTTGGTTGACTGGACCCTATCTACACATGACACCCTGTACTTGGTAGGCAGGTTCCGCCTGACTAAAAAAGCTTGCGCCTGGTGTAGGTTTCCAACCACAGACCACAGTGTGAATTGAGTATATAGGACAGTGCACTTTCTTGTTTGATACAAAGCTGTTAATGATATCATGCCATTTCCTGTACCCAATTTCTAAACTTCATGATGAGTTACAATACCCTGATTATTTTAACAGTTTAATTATGTGATTTATACTCTTTTCTCTAACCCTGTGATACACAGCACCAAAATTGAGAGTCCTGCCCACTTTTTAAAAGATTTTATTTATGTGTGTGGGGGGGTATGTGTGTGAGAGGGAGAGAGAGCGTACACAGCGGGTGGGGGAGGGCAGAGGGAGAAGGAGAAGCAGACTTCCCACGCTCCCCACTGAGCAGGGAGCCCCATGTGGGGCTCCATCCCAGGACTCTGAGATCATGACCTGCCAAAAGCAGACACTTAACTGACTGAGCCACCCAGGTGGCCCCATGTCACTGTTCATTATATACTGTGATGTTAACCATTGTTTCAAATCAAAGCTACTTTGTAGATATTCAGAATATATTACTTGTAACTACTTAGATATTAAAATACAGAATTACTAAATGACTATTAAAGTGTAACTGGATAAAAATTATGTTTATAACACATAAAATGGAGATGTGGCAGGGAAAACTGCTTTCCCTCATACATGTGAATGCACCAAG
The DNA here is from genome assembly GCF_963455335.1 of Martes martes. Classification (NCBI taxonomy): domain Eukaryota; kingdom Metazoa; phylum Chordata; class Mammalia; order Carnivora; family Mustelidae; genus Martes; species Martes martes. The sequence continues at coordinate 125,344,199 of NC_137895.1, forward strand.
CCCACAGCTGCTAAAACTGCCACATTTATTCACTTTAAAGCAATGACCTTAGTGTCTGTTTTTAGATGTTAGTGACTGTGTGAATATCAGCAAAACATAAGAATGAGCCATAGAGGAGGGCAAAAACTCCTGTTCTTCAAGTCTTGGTTTCAGGAACCATACCACCAACTAAAGCTCAGACAGGATGTGCAAATTTGAGGTCTGACTCACCAACTACAGTTACTGCAATGTCCTCACACACCTTCCTTTGTCGTCCCTCCTGATTCAGCCAGGAAACCCAGGTCAAGTTTGACATACCAATGCACTTTTTTTTTTTTTTTTAAAATAAGGATAAATACAAATGGATAGTAAGATGGAAACAGCAGTGAGGGGTATAGACAAGAACTAAGATGATAACTTTTAATGGATCAGAACAAAAGGAAAAATAGTACCTTTACAGGAGTGAAAGCTGATCCACTCTAACCAGGAGACCAAAGTTACCATCGATGGTAATGGGATAAGTGGACATGACGTATATTCTGATAAAATGCACCGAGATAGACACAGCATCAACAATCTGGTTCCAAAGAAAAATGCACAATCTGAATCTGATCATTAGGAAACAAACCCTCACGGAGAGCCATTCTACAAAATAACTAGACACTGTTCTTCAGCAAAAGTGTGAAGCTCCAGAGAGACACATATAAAGATAGAGAAACTGGTCCAGATTAAAGAAGACTAAGGAGATATGAAAACCGAACACAATATGGGATCCCAGACCAGAAAGGAAACAAAACCGGGGCAACTAGAGATATGAATGAGATCTATAGATTACCTAATAATATTGTATCAGTGTTAATTTTCTGAACTTGATAACTGTATTGTTGGTTATGTACGATGTTAACATCTGGACGCAGGGTCTATGAGAATTCTCGGTACTATTTTTAGCGACATTTTTATATGTCTGAAATTATTTCAGACATATAAATAAATAATAAAATATTTAAAAATAATAATAAAAATAAAAAATAATAATAAAAATAAATAAATAAATAAATAAATAATAAAAATAAAAAATAAAATAACACAAAAATCTCTTTTACTAGTATAGCACATCTCTCCCTAATAATCTGCACTCTGCTTACTGAAGTTAACAATGGTTCTCCTTCAATTTGCACTTAAGCCACATATATGTCTTACATGGTTTATTGGAATATTTCTCTTGTGTCCCATTAGGATAAGCAGTATCATCTTATCTGTTCTAATCTGTGAGCAAGAAGAATGGACCTCACAGGTAGGATATGCACTTACATCCCTAGTACCTAGCTCAGTGCCTGGCTCAGGGCTGAATGAATGAATCCCTAAATTTTATTTTAAAGTAAAAATTATGGGGGGGAAAAAAAAAGCAAAGGGACTAGGACATGAAAGAATCTCGAGTATGTTACATCATCAAATGTTATGAACAATTCCCAGTCAAGAGGAAAAAAAAATAAGTCTTACTTCGAGAAAATATTTGAATTTTACTTTTTGCTTTGTATTCTTTGGTTTTCTATTTGTACAACACTTGTACATGCCCAGCACTCCTCATTTCTAAAAATTAACGACAACAACACATCCTCAAGGCTAAAATTTATTTAGGGCTTACTATGTGTGAGGTATCTGCTAATTGCTTTACAGTCTTTTTTTATGTAAGCACCTTAATGACCCCATGAATCGGACAGGACAGGACTCCCCTCGCCTTTCCAGAGAAGGAAACAGAGGCTAACAGTGGCTAAGTGACCGGCTCAAGGTCATAACGACCTCTGTGCAGGGCAGGCTGATTCCATTCACCTGGCCAGTGCTACTGCAGAGCCTGGGCTCTCAGCCACGGCACTCAACAGTCTCTTGTCTTATAGACACATTAATAAATAAAAAGGATATAAATTTTAAAAAAGGAAAAAAAACAACACCACCTGTTCAATTACTTAAAGTAACCGAAGGAAAAGTGCTTAAGGGGCAGATGGCAGCTAGACAGCAGAAACACAAAGCCTCTATGTAGAATACCTTATCTACTTTCTTCAGTGTATTCAACTTTCTGCCCTTTTTGTAAATTTACGCAGTCACCCACAGTAAAAATTCCTCATGCAAAAATCCCAGTTTTGTGTCATCTGCTAGTAAATCGAGGGAAAAAATAACATCATCCTCACATTCAGCACAGCCTGGGGCTTCTGCGGGCTCCTAGGAGCCTGCAGCAAAGGATGCTGGGAGAAGGGGCAAGTAGGTGGGCTGGCGGGGAGGGGAACACAGGCTGAGAACCCGAAGCGGGAAGGTGTCAGAGACATTGCGGGCACCGACTCTCAACGAGGCTGTGGTTGCGCCGATGCCACAGCCCAAAGCTGTCCATAATTTCATGCTCTAAAAGCACTTTCTAAAACTGGTAACCAGAGAAACAAGACAACAAATCCTAAACACACCAGTGTCGATTTGTTTCCACATCCTCGCCCCAATAGGGGGGCAATGAGGGAAAGGAAATGAGTCTACATGTAGGCAGAGGCAGTTTAAGTCCTCGAGGCATCTCAGATGCAGGGCTGGAGGCGCGGATTCCGAGCGCAGGGGCCTGGAGCGGCTGGGAGCGGCGCCTGGCGCGGGGAGCGCACCTGACCCGCACGGTGGTCAGCGGGCCCGGAGCAGAGCTCCGGAGCAGCGCCCTAGGGAACCTTTGCTGCCTTTCATTTCAAACAAAATGTGGTGAAAACAAAACAGGACCATCGGACTTGGAGTCACGACGGGCCCGCGACTAAAGCGACGGCCTGCTGCGGATGTCGCGCAGAGCAGGTGTATGGCCATTGAGGGGGCGACGCTGCCCGAGCACCTCCAGCGTGTCCTTTCACGGGGTCGGGCACAGACCAAAGGACAGTCATAGGTGGGGAGAAGCAGGCTGGAGCAAACAGGATCTCGTTCAGATGAGGCAAGGCCTGCTTCCCTTTGTTGTCATTAGCAAATGGAAGACAAGGATACATCCCGCCTTTTGTTAGGAGGAACTGTAATGTCTTTCTCTGGTGTATCACCTTCCTTTCCCATAGGACTTGGTTACTGCTCACGCTCACCTCCTCGGTGGGGAACGCAGAGACGCTGGCTGGCCATGATGTTTAATGCTGAGAGAATTCTATACCTTTTTGTTTACCTCTCTGAAGCAGTATCCTATTGTGTATACATTACAAACTTGCTTGTTTATTATACTTAAATAGCATTTTTTGAAGTCTGAATTTAGAAAACAAATTAAGAGGTGGTTATTCACATTATAAAATGAGATTGCTTTAAAGAAGGACTCACCGGAGTGTTCTTTTCCAAGGCCCAATTCTGTCTCTATCTCTCAATTTAGCAGACTGAAAAGTGTTTCAGGAAGCATGGACTTTTTTAATCTATGGAGAAACCACTTAGGAAGGAGAACACATAACTATTATAGAAGGTAAAATTCAACTCTAATTTCCCCAAATGCGTATCAGCCTGTACCAAGCTAGAGAATGTCTCCCTAACTGTCAAGTTTCACTGTTCTTTTCCGAAAGCAAACTCTAGGGCACCTGGGTGGCTCAGTCAGTTGAACGTCTGCCTTCAGCTCAGGTCATGATCCTGGGGACCTGGAATCGAGTCCTGAGTGGGGCTCCCTGCTCAAGCAGGGAGTCTGTCTCTCCCTCTGCTCATGCTCTCTCTCAATCTCTTTCACATAAATAAATAAATAAATCTTAAAAAAAAAAAGACGTAATCTACATATCTATATTTTTTAGAGACTAATGTAATGAAGGGAGACTAAGGCAAGGTAGCCAAGTGACGGAAACAGACATAAGTGCAAAGTTCTAGCAGTTTCGGAGAAGGACAGATGGAGTGGAAAGGAATTGTAGGGCTGTGAGAATACTCTGTCAGATACTATAATGGTGGATATAGGTCATTTGCATTTGTCAAAGCCCAGGGAAGGTACAAGGCCAAGTGAACCCTGATGTAAACTATAGCCTTTGGTTGCTAATGAGGTGTCAGTGCTGGTTCATACTGTCACAAATGTACCACCAGTACAGGATGTTGGTGGGGGAGGCTGGGGAGAGGGCGTATGGGAGTTCCCATACGAACTCTCTGTACTTTTCCCTTAATTTTGCTCTGAACCTAAAACTCCTCTAATAAATGGTCTATTAATTAAAACACACACACACACACACACAGGTAACATGAAATGCATTGTGACAGCATCAAGAAGAGAGATGCCACTATCCACTGACTTTGTCTAAGGAGACCCTAGAGCCAGAACTCAGAGGAGGGAAAGGATTCGTGTTTGCATCAAAGAACATGTCACTAATACGGGCAAAGACAAGAAGGACTCCAGGGATGCAAACTGATAGGGCAGGCTGAGAAGGCTGGTTTCTGTTCTGAGAGCAGAAAGGAGTCATGGAAGGTTCTGAGCCAGGTGGTTATAAGATGAGGACCAACTAAGGAACGAGTTCCTACTGTAGGGAATGTTCTTTGGAGCAAGGATGAAGCCCAGAGGCCAGGCATGGAGGTGTGGGCCTGAGGCAGGAGCTGGGGCGCAGGATGTGGTGGTTGGGACACAGGAGGGAAAGGGAAAGGGAGGGCCCAAGATGGTTAAGAAGTTTTGAGCCTCTGAAACTGAGAACAGTGAAGCCATTACCGGAAATAGGAAATACAGAAGGAGAAGTAGATTAGGGTACGAAGATGAATTATTTTGGGTGTGCAGATTATTCATGTGAAGAGGTCTAATACGCACTTACAAATATGGTTCTGAGGCCAAACATTTTAGAAGTAATCTGTAAAGAGGGATTTCTTAAAGCTTTAGGAAAAGCTGCAGCTATAGCAACTGTTAGTGTTTCAAGGGAATTTGTTCAGAGTGAAAAAACGAAATGGCCAGAATCTTAGGAAGAGGACTCAGCAGAGGAGTATGAATAGGAATATTTATTTTCATTTATTCATTTTTTAAAAGATTTTTTATTTATTCATTTGGGAGAGAGAGCAAGAGCAGAGCTAGGGGGAGAGGCAGAGGGAGAGGAAGAAGCCAGCTCCCTGCTGAGTGGGGAGCCTGATGCAGGGCTCGATCCCAGATCCTGGGGATCACAACCTGAGCCGAAGGCAGATGCTCAACCGACTGAGCCACCCAGGCGCCCCTATTCATTTTTTGGAAGATTTTATTATTTATTTATTTATTTTTAAAGATTGTATTTATTTATTTATTTATTTGAGAGGGAGAGTAAGAGAGTACAAGTAGGGGAAGGGGCAGAGGAAGAAGCAGACTTCCTGCTGAGCAGGAATCCGATGTGGGGCTGGATCCCAGGACCCTGAGAACATGACCTGAGCTGAAGGGAGACACTTAAATAACTGAGCCACCAAGGCGCCCTTAAGATTTTATTTTTAAGTAATCTCTGCACCCAACGTGGGGCTTGAACCCACAACCCTGAGACCAAGAGTCACACGCTCTACCAACTAAGCCAACCAGGCACCCCATGAATAAGAGTATTTTGAGAAAGAAGAACCAGAAGGGAATAGGCAATGCTCCCTCCTGGCCACTCAGGGCATACAGACACCCACCTCTACCATCACAAATAATCGTCATAGCCCCTTCTACTTTCATTGCAGGACACAGGTGCATTAAATGAAAGCTAAACCTGTTACTTTGTGAAAGTTGATAACCTAGGGTAGGGTATACAGGTACTTTAAATTTGAAATGCGGACTTTGAAAACACAAATTCAGGGTATAAATATACGGGAGATTGGATATTAATGGTCCTCAGTGAATCACAGCTCCCTTTATCGCACCCTAATGAAGGTCCCTCCCACAATGACTCTGGTCTTGGCCACGAGGCTTGTTTTGGCCAGTGGGACATCAGCCGATGAGACACAAGCACAAGCCTGAGGAGTGCTGGGCCCCGGGGCTTGTCCTTCTAAGAGACTACTGCTGGGACAGTCTCAGCTGACCACCAGACATGCGAGATGGGCCATTCAGCCCCAGTGGATTCCCCAGCTGATGGCAGCCACATGAAGGAGACCAGAGCTGCCCAGCAGAGCCTAGCTCAAACTGCAGAATCACGAGAAAACAGTTACTGTTTGCCACTACATTTGGGGGTATTTTGTTGTAAACCAAGGCATAACCGCTTGGGTTGTACACTGTAAATTTGGAGGAAAAGCAATTTATGTAGAGAGACAAGGAAGAGCAACTGTGGAAGAGGTTGTAGGTTCAGAATGGAAGGATATCTATCTCTTTATCGATCTACCTAAATGCCCACAGAAGACTGAAAATGGTTCCATGATTTGAAACCTGGGTTGGTTTCAGAAGTGATGAGCAGAAAGGTCCCCAAGATGACCAAAGGATGAGGAAATTAAAACCAAGTAAGTGACTCATTCCTAAAGCACCACAAACTGTTTTTAGTGTCAAAACCAGAATCTTGAGCAGCCACCACTGAGCCCAATGTGCTCTGGGCTATGCAAACCTGCCCAGTCGTGACCGCACACTCTCATAATTTAGGCTTCACAGCCTCAAGAGATACAGCCTTTCATAGGCCCCAAGACACATGGGGTACGTAGTCTTCTCTTCCTTATGCAGTCAGGCTCAAAGGCTGGATGGAATCATCCAGCTGCTGCTCAGAGAAGCAACATGGAGACAAAACACAAGTAGCACGAAGTACACTTGGCCTGAAAGGTCACAGGAGCCATGCTACTGAGACGAGGCCAGAACCCAGGCCATCACCACCACAGCAACCATGGGAACCAAGCGCATGTCACCATAAGACCCCACCAACCACGTTTATCCCACATTTAGCCTCGATACACATCAAGTCTCAGGATGGACAGTGCTCATTGACTAAGATGGTCTTACAAATACACTCTGAAATTCACTGACATTTCTGACTCACAGAATGATGCAAATGGACAATATGAAAATAGGTGTGAAGACGGTTCTGTAATGGATCTATAAATGAACATCGTCTCTGGAAAGTCTGACATTTGGAGATCTCGTGCCCTATAATTTGGCTGGCTTATTCTCTCATGACCTCCTCCTGAGGAGTTCCTTTGACCAAGGTCTGTAGGGGTTCCAGGAGGGTCCATTTGGATAATTATCTGCCTTTTGATACAGGTTTCATCTTCCTGGTTAACTCAACCTGCTAAGAGTAAATTAATATAATTCAAATAAAGAGCATTCGGTTTTGATATAAAACACCCTTATATGATCTAAAATTAGGGCTGGGACTTCAAAAGCACATCATATTAAATGAACTCCCATTTGTCTCTACCATGCTGTCTTTTTTCTGTGAATAATTTCTTCTTTGTATCTTCCCATTAAGATTCTACATATGTAGGACCATGTTCTTTGGTTAATTTGACTTAAACTTACAGCCCCTTTCAAAAACTCCTCTCCTTCCCTCTCCACATTTCCCTGATGTCCTGCCTTCAATTACCCTTAAAGTGTGTCTTATTAAAAGTATTTCATATTTTTTTCAAAGATTTTATTTTTAAGTAATCTCTACACCCAGCGTGGGGCTCAAACTCACAACCCTGAGATCAAGAGTTGCATGCTCTACTGATTAGGCCAGCGAGGAGCCCCAAAAGTATCCCATACTTAAGTATAAAACCAGAAGGAAGGGGCGGGGAGCATCCAACCCAAGTGCTCATGTTCCTCCTTCCCTTGTCTTCTTTTCTGCTTTCTCTTGATCCCACCTAAATGTTCCCAAAATAAGTAGAAACTGTCTATTACCATTCCCCCAGTGACCAAGGATCAATTTTTAAAGGGAAAGGGGAAAAATGACTCTTCTACTGTTATGCTAAGTTCAATCACAAATAATTCTCTGACACACTTTCTTGGCTTTTGTTTTAGAAGAATTCTGTAGGACCTTGAAGTTCAATGAAGAGGACAGTCTAAAACCCAGAGTGCCTTGTCTGTTTACTACTCTTTTTCTAAAAGATTCGAAGTAGTGGACCCAAGTAAGAATCTTTCTTGTAACGACCCACATTTTAAAGTCACAGATCTCCAGCATTTTTTAAAAAATAAATAAAAGCTGGGGAGCCTGAGTGGCTCAGTTGGTTGAGTGGCTGACTCTTGATTTAGGCTCACGTCATGACCGCAGGGTCAGGAGATGGAGCCCTGATGGGGCTTCACACTCAGCATAGAGCCTGCTTGAGATTCTCTCTCTCTCCCCACCTCGTGCACGCTTGCTCATAAATAAATAAACAAACAAACAAATAAATAAATAAATGCTGTGACTACCCAGATAGTTAAGCTGGGAGGTATATTCTCCCGGCCAAAGCCAGAACCACTAGCTCATACGGTCAACCGATGACAGCAAAACCAAACTGATTCGATTGTACTGAGAGGAAAAACAATTAGTCATGGGCAAACCTGTGGTCAGGAGAGGGGACCATAACAGAGGCACTTGCGAAATCAAAGACATCAGAGGAAAAATGTAAAAGCATGTAAATTAGTCGATAACAGATCATTCAGGGAGGCCAAGAAGGAAGATCTGAGGCACATTTAGGTAACTGTCAACTGCTAAAACGCAAGCAAACTAAAAAGGGCTCCGAGAAACCACAGCTCAGCTTACCCGAAACACCTCCTTGGCTCTTGTTTACACTTAAGAGAAATCAAAAGAAGTTTAAAAAGAATTAACATCTTAATTAATTGAGAGATGCAATATAATTGTATTTCTCTTAATTTCTCTATTCCAGAGTCAGAATTAAGAGCTTTCTAAAACAAACCAACCAACCAAAAAAAGGTATGTATATCCCCAGCTGTTTTTTCAGGTCAAACTGACTTGGAAATAAACAGCAGGAAAAAAAGTGGGTAATAGACCCAAGAATGTAAATGGACAAAAACAGAGTGTGCACTGTCTCAAGAACATTCCCAGCCCTAAAATTTCTTTAAAATTAGAATACAATTTTCTGCAACCCCCCATTTTCCTAAATAAGACCCCTGGACAGACTGTTTGTCATAGCTAATAAAAAGAAGTAGCCATAGCTTAAAATTGAACATCTTTTCAGTGATCTCTTTCCTTCAATAAGCGTAAAAGGATTTTCATGAACACCAATAAAACTAAAAAGTTGTATTTAATTCATCGAAGCAGAAACAATTAGTCATGTAATGTCTTCATCTGCACAAATTCACACTGCCTTCTTTAGAACACGCAGAACACGTGAAGGAAATCACTACGCTGAATTTCACCCAATTTCCAACTGCATTTCAATTTTCGAACTTAATTAAAACTGGCAGTTTCACCAAGAAGATTCAAATTTCAATCAAATGGGTGTGTTGCCTTTTTTTTTCTTTCTTTCTTTTTTTTTTTTTTTGGTTAAGAAAAAGCAAAAGATAAATCAAGCTGTCCCAAGCAAAGGATTAACAGAGCTTTGATTAGAATCGAAAGCCAGGAGTTAAACAGGTGTTTTGAATTACCACTTTCATTAAAACACAATCCTTTACATGAAGCTCACTGGATTTCTTATTAGTTCTGGAATACTGAAAGAAAGTGTTTGTTTGGCTTACCACAAGCGGGACTCATAAATTACGGAATGATGATGACAGTATTGCATGGGGGAAATTCACTCCTCAGGGTCTCCCTTAGTAGCCCCAGGTATTTTAGAACCAAAAGAAATCTTGTCAACAAGCAAATGCTCTTTCAACACACACAGGAGCGCTTCCAGTGATGGGACGAGGCAAGGCAAAGCGTCAGCCTGTTTACCAACAGGAAGTCTTTTTCCCCTGGACTGACATGACGGTGTTTAAGGAGCGGCAGAATCTGCTGGAAGGAGAGCAGCTGTGGCAGGAAGACAGGCTAGTGGAGACCCACTGCCCCACAAAGGACCCGGGGAGCGGATTATGCTGACGCTGTGTAATAAGGCAGTGCCCCCGGTGACCTGGGCACCACCTCGGGGATTTGCCTGCCCCCTTCATGTGGTTTTGCTGAAAAAGACAATTACTGGCACATCCTAATATTCAGGCTTCTTGGTAGGTCCAATTTATTTACCTTCTTCTCATCCTGTGGGATAATGGAACCTAGACTCCAGTGACTGACGCTAAGTTGCTTAAACATGGCTTCGTTTTGTATGCCCTAATGCAAAGTGGAAATAGAGAAGCCGTTGCAGTTAGATGAAGGAGAACAATATCGAATGTTCTATATAAACACACAGCAAGGATGTGTAGCCTAATGAGATCCAAGGGAAAATGATCAAGCAAAAAAGCAATCTACAGTTCCAAGAATCAGAAAGAAGACCTAGGGGGAAAATATATATGTATCTATATATATGAAATTTGACTCATTTTATTTTGAAACATCTTCATGACTCTCTTTTATATAATCAAGTCTTATCAAATAAAGGAATGCAATATATGCTGAGAACAGCAATGTTTTTAAAATTTATCATCATTAATCTTACTGTAGATTTATTATATCCTCTGACCAATGATGCTGCAGACAGCATTTCAGAATCAGACGGTACTCAGCAGACCACCTAATCTAGCCCCCTCATTTTATAAAAAGAAGAAACTGAGGCCCAAGGGCATTCATGGAAAAGGTGGGCAAAACCCCAGAGTTCTGACTACCCGGCAGAGGTCACTGCATTTACCCCACAGCCCACGGGAAATGATCCTGAGCCTACCAAGGCCACTCTCTGCCACTACAAATCCACAGACCACAGTCTGTCTCAAAAAATGGACCCTCAATAGATCACACTAAGGTGCTGATTTTGATGTAAGTGAATTTTGGTTCTCGAGAGACCTCACGTTTATGCGTCTAATACATATTCAACCCTCTCTTTTGAATGCCCAGCTCGCCACCCACAGCATCCCCCTCCCCCTGCACATACCTGGCTAGCATAGGAGTAAGGTCTCTATCAACTGTGACCCTGGCCATCAGAGCTCACCATAACTGCCGACCACAGCCCCAAGCACGGGCAGAGTCTTCTTTCCAGGGCCAGACTTGGGGCCTTCATGTTGGCCTCTCCGCATGGCTCAATGGAGAGACACGAAGAAGTGAGGCCGTTGGATCCTTCCGATCTGGCCCAGAAGAGGGAGAGGTGCTGACAGCAGCACAGATGAGAAACAGAGAGGTTTTGGCAGCATCTGGAGGCTTTGGCCCCCAGAAGGCACCTTAGTGTCCTGAAGATAAAGAGCCTCTTTTTGCTCACACGGAATGGGGTATAATACTTAATAACATAATTAACCCACATGAAACAATCTTCATTTCATGATCAGCTTCCTTGGGAAAACCAATAATCCTGAAAGTGCACATCGACAAACAGAACTACCTTTGATGGCTGATTTTCTGGTAGATGCAAAAAAGAAACCACTACTCTATTTTTCTGCAGGCTGGCTCTCTGGTCAAGGACCCACCTCTGGGGATGTGATGTACTTGTCCCCAAATGTAGCTGGAGAAAGAGCCAAGAGGAGAGGAAAGAATAAAATATTCTTGGACTTTCGACTCTATTCTTATTCTAAAAATAGTTCAGATAGCCTGACACCGTGTTTTTTTTTCTTCCATCTCAGGCAAAACAACTCAAATGAGTGCCAACAACTCACATTTTGCTTGGATTTTGCTTCTAGGTATTTTGTACTCATCTCAGAGCTGGGGGGTTTAGGTATACCTGTTTTTCCTACAAATGGTCTTGAGTTCTGAGAGACAGGAGGCAGATCCGTTTGGATGGCAAAAAATTCAGACCTCCCTTACTTCTGCGGAGAATAAGTGTTTGGAATGACATCTGTTTATCAGAGAGTAAAAGCTACATGATACACACTGAGTTTCTAACTTAGGAGGGGCGCTGTTTCTTCTCTTTTTGAACCCAAGCAGGGGTCAGTGGCCCTGGTGGGGCTCCTAAAAGCTCCAGGGAGGAAGAAACACGCTCTCTTTATTCCCACCTACGAAGCCAGTTAGCACTGATCCAAAATGTTAAACACACTTAGTCAAGAAAGTTGAAGATTATCTATTTAGATTATTCTCGAGGTAAGTCGGCTGTACATTCTTTTCTTTAATTATTGTCTTCTATGTATCTAGAGCGAGAAGAGCTCCCACTCTTCTTACAGAAAACCAGCAGAAAAGAAAAGGATGAGAAGAGAAGAGAGAGAACGGGATGAAAGCTGACTACGCTATCAACTTAGCTAACGCACAGATGTTTTCTCTCCTTAAAATAAACAATACGGTTTACTTATTCCACGAAGTTTTTTTGTTTTGTTTTGTTTTGTTTTTTAACACAAGGACTGAAACCTGGTTTCTGAAAAAGACTTTACTGCTCTCAGCCAAAAGCAGAATAGGAAAAATGAGACCTCATAACTCCTATTATCATTACTCCTGTCATTGTTTCCTGAGCTGTAAGAAGCCTATTAAGAGGGTGTGTGTTTGCCCACATGCCATTCAGCAGCATGCCACAGGGAGGGAAAATCCCCTTCTAAATCTTTCCAGATAATTCAGTATCTGAACACTGTGTGTGTGTGCTCGGGCGCATGCACAGTCCTGCTTCATCTTCAAGTAGTTTCATCTTCAGTAGCTGCTTCTGGGATGGAGGGAGACGCAGAGACACATATAAGAACATAGGACAGGCGGGGCACCTGGGTGGCTCAGAGGGTTAAGCCTCTACCTTCGGCTCAGGTCATGATCCCGGGGTCCTGGGATCAAGTCCCACATAGGGCTCTCTGCTCAGCAGGGAGCCTGTGTCCCTCTCTCTCTCTCTGCCTGCTTCTCTGCCTACTTGTGATTTCTGTCTGTCAAATAAATAAAATCTTAAAAAAAAAAAAAAAGAACATACAACAGGCAGCAGGATGCATGAGTTAGAGATGAAAACGCACTCCTGGGATTCGGGGGTGGCAAGGTCCCACCTCCAACCCCATCTGAGACCCAACTTGCCTGTAAAATGGGAAAGATACCAACATACCAAAAAAGGACAACAATCCCATGTGCCTTCAGCCACGTGGAAGGAAACAAGTGGCTGGTGCGATGTTTGGCAGGGAATGCTTCTTCCCACAACTAACCATGTCGTCATCTTTGCTCCAAGGAACAGGGAAACTGCCCCCTGAGAGGTCGCAGAGGATGAGACTGTGACGATTTTGTGCACATCGGGTCCACTGAGGAAGCTGGCAAATGAAGCCACAGTAAGTGACCCAACGAAAACATGAGGCTGACAACAAGCAGATGCATAGTGACCCTCTGGGATTTCATGCAGTCAAATCTCCAGCGAGTGGCGGGAGAATTCGGCCTCAGCCTGGAAGCAGAGGGCTGAGAACAACAAAATGAAAAGATGCGTGAAAAGAAAGAAGAATTATGTTTCAAGAATAGCATTTAGAAGATAAAAATAAAATATCGAGGAGAACATCTCAGCCATACCTTTCCTCACTGTGAGCCACCCTTATCTAAAAACCTTTCTGAGTCCTATCGGACATCGACCCATCATCGCACCCATCTCGCAAGGCTGTGCAGATGGGATCTCTGCCCTCCTCTAAGCCCTCCTGGGTTATCCCAGCCCTGACTGATCTTCCTTCCACTGTCTGTGTCCCTGGAGGGCATTTAATAGATCATTCAGTGTGTTTATAGGTCTAGGTTTCTCTCTCTCTTTCTGCAAAGTTGTATCTTAAAATACACTAAGGGGGTGTGTGTGTGTGAAGGTACTAAATGAGTTATTATATACAGAAAATATTCAGACAAAAAAACTAGCACTCCTTCAAGATGAGGGACAAGTCTGCATAACACATTCTGTTACTACTCTGTTAGCCAGGATTCCCCAGCCCTCAGGTTATCACTGTATCAAAAAAGAGGAGAGGTAAAGTCAAGGCAGTTTCTTCCACGGACCAGCTGCTTTTCATTATTCCACTTATTCACATTTTTATTAACATCTTTGAAAATCTTTAACCACTTATTCCAGACAATGAGCTTTCTGCCTCTTCTAAGTATTCTCCCTCAGTCTGAAAAACATTCATTAATATCTGACTCTGTCAAATATTGTGTCAAATGTCCTGTCATTCTAACATCTCTGACTTTTCTAGGAGGGGACCCTGAGACATTTTTTTATGTAGCTTACGTCCAGGGAGAAGAGAAAACTGATTAACCACAATCAAGTATTAAAAAAAAAAAATCCCCTTGCTCTTGTGGTCTCCAACAAGCGCATCTTCTTCACATGCTTTAAGGCAACAAATATAATTGAATGTAACTATTTAAAACATACCCCAAGCCTAACGAGTGAGAAGAGGCTTTTGCCAGACCACAATGTCTTTGGGGGATCAATTTGGCCAATAAAGCTATTCCTGAAATAAAAAAACACAGAAATGTTTGCGATCCTCAGTACATAGCCCAAAGACATTTGCTTGGAAGCAGTAAGCACATTCTGGACACCAGTATCTGGCTGTAAAGAATTAATCAAATAACTTGCATCAAAATCTCATTGTTACAAGTCAGAAGATCCCTACAAAAATAAGTCACTATTCTAAGCACTGGAATATACGTCCATTCATAGTTCTAATTGGAGTTTAGCTATATGTCACTCAATTTTTCAGAATAAGAATTTCTCCAGAAATTCTTGCAGATGTACAATTGGGCATGCATTTGTTTAATGGCGTCTCTGGAAGGGGTTGCCAAATTTTAAACGTCCCATCATGCATTTATTCAGCAGCTATGAAGCAACTTATGAATAATTCAACATTTTCCCATATTTCACTATCAGATGGATCTATAATAATGTCTCCAAGTTTCTTCCTCCTTGGGCTATAATTGTTTTATTTAAAAAAAAGTTTCTCTACGAAGTTCCCATTTCTAAAACATTAAGTTGGCTATCAAATGAATCATCGTCCTCATAAGAAGGGCAGAGTGACAGGAGACCCTGTTGAACAGTGAGAGCACACCCTGAGCCAAAACACACACCCAACTGACATTTCTTTTCTACGCGAGGGCCGTGTTGTGTCTGGTACGGGGCACCGTGCCTGACCACAGAGTTAGAAGGAAACCCACCCCTTATCCTCCAGGAGTTATAATGTGGCTGGAAGGGGACACAGCCCGCAGTCCAAAAGCATGGGAATGGGACATAAAGAATGTGCGTGGGGGTCAAGGCTTAACCTGAACACACTGACCTGCTCACCTCCGAGGTGAGAACATGTACCTGAGTGCCATGCCAGGGACAGGGTCCACCACTACACAAGAGAACAAATTAACTCAGTGAGAGGAACGAAATGTGACTACTGCAGACCCATTGGCCCCTGGCACAGCGTAGGAAGGAAGACTGGCCCTAGACAAAACGCTGAAGCAGAGTGATTGCTCTGGTGACACACAATCTGAAGAGCCATCGGAGGGATTTATTCGTGGGTGGACCAGTTCAGCTGCTGGGTCACTTACTCCTTCTTAACCTGTTTCCCCAACTATAAAATGGAAATTGGAACATGTGTCCTGCATACCTCACCGTGAGATATTAGGGTGCACTACTGTAGGGGGAGGAAAACTTTTCCCTCTTCCCCTTTAGGATCTTTGGCTGGCCCAATAATTAAATTGCCATAAGACAGATTAACAGGAGAAGACCAAATGTGACTTTGCACATATAGGAGCTCACAGAAACATGAGACTCAAAGAAGGGACCGAAGCAGGCAGCTTTTACACCTTTTACACAGAGAAACAATTATTTGCGAAGATTTGACAATGGGTCTTGGGCTTGGGATAATAAATATATGAAGAAGTAACAGTTTGTTTATATGGCCTTCTCAGCCCTGAATTCCCCATCTCTGGCCATAAGGATGCCTTCTCCTTCTACCCTCCAGGTGTGTCCCCTCCCCATGGAGAACTCATTTGCTGCTTTCAGACGAGCCGAGGAGGGGCAGAGTGTCCTTCTTACAGGGGCTGTCTCTTAAGTAATTTTGATTCAAAAATCAGATGCAGGAGTGGCATATTTCAGAGTAGCCTGCCCATCACTATATAAACGTGAGGTCATATTTTAGCTAGATTTTGTTAATAATCTGGATTTCTGGTCTCAAAATACTGTCCCTCATGTAAGCATCACTCATGGTCTATCATGGTATGTCTGCTACTATAACAGTAATAAATTCATTCTTTATTTTAAATGAACTTTTCCAGGCATGGTCGAGCCGCTAGCAGAACTGGACACATGAACCAATCTCTACAGCTTTTGAAGTGGTCTGTTTTCAAAAATAAAAATATTCCCCACTGAACTTAACGGTGAGTTTCCTCTTCAGGGAAATACATGGATTTTACTTGAATTGGTTTTTCTATCTTTTCCTGGCTGTTCTTGCTCTAGCAGACATCTACGTGTCGGGGGAGGGGGGCACAGGCCCTCTCACCCCACGTCCTCTCCCGTCACATGGCTCCACATCCCATCGGAATGGACGCCCAACACACGCCTTCCCTCTGAGCTCCCAACCTCCCTATGGCTTTCTCGACACCCCCACGTAGATGGCTCGGAAGCACTCACTGCCCCGTTAATTATGCCAGAAACCTGGGAATTTTATTCTTTCACTCACTCCCTACACCCAATCACTCCCTGAGTCCTGGAGAGTCGCCCTCCTAGATCTGCATCCAGGCCTCTGGTTTCTCTCCAGTGCCACGGGCACCACATGCACGTGCATGTGGCTCCCTCCCCGGCAGTGTCTCCCACATCGCTCTTAGCTGGTCTCCTGGCTTTCTCTCCTTCCTTCCTCCAAGCCATTCTCCCAACTGTGGCTACTGGGATCATATGAAAATATCCACTAATCACTTTCATACTCAAAGGATCACTTTTGATTGCTTTTAGGAAAAAAAGTCCTTTACCTCACAGCCCTGTGGGATCAGACCCCACCCAGCTCACCTCTCACTCCCTACACCAGCCTTCTCTCCTTGTGCCGGGGAGCCTCAGCCTCACTCAGACTTCCACGCCAGGGTTCTCTCTCCCACTCCACTTCCTGCTTCCCCTGCTCACCCCCACCCTCCGCTCACACACCTTTCCCTCCAGAGGCCTTTCTAGCCTCCCCCACATCTCCAGTTTGGATTAAGTTCCCTCACTGTTTACCTCTAAGCATCATGTACCTGTCCTTTCCAGCCTCATCACGGTCGGGACTGCTCCTCGTACCCAGGGTTGAGTGCCTCTCCCCTCCCCAGGCCAGCAGAGCCGTCACCCCAGGAGCCACAGACAAGGCTGTGCCTCCTTCCATGGGCAACCTGTACTGCTGAGGTACAGAAATGGGCACGGCCCCGTGCAAGGATGACATGCAAATTCGCGAAGCGTTCCGTATTTATAAATGAATGAATGAATAAAAATGAAATGAAATGGGGCACCTGGGTGGCTCAGTTGGTTAAGCTCAGGTCATGATCCCAGGGTCCTGGGTTTGAGCCCCACATCGGGCTCCCTGCTCAGCAGGAAGCCTGCTTCTCCCTCTCCCACTCCCCACCTTGTGTTCCCTCTCTCGCTGTGTCTCTCTCTGTCAAATAAATAAAATCTTAAAAAAAAAAAAAATGAAATGAAGTGAGGTGAAATGAAATGAAATAAAATAAAAATTACGTTTCTTAAACTTCCTTGCCAGTAGCCACCAAGATGTAAAATCAGTCCTACCCTCCAGCTCAACCTAAGGCTGCCTCTTCAGCATTCAGAAAGATTCTTTGAGTTACTATCAACACCCACTAAGACATTTAATTCCTTATTATCTGTACCAGCTTCAGTAACTTCTGTGTTCTGTAAATGAACCCTGACTCAGTGCTCCACATGGGTTGAGTGACCACTTAATATTCATAAACAAGTTTCTAACCTACACACATGACCATTTTTAACCTTTTACTTTAGTCTTACAGACCACTGAATTAGGATATTTCGTGGGGCTTTTCCTTTTGCAAAGCAATGTCTTTAGAGTTACCAACACTGTGGCTCTAGTTCATGCAAGAAATAATTCAAATCAGCTTAAACATCTATGGCAAAAGTCATCAAGCATATTATTTTATGAGCTGAAGGTTAGGTTTACTTTTGAGATCATTAAATGTGCATTAAAACTAAAAACTGAAGAAGTCTCCTACTGTGTGATAAATTTAGTCTCATAACTCAGGTTGTACTCAGTATGTGCAACACAGAGAATGGAAAATGGTATTTGTTCCACAAATAACATGCAAATAATTCTCAGTGAAAAATGCTACCCCTTTGTTCTGTATCAATACTGAGGGTCTTCGAAATTTATGGAAAAGGGCCATCCCCATGGGTAGGAACCATACAGTCAGTCAGTCAAGTGCAGGGCCACTCCAAGGACAGCTCTGAGAAGGAAAATACAAATGTACAGAACAGATAAGGAAGAATGACTGGAGAAGGAGGTAAGGCCTCCCCTCTTGCCTCAGATATGGGGGTGGGGGGAATGAAGGCAGACAGATTATGTTCTACAAAGCAGAGCTAAATCCTCCCCTGTCTTCCCCAGCCCAGCACATCGAGGGGGCCCCTGATACTCTGAGCCATGATGATGAAAAAATTTACCCTCCAACTTCAAATTCCTTTGGTCTTCTCTGCACAAGTCAGTTTCACTGGGGAAGTGAACGGTGAGCTTGGGTTCCATCCACCCATCGTCATCGGTCTCTCACCACCTCCATTCGGCAGACACACAGGGCACATCTAAGGCCAGACAAACAAAAGAGGAAGCCAGTTTCCCTTCCCAGAGCTGCTAGGAAGCCGGCAGTTAGAGCGCTGCAGGGGCTAAATCTGCAGGGCATGGTGGACAGCTCGGTGGGCTTGCAGAATCCTGCCGACACTTCCTCATCTGCTCCAGCAATTCGCACTCTGGAAGCTGGCAGAGACTTCGGTAAAGGTCTGTAGTCTGAGTAACCGACAATGTGTAGGGCATACAGATGCCGAGATGAAAGAGCGGTACCCTCTGCAGCGACCACAGATTTTGAAAAGGGTGGGTTCGGGGTGAGCGTGGCAGGTCTCTGCTTGCTACGGGGCGTGGGTTAAATAAAGCGGAAGAAAGGAAAGCCCGGCGAGGGGTTCCGGAACGGTAAATGACTTTCTGCTGGGTACAGATGCCCAAGGCCACTCAGATTTCCAGTTTCATTTTGGAAAACAGATGTTTCAGTAAATTTTTCAGGAAAATTGAACCTCATAATCATTTCCAGAAATGCTATGAAAACGTTCCTAAAGGATGAATTATATTATTTCCTCAAGATCAGTCGGTCAGTCAGTCACTCAGCACTTATTTGAACTAAGCCCTCCCCACGCCCAGGAGAAAAATCAACTACTAAGAAAATGGAGACACAGTTCTTACTTTCCAAGAACTTACAGTGTATGGGGCGTGGCGGGGGTGGGAGGAGTAGACACAGAGATATTTAATAGTGGACAAATGATTCAAATCAAAGGGTGACAAATTACAAACTGGGGGATTCCACTAACAACCCTACCTGTGAAAGGCATTCCAGACTTGGGCTAGTGACTTCAGAATTTAAAGAAGGTGGTGGGAGGCCAGGTGGTTAACTAGACTGAACAGTACTAGTTTAGTTGTCTCTGAGAAGTAGAGTCTTCAAAGAAAGGTATGTTTTAAAGAGACGCACGGATGGTCAACCACGTAACTCCCAAGCAGTAGCTTGGGAAGGTCAAGCATTCCTAAAAGTTTGCAGCAAGAGGCACCATAGGGAGGCACCTGGATCTGGAGTCCCGAGACCCGGTTATATAATTCCAGGCAGGTTAAACCCCCTGAGCCTCTCCTCACACTTAGAAATAGGGCTTATAATACCATCCGGCTAGAGCAGAAGGTATCAAACGGGATATGTAGAGTGCTTTGAAAACTATGAAAGGGTTGCCCGTGAAATTTCAAGTTAAAGGCAAAGAGGAAGGCTATGGCGTAGAGCAGGCCTGGAGCTCTCCCCAAGGAAATGCAGGAGAAAGAAACACACGGACCAGGGAAACAGAACCTCCTGGCAGGTGGCAGGAGATGGGACGCACACAGGATACATTGGTGGAAGTCCTGGAGTCATGGCAAAGTATGATTTGGCCGGACACCAAGGAGGCAGGGTTCTGTAGATGTTTAAGGAAAGGTAAGTTTTTAAACCAATGGGCAGCACTACTGGATACTTACCCAAAGAATATGAAAACACTAACTTGAAGGGATACATGCCCTCTGTTTGTTGCAGGGTTATTTATAATAGCCAAATTACGGAAGCATCCTAAGCATCCACCGATAGATGAATGGATAAAGAAGATGTGATATATGTCTACAGTGGAGTATTATCTGGTTATGAAAAAGAATAAAATCTTGCCCTTTGCAACAACGTGGATGGATCTAGAGAGTGAAATACATCCGTCAGAGAAAGATAAATACCATATGATTTCACTCATTTGTGGAATTTAAGAAACAAAACAACAAGCAAAGGGGGAAAAAAGAGACAAACCGAAGAACAGACTCTTAACTACAGAGAACAAACAGATGGTTGCCAGAAGGGAGGTGGGGGTACGGGTAAAACAGGTGAAGGGGATTAAGGGTCCACTTCTCTTGATGAGCACAGAATAATATTTGGAAGTGAATCACTATATTGTACACTTTGGCACTGGAATTAAAAATAAGTGCGCGGCTACTACAAAGTTCTGTTATCACTGCTCCTGTGCCTATAGACGTGGGCGGTGTCTTCTGGGCTGAAGCCTTTGGAGGGGCAGAGACCACAGTCTGCCACCGCGGCCTTGACTCTCAGAACCGAGTTGACTCCGGTGCCGCCCCTGCAGAAGCCTGATGCCCCAGCTTTCGAACACTGTCCCTTGATTTAGCCGGTTCATAGCTGTGTGGTCTTTTTATTTGTTCTGAAAAGACAGGTAGGCCTAGAGAACAGAGGCAACCACGTATCATTTTGATGTATTTCGTTCTAGGTTTTTAGGTTCCAAGTAGTTTGCAGACAGCTGAGCTCAGACAGTAAACCATACTGGAGCCCAGTTTTTCTCCTTCAAGAATTCTTCAAAATATTTTAACAAGTAGGTGTTCAGTGACTATTGAAATGCAAACATGATTTCTTGGCTAGAAAATATTCTAACATGTGTCTGTACTGTGATTAATCTTTCTTTTTTCTTTTTCTTTTTCTTTTTTTTTTTTTTTTAATGTTATTGAACCACTCCCCCGTGTCTCATTAGCTCCATGATTGGTTCAGGCACAAAGTTTAGTATTTTGGTTCCCATGTTAGGCTAAAGGTTCCATCTCTTACATAATTACGTGTCGGATCCTTCTTCCATGAGAGACTAACAAAGGAATGGACATTAGAATCACTGCCATCAGCCTCATTAGCATCTTGGGAGAATTAAACTGAGAATCGTACTCGTCCTTAAGAACCAAGTTCACATCCACCTGCTCTATGAAGCGTTAACGCCCCAACCACTCCAGCCCTCGCTTGGGTCCTCTCAACTCCAACAGCTCAGTCAATGAAATAATTATATAATTACCAATCACTTAGGGGCGATTTTTTTTTTCTCTTGGATTGGCCCTGTCTTCCTGTGATGGACACACCTGTTGCACCTGCTGCTCGGTGTCTACTCTGCTCCTTCTGGTGACCATGTCCTGTGTTCCTACCAAGGGCACCAGCTCCTCTGATTCCGAGCCCAGCTCCGTGGTACATGTCCACTGTGCCTTTCTTAAGAAATAAGCACTTTCCATTGTTTTAGAAAAAAACACATGACCCAATACAATCCTTTTATTCAAACCATCAGGGGAAGAAACATTTTCCTGCTGGACTCAATGATGAAAGCAGAGCTGGGCCACTGGGGCCATTTTGCTGCCACAAGGATGAAGATAAAGCCAACACAAAGTGGAGCCAAGAAAAACAGAAAGAACCAGGGAGCCGTAAATGTATCCGTGAGTCTCTAGACTGAACTACATCCGAATTTTTATATACATGGGCCAGTAAGTTCCCTTCTTGATTAACCCAGCCCGAGTTATCTTCAGTCACTTGCAAAATCAATCTAAAAAATAGGGCCTTGAATGATTTGCCAATTAGATTTTAAACTCCCTGAGTCTGCTTAAGTGCCCTCCGGTTCCCAATTGTACCAAGAACAGTGTTCAATGATTAATGTACACCTTGGGTCCTGGGCCATGGTTTCTTTTGCGTGGTATCTGTCCCAACACCTAAGACTATGATGGACACATCAAACATCTATTTGTTGCTTAAAGTTAGGTCCTCAAATGGAATAAGACGCTCTCATAACCATCAACCCCATCACAGCCTATTGGTAGAGACAAGGCTGTTGGCAAAGCAGTGCTTCCTGCCCTCTCCATATCCCTTCAAGAGCCAAGTAGAATTGCTGGGAATAATCCCAAATCACTTAGGGAAATGAGTGATTCTTAGGAACAGAGAGCCAGTCTTCTGTCAATACCTCCAAATTTCAAGAGACCTAGTATTTGCCTCTTCAAGGAACATAAGTTTTACTTTATTTTTTCCTTTTGTGGGTTTATAATAACTCCTCCAAGAACAATTTCAGATTTTTCTCTTCACCTGAAGAACCTCCAAGAGGATGCCTTTAATTTCCGCACCCCAAAACAAGGGAAAGGACTCGTGTCGCTGAAAGAGAGACTATTTTGACTCCCATAAAGCAAAAAATAAAAACAAACTCCAAAAAAGCAAACCTAAAACAAATTTAGATTCCAGAGTGGTAAATGTGAAGGGTCTTTATTCTTTTTCTTTTTTAAACTGTGGTATGAACTACGTAACATGAGAGCTGCCTGTAACGCATTTATAAATGTATAACACGGTACTGTCCACGGGAGCACAATGCCACACATCAGCAGGTCCCTAGAACAGAACAGTCCTAGCTCTTGTTCCTAATATAAGTGTCATCTAAAAGAATGTGCCCACCAAAGAAAACAAAAGACCCGATGACACAGCTTGAATTGGGGGCATGTGGCTCAGACAGGCAGGTTAGCACAGCTGGCCTGTCCATCTGAAAAGCTTGAAAGCCCAGGCATGGGATGAGAGAGAAGGAAATGGGAATACTGTTTAGTGTAACTTTTAAAATGGGTGCAATCGTGTGAAATTTCAAATCTAGTATGGACATGCCAATGAGACCTACCTAGTTTTTTGGGCCTACCACCCTACTGAGGTCACCACTACAGAAATATGTGGCGCCAGAAATTCAGACAAGAAAAGAGAAGTGTCATTTTTTTCTAAGGAATCGGCAACCAGTGAAATGCAAAAACGCTTTACTCACCACAGAGGGAAATGGTTTTCCAAATGTTTCTTCTGTTGATCTTCTCAAAATTAGACTTTCAAGGGTTTGCTCTACTTTAGGGGGCAGCAAAAAGTCATGCCACAATATAAATCATTTTAGAAAAATATTGCCAATTAGAATGTGTAACAGTTATTTAAAAACAACAACAACAACTCAAAGTGTTGAACGGGACATAAACTGCAATAGAAGAGATTTTTCCTGGAAATAATTGCAACACTTTGCCACATAATACCAACTTTAATACTTGAACCAAAGACTGGTGAAGAAATGGACCAAGGTAGATTAATCTTTCATACACACGCAGGAATCTGAGAACTTTAAAGGAAAAAATACATGTTAAAGTAACACAAATACAATAAAAAGAAAAGTAGGAAGGATAGTTGGTATAAACTCCCAAAAGGTCAAACTATAGTGAGGCAGTGGGAAATAACTCAAATTCAAGAACCACAACTCAAAGAAATTCCATACCTGTTTAAAAACAACACCACCACCAACAAAACTTAAACAAGAAGTTTCTTTGACTAGATTTTTACCAAATCTTCTCTATCTCAACAACGCACTGGGATTATATAGTTGATATACGGCCAAAGATCCCACAGGAATGAGAATGAGGACGTCCTCCTTTTTAATTAACTCTAAGCCACTATCCTAAACCCTATAATATCCCAGGCATTTTACATATACTATCTCATCAAGTCTGCAGAACGAGCCCATTTGATACGATTTTTTTTACATCCCTTTTAAAGAAGAGAAAACTGAGTTCAGAAAAGCTGAATTCCCCCACTAGATTATATTTAATCCCACAACAAAACCCATAGCTTTTCCTGTCCTCTTGGGAAGGGCTCCAGAATGCCCCTTAGCAGATTTCCAGGCCCGTACAAGTGGCCTGGGGCCGCTCAGCACTGTGGATTAGGCACCAACCGGAAGCCAAGAGATCCGCAGTCAGCCTGCTGGCCAAACCAGAGCCTGGTGTCTTCAGCTCAGGAGCTGGTTAGACTGCATGGGGTCCTGGCTCCTTCTGGTTCTAACAGTTGAATTTGATTTGAAAAATACAGCTTTAATCGGGCTTCAGGGATTGTCTTTTTCTGTTCCTAAGCATACAGTGACCAATATACTCATAATACACGTTACAAACGATTCAATTACCATGAGGACTAGTTGAGCAAGAGACCTGCGTTTAATAGCCATAAAGGACGGATCTACTGGGGATCTCTTCTAGAGGCTGTCTTCAGGGTGATAAGGCTGTGGTGGAGTTTGGTTATCGTTAGTGTGGCTTAATGTCACAAGTCTTAGGAAGCTTTCCCTATCTGCCCACACATCCCCACCCATAGCAAACCTCCGTCCCTCCCAGCTAGGAAGTACAGACATTGCGTCCTTCACGCACCACGCTAGCTTTGATGACTGTGTCCGTGACTTTCTGCTTTGCTGGACATGAGTTCCTCGAGGCATGAACACCATCCTAACTTATCCCTATATCCCCAGCACTTACTCCTTGCTATGATGCTGGGCACAAGATCAGAGTTTAACACATGTTTATCTGAACAATGAATTTTCTTTCTTTTAAAAGGCAAATAGAAAGGCAGACAAGAGAAAAGAATCTAGGTGATCTATGTACTTTATGACTCACAAGATCCCATTAAACAGATACCAAGTACGTGCCTGTCTTATTTTGCACAAAGGACCTGTTCCTAAAAGATAAGGAGAATTAGAAATTGATTCATCTTGCTAATAATTTCTCAGAATCTTTATCTCAATTTCAAATGAGGTAATTCTTTACATTCTGCTTTAATAATCTGTACATCTGCCATCTCCTTACAACAACCAATACTTAAATACACTAGAGAGCCTTTAGAACCCAAGA
Source organism: Martes martes (assembly GCF_963455335.1). NCBI lineage: Eukaryota > Metazoa > Chordata > Mammalia > Carnivora > Mustelidae > Martes > Martes martes. Next base: position 125,369,178 of record NC_137895.1, read on the forward strand.
AAATCTGCAAGATGTTTTTAAATGAAAAAATGTAAAAGACGGGGCAAAAAATTATTAAAAAAAATAAATAAAGCAAAAAATATATCGTGGAACCTGAACACCACCCCAGTCAATCCACATTGTTAAAGACTTGAGTGTTTTAACTTAAACCATTTTTTCTTATCCTTACAGTTGCAAAGCACAACATGACAAAATCATTTATCGGCAAGTAACTGAAATTAATCAGATGGAGCTTTCCCAGGAAGATACGTATTTATCCTCCAAGTCATCTTGTTTTGCTGGTTTTTTTGTTTTGTTTTGTTTTGTTTTAAAGTAGGTTCCAGGGGCACCTGGGTGGCTCAGCTGGTGAAGCGTCAAACTCATGGTTTTGGTTCAGATAGTGATCTCGGTGTCTCCTGAGATCCAGCACTTCCTGCGCTGTGCTCAGTGGGGAGTCTGCTTCCCCTCTCTTCTCCCTCTGTCCCTCACCTCTGTTGTGCACTCTCTCTCTCCCAAAAAAACGCATCTTTAAAAAAAATAAATAAAGTAAGCGCCACGCCCAACATGTGGCTTGAACCCCCGACCCCGAGATCAAGAGTCGCATGCTCTAATGATCGAGACAGCCTGGCACCCCCATCTTATTTTTAGTTCAGACCTGTGTATATTGGGCTATACCGAAATGTATGAATGCTTTCAATATGTGAGAACCAAGACAGGAAACACCATGTGTCCTGAAATCAGGCCGCAAGGCCCTGTCCCCACGGTGGGGGCCAGTCAAGAAGGCTTCAAGGAGGGGGCCATTTTAAACGGAGTTCCAAAGGAAAGAGGGAAAAGACGATGGGAGCAGCATTTCCTATGAATGCAAGAGCAAGGCTGACAACATAGAGGGAGAAGAAGAAAAAGCGGTGTGCGTGGACAGCAAAAGGATTCTCTGCCAGACACTGGAAATCCTACCATCATGAGGCCATCATGAGGTCATCATCGGACGGAAGCTCAAGGCTCCCAGAAAGCCCTCAAGCCCCTGTCTTTCCATCGCCCAGCGGCTCCCTTCGGGCTTGCAGGCAGTCAGGCTGCTGCCCCTTGCGTTCTGCAGCACCTTCCCATCTTGTCCCAACTGTGCGGTTTAGGCTCACGTGTGCCTTTAAATTAAACCACAGGCTCCTCCAGGGCAAGAACCTTGCTGTTTGCTGACATTCTTCCCCCTCCCTGATACCTAGTAAACGTAGTAGGTGCCCAATAAATGCTGTGTGAATCAGTCAATCAATAGGGGAACATACTATTTCCAGAGGTGCCTGGGTGGCTCAGTCGGTTAAGCCGCCTGCTCTCGGTTTCTGTTCGGGTCATGGTCTCAGGTTCCTGGGATCCAGCCCCACAACAGACTCTGGTCCTCTGCAGGGAGTCTGCTTGAGGATTCTCCCTCCTCCCCTCCCTCTGCCCCTCCCCCCACACGCAGGCACACTCTAAAAGAAATAAATCTTTTTTAAAAAATAAAAAACAAAGTGAATATGTTATTTTCAGTATTTCAGAGCAGGGAGTTGCAGACATTGGACACAGATTCTAGGGTTGAGGACCAGAGGGGAAGCTCCTGGAAATCAGAAAACTACCCACAGAAGGAAAAACACAAGCAAACACTGGGGGGAAATTAGTAAAGAGGATGGGATATGGAAAGAACCCTGTGACATTCAGGGGCCAAAAGGGCTCTCCCAGCTTGTGAGAATAAAAACTCTTTCACCAGGAGAAACGGCAGCTTTGACAGGTGACCATGATTCCAGCTCTGGAAAGCTGGGTGCAGGGATAACAAGAGGACAGCTCCAGTAAGGACCCGCCACGCACAATGCAGGAAGCAGAAAGGAAAAGCTCTCTATCTAGTCCCTGCCCTCAGTGTTGGACGCTCCTTCTTTCCTACACTCTCCCCTCTGCTATTCCACTGCATTTTCATTTTTAAAAAACAGTTTACAATCATTTAATCCAGGTATCTGCATTCTCCTATCAGACTACATCCGGCCAGCAGTTCTCTCTCCTATCTTCCCACACTTCCAAATCCTTTCCTAAGTATAATCCAAAGAACCAAGAGCCTTTAGTAAGATCAGAAGAGTTTTTTCCTCCGGTCGGGTCGACCATTTCAGTGAGATTCTGCTGAATGCTGAAGAGGATTTCTGAAATGTTATGCTGAGAGGTTTCCAGAAGGCAACCTAGATTTGATGCCAGCAGATGCGACCGAAAACATTCTGCACATAATTAAGGACTCTTGTGTTCGGTGTTGAGCTTTGTCCTTTCATATGCAGGGCACATCGCGGTTCATCTGTGGGAAGTACACTCCTGAGTTAGATTAAAAGCTCATTTGACAAGATGTGAAGTCATGTAAAAGGATCCTTTAGCCTGATGACCGCTCAAATGGCTTAGAAATGCACCAGCGCTGGCCAGGAAATGGAGAAATTACATTAACAGAGTGTATCTGGACACAGAGAGGTGGAGAAATGGCTAAAAGCCAATGGTGAGAACATCTAAACACAAACCGTCCCCATAAAATCTGACCACCGGGCCAAAATAGGAATCTGTGAGCCTGGGCTCAGAGTGGAGGCACGCACCTAGGTGGGTCTGGGACGAGCCGTGCAGCCCATGGGCAATCCTGTAACATCCAAAATATGCTGGCCCAGAATAAGGAGAAAGAGGAAGCAGTCGGTAACCCCCCCCCGGTTATGGGCTCAGCCTGGGATGAGGATGTATATTCTCTTCATCCTACCAGCGATGGGGTGACCACTGGTAGATCAACTCTCAGAGCTTCCTGTCCGCGGTACCGCGAGAGGATCCTGGCAATTCTCGCTGGATTTAAATCTTTGGCTTTCCAATTAACTACATCTGTGATCTCAGAGGACACCTTTCTGAGGCTATATCCTTCTCAAAAAAGGTCTGAATGGGGCGCCTGGGTGGCTCAGTTGGTTAAGCCTCTACCTTCAGCTCAGGTCATGATCCCAGGGTCCTGGGATTGAGCCCTGCACTGGGCTCCCTGCTCAGCAGGAAGCCTGCTTCCCCTCTGCCCCTTCCCCTGCTTGTGTTCCCTCTCTCATTGTGTCTCTGTCAAATAAATAAATAAAATCTTTAAAAATTTTTTTTAAAAACGGTCTGAACAGTAGGTGTTTAATATCAATTTGCTAAATTAGTAAATAAACACTTAACTGCAATAACGTATGCAAAGCGCTGGCATACAACTGGTGCTTAGTAAATGTTCGCTACTTTGAACTTCCTCTTCCCTTTTCACTTTGAAGAAATGCTTTGTGTGTATTTTCCATGTGGTTTTGTTTGTTTGTTTTTTAAACATACCAAATGAACAAAGTCATTTTCTTTCTAATTATAAAATAATACATGTTCACCGTAGAAAGTGAATATATTGCATATTAGATTTGTAAACCGAGAAATGTGTTGGTATGTAGGCACCATATTTCATTAAGAGTTTGAGGTTTTTATCAGACTGCTAAAAAAAAAAAAAAAAAGCAAAGAGAAGAAAATAAAAATCACTCACTCCATGCTTATTACTATGTTTTGATATATATTCCTCCAGACTTTTCCCCATGCAATACTATATAATTTCTGCAAAAATGACAAACATATGTATACTATCTTGCAAATTAATTCTTAACCTTTTCCCATATAAATACAGGTACATCACGATTATTGTTAACAGGACTCACTGTATGCCATACCACAATTTAACTATCCTCTTACTGTTATGCATTCTAATTTTCCCCTTATTCCTGGCCACTATAAACAAAGCTGCATGATAAACATCACTGTATGTATATTTTTTTCAAAGATGTTTCTAACTAGCTAAGTCATGATAAATCCCTAGGAGTGGAGTTACTGGGCGAAAGGTATGCATATTTGTTGTCCACAGAGACCTTATTATATTCTTATCAGCAATGTATAATTGCTGTTTTCATTTATACTAATTACTATTGCAGTTGAACATTTTCACGTTTGTGGCTATTTACATTTATTTGTGGTTTCCTGTTCATGTTTTTTTACACGTCTCCTACTGAAGTTTTTCCTCTTTTCTCGTTTTATTGTTTCCCTCTTGATCAGACATGTACGTACAAAATAGTATGCCTTTGTGGTTGCCAATTTTCCACCACTTTTTCCTTTGATTTTGGTTATGGCCAGCACTGATGATGAGGAGTTCTCATTTTCATGTGCTTATATACCTGTCAGTCTTTCCCTTTGCTTTCAGTTTGGTGTCCATATGGTTTTTCTAAAGATTTTATTTATTTATTTGACAGAGAGAGACAGACAGTGAGAGAGGGAACACAAGGAGGGAGAGTGGGAAAGGGAGAAGCAGGCTTCCCGTTGGGCAGGGAGACTGATGCAGGGCTCGACCCCAGGACCCCAGGATTACAACCTGAGCCGAAGGCAGACACCCAACCGACTGAGCCACCCTGGTGTCCACATGTTTCTAAACAAAAATCTCACAATTCTGAAATGTTTTACTTTTTACTTAATACTAATAAATATGTCAAAGATGTAATACAAAAGAAACACCTTTATAATTGTACAAATTACTATCCCAGAGCCACAGTATTTTCATTTGTAAACTAAGGGATGTATTTGTATGTAGGCAGCACATTTCAGTAAAGGTTTGGGGCTTACATAAGAATGCTAAAAGCATGAAATCAAAGATTAGAAATCACTTTTCTTTTGTTCCCTATTTCATGAAGTTTTATTTTTATTAATATTACATAGACATGGGGTTCTTGGGGGGCAACCTCAAACAGAAAAATCAGGAAAAAGTATAAAATCATCACTAACATACCAATAACTATAAGATAACCACCATTAATATTTTGAACATTTTATATACATATTTAACGTGTAATTTCAATGCATTCATACGGAGACACATATACATACATGTATATACTTGTACATAAACAAGTGGCTCTCTGTCTCATCTCTTCACTTTTCTTCCCTTAAACTTCTGCCACTCCCAAACCTCAGCCAATGTCATAGCCAAAGCTATTACTTTTAATAGCTACTTAATATCCCAGAGTAGGAATGTGCTACAATTTATTTGGCCATTCCACTATTAAATATCATTCATTTTGTTTCCAGTGTTTTGACTCTATTCAGTATGATATAGGAAAACTACTTGTGTATATATAACTTTCCTAACCAGTGCTTCTATTTCTAGGAGATAGATTACCAGGAGTGGGACTGCGGCATCAAAAGCTGTATATATTTTCACCTTTAACAAATACTTCCAGATGGCTCTCCAGAAAGACTATAAACGTGTAAGACTCTCTACCAGGTTTGAAATAGGATTCTAATAAACTAACCACCTATATCTTGGGAAGAAAATTAAATACCCATTGAACACATTTTAATTACTCTCCTAAAATTCCAGTGATATGGTTTGTGCTTTTATTACCCTCTTTGTTTTCCCATAACACTTTTACCTAATTAACACTACATGAGAAAATACAGAAAAATGTATTATACACATTTTTCCACCAGGAATTTCAAAATAAGCAGCTGCAAAATGTCGAGACCATGACTTTAAAATACCCTGCCTTATTTCCTGATTATCAGCCTCAGTTTTTACGTCAGTCCTCTAAACTATAGGGGAGGCGGGGGGGCAGGGCAACATATGTACAAAAGTCACAAGACAAAACCTGGATCTTTCAAGGCCTCTTTCCCCAATTTACCAAAGAACTTCTCGTGCAGGAGAAAGGCAATAATTTAGGAAGTCTTGTTTCCAAAACTTAATCAATCCAAAAAGATGTAATCAATAGTTAGGAAGACGGAGCGGCTCTAAAATTCTACTCAGAAGAGAACTCCAAGCCCAAAGGTGAGCTTAGCCATCTTGCAGCTGTCTTACCAACAAAGGCTTGCTTCTGCCCGCACAAACCCCACCTGTGGGGCTTCCTACCTACCTAAGCATGCCCCGCATGGTTACTTCACTGCAGACCCCATCCCCATCGGGAACACAGATTTTTAAGCCATCACCTGCATTTGATAAACCCTACCCTTTTGCTTCCCAAATACACATTCTTCCATCACATTTGAAAGGTTTTAGTGGTCCTACACTGATAAGAGTAACAAGCCAGCAGCGAGGGCATCAGAATAACCAACATTCACACCTCGGCAAGAAAGTAAATCATTCGCTGCTGTCACTCTATGGGCCAGGAGCAAAAAGGGCAGGTGAACCCATTCACTGCTTGCTTTAGTAGAACTTAACGTTTAAGTAAAATACATTGACTATATTGATAATTATACCAAATACAATGAAATGAAATGAAAAAAAAAAGGAAAAAAAAGAAATAAAATGAAAAAAATAAAATAAAGCTTCATGTTTCTAACCCATAGGCTGTAATTTTGTAAAAATAATAATGGGGGCGCCTGGGTGGCTCAGTGGGTTAAAGCCTCTGCCTTCAGCTCAGGTCATGATCCCAGGGTCCTGGGATCGAGCCCCACATCGGGCTCTCTGTTCAGCAGGGAGCCTGCTTCCTCCTCTCTCTCTGCCTGTTTCTCTGCCTACTTGTGATTTCTGCCTGTCAAATAAATGAATAAAATCTTAAAAAAAAATAATATATTGACCAGAACAGGTATCTCTCCTCAGATTAAGAATAATATTTTCCATATCATGTAAAATGCCTTCTTTCACCATACAAGAGTTACTAATGGTTTTATATAATGGTTAAAAGAACAAGATTTTGATCAAGTAGCAAGGAAGTTAAAGTTATTCATGTTCAATTACATTCCATTAAATAATAGCCTTAAATTAATTTGACTTCTCATATAGGAAAAAAGTAACTAGCACATTTTGATGTGTGTATTCACATATGGCATACTAGTCTTGAAATACTGCATAATTATTTCACAGAATACCAAATTACAATTATGGTCCCAATTACCTTAAGATGCCACTATAAACTCCTTGGCTTTAAATGTGTTGGATTTCGTACAAAAATTTAAAGTGGGAAAGTCACATCCATGTGGTTTTAATCATTCTTCAACAAACAAAGGATCATTTATAAAACTATCGGTCATAAAAACAATTAACACCTAACAAATGAAATCTTCCTCGTATTACATTCCATGGACACACGTTTTCACACACCACAACATTGATGTGGGAGGTTGTAAAACTGAAATTCTCTTGGGAAGTGAATCCTTTACTTGCATTTCCTAACTAGAAAATGTGTCTTTCAGACTGCTTCCCCCACTGACTAATACCTAGAAAAAGAGCATTAGGGAAAAAAAAAAAATTGAATACTAGTTTTTTTAAAACCCCTCCGAAATATTTTAGAAGTAGGTCAAAAGATTCTCCAAAAGCTCCTCAGTGAGTGTTTACTTCACCGACGTCACCAACTAAAAGACAACAGGTTGATTTCAAAGCAAAATCAGGGCCCTTCCTTAGCTAACTGGCAAAATGCTTTTCTCCTTTCATTATGCTAAATGAGCTAGATGCTTCCAATCAAATTTCAATATGGTTCCAAGTGAAAGTCCTTTGTTGGCTTACAAATGAGGCAGCTTCCAACTCAGAATACATTTTCCCTAATACTCAATGTTATAAACCGAAGTTGGTTTTCTAAACTAGTCCACAAAATCCTATATATATATATATATATGACCCATATTTAAATGAAATGCTATTACGTATGTTTCAGTGCAGAGAATAATCACTTTTGCAATACCCATTCTATCAACACTAAGACATTAAACAAAAACAAAACTCTAATAGAAATTATATAAGAAATATTTACTTCTCTTGAAGCCTGGTGCTTGAGGCAAAACATTGTTTGGGCTGTTCTGGTTAAAACAAACACATGAAATAATGTAACAGCAAACTCTGGGAATGTTCCTTCCCGTCTGGCTTCTGTTAACTGTGTTATCTATTTAATATGTTTCTTGTTAATAAAACACTCCTGGTTCCAATACCCATGCTTTTGCTGCTAGGTGATAACACACAGCTACTACACAGAAAGCTGTCAGTTTCATTTGTTTAGGGAAAGCATGTGTAACTAAAGAGAAAGACCAGTTAACATTTCCATGGAGCTTTCAAGAGCTGTGGGGCCTAAGGACACTGTAGCTAAGCCTCATTTTACTTCAAAACTTACAGTTCCGAAATCCTTTGATAGTTTACTGTCCTAAATGTTAACTCTATGTTTTTCAACCATAACCAGGGGAGATTTTTTGATATACAAAGAGACAGTATACAAAGGAAAACAGGAGAGGTTGAAAATTAAGAAAGTGGGAAGGAAAGATATGTAGGTATAGATTAAGAAAACCCCACCTGTCTGAAATGGAAATGAAACTAGGAAAGAAAGAGCGGGGAGGAGGCAAGACAAGTCTGGCTACAGAATTCCCTCCGGTTCAGTTCAGAGCAAGGCTTGTGGTGGAAAGAGACCAAAAATTCTCACCAGGGACGGTACCAGAATTCTAACCTCTATTTAAAAAAAAAAAAAAAGAAAAGAAAAAGAAAAAAAGAAAGGCAAAGCAGTGGATATGTTTTGCTTCCAATATAAGTGTGACACTGGAAACTGCTATTTGATTGTAAGTATAGTGATAGCTGCAGTGAGCTCAGGGGAAGAGAAAGCAGAGAGGGAAGCATGAGACTGGGGTAGGGGAGGTGGGGGGGTGTTATCACACCTGCCATCAAGCAGCATCGATTCCGGGACTGCCTTTCCCTTTAGCGAGTACCCACCAGAGCCAGTGGTGACTACCAGGATTTACAGTAATTTCTTAGAGAAGAGTTGGGGAAAACATTTTACATATACACATATATGTGTATAGAATACATACATCCATTTATTTATATATAATATATATTTTATATGTATATAATATATATACACAAAATAAAAATATATTCATCTGGGGGCACCTGACTGGCTCAGTTGGTAGAGCATGCGACTCTTGATCTCGAGGCTGTGAGTTGGAGCCCCATGTTGGGTGGAGCCCCACACTGGGTATAGAGATTACTTAAAATGAAAAAAAAAAAGTCTTTGGGGCGCCTGGGTGGCTCAGTGGGTTAAAGCCTCTGCCTTCGGCTCGGGTCATGATCCCAGGGTCCTGGGATGGAGCCCCGCATCAGGCTCTCTGCTCAGCAGGGAGCCTGCTTCCTCCTCTCTCTGCCTGTCTCTCTGCCTACTTGTGATCTCTGTCTGTCAAATAAATAAATTAAAAAAAAAATCTTTAAAAAAAAAAGTCTTTAAATAAAGATATATATTCGTCTAAAGTACTATCAAAATAGTGAATTCAATACTACTCACTTAATGTCTTTGGCAATAAAAAATTCACAAAAAGAAATATGAGTAAATAAAAAATGCAAAGAAAGAAGCCGGGGGCGGGGGGGGAAGATCCAAGGAACCTTAACTACTGGTCTTCTCTGGATGGAGACAACATATTGATGAGCTTTGGCTAAGAGCTGCTGCTGGCGGACGACTTCCTGTGGTCAGCCACTGTTCTAAAGCTTTCACCTAAGCCGCCCTCCCTAATTTCACCTGATCATTACATGATCAGGGCACGTGGCTGGAAGGCAGCAGCAGCCCGAGAAATGGGGCTGCTGAAGGCACGACAGTAAACCAGACCGCGGAGGTCCAGCCGGGTGGAGCTTGGATGCTGCGATGTACGGAGTTACCCGGCAAGCTGAGGTCTGGGGCACCTGGGTACAACCAGAACCAAGGGGCCAGCGCCGGCCTTCTTGAGGAAATGTCATCTAAGTTGAGGCTAAAAGAAAGGTTACTGGGAAGAGACAGTTCTCGCTTTCAATTGCGTTAATTTCCAGATTTTGTTAGAATCTAGAGGCACGTGCAAATTGGCAGCCTAGGACTTCCCTCCAAGAATATGTTTCTAGCTAAATGTAAAGAAGCTGCTATTTTTTTCATGAAGTAGGCAGGCCCATTACCATTAAGAAACATAAAAATGTTTGGACAAGCACCCACTGGGAAGAATAAATTATCAAAAATAACTAATAACATGTTAAAATATGACATAATTTCTTTTGGCAACCAAGGTTTCACTGGAAGTCAAAATTTACTCTAAGAAATTGGCAGCTATGTTTTGCCTATACTCTCTAACAACAAAAGTCATATACGGAGAATCTCAACAAAAACCAAAGGTTCTTCCTCCAAAAAGACTCCTGGCCATGCTTTTTCTCTTAAGGATAAAGACGAATCAACAATATGTGGTAATTATTCAAAAAGAAAAAAGGAACCTAGCCAGTTAACACCTTGACTTTCATGACACCATGGACAAATCCAGCAGCAAGAGCACTGGGGGGCAAAGGTCTCACTGGCCGCCCCACGAGCTCCCGAAGCAAGGGATGGGGCTGAAACCACAGAATCCAATGTAGCGAATCTGCCCCCACAGTAAATCTGTTTACACCTCTCCCCACGGCTTCCCAGGAATTAGAAAAATGAAGAGATTCCTTATCCACGCAGTTTAACCTTAAGAATGTGTTCACATCAGCTTCTTCTAGACGCATGTTTGACACTAACACGGATTTCTGAAAATATCAGGCACACCTGTCAGAGGTGCACCTGCGATGCTCAGGGACAAATCCGGTCAAGAGTGTGGGAACGGGGGAAGGGCCAGAGAAAACGGAAATGAACACTCGTCCGGAGGAGATGGATACAGAGATAAATTTCAGAAGGACAGATTAAGAAGGGGCAGAAAGAGAGACAGAGGCCTGCACAAGGCAGACACAGAGATAAAGACCAGCTGATAAAGAGGAACAGAAGGAAGAGTGTGATAACTCCATCGTGAGTCATACCAACCTTGAATTAGAGCAGTCCCCTCAAAAAGCTGTCACACTCCAGACACTAAATACTCAGACCTCACCACCCTACGGAGTTGGGCTGGCAGGTTAATATGTTACTGACCAGGAAGCAGCAAAGACAGCAGGATGTCCCACCTCCCCTCCCCCGCCCCCCCCCAAATAGACCACTTCGGCATAAGCATTCTTCTGAGCTGAAGGCATCTCAGTTCCTGAAATCCCACACCTGCCAAAAAGCAAAGCCTCCCAAAAGAACTCAATTGCCATAAACCCGTCCCCAGGAGCAACTCCGACCTTCTCCTCCTGAACAGAAGTCAGCACCACACTCAGACAGACTTCGTCACAAACAATCCCATCTCCCATTGATTCTCCTAAGGACCCACTGATCTTTCCAAATTGTCATATCCTTTTCCAAAAGTACCCTCTACCCCTCCCCTTCCTCTACTAAATTAAGCACATAGACCCCAGATTCTAACCTTTCCTTTGTCACTCATCACTGGGTTCTCCCACGTGTCTGGTGACAGTGACCGTTAAGTGTTAACTGTAAGTGCATGTTAATCAGCTTTTGTTTGTTCTCCGCCTCTTAATCTGTCTTTTGTCAGTCTAATTTATAGGGCGCCAGCCAATGAACCCAAGACTGGTGAAGGACAATGAGAGTTCAGTTTTTCTTCCCCTATAGCAGCCATGTGACAGTTTTTGAGAAAATGAGCAAGTTCTTTGGGAGTCCTGTGTTAGCACCACCTCGTTTCCGGGGGGCAGACACCATCCAGAAAGCGTGTTCCTACAGGCTCCCTGTCTGGGGCCTCCTCATGGACTGGTGACTCCTCTGAACACACCTGAGTCCTAGCACTTAGGGTATCCGGACTTATACCTCTGGCCTAAAGGCCCAAAGAGGCCCTGTGCTCCCCGGGGGCTACTCCCCACTGGGCCCCACCAAGGATGGTTTGGCTTCCCTCCACACAACAGTCCATACTCATTACCATTCTGCTTCCATGGGCGACCCTCCAACAACACTGACTCCTTTAAAGGCAGGAACTGGGTTTTATTCCTTTTAGTTTGTTCGGAACCTGACGCAGGAAAACACAATCAATGTTTTTTAATTAATTAAAACCACCACAGCAGTCAAAGGCAGACCTTGGACCAGGTCACAGGTCCTAGCTCGGCTCCACGCATCTAGTATGGAGACGAAATTGTATGCAATCTCCAGAAAGGAACTTTAAAAGGTATAAAAATCATTCTAACCGCATTGTAACATATACCAAACACAATTCCCAGACAACCATAACTGCCTTTTCTGTCACTGTGGCACCTCAGAGCCGACCCTTCTGAGAAGAGGGGCGAAAAAAATCCCACTATTCATCTAACTGTGGACCATTATGTAATAGGGAGCTAGAAAGCACTGTTCCCAACCCCGCCAAGAACAAACTAGACCCTTAAGCAGGATGATTGACAGGCCTTGTAATTTTATCCCAGAGAGAACAATAACAGACACTATTTTTATTCATACCGGTATTTAATCCTTTTTCCTCAGTAATATACTAGATGGCACTAATTTCTATGGGTTAATTATATATTCCCTCAAACAGAAGAGGTTTTTCTTTAGCTTTGTTTTATTGAATTCACAGAGCCCTCCCAGAGGAATATTACAGCCAAATGAAAAGTCATTTCACCAACTGAAAGACCAACTTATTTTCTGCAGGAATGTGCTGTGCCAGCGAGGCCACTTTGCCCCCCACCTCCCGCCCCGGTTACACACAGAACCTTAGCTTTTCTTCTGGTTTTTCCCATATCTCATATGGTGTCACATCCAGCCCGTGCTTGCTGATGACCAAACACTGAACCACAGGGACACAGACTTTCACTTTCTTTAATTTCTTAGACGTGGAACACCGAGCACACCCTGGCCTGGGACTTGCATGTGGCAAGTATTTACAAAACATTAACTAGCCTTGACATCTGTTTCAACACTATTTCCAAACAATTCCTTTCATCTCAGATCGCTTTCTCTGGGTAAACCCTCCCTTCAAAAGCACCGTTTCCACGCTTCTCAGACACCTCTAAGAATCCTGCCACAGGAATCGGAGAGAAGGAGGGAGGAAGAGACTTGGGAGAAGAAAAGGGGAGACTATTTGCTTTCACTGCTCAAAGTCCGTTCCTTCCGCCGCCCAGTTAGGCACTCAACAAATATTTATTGTGCATGCAGTGGCCGCCAGTCCCCAAGCTACGGGGCAGCTTTTCACTCTCAGCTTCTGCTGAACATGGATGGAAATATGTTCTGGAAATGGAATTTTGTAATTAGAGATTCCTTATAGCATGAAAAACATTTATTTGGGCTACTGGGCTACTCACCAGGGTTGTTTTATTAAGAAATTTCCAACTATACCTTTCCTGGGCAGTTAGAAGGTAGCCAAGGCAACCATTAAGCAGAGAGAACTTACTTATCGGCCATAAGGGAACATAGCTCAGGGCGCTCAGGGCGGGTATGGGACATCTTTCTGGTCCTTCATTCTTAGCATTTACATTGCTTATTATTCATACAATGTTGACTGGCATACTGATTGAGTACTGGGAAACAACATTTGTACTAATACAACAGTGGAGAAAGAAGCAAGCAAGTGGAATTCTATCATAGCCAGCATTAGTTAGTATTAACCTGACACCTTTGCGTCTACTCTTAAAACACTGTTGAGAAAAAACAGTAAATAAGAAAGGCCAATAAACAAGGCATTCTAAGGGAAAGAATCTTCTAGACAAGCAGGATGCTTCCCTTAAATGATCTTCGCAGCACACTTGTTCTGCCACAGAACCACAGTGCCACAAATGGGCTGTCATGTCGACTCCACCGCGTGTTCGGAGAGAAATGAGACCAGGAAGTCCTTTTTAAAAGCCCCATTAAACCTTGGTCATCATCCTCGAATGCTATTTCTTTTACATTTCCTGACTTGGAAAAAAAGGAACCTGATTTACACTTTGGTAAAATGACAGGATTTACTGTAGATGATTCATGACTTCACTACTTCGGGATGCTGGTTAAGCTCTCCCGGGTACCATTCACAGGCCAATGAAGAGACTACCGCCACCGCACAGCCACCGCTCCATCTCCAGGCCCCGTGATGGCGGCTGGCGATCCCGCTCCTCTTCATCTTGACTCTCCTCTTTGGGTCTCCTCTTAATGTTCACTGGAGAGGATTTTTCTAACGTATTCCATTGACAGCATTGGCTCACCGATTATGGCCCAGATAACATGTGCTTTCATGTCACAAAGGTCTCTCCTGCCTTGATAAACCTCTACCAAGTCGCGTTAAATAGCAAATAGAGAAACTGTATCTCTTCTTTTAGGAACTGGCACCCGCAGAACTTTCCATTACTGATGCCTTGCTACTAACAGGCAAGGTGAACACCCAAAAGATGCCAAGTCCTAGTCCATCCTGAGTCCGAATCTATAGTTACTTTCTGTAGTCACTATAGATCTATAGTTACCTAGAGATCACCTCTTGGCTAGCGGCCGCAGATCAAGAGGGGTCCCCTAAAAATCTGAATGTGACATGAGAAAGATGAGGTGTGGCGTTTCTTCATCTTGTTCACAATGTCTCTCTACAAGGGTAAGAGACTTAACCAGAGGGAATGTCTGGTCCCAATGATGGGCTGATGAGGGACACTTTTTCGGACAGTTCAGCCATTCATAGGCCCTTCTTGCTGAAGAGTCGTAGTGCAAGAGAGAGAGCAAAGAGGATTTACTTGTTCTCTAAAAATTTACTGAACACCTACTACATGGCAGACTCTGTTCTAAGTGATGAGGATACAGCGGTAAACTGGAGAGAAACATCCCTTGCCCTCATGGAGCTTCTCACTGGGTGGAAACAGGTAAAAAAACAAACAAACAAACAAAAACCACACACACAGAAAATGCCAGGTGGTACTCGGTGCTGGGGGGGGGAAAGGCTGAGTTAAGAGGGATGGGACGTGCTGGGTGAGGGGGTTGCTGTTCTGTGCAAGGGACAGGCCTCTCTGGCAATTCTTTAGCAGAGGCCTGAAAGTACGCGAGGGACCAAACACTGGAGGACGGTGATTGCTGTCTCTGTGTGTTATAACGACATTCACCAGAGTTGAAGGCTGCATCTGGCAGAGGCTTAGTTTGATACAAACCACGCAGTTAATACTAGAAATGGGGGCGGTGGGGGGGGGGGGGACAACACATTATTTTGTTACAAATTCGATGTTACAATTAGAGCACTATAATTCACCTTTTTAAAATTGTATGTAGAGATCATTTCTCTAATCTCTGAGGGTCACATCAGGATGTTTTGTGAAAGAAGCGTTGGGTGGGCCCGGACTGAGCGTTCCTGCCACGGTGTGAGCTCACTGAAGAGTCAGGAGTCCACTCAGGGCCCTGCTGCCCCTGGAGGTCACCTTACTGTAGGGAGTCCCATGGAAAGGTCTCAGGCAAGTCATTTAATTCAGTAACTACACTTGGAAAAGTGTTTTGGAGGAAACAAACAAGGAGCTTACAGAGAAAAGGACTGGGGAAAGGTTTGTTTACAGGTGAGGGTCAGAACAGAATTCTCTGAAGAGCAGCTGGGGGGGGTGGTTGGAAACTTCCCGAAACAGGCAGGGAGGGAGCATTTCACACCTCAATCAGGAGCAGCCACAGGTGGCTGGTGGCTGCCATGTGGGCCACGCAGAACAATGGGACAGAACCGGCTCTGGGATGACAAATGGTGGCAGATGAGTCATAGGCTCACGGGGGTTCAGTCCGCTCTTCTCTCTACTTTTGAAATATTTTTAAGTTTCCATTAATAACAAGTTGAAAGAAAAACAAAAGCCCTCAGAAACACCTCTAGTTGTCAGTTTCCTACATGTTCTTTGCTTAGTTTAACTCCTACCGAGCCCAAAACCATCAGATAAAGTTTTTTAAATAAAACTAAGATATAACTTAGCATCTTAATCAGCCACCAAGACACTAAAGTAGTCTCCTACCAAAGTCAAAATGATGGCAACAGTTTGAAGGTTTATTTAAAAAGAGGCCAAGTGTGTTCCAATGAAGAGTCAATGCGACAGGCCACTGGGGCTCTAAAGAGAAAGAATCTAAAAATACTAAACCTCTCCCTGCCATGCTGGATCTTCTAAGAGAAAAGCTGACCATTAAATGACATTAGGGGCCAGCATATCAGTTAAAGCTCCTAGAATATGTTTCTCGTTCCTTTTGGACCAATATGAATAAAGCATACAAAAATGATATTCACTTTTAATTGCTGGGGTTTTATTTTTTAAATGTCCTTATTCTGTCATCATTGCCTGAAAAATATCAGGGGCGTGAATTTTAGCCCCTGCCAATCCCCTTTTCAACAATACACAAGAAATTAAATATCAGTTATGGGACCTCAGCAAAGAGCCAGCACGGGCTCCCCAAAGGATTTCATCAGTCTACACACCAGCATACACTGCGGGGGGAGATGGGGGGCGTCTCTATGCGGTCCCTAAATTCCGTTTCGGCAGCACGGGGCAAAAGCCCACCAACAATAAATCCAAAAGGAAGGCAGGGCGCACTGGCATACTTTTTCATTGGCTGTGTCCAAACCTCTCTGTATTCACCATTCTGTTGCTGTATGTGAAACAGTCTTCTCCCACCTTAAACAAGGTAAAGAAAGTCTTGAGGGTGACCCTACTCTCTGAAATGAATTTGCTGTGACCAAGAGCTCTCTTGTAGTAGATTGTTAACCTCTTTTCCTAATTGGCTGACTAGAGTATTCATGATCTTAATACAGAACAAATCTTAGCTACTTGGACTCTGAAGGAAGCTCTCCACTCCATCCTAGATAATGTATCCTGCAGGAACAAAATAATAAGTGTACAAAGACTTTTGCAGTCTTGTTTGTGGCAAACCCCAAAAAACTGGAAATAAGACCTTATGCCCATCAATAGATAACGGTTGAATAAACACATTAAGGTATATTTAAACCATGGAATATTATGCAGCTATTAAAAAGAATGTGCTCTACACGTACTATCCCAGAAGGGTCTGCACTTTAAAGCAAACAAACAAAAAAACCTAGCAGTACTAGCTACAGAGTAAAATAACATTTAAAAATTCTCTAAAAGCTTTGTGACCTTGGTTTAGGCAATCGTTTCTTACATATGACACCGAAGGAAGAAGCAACGACAACAAAAAAAGATAAACTGGCAGACTGTATCAAAACTGAAAACGTTAATGCTGCAAGCAATGCTATCGAGAACGGAAAGAAACGGACAAAATGGGAGAGGAGATTTGCAAATTACATCTCTCATAAGGGTCTCGTATCTGGAAGAATTCTTATAACTAAATAATAAAGACAAATAACCTAATTAAAAATGGGCAAAATATATTTGAATAGATATTTCTTCAAAAAAGATGTGGCCGATAAGCACAGGAAAAGATGCTCAACATCATTAGCCATGAGGGAAAGGAGAATCCAAAACCACAATGAGATACCCTGGCACACCACTAGGATGGCTGTGTATCAACGAGACATTAGCATGAATGGAGCGGAACCCGAAACCTCACACATTCGTGGTGATAAGAAAAAGCAATACAACTGCTTTGGGAAAATGCCGGCATTTTCCCAAAGGTAGGAAGGTAGACACAGAGTCACCATATGACCCAAGAATATCACTCCTAGGTATATACCCAGGAAAAATGAAAACACGGCATCACACAGAGCATTATATTCATAATTACTAAAAGGGGTTAACAACCCAAGTATCTACCAACTGATGAATGGACAAAGACAGTTGGTCCAGCCACACAATAGAGTATTATTCGACAATAAAAAGGAACGAGGTACTGCCACATGCTACAACATAGATGAACCTTGAAGACATTGTGCGAAGCGAAAGCAGCCAGTCACAAAAGACCACATATAAATCTACAGAGGCAGGAAGTAGATTTGTGGTTGCCTTGGGCTGGGGGTAGGGGTTAGAAGGGAGAAGAGGCTTGGTTTCTTTTAGAGGAGATGAAATGTTCTAAAATTAGATTGTTATAATGATTATGGGAGCTTATGAAAATACTAAAAAAATGCCAACTTGTATACTTTTTTTTTTAAAGATTTTTATTTATTTATTTGACAGGCAGAGTCAGAGAGATCACAAGTAGGTATAGAGGCAGGCAGAGAGGGGAGGGGGGAAGCAGGCTCCCCGCCAAGCAGAAAGCCCTATGTGGGGCTCGATCCTAGGACCCTGAGATCACGACCTGAGCTGAAGGAAGAGGCTTAACCCAGTGAGCCACCCAGGCGCCCCCCAAATTGTATATTTTAAATGGTTTTTACATCATGCATTTGTATGGAATGTGAATTATAGCTCAATAAAATGGTTTTTTAAAAGTTTGCTTTAAAAAAAATTCTCTAACTAGCAAAACAGTAAATGAAGACCGTGTATTTGACTTTGAATTATGTGAATTTTTTGTAGTCCACTTAAATAAGCTGCTGTGGTCATTAAAAATGATATTTTGAAATATATTTAATGATGGTATAATACTACAAAAATAAAGCAGAGTACAAAAACTATATATTTTTATAATTTTACAAAACAAGACTATGTTTGTAAAGAAAAGGCTGGAACCAACAATGTTTCTCTAGTCTAGATGGCAGAATTATAAGTAATTTAAATTCTGTGCTTTAGAATTTTCTTTTTCTAAATTTTCTCCAATAACTATATATAACTTTTTTTTTTTTAAGTGAGCTCTACACCTGATGCAGGGCTTGAACTCACAACCCTGAGATCAAGAGTCTCACGCTCTACTGACTGAGCCAGCCAGGCACCCCAAGCATGCATTACTTCTTTAATCATAAAAATAACTATTTAATTTTTCAGAGGAACCATATGCACCAGGAACTCAAGCATGCAACAGCCAGTTTATTAATATCCTATATCAGAGAACTTTTTTCATTTTTCATAGTTAAAAAGTCACATATATCCCCAAACTGTTCCAGTTAGATAAGACTGTGCAACAGAGCACTCCAAAACTCAGTGGCTTCAAACCACCCCCATTTTACTGGCTCACAATTACAATGGTCAAGAATTTGAGGAGGGCTCAGGCACAAAGTGTTCCCGGATACTCTCAGCCATCCAAAACAGCCCACTCTTTCTTCTGGGTCTCCAAGACAGCTCTCAGCTGAGCGGGTCCTTCCTTCTCCACCACGTCACTTCTCCTAGTCCAGCTCAAGCCTCTCTGACTTGGTGGCTGGCTGTCAAGAGGGCAAAACAGAAACTGCAAGGCTTCTAAAGGCCTGGTGTCTGGAAGTCACATGGCATCACAGTCACCATATTCTGTTGGTCAAGGTGAGGGCCAGCCCAGATCCCAGGCAAGGAGGAAAATCTCTTGAGCGTAAAAGAATGGGACGAACTGTTGGTGAACCTATCTGCAGACCATCTGCAGGCATGACCAGAGGAAAACAGTACCCAAAGAGTGAGCCTTGGCCATTGAGATAGATACTTAATAGAAACACTTGGTGTTTGGTACAAGGTGGCAGCTACATGGGTGCTGTTTCCTTCTGACTTAAAAAATAAAGAGATTCACCCTACTGAAAAAATGTTGGCCCTTTCATTTAATAAAAATCACAGTCTGTCTGCTAAAACATTTCTATTTTCAAAAAATCAAAGAAAGGAGAAGAACACTAATTTCAGATATTAATATTATCCTGCCATAGCAGGGCTATTTAGTAAAGCTTCTAGGCTTTGTGGCCCATATGGTCTCTGTCACAACTAGTCAATTCTGCTTGACAGTAGCACAAAAGGAGCTATAGGCCATATGCAAACAAATGAATATGGCTGTGTTCTGATAAAACATTTATGAACACTGAAATCTGGATTTTATATAATTTTCATGAGTCATGAGATATTCTCCTTTTAAAACTTTTTTTTAACCATTCTTATGCATGTATGCAGAAGCCATTCTTAGTTCAAGGGCCATATAAAAATGGGCAGTGGGCCAGATGGAGCCCACAGACCACAGTTTGCTAATCCCTGTGCTATAGTTAAGTCAAAAGATACAATAAAAATGCCAAAAGAGTAAAACTATGCTGAGTATCTTATATAAACATCCACATATATTTCTTGTGTAAAATACTCAACCTTGGGACACCTGGCTGGCTTAGTAGGTGGGGCATGCAACTCTTGATCTCAGGGTCATGAGTTCAAGGCCCCACACTGGGCCTAGAGCTCACTTATCCCCCCCCAAAAAAAGAAAGAAAGAAAGAAAGAAAATATTCAACCTTTAGCTACTAAATTTCTCACTGTCCTCAAACTGCTCTACTTAAGAGCCAATTTCAGCTTTCATTAAATTTTTCTTATAATTTCAACTATAGCTTCTTCTAACTAGTTTCTTACTGGTAACTCAAAGGCCTGTTCACTTCCTTTGCTAAGAGGCAATAGCCTTCATACCCCAAGTATGCACATTTTGCCTCCATTTACCGGAAAATGCCAGCAACCGAAAAATTAGGGATGACCCTGTTCTGATCATTTTACTCCTAATGTAGTGTTTTACTTAACCTGATAAAACAAATTCTTGGTTATCATATCAACAACGTCCACAAATCTAAAAAAAAAAAAAAAAAAAAAGTGCTGACAAATAGAGACCTGTCAGTTTAGCTAAACCCATACAAAAGGAACAAACAACAGTGTCAGTGGCGGTGGGTGGGGCAGGAACAAGCTGAAGAACACAGATATTACGACAGGGCCTCGAAAATGCTAAGAGTGGAAGTGCCTGGGTGGCTCAGTGGGTTAAAGCCTCTGCCTTCAGCTCAGGTCATGATCCCAGGGTCCTGGGTTTGAGCCCCGCATCAGGCTCTCTGCTCAGCAGGGAGCCTGCTATCCCTTCTCTCTCTGCCTGCCTCTCTGCCTACTTGTGATCTCTGCCTGTCAAATAAATAAATAAAATCTTAAAAAAAATACTAAGAGCTTAGTGTCTGTGCTCACATTAAACCTGCCTAATTTATGACTTCCTCCAGACTTGAACACGGCTCCTAGTGTCCCTATGCAGGGACAGAGAACTATAACCTGAGAGTTAGCTAGGGTTAACCTACCACATTGACCCCTGTTGGAACACTTGGGATTCTCACCAGGCATCTGAAGGGACACAGATGGTCCGATAATCTTTAAATATGCATCATCTGTGTTGGAACATTCTGGCACTGACCCAGGAACTGAACAATGTGCAATCACCTACCACGTTACCTGCAGTCCTTTTTCACACAAGGCTGAGCTTTTGGATCCTTCTGCTTTCTGCCTAATCGAGCCCCCCCCCCCCCCGCCGCACCCCCTCCCTCCACACAAAGGCAAAAGCTTATTTTCCATTATAGCACAGTACAAATGAAAATGAGGAAACCTTATATCTGATCAAGTCAATAAACTTACACTATTCCACCGCCAGCCTCTAACAAAGGGAGCTGTGAGATGACAGATTACCCCCTATGATCTCAACTCTTCAAAGTTATGCTAATACTGCAGATCAAGGCTTTCCTTTAAGATCTTAACAGTATTCACCTCTTCATTCTTCATTACCTACACTTGGCCATGACACTGTACGTCACCACAGAGACAGACTCTACGCACAAGAACCTACTGACGCTCCCGAGTTTTCTAAATACTGAGCAGGGACAAGAACCCCGGACCTGAGTCAGAACAGAGGACGGTTTGCTCCTGACCCCACCCCTGAGAGTGTCAGCCTCGAAAAGGCACTTTCTCACTCAGGGCCAGTCTGCTCCTCCGCCAGCTGTGAAAAACAACACACGCCCTCTCTCCTCTCAGAGTTGTGTTAGGGTCAAGGGAGTAACAAAGATGCAACTGCTTTGTAGACACTAAACTGAAGTTACTTTCTTTTATCACAAACTTTCCTCTCAAGCATGAATAGCTATCTTTTGCTCAGTTCCGCAGGGTCTGATAAAGAAGTCTAAACAGGGGCCTGGCTGGCTCAGTCGGTGGAGCACGTGACTCTTGATCTCAGGGTCGTGAGTTCAAGCTCTGCATTGGGTGTAGTGCTTACTTAAAAGTAAATAAACTAAGTAAATAAAACTAAATAAATAAATAAAGTAAGTAAATAAAAAGTAAGTAAAAATTATTTTAAAAAGAAGTCTAAACATTGAGCCTATGTTTTGTCTTGTTATTTTAATCACATCTTCATCTTTCAAGACTGAGGAGCCTTGTTTGATTTTAATTTCTCCTCGTGGTTTGGTATCTAATTATCGCTCTCATACCCTTCCCAGTGCTCGTACAGCCCTCATACCAAAGAGCAAATGAACATATGTGCACGCATGCACAAAGACACACGATTCAAAGTGTAAGATCTTCACATTAGACCGGATGGACTTAACAGATATATATATAGAACATTCCATCCCCAAACAGCAGAATACACATTCTTTTCCAGTACACATGGGACATTCTCCAGAACACATCACATGCTAGGCCACAAAACAAGTCTCAAGAAACTTAAGACTGAAATCATATCAAGCATCTTTTCTGACCACAACAGTATGAAACTAGAAATTAGTTACAAGAAGAAAAAAAGCTAGAAAAAGCAACAGGAGGCTAAATGATACGCTACTACACAGCCAATGAGTCAACCAAGAAATCAAAGAGAAAGTCAAAAAATACCATTTTGATTTGACAAACACAACAGTTCAAAATCTTTGGGACACAACAAAAGCAGTTCTAAGAGGAAGGATTATAACAATACAGCCCTACCTCAAGACACAAGATTAATCTCAAATAAATAACCAAACTCATACCCAAAGGAACTAGAAAAAGAAGAAAAAGGCCCAAAATTAGTAGAAGGAAGGAAATAATGATGATCGGAAAATAAATAAAGAGACTAAAAAACAAACAAACAAAAAACCCCAAAACCTACAGATCAGTGAAATTAAGAGCTGATTCTTTGAAAAGATAAACTGATAAACCTTTCCAGATTCATCAAGAAAAAGAGAGAACTTACTCAAAACCAGAAATGAAAGAGAAGTTACAACTGACACTACAGAAATACAAATGATTATGACACTACTACAAAAAAAATTATACACCAACATATTGGACAACCTATAAGAAATGGATAAATTCCTAAACATACACTCTTCCAAGACTGAAACAGGGAGAAACAGAAAATCTGAATTCCCAACAAACAAAAGTCAAACACCAGATGGGTTCACTGGTAAATTCTACCAAACATTTAAAGAGTTAATACCTATCCTTCTCAAACTATTACCAAAAATTAAAGCAAAGGGAACGCTTCCAAATTCATTCTGAGATCAGCATCACCCTGGTACCAAAACCAGACCAAGACACCACAAAAAGGAAAATTACAGGCCAATATCCTTAATGATCACAGATGCAAAAATCATCAACAAAATATGAGCAAACCAAATTCAACCAAATGCAATACCCAAAAAGATATTCACTATGATCAAGTACAAGTTATTCCAGGGATGCAAGGATGGGTCATTATTCACAAATCAATGTGATATTTTGCATTAACAAAATGAATAAGAATCATATGATCACCTTATTAGATGCAGAAAAAAATTTGATGAAATTCAACATCCACTCATAATAAAAACTCTCAAAGAAGTGGGTATAGAGGATAGAGGAATCATATCTCAACATAATAAAGACCATATATGACAAACTCAGAGCTAACATTATACTCAATGGTAAAAAGCTGAAAACTTTCTCCCTAAGATCATGAACAAGACAAGGACGTAGTGTCGACTCTCACCACTTTATTCAACACAATACTAGAAGTCCTTGCCACAGCACTCAAGACAAGAAAAAGAAATAAAAGACATCCAAAATGGTAAGGAAGAAGTAAAACAGTCATTATTTGTAGATGATATAATACCATATAGAAAACCTAAAGACTCCACCAAAAAACTATTAGAAAAAATAAGTGAATTCAGGGGTCCCTGGGTGGTTCAGTTCGTAAAGCATCCATCTCTTGGCTTCAGCCCAGGTCATGATCTCAAGGTCAGGAGATCGAGTCCTGCATCCAGCTCCAGACTCAGCCCGGAATCTGCTTGAGATACTCTCTCTCTCCTCCCACTCCCTTTCCCTCTGCCCTCCGTGCTCTCTAAAATTAAAAAAAGAAAGAATAAGCAAATTCAGTAAGATGTAGGATACAAAATTAACATACAGACATCTGTTGCATTTCCATACACTAATAATGAACTAGCAGAAAGAGAATCAAGAAAACGGCTGCATTTACAGTTTAATCAAAAAGAATAAAATACCTAAATAAATTTAACCAAGGAAGTGAAAGACTCATACCCCGAAACCGGAAGACATTGATGAAAGAGATTTAAGATGACACAAAGAAATGGAAAGATATACCATGCTCACATATGGGAAGAATTAGTATTGTTAAAATGTCCACAGTGTCCAAAGCAATCTACAGATTCAATGCAACCCCTGTTAAAATACCAAAAGCATTTCTTACAGAACGGGAACAAACCATCCTAAAATTTGTATGGCCCCACAAAAGACCCCAAACAGCCAAAAGGGTCTTCAGAAAGAAGAACAAAGCTGGAGGTATCATAATCCCAAATTTCAAACTCTACTACAGTAAGCTACAGTGATCAAAACAGTACGGCACTGGCACAAAGAATGATACATTGATCAACAGAACAGGATTGAGAACCCAAAAATGAACCCATACTTATATGGTTAATTGATCTATAACAAAGTAGGCAAGAATATAGAATAAGGAAATGACTCTTTTATGGGAAAACTGGCATGCTACATGCAAAAGAATAAAATTAGAGCACTATCTTATACCTACAAAAATAAACTCAAAATGGATTAAAGACTTAAATGTAACACCTGAAACCTTAAAGCTCCTAAAAGAAAACACAGGCAGTAATCTCTTACACATTCATTTTAGCAATTTTTTTTGGATCTGTCTCCTCAGACAAAGTCAACAAAGACAAAAATAAACTACTGTTGACTATAGCAAAATAAAAGACATTTGCACAGTGAAGGAAATGAATAGGCAACCTATGGAATGGGAGAAGAGATTTGTAAATGGTATACCCAATAAGGGGTTAATATCCAAAATATACAAATAACAAACATAACTCCACACCAAAAAAATTTGATTTAAAAATGGGCAGAGGACCTGAACAGACATTTTTCCAAAGAGGACATACAGATGGCCAATAGACACATAAAAAGATGCTCAACATCACTAATAATCAGGGAAATGCAAATCAAAACCAGAATGAGATATCCTCTCATACCAGTCAGAATGGCCATCATCAAAAATGCAAGAAATAACAAGTGTTGGCAAGGGTGTGGAGAAGAGGGAACCCTTGTGCACTATTGGTGGGAATGTAAATTGGTGAAGCCACTGTGAAAAACAGTATGGACATTCCTCAAAAATTAAAAATAGAAATACTTAAAATGCAGCAATTTCAGTTCTGGGTATTTACCTGAAGAAAATGAAAACACAAATTCAAAAAGATACATGCATCCCTATGTTTACTGTGGCATTATTTACAATAACAATACAATACAATACAATACAATACAATAACAATAATACAATAATAAGATATGGGAGCAACCCAAGTATCCATAGATAGGTGAATCGATAAAGAAGATGTGATGTTTGTATATATGTATACACACACACACACACACACACACACACACACACATCTCCAGTGGTGTGTTAGCCAACCATAAATAAAAGAATGAAATCTTGCCATTTTGTGACAACATGGATGGACCTTGAGGACATTATGCTAAGTGAAATAAGTCAGAGAAAGACATATACTGTATGATCTCACTTACATGTGGAATCTAAAAAAACAAAACATGAACAAACAAACAAAAACCAGAAACAGACTCAAATATGGAGAATAATCTGATGGTTGCCAGAGGGAGGAGGGTGTGGAGTTGGGCAAAATAGGTGAAGGGGATTAAGAGGTACAATCTCCCAGTCATAAAATAAATAAGTCATGAGGATGAAAAGTACAGCACAGAGGATTCAGTCAATAACATTGTAATAATGTCATATGGTGACCAATGGTACCTATACTCACTTTGGTGACCACAGGGTAATGTAGAGAATAGTGAAATCACTCTGTTAGGCACATGAACCTAGTATGACATTGCATGTCATCTATACTTCAATTTAAAAGTTAAAATAATTTAGGAGCGCTTGGGTGGCTCAGTTGGTTAAGCGACTGACTCTTGGTTTCAGCTCAGGTCACGATATCAGGGTCGTGAGATCAAGCCCCAAGTCAGGCTTCACACTCAGTGGGGAGTCTACTTGAGGATTCTCTCCCTCTGCTCCTCCCCCTATTCACTCATGCATGCATACTCTCTCTCTCAAATAATTTTTTTTTAAGTTAAAAATTTTTGTTTCAAAACTGTAAGATCTTAAAATATTTTCTTTATACCTGTCTTGCAACTGCCCAGCATTTCCTTGCTGCCATTTGCTACAACAGGCAGTGCATCAGCCCAACACCCATTAGCAATTCCTATTCTGAAATACTAATAAGAAGTTTGGGGCCCCGGGGTGCCTGGGTGGCTCAGTGGGTTAAGCGACTATTGGTTTCAGCTCATGTCATGATCTCAGGGTCATAAGATCGAGCCCAGAGTCAAGCCCCACACGGGGCTCCGTGCTTAGCTTGGAGTCTCCTTGGGACTCTCTCTCCCTCTCCCTCTCCCCCCTGCTCTTGCTCTCAAATAAGTAAATAAATCTTAAAAAAAAAAAAAAGTTTGGAGCCCACTATTTTTTATACTTGTTGTTGTTTTTCTAAATATTTCTAATGTTTTTATAATATTCCAAATGCATTACCTTACATTTTTCCGTCTACAGCTGAGTATGTCAACTCCCAGCCTCCTGCAGTTTCAGATCTGTGGCAAACCGTCTTTCGGTTTCTTTTCCCCACTGGTTTGCTGTTCTAGTGTCTATGAATCCTTACCAGCAAAATGTAAATTTAGCCAATCTCAAAGATATTACTGACTGGGTCATTTTAAATTAAAAACCAGCATCAAAATCTATGGTATTAACAGCCCATGGACAAAAAATATCCTTTGCCCCATTCCTTGATTTTTCTCAAAGCCAGTCCTTTTACTTCTTTTGCCCAAGGAAACTGTCAAAAACCTTTTAAAGCTTCTCCCTCTGTGCCCCCTCCCGAAAGCTTATACCCAGTGCATTTCGCCATTATTCTTTGAATGTACTTGTTTGTGCCGTTACACTCTTTGGCATACATGTCATAGTCATAATAAAAAACTATACCCACTGGCTCTCCTTGTCCTCAAACTACCTCAAACAAAAACAAAAACAAAAACAAAAACAAAAAGCACACCACACTGTATTAATGAAACATGATTTATGTTTATCAGAAAACCTGAAGTTCCCTCCCAGCTCCCTATTATCAAAAGGATCCTTGGTCTCTAGGACACCAGAGCCTCCTCACGCATCATCCCATTAGGCACAGTCACCTGCTAGAAGCTGTCACCATGTCTCAGGCATATGGCAAAGTGGCCATTTGTGAAGTACCGCTGGGTTCTTTGAAAACTTCTGGGAAAATGCCCAGTCTATTACGACTGCTTCCTAGCATTTTGCGGCCCTGCCAAATCATTTCAAGTTGTGCTCCGGTGTGTCCTTACAGCATTTCTTATGCCCATCTTGCCTGCAGCTGCCCCACTCAGCCCCCCCCACACAGCTGCTTCCCTTCTTGTACTGTCAGCTGTTCCAGCCAAGTGTCCAGTCCTAGGAAGACAGCGCGTTCGTAAGGGTTATTCTCATGCTTGCGGGATGGATGCAGAGAAAAAAACCTCATTACTAGTGACAATCTTGTCATTTAATGTCAACGAGGGCAGGGAGGCCATGGATGTATTTTTAAGAATTCTACGGTTTACATTTGCAAAAGGATTTTGCAAAGCCTTTTAAGGATTTAAGAAAGCTCTGCTTTCTTTAGTGTGCATTCTCTTCAACTGATTTTTTTTTAAACCAATGTTTTTGATATTTAGTATAAGGTCGAGCACTTACTGCTAAATAGGCAGAAGGGGCTAGGGCATAGGAATCAAAGTCTCTATGTCTCTGAACCATTATCGTCAACTGTAACAAATTTCAGAAGAAAAGTGGATCATTAAAAAGAAAATTCTCCTCTTGTATCCAGAAGAAAAGAAAAGAGAAGAGATGAGGAAAGCAAAGAAAAGGAAAGGGATGAAAGAAGAAAGGAAAAAAAGAAAAAAGAAAAGAAAGAAAATTCTCCTCAAGAAATTTTGGTCATGGCACAGAATCAAAGCCTCAGGACTAAAAAAGTTAGAAGCTGCCTAATCCTGTCACCTACCTGGGGACTGATGCCCCTGGACAAAGCAGGCTTTGGGGCCAGTCGTTGTCAACTTCAGTCACACACATGGGTAACTGAGAATTACTCAGTTATCAACTGTGTTCCAGATCATTCAGTACCAATAGCAATTAAAGGTTTTTTCCTAACTACCTACTTTTTATATATGAGCATAAGTAAATTGGCCACCACAGCGTCCCTTTCACGCTTGAGTGAGGGGGAGGGGTGGACTTACAGCTGGCGTGTCAGGAATGCTGTCCAAACCCAGCTCTGCCCATGGGAGTGTACTCTGATTGTGAATGTTTATCCATCTTGTCTACCACTGTGGAAAAAAGACTTTGAAACATGCTGACCCAGCACATACTCAGATAATTTCAGGAACAGGAAACTCATTATTCCCAAAGGCAGCTGACTGCATCCTTAAACAACTTGAACTCCTAGACAGTTGTTCTTATCTCCTGAAGGAGGTCTCATCTCCCAATCGCTTACACATACTTCATCTGACTTAAACCTCACAAGTGAATTCAGGGAGAGGACTCTGAACCCCTGGGTTCCTTTCAGAGACTTGAGAAGTGGTATGAGTTGGTGTCAAAAAGACTATTTTCTCCCTGTCAGTTATTCTACATTAAGGGCCTTTAGTCATTGAAGAAAGGGAGCTCTTCTTTCTGTTACAATCTACAAATAAAAGAGGGTATGGTAACAAAGTAGATTAGTAACATTTCAATATTTTCAGTTTGAAAATGAATATAGTTCACATTTTACTAGGGATGAAAAAAGGGGCCACCAAAATGAAAATAATTAGAAACATTAAAAAGAAGAAAATTTCCTGAATCCATTAAATAAAAGCAGTACGAAGGAAAAACTTGAAATTGAGAACACAAAACCGTTAAAATACAGTATTCAACAGGGAAGAGGATACAGACCTAAGACGAAGGACTCTATCCAATGACCCTGTACAGACTCTCAGCTCTCAGGCACAAAGCTAAGAACATTCTTACAGAAATCACTTCATACCTTCCTCAGCAGGCCTGTCAGCATATAGCGGGGAAACTGCAGATCTCTACCAGCGGGAAATGTTTTCCTCACCAAAGTTGAACTTTCCTATTCCCATTAAGTTCCTTACATATACGCATACCCAGAACCAAGAGCAAAAGATCTGGGCTTATCACACATCTCAAAAACAATCGACTATAAAAGACTTAGATTCACTGAAAGAATTACTTAAAGATTCATGTGTCCATCTGTAACTCAAAAGACATCAACCCATCCTTTTATTCTTTTTCTGGCACATGGCTCTTCCAGGAGGCTTCACAAAACAGGACTTGCTGGAGCCTTCAGGGGCGTCCCAGGCCAGGGCCCAGCCTTGGCGCTCCCCAGGCTTCCTTCCAACTCTCCGCCTCCTCCTTCGCCAGGCTGCTGGGCCAAAGGCAAGTCCCCTTGCTCAGGCTCACGTAACACGCACTGAGTTGACTCCTGAGCACTCAGTTAACAAAAGCTCCTATGTCTAGAAATGTTGACAGACTGCTTGGCAATGTCACTAATTCCTTAGATGAAACAGATACCCGCATTTCTCTGTAAACAACAATAAAGGAATATATGGCTTCAATTTGGAAATGTCAACGATGCGTCAAGGTGCACTACTCTGTACCAAGTGTGACAATACACTCAGAAAACGTGGAACCCTGGGAGAGCCACCGAACGCAGCGCGACCACTGAAAACGCCTGTGCTGCCAAGATACTGTGCTGCCTCCTCGCAAACTGCCCCCAGCCTTTCTTTAGCATCACCTTCACATCAAAAATGACAGATGGCTCTAAGAACATCACGCATAAGGCCAGAATTTGCTTACTACTCTATTCAAATACTTGAGCCCAGAAGAAAGGGGAAAAAAAGTCTCATAATTGCTTATCCCAAGAAAATATTTTATGCAATTAAGTATCTCTTGAAACTTGTGTTAATCTTGACCTTCTTAGCATTAGAGCAACAGCAGCTAAAGAATCATAACGATAATAATAAATAGAAGAAACAGTAAAAGGCACTGTTCTAGGAGTTTTATGCATATTAATTCATTTAATCCTCAAAATGACTCTCACTGGGGTGGGGGAACAACCCCATGAGATAGGTACTGGTACTACCCACATCGTACAAAAGGGGAAATTGAGGCACACAGAGGTTAAATAATTTGTCCAACATCATCAAGCTCGTAAGTGGGCCCAGTCAGTCTGGTTGCTACGTATGAACTCGGGCCCTATGCTGGACCACCTCCTCCAGGCTTTCAATACAGCATCAAGTCACATTTAAATCACCAGGGCTCCCCAAATTGGAAATTTTTAAGATTATTTACTATCTTTTTTTTTTTTAGTTTTATTTATTTAAGTAATTTCTACATCCAATGTAGGGCTCGAACTCACAACCACGACTCAAGAGTCGTGTGCTCTTCTGACTGAGACAGCCAGGTGCCCCAAGATTATTTACTATCGTAATGTGCTTTCCAAGAACTGAAATATTTTAAACAAAATTTTGGAAGATTTTCATTTCTCCCTTTGTGCACGAGAGTGATACAAGACTGAAGGATTTCCTCTTTCAAGGGAATTTTTCTTCAAAGAGCACAGCTGCAGAAAAAGAAGAGAAAACCTAACATTTGCTGAATGTGCTACAGCTACTAACACTGCCAGATGCTTTTATGTACCTTACCTCATCTTGTCCTCATAACAACAGGGCAAGAAACATCAACCCCATGTTACAGATGACAAAACTGAGCTTGGAAGGATGAGTAACTTGTCCAGGGCAACGGAAGGGTTAGAGTCTGAAACAGTCTGGGTCCAATACTAACCAAAAAACTTAACAAAGGCCTCCGATGCAAAGACAAGAGCAGTGGGGTATAAATTGGCTGTGGGCCACGGAAGCAAACACTTCCAGCAGCCCCTTTGTCCGGGCACTTGCTCCACCCCGAAGGATGAAAATGTCCTTATCCTCAAGCAAACATCAGCTTCTGCAGTCCCCACCTAACCCCCTCTGGAAGGCAGAAGAGGTGGGGGAGTCCCCATTTTACAAATATGAAAATTGGGGGGGTGCTCGCCTGGCTCAGTCAGCAGAGCACGTGACTCTTGATCTCTGGGTTGTGGGTTTGAGCCCCAGGTTGGGTGTGGAGGTTACTTAAAAATAAAATCTTGGGGCACCTGGGTGGCTCAGTGGGTTAAAGCCTCTGCCTTCATCTCGGGTTGTGGTCCTGGGGTCCTGGGATCGAGCCCCGCGTCGGGCTCTCTGCTCGGCGGGGAGCCTGCTTCCCCCTCTCTCTCTGCCTGCCTCTCTGCCTACTTGTGATCTCTGTCTGTCGAATAAATAAATAAAATCTTTAAAAAATAAAGTAAAATAAAATCTTAAAAACAAAAACAAAAACAAACGAGAAAATGGTTTTGGTAATAAAACCTGTAGAGATCCTGGGGGCTCAAACCACAGTGCTGGGTATCTTTGCCAAATGACAGCAACCGTGCCCCTGGGCCACAAGACTCCGTTTGACCGTGGTAGCACTCAGGATGGCGGCTGAGCTCCGAGCTCTTCCCCAGCCGCCTTTCCCACAGCCCAGCTGGATCACGCTCGTGTCTGCCTTTGTCCTTGGCGCCTGTACCATCTCCCAGGACCTTACAGGTAATAAGCCTGGAGTGCCTTTCCAGATACCACTGCTTCTTTCTGCTCCTCTGGATATGAAAAGCCCCAGATTTATTCTTATTCCCTCATTCCTTATCCTCCTCTCAGGATTACTGATTTCCATCCCAGTAACATGTGTTCTGTTATATATGGCTCCTCATACAAAGCGGGGGAGGGGGAGAAATCCCCCCCAGTTTTTACAAAACTTCCTGTGACTGAATGTTTAAAATTCTACTCCTTCCCTTTTCCTCATAAAACTTGAGTCTTTAAATATCATTTGTGTAAAAGAAAAATACTGTAATACTTAAAATCGGTCATTATTTATGGATGCCCTACCTGACCTCACCAACGATGAGGTCGCTCCTCCATTACATTTCCAAAGTTTTCAGCTAGGAGCTCCTGAGATAAGGGGAACCTGCTCCCAGCAAATGTTGTACTGACAGGGCTTCAGTAAATGACTCTCAAGTACACAGGTCAGGGCAGCACAACTTCTCAAAAATGAGCTTTCTTAATAACATTTCTAATAATTAGCGAACAGGAAGAGTTATAGAAAGCATCTCTAGACTAGAGTCAAAACTACATTCCTTGTCACTGCCACTCTGGACCATGTATCAGAACCCTGTCAGTGTCTTACACAATAGAAAATAGTCCAAAACCTATACCAGATTGTCTGAGGGAAAGCGTAGGGTAGAATATGCTTCTAAGTCAACATATTACAGAACTTGTCTTCTGATTCTCCTATCATGAGTATAGCTGCTTGTTACCTCTTACCCTAAATATTGTCTTCCCTACTCTATAGCTCAGAATCTGGGGACTTCGACTGAGTATTACGGTAGAATGCTTCTAAGACACACCCAGATCCTGCCTATGACCTTCCCCTTGACAGAGGTGGCACTTTTTTATGAAGTCAGACTCTCCTTCTACGTAATAAAACATGGTCTTCACTACTTACATACCAAGGTACTAATTCTACAGCATGTGAATCTTCGTTCAGTCAACAATGCAGAAAACCCATCTGTTAGGCAATCAATAATCACCTCAATTCATCACCAAGCCAGACTGGAAAAATTGATTCTTGAAGTAATCATTTATTCAAGCTTTATCTCAGAAAAAGCCAGATTAGGAGAAGGCCATACTCCTGGGCTGTATCACTCAGAGTTCCCAACCCTGGGTCCCATTTTTGCCCATGGCTTTCACGGAATTCAATAATAGTTATGCATCTCCGATCATTTTAATCCTCTGTTGGGCCATTCATTTCATTGTGTATTGCCCTCTACAGCA
The DNA here is from genome assembly GCF_963455335.1 of Martes martes. Lineage (NCBI taxonomy): Eukaryota > Metazoa > Chordata > Mammalia > Carnivora > Mustelidae > Martes > Martes martes. Next base: position 125,402,179 of record NC_137895.1, read on the forward strand.
AATTTCCCTCAGAACCAGGGACTGAAAATGAAATGTTTTTGTCCTCCCATGAGACAAGGATAGTTCAGCCACAGCTTTGTCATGGCTATTAAAAAATTCAAGTTCAAATGTCAATGTCTTAAACCAGGACCATGCACAATGTTATAGTAAATGTATATTTCCATCTTCTTCTTTACAACTTGATTTTTTCTTTTTTTACCTTGTTTGTTGTTTTATTTTATGTATGCTTCTCGGTTAAGTCTCCAAGACTTTTGGAGAGGAGATGGGTCATAAGGATTTCATCTTCATCCCTAAAAGCAGAGAGATTCTGTGTTGCATCTTGATTCACTTAGAAGGCTACTCCTCAGGAAATGAGGCTGTACTTATGAGCACTCTTCATGTTTCAGTAATATCTAGATGAAGCATGTGTCTCTGATAAAAAGGAAGGAAAGAGAAAAAGATGATTCCAAGGCCATATGCTTGGGAAGCCAAAGTACAGAACAGAGAGATTTGCGAAGGAAATTCGCCTTGAGGAAGTCAGTTATCGACAGATCTCCACTAGTCTGTCCGGGGAGCTGCGGGTCATCCACACACTATCCAGAGGTGAAGTGAACTGAGCAGAAGAGCCTGGTGCTGGGTAGGGAAATGTGTTTCTAGTCCTAACTGAAGATCATCTCTTTCTCTATGTCTGTATTTTCATAAGTAACATGGGAAGGGGGGGGCAGCTGGGGATCACAAGTAGCATCTGGTTCTACCCAGATTTTATAATTTCTTGAGATGGAATCTAAAAAATGAAGAGAACCTGATGAAAAGGTGCAAATCTGGAGTCACTCCATCACATGCATACTGCTTGTAGAATCTTCTAAGGGGAGAGGGGAAGAGTGAGCAAGACAATCTGCTGGGTTTAGGAAGAAACTCTCAGAATGTCTATTTATAGTTATTTTTATCTTCGAAGGAAAGAAATGCAGCTATATCAACACCAGCACCCTCGTTTGGATTCACATGTCAGATGGTCCCCTGTCATCCATTCCATTTATTTATGGTAGGATGTCATCTATGGGGTATAAAAAACAAAGCCTTTAAATAATGAGGTGGGAATGACCACAAAAATATTTTGCACCGCTACAGAGGTGTTCTAGTTATCTCATGACAAAATACATAAAAAGAATTGTCTCAAGGATGATTAACATATTTTTCTTCTAGGTAAATATAACCTGTTCTAAATTTACTGACCTAGTCCACGATCACAAGTAGCTGCCAGTAATGCGCTACCTGGCAGATTTTTTTAAAATGAACATTAGTTAGTTTCTTCAAGATAAAGATGAGGTTCTAAAATGTTCAAAAAATAACTGCTTTTTGGAAAGAAACTCATGTTATGGAGACAAAAATTTTAAAAGCGGGTGCTTTTGTATTTACAGACAACTTAGAAATAGTGTTCTATTTTAAAATTTTCAATGAACGTAAAAGTTTAGTCAACCCTCCACCATCCTTATTAATATAAACTGAAATACATTTTTTGAGAACTTAATGATATCAGGGGGGGAAAAGGAAATTTACCAAATTTTAACCAGAAGTTCTGCGTTTGTTTGAAAACGAGATTTGCAAGTCAGTAAACTTAGCCAAAAATGAGATTCATCCATTTGGATCAATATATCTTCATGAGGCAACTTTTTTTTTTAAGCTATTATAACTTTTCAAACCATAACAAAATCAGTTGAATGTAGAGCTAGAGTTGCAAATCACCAAGTGTTCACAAAGATTTTTAAAAACAATGACACAAATTCACCCACCAGCCTTCATTTAAACACACACACACAATATATATTAAAACAGTCTTAAGAAGAGCAAGATTTTATCTGTTAATATTTACTTTATCTTTAATGCAGCTTTAAAACTTATTTGTATTCTAGGGGCACATGGGCGGTTCAGTTGGTTAAGTATCCAAGTGTTGATTTTGGCTCAGGTCCTGATCTCAGGGTCGTGGGATCTAGCCCTGCATGGGGCTCTGAGCTGGGAGTGGGGTCTGCTTAAGATTCTCTCTCTCTTCCTCTGCCCCTTCCCATAGCACTCTCAGTCTTAAAACAAAACAAAACAAAACAAAACAAAACTTCGTTGTATTCTAAAACAAAGAAAATAATGTAGTAGTACAACATGAAATGTGTTAAGGATTTATATACTGAGGAAATATGCTCACATTTTTTTTACTAATGGGATGCACAATAAAAACCTGGATACCTACAGGAAAATTAGTGGTCATCACTCCAGTTTATCTTTTTTCTCTAGCTCACCAAAAGTAACAACTTTCAAAATCATTTGTCATTTAATAGTTTCTCCCAATACAATCAATAATGCTTTATAATCAAGGGACTTCTTGGGACAGCTACCCAAAGGGAAAAAAATCCTTTATATCAAGCAGAAATAGACATATTTTCTGCCTTTCCAAATTCAGTATGTAAGAGATTTTTTTCCCACCTACCACACCTAAGAACATGTCTTGTTTTCCTATAAAGCAATAATGCTTTATAATAAAGGGACTTCTTGGGACAGCTACCCAAAAGAAAAAAATCCTTTATATCAAGCAAATATATCTATTTCTGCCTTTCCAAATTCAGTATGTAAGAGATTTTTTTTCTCACCTACCACACCTAAGAATGTCTTGTTTTCCTAATTATAAGAGTACTGTCTACTTAATACTTTTTAAAAATCAAACTATAAAAAGATGTAAGTAAAAAGTAAAAAATAACTTATTCCCTCCTCTCCTCCTCCTCTTTAATTACTTTAAAACATGTAACATTTTCAAACACTGGCTATGTCCTCATTCAACCTATCACAGTTGCCCACAGCAGTTACACTGACCTCCATAAACCTGTTTAATAGCTACAATGTGTTCTAATATACAGATACATCATACTTCATTTAACCCAAACATCACGCTAATAGAAATGTATATTATCTCCATTTTTTTTTTATTATAAGAAAACATCTATGTTTTGGTTTTGCTTTTTAAGGAAACAGGATAAAAGGGTCTCTCTTCAGTTGGTGTACCCAAGAGTTATAAGTAAACGTTTCCAGCTCAACTCTTATTTAGGACTATTCTACATACCATCAGAACAGTCTTTTCTTCTTAAATTAATCAAACTGAAATGCGTTCTTCAACAGTCTCTTGTTTTAAAGGTTCAGAAATGGGAATACCTTTGTTCTGAAATAGTACTTGGCCACGCTAGCTAAGTGGAAAACGACTAATTCCATTCCAAATATTACTCTGTACTGAAGCTTTTTGAACTCTTGCAGAAATTTCTCACATAAGGAAACAAAGTACTTTCTTAAAGAAAGAAAGCATAAAAGATTTATATTCATAATTCTAAAAAAGTTCTTATTTTGAAATTAATGAAAAAGTACATATAGTTTATTCATACTGAAAAGTCACACTAGCTATGTTCTCACTCAACACCCTTCCCAAAGCCTATTCAGAATGGTCTGTGACTTAGGGAGACTTCCTTAACAAGATGCAATATTTTCTGCTTTTCATGTCAGTTAATATTTTAAAATAATAATAGGATAGAATAATTCTCTATTAAGTAATCATCTAAGTTAAAATATTATTACCATCTTCTTATAAAAGGCCCTTAATTTTCTACTTAATTCAAGCTTTAAAAAATAAAAATCAATTAAGTTCCATTTTAAATGAAATGTATTATCCAGGGGCTAATTTTAAAGCCTGCATCCATCTGAAACAGTAATTTAGGCCTCCTGAAAATTGGTAACTGTAGTTACCACTGTCACAATACAACACGTCCACAGAAAGTAGAAATAACAGTTTATCGGATGACTGTGGTTTATATGTATGACCTTTCATTTCTTTTTTTTTATTATTTTAAAAGATTTTATTTATTTACTTGACAGAGATCACAAATAGGCAGAGAGAAAGACAGAGGGGGGGGGGGGAAACAGGCTCCCTGCTGAGCCAAGAGCCTGATGTGAGGCTCAATCCCAGGACCCTGAGATCATGACCTGAGCTGAAGGCAGAGGCTTAACCCACTGAGCCACCCAGGCGCCCCATGACTTTTCACTTCTAAGAGTGTTCTGCATGTCCCTTCAATTTTCTTCGACATTCTCAAAAATTCTTTCTCTTCAACAAAATGTTACTTTTAAGATCATGGAAAAGAGGGGCGCCTGGGTGGCTCAGTGGGTTAAGGCTGCTGCCTTCAGCTCAGGTCATGATCCTGGCATCCTGGGATCGAGCCCCGCATCCTGGGATCGAGCCCCGCATCGGGCTCTCTGCTCAGCAGGGAGCCTGCTTCCTACTTCCTCCCTTCTCTCTCTGCCTGTCTCTCTGCCTACTTGTGATCTGTCTGTCATGTAAATAAATAAAATCTAAAAAAAAAAAAAAAATCATGGAAAAGAGTTAAATGTTAAAATAGGTAATTTTATTTATTTATTCATTTTTTGAAGTAATCTCTACCCACAATGTGGAACTCAAACTCAAGACCCTGAGATCAAGAGTCACGTGCTCTTCCAACTGAGCCAGCCAGGAATTTTATTCATGGAAATACACAATATACTTGCTCATGTCTGTTCGAAGGAAAAATTATGCTACTTTCTCCTTTCAGAATACCTCCCCCACCCGGCCTTGCTGGGCTGCAAGATGTTTGTAAAGTCAGCACAGGTGACTGACATATTTACATCAGATAATGCTGAGCAGAGGGGACAGCAAGCAGAATGGAGCTCCAAGCCAAGGACGGGACTACCAAGGGTTGAGAACACTCACATACATACATGCTAATTACGGACTCCAGTGGGCGTGTTGCCTTACATCTTAGGAATGGTGTTAACTGAATCGTCCACTGGTCAAGTCTCTGATGAAGTAGTAAGATTAGGTAACCAACTACAAATTCCTAGTATTCTGTCTGAAGACTTTAACCTGCCCGTACACGCTAGTGGGCTGGGAATAATAAAAGCTACGTAGAGTGTGGCCAGTTGAAGGGAGACGAACATAAACAGCTTCTGCGATCCAAGTACTCTGCCTGAAAAATCACTACTGTTCTCTTGACGCCCCAACTGCCAGACCCTGGACTTGGAGGAAAGCACATAGGTGGTCTTGCGGCTTTTATTTTTAAAAAAGGGAATTACCAAGTCCTCTGTTTCAACAAACCTGAGGATTCTAAACGTGGATGAAGAACGAGATTGGGCTGAATGACTCAGTGGAAACAGCTCTCCGTAGAGGACAGACATCAAGAGCGAAGGCCACGCCTCCATCGCCCAGACCAGACACCCCTGCACTGTACATATGTTCAACTGCCTAAAATGCCTCTCAACAGAGCTTTAAAAATACATATGAAGAAAAGCCTATATTTTTATTCCAATCTTTGGTGTACAATTTAGGGATACTCAAATAGGAGATGTGATTAAGAAGCTTTATACACTCATGTGGCCCTTTTTGGAAGCAATCTGGCAACAGGTACAAGAGCCTTAACATATTCATACCCTCCGACTAAGTAATTCCTCAAAACGGGAATCTGTTCTAAGGAAATCAACCAAAAAAGGAAAATGTTTTCTATAGGAAGATGCAGACTGCTGCATTCTTTATGGTAGCAAAAAAATGGAACCAATGTATAGACTATTAAAACTTCATTAGACTATTAGGCAGTCATTAAAAATTATCATTGTGAGGCATACATAATGATATGAGGAAATATACAGACAATATAATCTCAATGAGATTTTAAGAGACTGAAAAACACACATCAAAACATTGACACGGATTGCCTCTGAATAGGATGATTATGGTAACTCTTTAATACTTTTATCTCTATTTTTCAAGTTTTCTATACAGAGTACGTACCATACATATATTATTATATAAAATAAGTACGGGGGAGAAAGATAGATCTCCCTTTGTACTAATTAGAACTTAAATTCCTATGATATCATGAATGTCTCTAGTTCACCTACATAAACATGAGAAGGAAGTTTCATATAACACAAAACAAAAATGTTCACTATTGGCTGTTACTGGATCAAATCTTCACTGGCATGTTTCAAATATGTAAATATCTGATGCCAAAAGTGCAAGAGAAAAGTGAGGGAGACAAAAGGATACACTAGCTTCTCCTAACCTTTTTTTTTTTCACTTAAATTTGTTCCTGTCCTCCTACTTTGGCTCCATGTGCCAAAATAAGTACCTTATGGGTTTATCATAATTGTTTCTGAACAGTTCTTTCCATGCCAAAGCATTCTGAACTTTTCATCTGTGTGCAGACAGAATCTAATTTATGAATGGGTTGTGTTCCAAACACTCATTTGTAAGTTGGCTGTTTGTTTCTATGAGGAAACTTTTCCAAGTCCTCATGTTAAAGTAAAACCCTGAAGTCTTGGTTCTATGAGGGAGGGGTCCATTGAAAAGAAAGTTCCTTCTCGGGTTTGCGGGCACAGAAGAGAGCTAGAGCAAATTTTCGAAAAGGTAAAGTTGATCTGGAGCACACCAAGATAGGCCATCTTGGACCACGGAAGCTCCAGGAGTCGGGGCAGACTCCTGAAAGAGATACGAACACACGTGATGCCTGGGGGTGGGAGAGAGTGGGACACAGCAACATGGCCAGGCAGGAGGAGGATCACTAAGGAAATCTAAGAGGACCATAAAGAAATTATGTTTCTGCTGATTTAGATGTATCTTCAAACTTTTTAAGCATATTTATGCCTGGTTATCCCCGGAAGCAGAACAACACAATGACGATGACGGGGAATTCCAGCCTGGCCATGCAGCTATGGTCAGTACAAATGTTTCTATTATAATGTCATAGGTATTCCTGAAAAACTAAGTTCTGTATACACACCAAAAACACAATGTAGGGAGACCGGTCAAAACCTACAGAACTCAGTCACCAGAATGCTTTTAAAAAAAAAAAAAAAAATGCCGGGCCACCTGGGTGGCTCAGTCGGTTAAGCGTCTGCCTTTGGCTCGGGTCATGATCCCAGGGTTCTGGGATCGAGCCCTGCATTGAGCTCCCCGCTCAAGCAGGAGTCTGCTTCTCCCTCTGACCCTCCCCACCCCTCCACCCCCCCACTCATGCTCTCTCACTTGCTTTCTCTCTCAAATAAATAAACAAAATCTTTTTAAAAATAAATAAAATGTTAAAAATATATATATGAGTCTTCAAAATTGTTTAATTCCAGTTAAATACAGAATGGACTTTATCTTTAAAAGTACAATTGTGAAGATCACCCGATGGAAAGAATGTAAGGAACAACTGGGCTTCTGAGTTATCAAGATTAGGCTAAAGTGCACAAAGACTGGAGAGAACCACAAAATTATGACTTCTAAGAATGAGGTACCTGGCCCCCTGAGTCATGAGGAAGAACAAGCATGAAACGAGCAAGGTGCCCAGTCCTGCTGTCCTGCCTGGACTGCTGCCTCTGGCTGTTTGTTAGCAGACTTTGAATCTCGCTGCTGTTCCTGGGATACAGCAATGCTCCAGGAAAATTGCGTATGTACCAATGTCCACATCATATACCATCATTCCCTATCTGTTCACCTTGTGTAAACTACTTCGCATTATAGAAACACACATGTCGCAGAAAAGACAGCATAATTATACATTTGCCAAAGTGGATTCAAATCTGTAAGGGAACTTAATAAATCCCATTTTCCTCTCTTTTGTCTAGGCTAAACACCTCCTGAATGCTTCGTCAAGGATGCCAGCACGTAGGAATTCGACATGAGAAATTTTGGACGCATGACCCGAGAAAAACAGGGCAAAACAGGGCAGCGGCTGGCACCAGCCCCCCACCCCATGCCCATCAGAAGATGAGCTCCCCCGTGCAGGAAAATCACAAAGCGGGCGCCTGTCTCCAGCTAGTGCAGCCCTCCGCCATGGTGTGCAGGCTACAATGGGATTTCAGCCCACACGTTCCCAGGCGCCTGGGCGCTCTGGGGCAGGCTGTGTGGTACGCAGGGCCCCAGAGGTCACTAGCGGGTTGTAACACAGAACACCTTCCTCAAAGTGCAGGTTGAGGAAACATACAGAAAGCGTGTTTATTACAACTACAGATAACACTCAGCTTTGAACTTCAGGGCACCAAGCCACTTGCAAACATGATTCTAATCCTCAAAAAACAAGCCTAAAGAAATTAAACCGAACAGAAATAATGTCAACAGAATTATGGGCAAAAGAATGGAAAACGAATAAAACCAGAAAAACAGACCATGGGAAGTATAATAGTACCTGGGGGGGGGGGGGGAGGTTCAACGGTTCCCTAAAACTGACACCGGCCCTTCCTGCTTTTGTACCTGCTACTCAACCCTGCCTATTACCTGTTTCCTCCAGTCTCCTCACCAGATTCACCACAATTCACTCTTCAAGATTCAACCCAAAGAACACGAACTCCCCCTGGGGTGGTTTATCAATCCTTTTTTGTGTGTAATGTCACTACATAAAAGTTGGGAGGAGGGGTGCCACTCGAGAGGATTCCAAGGCTTAACAGCTGTCACTGACCCTCTGTTCAAGTTCCACGGGCAAAACCAAGGCCACTTGGCAGGAGAGCCTGTTCCTGTGGCCACAGTTGGCTGGATCTGATGGCCACCAACTCTCTTTTTGTCCCTCCTCCTTTCTTAAGAAAGCTGAAATGAGGATGCTGAGTGGCTAACTGCCCCCATCATGGACCCAGATCTGGGGGCAAGTAAGCTTAGAAGCTATGTGGGGTCTACTTGCACAAAGCAGCCAAGAAAAGCCAAGGTGCCCAGAGAAAAGGTTCATGAAAAGTGATGCAAAGATCAGAAAGACAGTGAGGAAGGAGCCACTTTGGGTCCCAGGCTATGTGAGGCTCAGGTGAGGGTCCTGCCTTTCTGCTCCAAGGGGGACCCAATAACCCTGTTTTTCCTTCAGCTGATCAGACTTTCCTGTCATTTGCCACCAAATAAACCTTGAATGAGGCACTCCTGTTCGTTCACCAATGTACCACCTTGTTCACATCATCACTGCCTATCTTCCCTGTAAGACTGAACTCCCTATAAGCAAAAGCTGTCTTTTTCATATGTCTTTCTTATTAGGCCTTATTAGAGAAAATACCAAAAAACGCACATCAATGATAGGTTATTGGTCATAGAACTTTATTAGATATGAAAATGACATTTTTTACAAAATGAAGGACTGGTTAAAGTGGGAGCATTGAACCACACTTCAGGATTCTAGTCACATTCGGGACATCAAATGCCGAGTTATCGATCAAACGCTGGATTGACCTACACGTTAAAACATTTGTGAAAACTTCAAAATTGTCATTTCCACTTATTAGTTACACAAGTGCAGCTAATACAGGCTCTTTTTGGCTAAGAGCCCGAAAGATAATAACGAACGGAGCAGGAAGGGCCACCGAGCCAGGAAACCCAGAGCTGTCCTCCACTCTCCGATCCCTTGAGCGGCCACCAAATCCAGCTGACTTGACTTCCGGAGCTCTCCTCAGGCACACCCTGTGTCTTTACTGCCACTCCCAGAGGACAGCCCTGTCTCCCTGACGGTCCTTCCTCCCGTGGCCCCCAGGCCCTGACAGAGTGATCCGGCCCTGGGCCCACCACAGGCTCCGACCTGCTCCCCCTCGCTCACCGCCGGCCATCCCCGTCTCCTGAGAAACTCTGAGGCTCATCTCCATTTACACTAATAGAGTATCACTAGGTTATGCAGCTCTAAACATCCTGAATAAAATATTTTGTAAACATCTTCTTGAAGACATCAAAGCACCGGGAGGCAAGAGTTAGCTTGGCAGAGGCGAAGTGAGAGCTGGAAGCCGGAGCAGTCAGCTTAGTCAGGGAAGCCACTTCGGCCCTCAGGGCTCTGACGCTCTCGAGGTGGAGACAAACAGAAGTCAGAGCCTAGAGCTGACCCAAGCTGGGGGGTCTAAGAGGAAACCCTTTCTCCGTGGGGCTAGAATCCAAAAGGGTCACACCCTCAGAGTAAGTACAAGACAAAAATAAACCCATTCCTCCCCCTCCCCAGGGGCCTGCAGTCCAAATTTATTCATTGTGAGACTCAAAAAATCCCAAGCTATGAGTTTAGTTTGAAATGGCCTTGGTCTGTAGCATCCCTAGCCTCCCCTCCGCCAGATGGCAGAGACAAACAATCAGGACAAGAGGGCACAAGGGACACACTTGCGCCCTAAGATTCAGAGAATCCTTCCCCAAGTAACGTCCAAGGGGAAGCAGTGGCTCGTAGTCAACATAACCAGGCAAATACGGGAAGGAGGCGCCGGGACCACGAACCAGCAGAAATGTAACACAGCGGAACAGACCCCACAGAGATTCAGGATGTTGGGATTAGCACCATTTTTACATCAGTCACAGAATCTTACACTTAATTTACACCAAACTTCTGACCAGAAATAACACCGCAGTGCCCTTTTCTTCAATAATGTCTCAGACGTTCAGAAACGCATTCATTGTCTTCACGAGTTCACTCGGTGGCCGCGCAGCACCGTGACAGCCTGCGAGAGAAGGGGTTTCCTCACCCAGCCTCCTCTGCGCTGTGCACAAGGCCAAGTTCTTGCATGCCGCTGCAGACAAAGCCCTTTCTCTGGCATCGGCTCACGGTTACCCCACACCTCTTATCACCGCCGTGCAGCAAGTTCCCCGCTCCCCGCTGCACTGCCCAACCCGCCAGCCAGATGCTCTAAATACCGCGCTCGATCATAACAGAAATGAATTTTACATGTGGGTGAAAATTTCCTGTGGAAAGGCTCACAGTACACCAGCTAAGCACGAACGGCCTACAGTTTACGGACGCCAGCTTTGTCCAGTCCTTTGATAGTGTTTATTGGGCACCTACTACATTCCAGCACTGCTCTAGGTGCGGGGACGCAGCTGTAACTGAGACAGCCTCGGCTGCTGAGGAATTTAACATCCCAGTTGGGGGAAATAAACAATAAACACGGAGACAACTCAGTTTCTGGTAGTGTGAAGCGTCACAGAGGTAACAAGAGAAACACGAGTAGAGGGTTACTTTACAGGCAGTCAGAGAGGCCATCCGAGACAACCCTTAAGCTGAGAGACTAAAATGACAGCCACGTAAAGACCTGAAGAAAGACCATTCCAAAGAGGAAAGTAAATGCAAAAGCTCTGTGTGGCTGTCCCGAGGTCAGCTTGTTTAAGGAACAGAGAAAGCCCAGTGTGGCTGGAATGAAGAAGTCATGAAGACAGTGGGAAATGCTGAGGGCAAAGAAGGAAGCAGAGACCAGGCAAGCAAGATCTTGCAAGCCACAGAGAAGAAGAGCCTGGGGGTTGTGCACAATGCAAGAGGAGGCCTCTGGAAGGTTTTCACCAAAGACGTGGAGTGACAGGAAGATCACTCTGCTACCACTGTAGAGAATTTGTATGGAACCAGCATGAGGGGTGACTACGGGCAGACCTGCAGACCATGACGGTGCTCTGGAGAAAGGGAATTCATATGGGAAAGAGAGAAATATGCAGAAACGTGCAGGACTCAGAAATGGTAGTGGTGATGATGAGAGAGGAATCAAGGCTGGTGCCAAGGTTTTTGGCCTGAGCAGCTGGGGAGGTGGTAGTCCATTCACAGACAGGGGAAGAAACCGGCGAAAGGCGTGACAGCAGGTGGGGTAGAGGAGCAGGAGGAGACGGAGAGCCCTGTTTGGGTCACATCTGAGATGCCTATTCGGTTTTGAGGGAAGAGATCTGATAGGAAATTGAATAGAAGCCCAGCAAGGAACTCAGAGCTGAAGGTAAAAACTTCTCAGTCATCAGCATGAAATGCCAAGAGACTAAGACGGTGTGGATAAAATATGCCTAGTTACCAAACGCGACCCCGGAAAGAGTTCTGGGCACTCCCACTTTTAGAGACTGGATAAAGGAGGAGGAACCTCGTAAGGTCCCTAGGAAGGAGTGGCGGGTGAGGCAGAAGGAAAACAAGAGAAGACATGAAAAGGGGACCCCTGGATTTGAAAACATGAGTGTTACTCGTGCTGCGTGCTCGGAGCAGGCAGGATGAAAGCGAGGCTGCAGCTGGTTCGGGGAGAGAGGCAGGGGAGGGAGCCAGCAGCTGCGGACGGACAACAGGAGGCAGGTGCAGTAGGCGAGGCTTTTCAACTTCTGCTAGAAAAAGGAACGGAGAAGCAGAGTGGACACTAAAATGAGGGTGTAACGTCAAAGGAGACTTCGGTGATTCCGGCTGTTTATTTTCTTTTTAAGGGGCGAGGCCCCAGCGTAGGGAGCGCTGTCCACTAGACAGTGCTGCAGGGACGGCAACGGTCTACACCCACGCTGTCCAGCTCAGGAGCTACTACCCATGTGTGTGGCTGTTGGGCACTCGACATGAGACTGAATCTCATGATTCAGTTTTAATTCAGTAAAATGTCAATAGCTACGTGTGACAATGGCTTCCAAACTGGACCGTGCGGCCCTCCAGCACGTCTGTGGGCTCATGGATTCAGCTGTCCATAAGTTAGCAGCATGCATGGTGGGAAGTGGCTTCTGTTGGTCCAGTGTTTTCTAAAGCATGAAAGGTTACCAGCTGGAAGAGGGCAAAGGGGCAAAACACTAGAGGAACGTTTAAGGAGAAAGAAAAGGGTAAGAAATGGTTTCAAAGAGCATGTTATGATTTATGGTAAATTTTAAAGAGGCCCTCACCAAAACTGTTGTTAGGTTTTTCAGTGGCAAACACTGGCTACTGGCCCTTTAAAATCCGACCTCCGACCACCTCTTCTACCATCTCCTAAACATTTCCCATTATCTACCTCTATGGTTTTCAATCTCGGTGGTTGCAGAAACTTGCCCCTGTCCCTACTTGCCCTTGTATTTACACAGTATTTATTGGGTGCCCTCAATCAAAAATTTTTAAAAAGATGAGGAGGAGAACAAAAACAAGTTGTTCTGGATGGAAGTGAGGTCAGGGCTCAATTCCCCCCACCAGCTCATCCCCCTCCCACCAGCTCAGCCCCTTTCCACAACCCTCTGAGGCACCTTCAAGGAAGCTCAGGGTTTGAAACTAAGTATTTGCCCTTGCCATGCTTCTCAAGCTGGCATGAGCTCACAAACCACCTGTCTTATTATAGTGCACATTCCATCCCGGAAGGTCTGCAGAAAGAGGCCCACGATTCTGCATTTCTCACAGGCACGTGGGTGATGGCTGAGGCCACTATTCTGTAGATTACACTCCTGATGAGTGGCAAGGCCCTAGGCCACAATCACACCAGACCACATACCATGTACTTTTAGCAGTTTGTTCCTTTGGTCATCTATACCTTTCCCTGCCTTCTCTAGAAGGGAGGTTCTACCCTATCTTCAAGGCCCTCTCAATGTCAGCTCCTCTTGAACTCTTCTTCCAAGAGTCCTGGGCACAAGTAATCGTGATCCAGTCCCTGCCTCCATCTCCTATCACTTTCCCCCTTTCTTACACTGCTCCAGCCACACAGGCTTCCTTGCAGCTTCTAAGAGCCACCATTAGCTCTGGGCCTTTGCACAAGCTGTTCCTTCTACCTAAAATGCCCTTCCCCCAGATATCCCAACCCCTTCATCTCCTTCATCCTCCCTGTTTATAGTCTGACCACCCTGTGCAACACCCTGAACCCCAGCATTCCTGACACTCTATTATTTATACATAAGGTCTGCGTCTATGTCTCTCTCCCCTGTAGTTATGATCAGTTGGAGGGCAGGGTCCACAATATATTCATTTTGCATCCCAAGAGTCTCACATAGTGACACGGAAGGAAGGAAGGAAGCAAGGAAGGAAGTTAAAAAAGAAAAGAAAGAAAGAAAGAAAGAGCTAATACAATGTACAACTAATGAATCTGAATCAAATTTTTGACACCTCAAACAACCTGATCCGTAGTGGAAGCATTAAAGATACAAGAAAGGCCATTACAACAAAATAGATAGAGAAACTAAAGCAAAGGCACAAAGATAATTCTAAAAGGATTAATTTGCAACTCCAAGATGCTCAAGGATGCAACTGCTGCAGTGACTTTGTATCTATGAACAATGTTCATATAACATTAATTTAACATGCACTCTAATAATTGCTCATGTTTTCTCATTTAAAACATTTTTTAAAACGTACTAATGACTGCTAACATTCATTAACAACTTACTATGTGCCAGCAACTCTTTAGGTATCGTACAAGTACAAACTCATCTCACCCATACAGCAAATCTCTGTACTAGATACTATTATTATCTCTTTTTACAAAGAAGGAACTGAGAGAGAGCCCAAATGACTTTGTCAAAGCCAACCAAACAGTGTGGCACCGAGTCCAAGCTCTTAAGCATGGCCGACAGGTGAAAAACTCTGAAAAATTACTTTGAATGTAAAGGCTTATCTTTAGGCAGGTTACTGTCTTCAAAATCCCTACATTTTTCTTTAATAAATTTTGTGTGTGTGTATATGTATATGTATACACACACACACACAAAATTTATTATAATTTATTATAATATATAATAAATAAAATTTATTATAATATATATTATAATATATATAATATATAATATATGTGTTTTCTTCCTATGTGCTTTGAATACATGCAATGACTTTCTTCCTATAAAGGAAAAACTGTTTTAAACACATATTAATAGGTAATACTCCATATTAATAGCTTACAGTCTGTCAAAGTATAGCTTTTAAGACTAAAGAAAAGAAGGGGAAGAACAGACTAAGGAAAGCACAGAAATGACTAACTCCGAGGCTGGCCCAGGCAGCCAAGTTCAATGGTTGTGGGTACAGGTTTGAATCCCACCACCTACTAGCACTGTGTGCTCAACAGGTATTAATTTCATCTGTGCACATTCCTGCTATGTATTATTCTTCCTGGCTGCTGCACGCTCTCCCCCATTTCTCACCCCACACCCACTCCTACCTTATTCTTTCAAGAGTTCTCAATTAGGTTCCACACCTCCCAAGTGGTCGATGGACAGAATTCAGGGGATCCATGAACTTGGTAGCATGCAGCTTTACGTATTTTCATTTATTCATTCAGAAGCATTATTCTGTGAAGGGGAACACAGCCTTCACTAGACTGCCATAGGGGTACGTGGCACAAAAGGGAAATGTGGATAAAAGTAGATACAGGGAGGGGCGCCTGGGTGGCTCAGTGGGTTAAGCTGCTGCCTTAGGCTCAGGTCATGATCTCAGGGTCCTGGGATGGAGCCCCACATCAAGCTCTCTGCTCAGCGGGGAGCCTGCTTCCCTCTCTCTCTCTCTCTGCCTGCCTCTCTGTCTACTGTGATGTCTCTCTGTCAAATAAATAAATAAAATCTTTAAGAAAAAAAAAAAGTAGATACAGGGAAATAAGCTAGAAGGTATTTTTAACATTTCAAGAAAGGTAACAAATCTGGTTACGTTGGTAGAGATGAGAATGGAAAGTGATGGAGGCGAGGAAAATACCTTGGTAACCCGAAATAAAAGGGCATGTTCCACCTTCCTTCTACTTCTAACCTTCTCAAAAGAAATGCTGCCTCTATTTCTATTCATTTGTTCTCTAACTCTTTAAGCTCGCACACACACATGCGTGCGTGCACACATACCAATCAGCCACTGTCAGGAAAAGTACATCCCTGAACATCACGATCTCTGAAGCACTTATCTGCTAGCCTTCCTGCAGAGTTTCGTCGTGTTTCCTGTTTCTTCTTCCTCCATCCCTCCCTCAAAGCCAGTTGTTTTCCTCGGAGACCTACTTTACCCCTGTTTTTAGCAACCCAGCATGGATAAGTCTCCATTCTCCATCTCAGCCTTAACCTTGCTCCTGAGCTATAATTCCACCTTCTAACACTCCCCACCCCCGTGGGCACTGTCCCTAGAATATCCATTCACCATCACCTGCAGATTAACACTTAATGTATTTAAGTAACCTCCAAGCCCAATGTGAGGCGTGAACTCACAACCCTGAAATTAAGAGTCCCATGCTCTACCAACTGAGCCAGCCAGAAAAATTTTTTAACCTTTTTCAATAAACAATTCCTTCTCCTAACTCTACCATGGAGTCACCATTCTCCCAAGGAGAGTCATTGCATGCAGTCAGGGGACAAATCCTGGGTATTTCTCTTTATTTTTAGCCCTATGGCTTTGCTACTCAACATGTGTCCCAAGGACCAGCAATGTCATCATCTATGAGCCCAATAAATGCAGTCTCGGGGACCCACCCCCACACCCCAGGACCTGCTAAGTCAGAATCTGCATTTCTTAAAGTGTTCTCAAGTGATTCATACACACATTAAATTTTGAGAAGCACTTCTCTGGTGCTTATGAATATGTTAACAGCCTAACTGCATCTGAACTTGAACATTTTGGGGTATCAATTACTAACTCCCTATTATGTGCTAATTACAGTTCTAGACTTTAAATACATTATCTTACTTAACACTCAGAATAATCCTGTGATAGAATCATCATCGTCTCTATTTTCAAAATGAGTAAATTGAGGCTAAAGTGGATAAATCATCTGTTCAACGAGTCCATAATTGATGGAGGCAGGATTTGAACCTAATCTGTCTGACCACAAACCGTTTTGCCAAATTGCACTAATTCCCTTAAATTCCAAAATTTGTATTTCAAAGGGTATGTTGGCCGAATTAATTACTCTGCTTGACTGCATTTTCTACTCAACTTAAGGTAGATTTTGTTTATTACAGTTCTTGCTGAAAGTCTTTCTAAAGGCGGAGCAGACAATCCTGGTTTAGAAAGAGAAATCGCTGCCTTGCCACGGGCATCATTCTGAACACTCAAGTCCAGCCTAAGGTATCTGGGAAATGGAGAAGAAAATGTATTCTTTTCTCAGGATCTAATCCTAAGTGTGAAGGGGCATAAAACTGTTTCCTTAGTAATAAATGTTGTGTGTCTACTTGGCATTCTTCTTTGCTCTAAAGTAAAGGGAGAAATAAAAATAGTGTGAGACTGAGGAGCCTGGGTGTCTCAGAGTCAGTTAATCAGCCAACTCTTGATTTCGGCTCAGGTCTCGATCTCAGGGTCATGAGTTAAACCTGGCGTTGGAGCCTACTTAGAAACAAAAACAAAAACAGTGCAAGACTAGTTCTTGAATGAATGGTTATTTGGGTTCCATTCAATAAGTTTCATCTAATGTCTAGCTAATTACTATTTTAATCACCTCATTATATCCCATTCAGTCGACATGTCACAGTCACTCATTTCATTTTTAAACCTAGCTTCCTTCTTTCATTTTTTTCAATGCCCAAATATAAATCCACAAACCTAAAAGATGTCACTAGTTCTCCAATATAGTATTTACCTAATTCAACTCCCAGGACTTGTTGAGAATATAACAAAAGCTACGATGCTCTACCCAGAAAACTGCATATTTGCCCAAACACACAAAACATGGTACCCAGACACCAAGATAAACACCCCAGCTCTACCACTAGGACAGACACCAGCCTGATACGGCCTCTCCAAGCCCTCCTCCACTCCTATGGGAACTGTTCCAAAAGGCAAGAGCAACTTCCACCTTTTCCTAACTGCTAGCCCAGGGCGATGCTGGACCAGTCAGAATCCCTCCACGGGATTTTTATAACTGAAGCAGAGAAAGAAAGTCCCTTTTTGTGGGGGGGCAGAAATTACAAAATGTGAAATTCAGGAACCATTAGTTTCCTGCCCTGTGGAGGAAACCAGTGAGCCTTGAGCACGAAGAAAGCCAAAATGGACAGAAAAGTCCCAACAGCACCCAAGCACCTGGTTCCAATTACTGCTGAACTCAACCCTATTCCTGTTCTCTAGGTTTGGTTACTAATTGGTCCTTGCACAGGACAGACCTCCAAAATCCTCCTAACAAGTAAAGTTTTTGGCTAAGCTCATTCACATTTCTACAGCTTGCCACAAAAGGAATTTAACATTAATACTGACTACTTCTAAATGCTATATTTGTTTTCGACAAGTTTTATATCCTTTAATTTTTTTCTATACAGACAAATTCCTTTAGATATTGAATTAGGTCTTTAAATACTAATTTCCAAAAGGCTCACATTTCACTCTCCATAAAAATATTTTAGGATATCTCTTTAAAATAAGTCTTGGCTTCTCTCATGCTACATGCTCCACACACTATTAAAATATAATTTTAGAAAGCTAACTGCCTGATCATTTTTAGTTTAATTCCAAATGTAACAAGACAAAATTGCCTGCTTAAGTCGTCTTTTTTCCTTTATGTATTCAATTATATTCCCTGCTTAAAATACTTAAAATAAAAATTGGCAGGGATCCATTTACTGATGGGTATTTTAAGTTAGAAAGCAGTAACATATCAAATTCACCACACAAAGTCAGGCTTATTCTTGTCATTGAGAGTTACCACCACAATGGACTTGGAAATTTCCACCTTAATTGCCAGTTTTTACATTTCAATCAAATAGACTTTGACTTCACAGACTGCAATGCAGTCCAACTCCGATCAATCCAACAAACTCCTAGTTCACACCTCTCTAACAATCACCACAGATTTCTTCCCGCTAGTCACAGCCTTGAGAATTCCCTGAATGCCCCTGCATTTTCAAGGTTACAATAGTAATGCCATTTTTTTTTAATTTTTTTTATTATTATTTATTTGACAGAGATCACAAGTAGGCAGAGAGGCAGACAGAGAGAGAGAGGGAAGCAGGCTCCCCGCTGAGCAGAGAGCCCGATGTGGGACTCGATCCCAGGACCCTGAGATCATGACCTGAGCCGAAGGCAGCGGCTTAACCCACTGAGCCACCCAGGCGCCCAGTAATGCCATTTTTGTTCTATACCATTAACTACTGCTAGTCTACAGATCCTAACATAATGCTATGAACCCAGTGGACTGTAAAAATGGTTGAATCTCGAAGTTAGAAAAATACTTGGAAATCATCCAGTCCAATCACCTTACTTTCATAGATGCAAACATCAATGCAAACACTAGTTAGTTATCATGCCCAAGGTCAGCAGAATTAGAGAAAAAATTAGAACACATGTACACTGAGCATTTTACCAGAGTGTAGGTTCCCAATCCCCATATAAGATGCCTCCATGATAAAATATATATGAAGTTTTCCTTTAGTGCTACAAATGTACAGTTGTTGCTAAATATCTGTCAGACAAATTCAAATGAATTATAAAAGCATGAAATTGCTATATTCATGAGAAGTCTTTTCCCATTAATTGTGGTCACATTAAAAACGAAGGAGAAAGCCTGATTTAAATGATCTGCTCCTTCTCTGCTAAGCTTTCTCAAATGTCCCTATCATACAAAACAGTAAGCTTGCTCCTTAATAATGCTGATGTAGTTTATTCTCATATTATACTGTAGACTTTGGTCATATTTGGTCAAGTTCATATAAAAATGTTTATCTAGTATTAGACTTTGTTACCTAAAATGAAATCCACCACAAATACATGGCATCTTGGTGTTTAGATTTCATAGTTATATACACTTTTTTTCCAGAAATAAAGAAAACAGACATTTTGAAAAAGAACACTGTGAAACAGAACATTCTTATGTCAGTGAAGCCCTCAAAATAAAGATATTTGGATGAAAATATGGGCAGTTTTAGCCATCTTTTGCACAGTGACTGGTACTGTCTATTTGCCTACTACATCTTTGTTCGAAGAATAACATGGTTACATTACATACTAAGGAAACTTGACTCCTTGGGATGACTATACTGAGAATTGCTAACTTTTCTTGAAAGCAAAAGAAAATAACATAAAAGGTACCATCTACAAACCATACATTATATTTATAAGCCATAAGTAGTTTCGAAAGTTCCAATTAGCAAGAAATTCTAAAACAAATGTAGCAATTCATAAACATAAGGTACAGCATAAGTGGTTAAAAGAAAATATGCACAATTACAAGATTTTGTAAAGTAAATTGGAATTCAGACTAATCCCCAGAAAGCACACTTTTTCCGCAGCATATTGTTGGCACTAATGCTTTACTACATTAAACCCTCACACACAAACTCACCTGACCAAAACACCCGAGCTCTCAAGGAGATAAAAGCACCAATAAATATAGAACAATATTAATATTTTTGAAACAGCAACTAACATACAGAATTTTAAAAGCTTAATAGAATTAGACATAACCCTAAATTGTAGATTCATTATAGAGGGAAAATTCCATTTCACTTACTACAATGAAACTTTGGAGAGTTTAGGGGCATTAACATAGGCGCTTGTAAAAGCTCACGTTCCTAATTGCTAAAGAAGTTATCAGGAAGTTAAGAAGGCCAGTGGATTAGGCAGTCATTTTCTTTAACACAACTCATTTTCTTAAACAACTCTCTTAAACACAATCATTTCATGCAAGCACAGTCAATCCTGATATGCTAATTCGCCTTTTCCCCAGCTCAGCCTGAGAAAGGAAAATACAAATACGATGCTTTTGATCCATTTTAAACAACTTCCTTAAACTGAGAATGGCTTACTGTCATTTCTATTATGCTGAAAAGGGCACACAGACATCCATAAAAATCAAAAGTACAGCAAGCAAGCTTACACTCTTCCTCACATGCTAACTGACTGCAGTGGTAAGGTCATGGTCAAAATTCACAGACTCATTTAAACTTTCATGGCTCAGCCAACAGCTCCTCTCGTGTTTCCTGATCCTAAGGAGATTAAAACCGCAGGAGTTTCTCGCAGTAAGATCAGCAAGAGGCTATTTCAGACCCTCAAACCGCAGTCCGCAGAGTCCGCAGCGGCGCGTCTCCCACCACCCCTGGCTGTGTGTTAAGCTAACCTTTCGGAGCGTTCTCCTCCAGCCTTTTAAACAAACCCCCAAAACGGGTGCGGCCAATTCGAGACCGCTTTCTGTGCGCGCCCGCGGAGACCCCCTCCTGCTGTCATTCCCCAGGCCGCCTTTCCGCAGTCGGTGACTTCGGCCTGGCTCCCCAAGGTGGGGGAGGAGGTGTGGGGAGGAAGACTCCCCGCCAAGCAGCTCTTCAGCCCGCACAGCGGCAGGGTGATGCGGGAGAGGAGCAGAGGAAGATGCTAAACACCAGTGCCATATTTACATGAGCTTTTTCTTTGCCAAAAAGATTCCTTGTATCCAATGATATCGCCTTTAAAGGAAAAAAAGGACCGAAGCACTAAAGCCCTGACCACATCTCCCGATCTCCAGTATTCTCACCCCTCTTCCCCCGCGGGGAGGCTCCAGACGCTCCTAGCCTCGCACAGGTACACCTGCCAGCCAGCGGAGGACCCGACCGCCCCCGTCACCCGCTGCCATAAGGGAGCGATGTCCAAGACTCAGACCCCGGCAGCCCCCGCCTGGGATGACAGCCCAGGCGGAGCCGTGCCCCACACAAACTTCCCAGTTGCCCGGCTGCGAGGACCGGCCGACCGACGGACGAATGCGCGGACGGGGGACCACACTGGTCCCCGCCGCAGGGTTCAACTGCAGACGGGACCCCTCGTCCTGCACCCGGCCCTAGGTCCAAACGGGGTTCAAGGGGCGCCCGGGGCACCCGGAGAGGCGGGCGCGCGCCGCGGGGATGGGGGCACCAAGGCGCCGCGGCTGGCGGACAACCCCGGAGAGCGAGCAGCCGGAGGGCCGGGTCCCCGCTCCGGCTCCCCGCCCCGCAGCAGCTGCAGCAGAAGGAGGAGGGGAGCGAGGAGGAAGAGGAGGAGGAGGAGGAAAGGGACTGCGCGCCGCAGCCCGTGCCCTTACCGAGTGGTTTACCCCCCACATCAGGACGCTGAGCAGCGGATCGCTGGCCCGAAAGAGCTTCACTTTCTGCGCCACGAAGTGCTTCTTCTTGGTCTTGGTCTTGCTCGCCAAGACGGAAGACCCCAGGTTGCCGGGGGTCGCCATGGCCGCCGCCTCCGTCCCCTCCACCGCCGCGCTCCCGAGGCCGGGGACCCGCCCTCTCTACACGCCGGCCGGGGGAGGCAGCCGCATCCCCCCGGCGGCGGTCCCGGCGCGCCGTGCCCACTCCGCCCGCTTTGCCCGCTCGGCCCGACAGAGGAGGGAGGCTGCGCTCGGCTCGCGCCCCGGCCCGGATCCCGCGCCCGCCGCGGCTCCGCGCTCAGCCCGCGGCTGGACCAGGCGCGCCGCGAGCGGCTTCCGCGTTGGGCGCCGGCGTCATGACGCAGGGGGCGGGCGGGTAGCAGCTGCGGCGCCGCCAGGCGGGGCGCGGCCGCGGGACCGTTAAGCTGCAGCCTAGCGCTCGGGCTCCGGCTCCGGCTCCGCCGCGGTCCGGCCGCCCCCGGTGTGCCCGCGACCTCAAGGCGGCCGCTCCGGTCCCGCTGAAGAGGCCGGCGGGGAGCCGGAGGACTCCGGCTTGGCACCCCCTTTTGCTCCCCAGGGAGAAAGGGAGGTGGAAGGACGGAAGAGTATGGAGAACCGAGAAGAGGAGCCCCCAGAGGCGGCGGTCGGGCGAAGGAATGAGGCTCAGGGAACCGCCACTTACCGTTGCCAGGAGTCCGAAGAGCTGGCGAGTCCTGAAATGCTGCGTGGAGCCCGGGGCTTCCCTAGCACCAAGGGAAAGGACCTGGGCACATCGTTGGCCACCTCCCAGAGTGACACTGACATGAAGTGACACTCCTATTGTGCCTTTAACTTTCGGGCCTTTTATACACTGGACTGCAGACCTCTGCACTGAGTCCTGCAGAGTGGAGACGCCCACCCACCACACTGGCTGTCTTTCCTACCCCCACCACCGGGCAAGACCCTGGATTTCTGGTTCACAGCCCGTGGTTTCGCCTGGAGAGTCATGCCCCAAACTGCACCTTCTACTTCAGCTCCTCGGCAAGGTCCCTTACATTTCTTCCATTTATCCATTCCACTTACCTTCCACGGATGCCTGTTCATCATCTTCATCCATGTACACCTTAATGCTGGGAATAAATGACCACCTCAGGAAGCTGCCGTTACAAGTGTGTCTAAACACAGTACTGTCCCCAAACCTGCCCTGACTCAGCCCACCGGGCAAACATGTTATCTATTGTCATTATTACTCGACTCAAATATAGTGGGTGCCCACTGTGTGCTTGGTGATGTGCTTGGTTCTGTCAAGGAGACAAAGGGTGACAGACCCTCATCCCTTGAAATGCTCAAATCTCATAAAATGTAGAGTACTTGCAAATAACCCATATAATCTCCACTGACCTCAGGGAATTAAGTGCCTGGGTGAATATCTCTACATCAGTTGTCCACTTTAAAAAGTGTCCACAACTTAAATGCATTTTTTTTTTTAATGTCTAAAATGGAGGCATCTGGTTGGCTCAGTGTGTTGAATGCCTGCCTTTGGCTCTGATCATGATCCCTGGGTCCTGGGATCTAGCCCTGCAGCGGGCTCCCTCCTCTGAGGGAAGCCTGCTTCTCCCTCTCCGCCTGCCTTTCCCCCTGCTTGTGTGTTCTCTCTCAAATAAAATCTTAAAAAAAAAAATAAGTGTCTAAAACCAAGTTGTCTCTTTATATTCTATTGGAAATGGCATTCCTATCACTCAGTTACCCCAGCTAGAAGTTCATTTGTTTAACAAATTTTCATTGATCCAGGTTTGAAAGCTTAGAATCATCACTGATTACTGCTTCTCACCATTACTCCACATAAACCCCTTTACCAGGTCCTGGCCTTGGAAACGGCTGTGCTCAAATATTATCTCTTCTCTAGTGCTTTCATGGTCCTCCTGGTCAAAATCAATCTGTTCACCTCAGTGTTTCCATAACACTTGATTTGCTCTGTAAGCATTTCATTGTATTTAATTGTGTATCATTAATGTAATCATTAATGCAAGACGGCGTGCTGTGAACGCTAAAAAACTGGATTTAGTGATGACAACGTGTTGAAGGAACCTTAGGAAGGGGAGATGGACACCTGTGGGGACGGTCAGACGTAGGAGAGCAGGAAGATAAGGGTTTGCGCACAAGGCATCATCCCTGTCTGGGCCTGTCAGGAGCATAGACATGGAGATGAACATCTATGTGCTATTTTTGGATAGTAATGAGCAGAGATGTATCCCTTAAAGGACAGAATTTTTTTTTCCAGCTTCATTGAGTTACAACTGACATATCACATTGCATAGGTTTAAGAAGTACAGCCTGATGTTTTACTATGTATATGTGGTGAGATGATTAGGACAATAAGCTTAGTTAACCTCTCCCTCACACCTAATTGCTTAGTGTTTGTGCCACGTATGTGATGAGAACATTTAAGATCTGCTCTCTTAGTAACTTTCAAGTATATGATACAGTATTGTTAAGGGATAGAATTTGGGGTGATTTAACTTGATTTGAATGGCACTATAGTAAATACCATTCGCGAATAGGTCATTAAATGATTTTGCCAATGACCTTTTGCATTAACTTTGTCCTTTGCAGAGGGGGTGTGTGATGCGGAAATTCTGGAGTCACAGAAACGACCACAGAAAATACCTAATCCAGTTCTCAAATGATATACATCAGACAACTAAGATCTAGATTTAAGAGATTTCCTAATTTGTTGGCAAATAATAAATCTTGAAGGAAGGGTCCATGTGGAAGTCACTCTGTATTCTCCAGATGAACCTAACATACTCCCTTTCTGGTAGCACCTACAGCAAAGTTTTGGTGAACAAATGGTAAGGAAATTTTCATCTCTAACTGCAAAATTACACAGAAAGTTTTCATGCCCAGTAAATGTTTGTACCAAGTTCCATTCAGAAAAGTTTATTAGAACATTAGGGTAGGCGAGGCATAATTAAAGTTGAAGGTTAGGGACACCTGGATGGCTCTATTGGTTAAGTGTCAGACTTGGCTTTGGCTCCCGTCATGATGTCATAGATCATGAGTTTGATCCCCAGGGTGGGCTCTGTGCTCAGCGCGGCATCTGCCGGAAGAATCTCCTTCTTGTCCTTCCCCCACGTACACACACTATCTCTGTCTCTACAATAAATAAATAAATAAATATTTTTAAATTAATTAATTTTAAAAATAAGGTTGAAGTTTGGGCGCCTAGGTGGCTCAGTAGGTTAAGCCTCTGCCTTCAGCTCAGGTCATGATCTCGGGGTCCTGGGATCGGGCCCCACATCAGGCTCTCTGCTCAGCAGGGAGCCTGCTTCCCCAACTCTCTCTGCCTGCCTTTCTGCCTACTTGTGATTTCTCTCTGTGTGTCAAATAAATAAATAAAATCTTTAAAAAACAATAAGGTTGAAAGTTACATACTACACGGATTTTGCAACTTAACAATTTGATTGCTCTTTTCCTCCGAGTTTGTGCAATAATGAAACAATGCATATGACCTTGGTTCAGCACCACATTCAGGCAGCTTATGTCTGTTCAGGCAGAGTTGCAGCACCCCAACCACCAGCATGTCTCAAGGGTCTTGACCAGAGGCGTGGCTAGAGAAAGAAGAGCAAAGAAATTTGATCTCAGGATGTATGTGGTTATGTTGGTCAGGGGGGATCTGCTTTCATTTGTTTGCATTTGGCCTCTTGGGCTGTTCATCCAAGTGCCAAGTTCATCAGAGTTGCAAGAAATGCTCTAGCAGCCAAATTCACTGCAAAGAAGGAAGGAAATGTCGGGAAGATCGAAAGGCAGATGCTCACTTGTCTCTGCTTGTTGTTACTGTTGTCTTTGTTTTTCTGTCTCTTACCCTAACCAGTTCTATTTACTAACCTCGAAAAGTATGGCGAAAGTGTGATGTTGACTAAGGTATACAATACCAAAAATGAAAATTGAAATAAGGGGATGCTCTGCTTTTATATTTTATTACCCCTTTCACTGAAAAACAACCTTCCTTTGGTGAATAATTCCAATTAGAATTCTTCATTGAGTCATTCAGTAATGCTGTTTGGAAGCTTTTATGCCTTTCATTGCTGCATAAGGAAATCAAGGCAAGATGTGGACCATTCCCTTTCATCTAATGTAGTATCGTCCAGAGCATTGCCAGCCAAAATGGTATTATTTTGGAAGACCATTATTAAAATCCATATAGTTGAACCCAAACAAACTGTAAGAAATGGGATCCAAGAATTCAATTGCGACATACGAATTACTTTTTCTTTAGTGGGAGGGTTGACAAGAGGCAGCCCAACTTGCCATCTGGGAGTCCTGAGGGTCTAGCTGTGCCGTCCAAACCCCTCCAGGGCTCACTGTGGTTTGGCAGCAGCTAGTAGGGCTGTCCACCCAAATGAAATATTGATAGTGATTCTTCTGGCTTCTCTAGCTGGCTGGGACTTCCAGGACGGTGGTGGTAATTCCAGGAATCTACCACTTACTTGGCAGCTCTTCCGTTGGCCTGACTTAGAGAGACTGGATGGGGAGAAGACTGGACATAGAGGAGCCAACATAGGGAGTGACCAGGACCCCAGCCTGCCTCACTTTCTCCTCCCGTCCCCAAGCCAGAGGGTGAGAACTTTAGCAGCCCCTTTGGAACCTCTGTGGAGGACAGGACAATCTCTGATGGCATTCTATTTTTATTACTCACACCTTTATAATAGAAATAGAAATATCTAGCATTGTGAGAGCAATTTTCATGAATTACAGTAGATCTAAATAGCAGACTGTAATGCAACCAATATAAGTTGTATTTTCAGACAATATAATGACCTAAAGTAATCAGATGCTAATATAAGTGAGAAAAATGGATACAAAATTGTATATAAGTATGGTTTTGACATCATAAAATGTATGTAGGTGTGTGTGTATACTTGTAAAAGACCAAAAGAAAATACATCATACTGTTAAGAGTAATATATCAGGGGTGAAGTGTTGGATGAAGAATGATTTTAAAAATATATTTCTGCATTTTCTAAATGTTCTAAACTTTATTTGTGTTATGTTTATAGTAATTTTTTTTACATGCAATCATCTTCCCTGGTTAAATAAATAACACAGTAATAGCATTTAACATACTGGCCCATTCCTATAACAGAACACCCTTTTAAGTTATTCCTTGCTATTTATTATAGTTACAGTATAATTTTGGCAGTGTTGAACTAAGTTTGTACTGGAATGGGCCATTTTCCAATATGTAAGGGGAAGAGAAGCTCACAGAGTCCCTAAAAAAAGAAAAAAAAAAAAAAGCAAAACTACAAATATGAGGAAAATAGAGATAGAGCTTTTTTCATCAATTGACCATCATATTCTCAGTGCTTAGGACCTACCCTTTTTTTTCTTTTCTTTTTTTAGAATAAGTTTGAGAATCCAGGGGCACCTGCCTGGCTCAGTCGGTAGAGTATCCAGTGCTTGATCTTGGGGTTGTGAGTTTGAGCCCCATGTTGGGTGCAGAGATTACTTAAAAATAAAACCTTAGGGCTGCCTGGGTGGCTCAAGGGGTTAAAGCCTCTGCCCTCTGCTCAGGTCATGTTCCCAGGGTCCTGGGATCGAGTCCCACATCGGGCTCTCTGCTCTGCGGGGAGCCTGCTTCCTCCTCTCTCTCTGCCTGCCTCTCTGCCTGCTTGTGACCTCTGTCAAATAAAATATTTAAAAAAAAATAAAACCTTAAAAAAAACTGAATCCAAAAGAAAACTGTAAAATTAATATTAATAAGAAACATTTTATTAACTGGCTACAAAACACGACATAGGACAGTCAAACTTATTCCATTTATTCAAAAATGTCACTACATTTACAGGTATTGGTGAATTCGCATTTATTTTACAAGTATACATAATGATTGATTTAAAAAGATAGTATATAGCCAACCAAAAATGAAATGTTAGTCATAGTCAGAAGAGTCTGAGAGCAAAATTATGAAAATATTGTTCAAAATATTTTACAGCAAGAGTATTGCATTAAATGTGAGTTGTGAATTCCTTTTAACACGTTTGATACAAGGGGTGGAACTCCTAAAAACAAGAATGTCCAACACTTAAGAGAGCCTTTCAAATGCTCTGGGAAGAAGGAAGGTCTATTCTTTGTTAATCAACAATGTCCATACAAATCTGTATGACCTTCGGAAGCCAAGGCTGACTGAAAAGACTGGAGGTATCAGACTTTAGCCTGAGCCCTTTTCCTGATTAAGAAAAAAGTCCACCATGTCAAGAAGCAGGAAGCAAGGGGACCCCATGTGTGGAGACTGATGAGGACCCTAAGTGGGGAGACAGAAAACCCTGCAAGGTGTCTGTGAACTTGCCCCAATCCCTTATGGTGGTAGCACGAGTTAAAATTGACTATTGTTGAGGGGGCTGGGATTTTCCTCAGTTATTTATTTTTCCATTAACACTTCAGAAAAATGCATTTATGTAACTCCTATTTATTGATTGAACCTACTGTGTGCTAGATGGCATGCTAAGTTCTACATATGACTTCTTCCCTCACAGAGTTTACGGTCTGAGAGGACACAGAGCAGAAGTAAAGGGATAATCCTACAATCACAGATTGTGACCAGAGTTCTGAGGGTAATAAACCCAGGGCAGGAATAGAAAATAGGTAGCGTGTCAGAGAAAACCTCACCAAGGAAGAGATCTATAAGCCTGCAAGATGAGAGTCAGCCATGGCAGTCAGCAGTGGAAAGAATGGGGCAAAACGTGGCCTGGCCAGAGGGGCCATCTGTGTGAGGACCCCCATTCTAGAAGCCAGAGGAAGGCTGTGTTGACAAGGAAGGCAGGGGTCAGGTCATTGAGACCCTGGCAAGAATCTAAATTTTTTTCTAAACGCCGTAGGCACCCTCAGGATGCTAATAATTTGTTCGTAAAAAATCTCAGGGGCTCCTATGAGGAGAAGAGACTGAAGAAACATGAATGTTAAAATAGAGAGAGAAAAAAGGAAACTATACAGGAAACTAAGTAAGAAATAATGGTGGCTCGGACTGAAGTCCTGACAATAAAGATAGAGAAAAAAAATGGGCAAATTCATCTACAAGGGGTGGTAGTGTCTCAAGGTGGATGGGAGTCCAGAAAGCACAAACTTGGCCTCGCTGCTGAAAAAAGAGCCTAGCGCAAGATCTCAGTCACTCCCGCATTTGTGTTTTTAACATTCCTGCTATCAAGGGACATTCTGGCTTAAGTACCTGTTTTTCTTTTTCTTTTTTAAAGATTTTATTTATTTATTTGACAGAGATCACAAGTAGGCAGAGAGGCAGGTGGGGGTGGGCGGGGGAAGCAGGCTCCCTGCTCGATCCCAAGACTCTGAGATCAGGACCTGAGGCAAAGACAGAGGCTTTAACCCACTGAGCCACCCAGGCGCCCCCCAAGTACCTGTTTTTCTTAATGAGAAGGCATGTAAAGAACAATCTTACCCTAAGTCTGCTTTAATGGTGGTATTTTTAATTCAAAAACACGCTATATTCCATATTGATGCTACACCAAGGAAAACCTAGAGAAATAATCAATGTGTATATGGGAAATACACAGTCCATCCACCCAGGGCGAAGAACTGAAGCGGGAAAGAGGAACAAGGGATCCCGGTAAGATGCTCATTCCTACCCAGGCTGTTTCCACTTCCTCCATCACTGCTCTCAGTTCCTGAAATGGACTGTTTCCGCCTCCCGCCTAAGTAGGAGCAGCCCCAGAGCAGTGAGGAGGCGTCCTACGATGGTATCCCTCGGACACGACTGTGTTCTTCACACCCTTTCTCCCAAACCTGGGGAGCCCCATTTCCACACCCCATTTTGACCCCAGAGAACAATCTAGAAGTCTGCAAATCCACTGACCTTTCTCTCTCACCTGTACGGAGACCTCAGAATTCTATGTGTGAGTTTTTTTCAGTTTTGAGTTTGGGTGCTTAGTATGTCAAGTTCTGGTTCCTTTCAGTCATAATAATTTGGTGTCTGTCACCTTATAGAGACCTGTCTTAGTTACGTTCTCAGGTCTCCTCAAGTCTTGAAAGGAGGGGAGTTGAGTTTCATCCTGTTGCTTGGATTCAGAGGAGCTCCTTTAAATTTCCCCTATGTATTTTTAGTGCCTGCTAACATCCAAATGTTATACTGAAAGGAAGCTATAGATGAAATCATCGTTACATAAAATTCTAGGCCTGAATTTTAAAGATAGGAGACTGTTGATCATTCATAATACTCATGCCGTTTGTTGGTGCTTTCATCTTAAATAAGGCATCTTAAATCTTCAGAGAGTTGTCGGAAAGCTCACTTTCAATGAGGAACTCTGCTTTGCTTTTATTAATTTGGGCTTTTTCTGTTTAAGCCTTCATACTCACATTTTAAGTAGGTCATAATAGTGATATTTTAAAACGTGACAAAATAGAACTCAGGGACTAATCTGAAGTCAGAAGTAAGTTTATTACCATTTTTTTCCTCACTCATTCATCACGTATGTGTGGAAATCCTAGAAGATTCTGGGCACAAAGATGAATAAGATACGTTCCTTGCCCTTGAGGAGCCCAGAGTTTAGTGGAGAAGATAAACCCATGAGCTGATCATTTTCAATAATATATGGTATATGTGCTGTGGCAAGAGTGTGGGGGTGGGGAGGGAAGGAAGGTGGTCCTGAAATGACGGTGCTTGAGTTTAAAAGAAGTCTACGCAGCAGCATCACAGCATTTTTAAATTTCATTGCTGTATTTGTGCAAAAAGCAGCTACATGCCAAAAGTTCAAACCAGAAGGCAGCCATGGACTAAAAAGGGACAGTCCCCCCCTCCACTCCACTTCCCCTCTACTTTCATTTGCAGAAATGCGAATGCACTTTACATCGTGTTTTACGGCTTGCTTCCTTCCCGCTTAACGCCGTGCCTTGGAGATCTTTCCACACTGGAGAAAGAGGGACTGGTCTCATGGTCACGCAGCCCATGCACACAAACTGTCCTTTTCTTAGTCCATCTTGCACTTCATTTCGCTCTTAGATCAGTTCTTCGGTGAAAACCAGAGAACTTGATCGCGTATCTTCTAGATCACGTCCTCTATTAGGTACATACTCCGTGAAGGTAGATTTTCCCATTTCCTAGGAGTGAGTAGGATGGGGGCAGGTGGCTTCTGTGCTGTGCCTTAGGGGTGAAGACCACTGAAGATTGTGGAGATGTGGAGATAACCTCCTTCACACCACGGTCTCTTCCACTCAGGCCTCATGCTCTGGAAACTTCTCAGCCAGATTCCCGTTCCCTTTGGGTCTGCCCTTCCCCCCACCTCAGCCACCTCTGCCTCCTTAAGAGGATCCCAGGGGCTTTGGGCTGCCCTGGCCCCTCTGCCTGGAACCTCAGTCCGTCTGCACTACCCCGTGTCCTGATCTGCCCTCGTTCTTGGAGATGCAGCTTTCAGCCTCCTGGGACTGACCGGATAATCCAGGTCTGTTCTGGATTGCCTCCAGACGCACCCCAGGGGTCCATTCTGCTGTCCTCTTACTCTGAGAAGATCTCCCAGCTACACCAAGAGTGATTTTTTTTTAAGATTTTTTTTTTAAAGGTAATTTCTACACCCAACATGAGGCTCGAACTTACAACTCTGAGATCAAGAGCAGCACACTCCACCAACGAAGCTGCCAGGCACCCCGAAGCCAAGAGTGTTTTTTCCCGTCTCTTTCTAAAAGGCATGAGTTCATCCCAAGCTATTATTTAAGGATAAACTTTATACTCAAATCCTTTAGATTCTCAGCTTTTGGATACAAAAAATATGCTTATATATATATTTTTTTTTAATTTTTTAAAGGTTCAGCTCTTGCAAAAGCCAAAAGCCTTGGTTTTCAACACATTTACCTTCACTGTGGGTTTTGAGAAACTATTTTGGAAGGAAAAGCCAAGGATTTTAACTTTGCATGTATAGCTTTTTGGTCTTTCTCTGGGGCAACTAGGTACGTGCATTGTCACCGTCCAGACACACATCAAATAGACAATAGTAGCAGGACCGACTGCAAATGGTTGTTGTGAAGATTAATATAAATTGAACCACAGATTAACATATTGTATAGTAATATATAATCAATATGAATTAAATGTGTATTTATAGGAAATGCTTTAATAAGATTAAATAAATGAGCACAAAGCGCTTTTTACAGTGCCCGGCACATAGGAAGTACTAGATAGATAGAACCATTCTTATTCTTTATGTAACGACTATTTACCGAGCCATAGCACTTTATTTAACGACTATTTACCGAGCCATGGCACTGAGACTATGCGCCAGAGCCTGTTTCAAGCGCTGGAAGAGAGAATAACACGGATTAACATACCTGTCCTCCCGGAGCTCGCCAAGTAGGGAAATACAGAGTATGTTAAATGGGGAAGTAACCAAGGAGCAGCATAAAGCAGGGGAGAAGGAAAGGCAGGGTTGGAGAAGGCTCATGATTTGAGAGAGCGTGTCCAGGGGAAAAGCTCCCGGAGACATTTGAGAAGCAACTTGAGGAGGCGGGAAGCAAGCCAGGCGGGTACCTGAAGGAAGAATATTCAGAGTGCCTACAGGTGCCAAGGGTCTCACGCGGAAAGGTTAGAAGGAATTACTGGGAACGCAAAACAATGCGGTTATATCACAAAATATTATCCTACTACTTGAGTATCTACAGAAGGACAGGACTTTTTAACTACTGCGTGGTTCCACGGTATAGTAGGGCCTGGCCAGCGTTTTCCTGGGGGCCAGTTCTGGAGTTGAGGAGTTGTGATGCAGACCGTATGACCTGCAAAGCCTAAAACAGAAAAATTACTACCTGGCTGAAAACAGTTTGCCAACTCCTTTTTTTTCCTTTTTTAAGATTGTATTTATTTGAGAGAGTGCATGAGCGAGGGTTGGGGGTAGGTGGGGCGGGTGGGGGAGAGGGAATTTGAGGGAGAGGGACAAGCAGACTCCCACTGAGCACAGAGCTGGTCACAAGGCTGGACTTGGGGCTCCATCCCAGGACCCTGAAATCAGGCCCTGGGTGGAAGTCAGACACTTAACCAACCAAAGAGTCACCCAAGTACCCCAAGTGTGCCGACTCTTGATATGAAGGTACTGTCACTTATTTTTTTATTATTATTACTTTAGTATGCTCTATGCCTGACACCATGTGTGAGCTCACAGCCCTGAGATTAAGAGTCTCGTGTTCTACCCAGCATTGTCACTTGCTTAACATGTCCCCTACTGCTCAACAAGTTATGTAAATACTCTTTTGGTTGAAAGATTTTTCAAATTTTTGAAATTTTAAATTTGTTTTAGCAAAGTTAGGGAAATTTTTGAAATTTTAAATTTGTTTTAGCAAAGTTAGGGAAATTACTGGTTTATTGAAATGGAAGATTCGGGCGTAGCTGAAACTAGAAACGGAACGATCGCTTCAGACATCAATGTTTCCATCTCTCGACGAGCCTCTGTGTGTGTGTGTGTGTGTGTGTGTGTGTGTGTGTGTGTGTGTGTGTTGGTTTCATCCTGCCATGTGCCAGAGGAGAGGGCCCCTAACAGCCCATAGTTTAACAACTACTCTGCCTAGATACCTTCTTTATGCCAGTGTCCTTCTATCAGTTCAAGAGCAGGTCTCAGATTGGCCCTGATGGAGTCAGTACCCACCTCTGGATCTGTCACTGGGTCCAAGTGGTTGGCCAAATGCTGTTTTTTTAGCCAGGCCTTGGCCATTGTGCCCAGATAGAGGAAGGAACTTGTATCAATCAGGGTTCTCCAGGGAAACAGACCAATAGGAGATATAAATAGATAGGTATCAATACAGATGTAGATACAGAGAAAGAAGTTGATTATGAGGGATTGGCTCAGAAGATTACAGAGGCAGAGGAGCCTCATGACCGGCCCAGGAAAGCTGATGGTGTTGTTCTAGTCTAAACTCGAAGATCTGAGAACCAGGGGGCCAGTGCTATTAAGTCCCAGTACAGGCCAGAGCCCTGAGAACCAGAAACGCTGATGTCCAAGCATGGTCGTCCAGCTCAAGCAGAGAGCAGATCCGCTCTTTCTCTGCTTTTTTGTTCTACTCAGGACCACAAAGGATTGGATGACGTCCACCCACACTGGTGCGGGGCGGGGGGGGGGGGGGGTCTTTACTCAGTCTGCTGATTCAAACGCTAATCCCTTCCAGAAACACCCGTACAGTCACTCTCAGAAATAAACAGCTATCTGGGCATCCCTTAACCCAGTCAGGTTGACATAAAATGAACCATCATAGAGCTGTTATGAGTGACAGCACCACTGGCCTTAAGTGAGAGGGAAAGTGGCAGTTTTCCAAAAGAAGGAATGCTGAGCAGATTACAAAACAGTACATGTACTGCTGTTTGCAGTTTTTCATTAACTAAAAATGTTTCAAGGGGCGCCTGGCTGGCTCGGCTGGTGGAGCGAGCGGCTCCTGATCTCAGAGTTGTGAGTTCGAGCCCCGCATTGGGTGTGTAGAGATTACTTAAAAAAATAAAATCTTAAAAGAATATTTCAGGGATGCCTGGGTGTCTCAGTTTGATTAAATGTCTGACTCTTGGATTTCTGCTCAGGTCATGGTGTCAGGATCCTGAGCTTGAGCCCCGTGTCCGGCTATGTGCTCAGTGGGGAGTCTGCTTGAGATTCTCTCTCTCCCTCTCCCACTGCCCCTCCCCCTCCCTCTCACTCTCTCTCAAATAAAGAATAAACCTTTTTTAAAGATTTTCAATGAACTGATATATATATATAGATAGATAGATATGTATACACATATCTATATCTATCTATCTATATATATATATTTATATATACTATATATATATATTTGTACATACATACTAGCATTTCTCTAAGATTCATACTTACAGCTGGAATTGACAGATTTTGGCAAATTGCTTTCCAAAAACAACTTACCAGTTTCATGATAGTTTTGACAGTTCATGAAATGCTCTTTGTCCCACACCCTCACCAACCCTGGATACTACCAGTCCTTGAAAATGTTGCCTATCTAATGAGCAAAATAGGACCTTTGGTTTTTGTTTGTTTGTTTGTTTGTTTGCTTGTTTTTTAATTTGCATTTCCTAATGAGAACTGGGGCAAGGCATCTCTTCATGTTTACTGACTGCTGTAGTTCACGTCCTGCAAAGCAGATGCTCAGATGGAGATGTGGGTGCCTGTGTTTATGAAGGAGTGGTCTCTTTTGATCAACACCCATGGGGGAAGGGGGAAGGGAAGGATCAGGATTAGGCAGAGGGAAAGTTGGGATGCTTGGCTAAGGCCTCAGCTGACTTCTTGGTTATCTCTGAAGCTAGGCTGACCCTTGGGAGCTGTCCTGAGTTAGAGCATGGTGGCCAAGCCCTTATAACCCCTGCTTCCCCAGTCATTGGATGAGGGCTGCCCTGGGAAGATACGTAGCCTTTGGGTGAAGCAACCCTTCCAGCAAGAAGCATTCCCAGAGAGGGCTGAACGCTGAGGGCAGGCAGCCAGCAACACCCCAGCAGCTGGGGAGATACATCCCTCAGGATTGGGACACAGCATAGTATGTGTTACCCTAAGTATATTTATTAATTTGTGAATTGCCTGTTCATAGTCTTTCCATTTCTTCGGTGACTTGTAGTGGTGCTTTATTCTGGGTATAATCCTTTATATATTATACATATCACAAATACTCTCTTTCAGTCTATTGTTGGTCTTCAACATTGTTAAGGGGTCATTTACTTTAAAGATCTATTACATTTTTAAAAAAAGAATTTATTTGTTTGACAGAGAGAGCACAAGCACAAGCAGGGTGGAGGGGCAGAGGGACAGAGAGAAGCAGACTCCCCGCTGAGCAAGGAGACTAGAGTGGGACTTGATCCCAGGACCCTGGGATCATGACCTGAGCCGAACGCAGACGCTTAACCAACTGAGCCACGCAGGCACCCCAGGACCATGTATTTAATATGTATTTAATAGACTATTCTCTACCAACTGATGTAAAAAGACATGCATACTGGAATTTAAATTTTTGCCTAAATGGGAATATG
This sequence comes from Martes martes, assembly GCF_963455335.1. NCBI lineage: Eukaryota > Metazoa > Chordata > Mammalia > Carnivora > Mustelidae > Martes > Martes martes. The sequence goes on from NC_137895.1 coordinate 125,437,835, forward strand.
TCTTGGCTCTGAAATTCCAGTTATCTTTTATCTATTTTTCTCTGAATATTTTATTTTTTAAAACACTGTATTTTTCTACTTTGGTATCAGGTTGGTCAATCTTCCAATACGATGGAATTTATTTTCAAAAACTTTTGGCTGTATTTAAGCATTTTTTTTTAAAGTAGGCTCTACGCCCAACATGGGGCTTGAACTCACAACACTGAGATCAACAGTCACATGCTCTACAGACTGAGCCAGCCAGGCACTCCAAGCATTTTCTCTTTCTTATGAACTTGTCTTGTTGATTGCACTAAATTTACAGACTAAACTGAAATGTTACAACTTTACAACATTGAGACTTCTTATCTAAGAACATATATGTCTATTTTTTAAAGTTTTATTTTTATGACCTTCAGTAAAACTTTATAATTTCCTTCACATAGGTCTTATACATTTTTTTTAAGACTTTATTTATTATTTGAGAGAGAAAGAGAGAGAGAGAAAGAAAGCAGGAGGAAGGACAGAGGGAGAAGCAGATTCCCATCTGAGCAGGGAGCGGTATGTGGGGCTCGATCCCAGGACCCTGAGATCATGACCTGAGCCAAAGGCAGACGCTTTAACTGACTGGCCACCCAGGTGCCCCAGCCTCATGCATTTCTTGTTAGGTTTACTTCTTTATTAAATTTTTGTGTTTAAATTTTAATTTTAGGGTGTGCCTGAGTGGCTCAGTCAGTTAAGCCTCTGCCTTATAACAACCTCCTGGTCTGGTTACTACCATTTTATTGTGTCTGTGTTCATAGTGAGACTGGTTTATAATGACTACCCCCTTCACCACCACCCCCTCCCCGCTGGGATCATTAGTTTTAATCAAAAGAAAGAAGTTTTGTATTCTTAAAAGTTGTATTTATTGGGGCACCTGGGTGGCTCAGTGGGTTAGGGCCTTTGCCTTGGGTTCAGGTCATGATCTCAGAGTCCTGGGATCGAGCCCCGCATCGGGCTCTCTGCTCAGCAGGGAGCCTGCTTCCTCCTCTCTCTCTGCCTGCCTCTCTGCCTAGTTGTGATTTCTCTCTGTCAAATAAATAAAATATTTAAAGAAAAAAAAAAACATTTAAAAAAAAAAAAGTTGTATTTATTCACAAGCATAAACAGGTGTCATCCACTAGATTCCACTTTTCTGTGAGTGTCAATCTTGTGCAGTTGATGAGCTCAGGGAGCAAGTCACATTCAAGGTCAACGAAGGACTGAAGATTGTGTCTGCACCTTGAGAGCTTCATGGTATAAGTAAGGTGCTCACATTTCTAACCAGAGCATTATTACTCTGTCAGGAAGAAACGGTGTTTATATTAGTGCCTCACAAACCAGGTGCAAATCGTCAAGTCCTTGGCAGCCTGCGGGGTCAACTTAAAAAAAAAAAGTGTTTTTTGTTTGTTAGTGTTTGCTTTTTATATTCCATCACTAAAAACCAAATATTTTTCACCAGTCAGTTCAAATTCCTGTGGACTGTGTTCTGTTTATAAACCCTTGATTGCCCTTTGTTGCATTTTCTGCTGCTTTGAATCACCAGTGTATGTTCTTAAAATGCCCTGTGTGAAGACTTCCCCTTCCTCTTCCCCAAATGACACATTAGGTAACTACTGAGCAAGCTTCTCACTGAGCGAACCAGAACTGAGTGGAGTGGGGGTTGTGAAGTATTTCTAATTTAAGGTCAAGGACAAGGTGGAAATCCGTGGAAGTGGGGTGCTTCTCCCCCGAGGGACATTTACAAATTCCCAAACAGGCGACTGAAAGACTGAGTAGTTCTTTTTAGGCTTTCGTGTTTAGGGGCCACAATTTAGAGTAGCAGGCTCTCAATGATAGTCACCCTGGTATGTCCTCTTATCTTCTAATTGGCATGTGAGATGGCTCTACCCAGAAGGAAAGGGGAACTGGAAGCAAAGAGGCTTCATAAGAGACCTTAGCCCATCTCTTAGTCATTTAACTGACTATAGGGCTTCTGATATTAGAACATAGACTTAAAAAACCATGTGTACTGGGGCGTCTAGGCAGCTCAGTCAGTTAGGTGCCCGACTCCTGATTTTGGCTCAGGTCATGATCTCGGGGTCCTGGGATTGAGCCGTGCCTCTGGCTCTGTGCTCAGCGGGGATCTGTGTGTCCTTTTCCCTCTGCTCCCCCCGACCTGCCCCATGTGTCTCGCTCTCAAATAAGTAGATAAAATCATAAAAAAACTCCAATGCTCACTATACTTAAAGTCTATAATGACAATTCTTATTAATAAACATTACATGGTTTTAGTAACAAATCGGAATGTTTTTTCACAAGTTTACATATTTTTCTATCATATTTTAATAAAATATGATTCACATGATCACTAAAAGTATAGCAGAAACCCCTTATAAACCGCTCGTCTTACAGGAGCTGTTTCAGAGGGGTTTCTTTGGGTAGTTATTTGCCTGTTCAGTTTTCTATCTCCTTGACTCAATTTTGATAATATACATGTTTCTAGAAAATTAACCACTTAGGTTTTATATATTATTAATATAAATTTTTACATGGTATTCTCATAAAATTAATAGCTTTTATACCTGTAGTTATGTATAATTTCAAGATGTGTTTTTTCTCCCGATCCTATCTGACAAAGTTCTAGCTCTCTATTCTTCCTTCCAGAAAAGTTTTACTGGTTTTATGGATTATATCACTTCTTCTGTTTTTTTAATATATACAGTTTCAGCTTTTAAATTTTTTAATTCCTCTCTATGGATTATTTTATTCTTTTTCTGTATTCTTGAACTGAATGGTTAGATGTTTTATTTATTTATAATCTTACTTATTTTCTAATATAGGCCCTAAAATAAGTCTATTCACTTTTCTCTGGTTATCAGTCTGCTCATGTCTCATAGCTTTAATGTTTTCTCATTCTTGCTTTTTTCTATTTTTTGTTTGTTTTACTTTTTTTTTTTAAGTAAGCTCCATGGAGGTGGGGGGGCACCTGGGTGGCTCAAGTGGTTAAGCATCTGCTTCCAGCTCAGGTCATGATCACAGGGTCCTGGGATCAAACCCCATGCCAGGCTCCCTGTTGAGCAGGTGGCCTGCATCTCCCTCTGTCTTTTCTCACTGCTCATGCACTTTCTCTCAAATAAAAAAATAAAATCTTAAAAAAAAAAAAGTAGGGGTGCCTGGGTGGCTCAGTGGGTTAAAGCCTCTGCCTTCAGCTCAGGTCATGATCCCAGGGTCCTGGGATCGAGCCCTGCATCGGGCTCTGCTCAGCGGGGAGCCTGCTTCCTCCTCTCTCTGCCTGTCTCTCTGCCTACTTGTGATCTCTGTCAAATAAATAAATAAAATCTTTAAAAAAAAAACAGGCTCCATGCCCAACATGAGACTTGAACTCATGACCCTGAGATCAAGAGTCACAGGCTCTGCTGACTGAGCCAGCCAGGCTCCCCTTTCGCTCTTTTCCTAAATAGTTTATAATTTTATTTTAAGTGTCCTTTTGAACCTAGCAGTTACTTGGAAATGAAGGACAAAATACAACAAAAAATATTTTTAGTCAACCGCTTGGCCAAAATGAAAAAGTCAATAGCTCAGCCTTCTCCAGAGGTCAGAAATAAAGAATGAAATGATTTAAGTGAGAATTATGTCATGTTTGCCATCTTTCCCACAGCTGACAGGAAAAAGGCCCGAGGGGCAGTCTGCTAAGGTTTTTAAAGCCTAGGCATCATGATCTTGGGTCTGTATAGGTTTGAAAGCTGGAACTGAGCGATCTGGGTAAAGCCTGACCTCAAAAGTCTGCCCTGCCCATGGAAACAATAATAGAAAGAAGTCTGCCCACTTACCTGGCCAAGGGGCAAAGAAGTTTGCTGTTCATTTAGGTGAGGGGTTGGGCAATCTACTATGGGCAGATCTGCAAAGTCCATGGGAAAACGGAAGTATTTTTGCCAGACTTCGTTTCCTCTCATGCTGTAACAAATTACAATAAATTTGACAGAACACTGCAGAATGCCAAGGGCCTGCTTCTCTCTCATCTTAGATCAAGTGAGAGGTCCCTTAGATCAAGTAAGAAAACTTGGCATGGGAATTTGGGGGAGGCAACAAATTAGTGGCTTAAAACAACAGAATTTGTTCTCTTACAGTTCTGGAGGTCAGAAGTCTGGAATGGGTTTCACCAGGCTAAACTCAAGGTATTAACACAGCTGTGTGTTTGGAATTTTATATTTGGGCGTTCTTCGAGGACTGTGCTTAGGAAGCATTCTTCTAGAGAGGATTCCAGGATCGGCCTTTTTTGCCATGTAAGTAGTATGAATCCAGCTGGAGAGCTGGGTGAGTACCTGCTGTGACGACCCATGGTCAGGAGACTTTTCCACCGTCTCTTTTAAAAATTATTTATGTATTCATTTGATCTTACTGATGAATAGTTGGCACACAATTTATGTTAGTTTCAGATGTACCACACACTGGTTTGATCAACCCTCTCTTGTTACTCTACCCAGAGCCCAGGCCCAAACAAGTCAATGTTCTTTCTCGAGGTGTATCTTTTCCAGTTCACCCACTTATGAGGTCATCTTTAGGGGAAGGTCCTGGTTTTTGTGGGCAACCCCTAGTTTGACCCTTTATTCTGTTTGGCCTTCAGATCCTGGGTCATCAGGGACCTGCAGACGTTCTCCAGTTAAAAGCTAGTTTGAGTGAGTGTAAAATCATGTTGTCTAGCATTTTGTAGCCTCGTTGTTTTCTTTCACTTTCTCGACCACAGAGAAACATCTTTTTTGAAATATATTATTTTGTGTGGCATCTGGGTGGCTCAGTGGGCTAAGTGTCAGCTTTTGGTTTTGGCTCAGGTCACGATCTCGGGGTCATGAGATGGAGTCCTGTGTCAGGCTACCCACGGGGTGTGGAGCCTACTAAGGATTCTCTCTCTCTCCCTCTGCCCCTCACCCTTTAAAAAAAATAGTTTGAAAAATATGATTTCCTATTCCTTACTATCATTGAAAAATGGTTCTCTACCTGGACAGTTACACCGAATTTGCGAAATTGTTGGACATGGAAGTCAGGAGACGATGTTTTAAAAGATAATAATTGGGAATTTTTTTTAGAAGCTTATAAAGGCTCTAATTTAAGACGATATCTAGTCCAGAGCAGAATGAATTACAATATCAACACCTGATCACTGTTATTGTAAACTGTATAATGTTAAAGACAAGGAAAAATACAAAAGCTAGATAAAGAAGTCACCTGAAAAGAATGACAGTTAGGGGCGCCTCATTGGCTCAGTCCATAGAGCATATGACTCTTGATCTTGAAGTCATGAGTTCATTCCCCACATTAGGTGTAGAGATCACTTTTAAAAATGATAAAGAATGACAGTTAAGTTGATAGCATATCTCTCATTTGCAATATGAGATGTCACGTGACAATGGATTATGGAGGGAAAGTAACTATCAACCTAGGAATCTGTTCTGAACTAAACTATACTGTATCTCTTCCCTCACATTGGCACAGATTTTAAAAAATTCAACTATAGGGGCACCTGAGTGCCTCAGCGGGGTAGGCTTCTGCCTTTGGCTCGGGTCGTGATCCCCCGGTCCTGGGATCCATTGGGCTCTCTGCTCGGCAGGGAGCCTGATTACCACCCCCCCCCACCCCCGGCTGCCTGTCTTTCTGTCTACTTGTGATCTCTCTGTCTCTGTCAAATAAATAAATAAAATCTTAAAAAAAATTCAACTGTACAAAGTATTGGTTGAGATGTGTGGTAATCAAATCTCAGCCACCTCTGGTAGAGTGTAAATTGGTGCAACTTAGCATAATTTGGCAATAACTAGTGAAACTGAAGATTCAGATTCCCCATGACTCAGCAATCCTACTTCTCTGGGAAATGCTTCTACATATATCTACAGAAGTGTAGACAAAGGGGCACTCCATAAAATGATCATGATGGCAAAAAATTAGGAGCAACCTAAATATTTATCAGTAAGAGAATGGATCACTGAATTGAAGACGTCCCCACAGCTAAAACGAATGAACTTCATGTTATGTTTTTAAATGGATACATTATATGTCAAATATATCTCAGTAAAGCTGGAAAGAATAAATGGATATAGCTTGGCTACTTTATTTATTTTTAAAGATTTTACTTACTTATTTGACAGAGAGAGCACTCACAGACAGGGGGAGCAGCAGGCAGAGGGAGAGGGATAGCAGACTCCCCGCTAGGCAGAGAGCTGGAGGGGCTTGATCCCAGGACCCTGGGATCATGACCTGAGCTAAAAGCAGACACTTAACCGACTGAGCCACCTAGACGTCCCTTGGCTACTTTATTTTGAGTTCAGAAAATATCACAGGAAGAGACACATTTATATAAATTAAGAACAGCAGACACAGAAAAACGCTCGCTGCCCTCCCCCCATCTGACTAAAAGCAGGACATCACTTTTCCATTTGTAAAGGTGTTTGTCTCTCCAGTACCAGAGAAGGAAAATTGTTATCGTTGCTGGTGGTGGTTGTTTCTTTTATTAAAAAAAATTTTTTTTCAGTCTATAGGGATAAAATTGACATATGACATTGCATTAGTTTAAGATATTCAACGTAATAATTATATATATATATTTATATTGCAAAATGATTACAAGTTTAGTTACCATCTATCGCATCACATAGTTGAAAACTTTTTTTTTGTGATGAGAACTTTTTAAAAAAATTCACTCATAGCAACTTTCAAATACACAATAGAGTATTGTTAAGTATAATCACCAGTGCTGTACAGAGAACAACTCTCACTCACTGGGGACTTATTCCCAGAGGTGACTCCAGTCTCTTAGGCAGAAAAAGGATTCTGTGTGACAAATCTTACTCAACAGCCTTTATCTTCCAGTATTTTCCCGACATATTTACCTTCCCACAGTTTGCCACCCCTAAGAGCCTAAATCTCTATTCCTTTGTCTTGTCACTTCTCTACAAATGTATTGTTCTTTGTTGAGATGCTATATAAGCTCCCAGTTTTAACTCAATTTGAGTCACTCATCGTTGAGTTTCTACTAAGCTTGTTAATAAATTCTGTTTTTCTCTTGTTAATCTGTCTTTTGTCAGTTTGATTTTCAGAGCTCCAGCCACAGAACCTAAGAGGGGAGAGGAAAAGGTTTTTTCCTCCCCTACAATGTATATATTAAAAATACATAAAACAACCCCATATATTATTTATGGAGACATCTATATGTAAAAAAAGTATGGAAAACAGGGCTGCGGGGTACTTGGGTGCTCAGTTGGGGTTAAGTGTCTGTCTTCAGCTCAGGTCATGATCTCAGGGTCCTGGGTTGGGGCCCTGAGCCTGATCGGCTTCCTGCTCAGCAGGGAGTCTCCTTCTCCCTCTCCCTCTGCCTTCCCCCCTTCTCCACTCCTGCAGGCGCTCTATTTCTTTCTCTCTCAAATAAATAGATAAAATCTTTTTTTAAAATAGCATGGGAAATTCACATTTTAGTAAGGATAGTTGTTATCTTCAGAGGGACAGAGGTAAATGGGATAAGAAAGCATTGCTCTGTCTCTTACATTTATTTTTCAGGAACGAAAAGATCTTAACAAACCTCAAAGCCAGTTAGCCTTTAAACAATCTCATTGGCAGGTACATGCTGTTGAATTGTACTTTTTATGTTGGAAATAGTACATACACAAGAGGAAAAATAAAACTTCGTAATGCATTTTTCCAAATACTTGGTGTAGATTTTTTTTTCTTTCCTTTTCTTCTTAGTTTTATTTTTAAGTAATCTCTGCACCCAGAGTGGGCTTTGAACTCACAACCCCAAGATCAAGAGTCTCATACCAATGACTGGTACAGATTTCATTAAAATATAACCTTTCAATTAAGTTTATTGATTATGTAAGTTTAATTCTCTATATTTTTATTTATTTTTAATCTATTTACTTCTAAAGTGTTTTGTAAAATTTTCTTTTATGTTAAAGCAGTTATTACATGTTTTGAAGTTACAACATTAGGTGTATAAAAGTTAATGACTTTTGTATATTTCTGGAAAAATCACATTTATCTTTATTTTTCAAATACTTTTTACTTTTTCTAATTTTAATTACTTTTTGTTTAACATGATTTTTTTTGTCCCTTCCATTCCTTCCTTCCTTTCTTTTTTTTTTTTTTAATTTGAGTAAAGTCGATGTCCCTTCATTTTTAAACCATGTCATTTTTGTAACTCTTACAAATAGCATTTCTGGATTTGCTCTTTGCTTGCCATTCATGCGTACTTTTTTTCATGCATTAGGCATATACTGCTACATAAGGAACCACCCCCAAACTCAAAACAACTACCTTTTTATTTGTTTCAGATTTCAGTGGGTCAGGGCTGAGTTCAGCATGGGTGGTTCTTCCGCTGGTCCTGCCTGGGACCTCTGACGCAGGTGCAGTTACTTGGTGGCTCAACTGAGACATCAGTCACGTGTGTGGCTATTGGTGCTGACTCTCAGGGGGCCCTCTCTCCGCACATGGTTTCCCCTTCTCAAGGAGGGTCACGTGGACCTCTTCAGCCATAGTTTTTTTTACCAAGAGGGTGAGACAGTGGAAGCAGCAAAACATTGTGAGTCCTGAGCTCAGAAGACCCATGGCATCACTTCTTCTTCATCGTGCTGGTCAAAGCAGGTCACAAGTCCAGCCTGGATTTGGAGGGTGAAGAAGGGAACACTACCACTTGATGGGGGACATGGCAAAGGATTATTATAACGGGTCAGGTGGACAGGGTGTGAGGGACTATTTCACCATCCCTGCAGGCAATGTACCATAATGTTGGACTGATCAGGTATGTGCTTAGTCTGTGTTTCTTGGTTCCAGTGGTTTGGAAATTATTTCTACTCTTGAAATGTCATAATTAAAATTGTAACGTAGGGGCGCCTGGGTGGCTCAGTGGGTTAAAGCCTCTGCCTTTGGCTCAGGTCATGATCCCAGCGTCCTGGGATCGAGCCCCGCATCAGGCTCTCTGCTCAGCAGGGAGTCTGCTTCCTCCCTTCTCTCTCTGCCTGCCTCTCTGCCTACTTGTGATCTGTCAAATAAATAAATAAAATCTTTAAAAAAAATTGTAACGTATACATTTGACCCACCTACTCAATCCACATCTTCTTTTCTTTTTTTAATTTATTGGTTTATTTTAAGTAAGTTTTATGCCCAACATGGGGCTTAAACTCACAACCCCAAGATCAAGAGTCGCATGTTCTACTGACTGAGCCAGCCAGGTGCCCCCATCCACATCCTCTCTTAGCTTTACACACCGTACTCTTCCCTGTGAGGCTCTGTGTGGACCTCAGCTGTGGGCTTCCTCCTCCTCTGACTTATGATAGAGTTTGACAAGTGGGGAACCTTAGCAGGAGATCAGAGGAAAGGAAGGCAGTAAGGTTGGAGTATGGATTCTCCAGCTCCCTCCTTTGTAAGTGACTCTTCATGATCACCTGAGATGCCAGTTCTGTTGTAAAAGCTTATCTCTGGTGATTGTGGGAAGGACAAAATGCTGCTGTGTGAAATGTGCCAGTAGCTTGCCATATAGGTGTGGGGTTTCCCTGTTGCTTGTGAATGTTGCCATTTATCTTGGGGTGCTACTTTTCTCTCAGGCCTAACACATTCATTCTCTGCTCTAAGCTGAGTTTAAGGCAATGCTGCTCATTGCAAGGCAAAAAAAAAAAAAAAGAGGAGGACAGGAAGGAGCTTAATTAATTATAAGGGCTGTCTCTAATGGCATGCCTCAATTAATCATCCTCATGGTCAACTCAGGACTCCCATCCATTTGATCTTTGTGTTCATTACCTCTGAACTTGATGTACTTTTACCTATCTTGAAAGCTCTGCCTTCTTATCCAGGGACCACTATAACACACCTTGTTTGTCAATATAGGACACTTTGAAAAAAACTATTCCAGTTTCAAAGCTTATGTTTACCCAGTGCTGTCTATTGACTATTTTAGGAAACTGTGCAAGAGTGCCATGCTTAAACATTTTATTACAAATGTGCCTATTTTTCTTGACACTGAGGGTACAATACTATGAATACTGCTTGTCCAGTTAAGGGATGATTCTGGATAAGAATTAGACAATTTTTGGGGTGCCTGGCTGGCTCAGTCAGTAGGGCATGTGACTCTTGATCTCAGGGTTGTGAGTTTGAACCCCACATTTGATGTAGAGATTATTAAAAAAAAAAAAAACTTAAAAAGAAAGAATTAGACAATTGTTCAACTAAATTGCACAGGTAGCCAAGAATTTTTCATTGTTGCTTTTGTGGCTTAACAGATGTATGGTCCCCAGTGGTCAATATAGGATGAGATTTTGCATATTGATGCAAAATCATTCCAAATGGAACATATGATTTGGTACAGATAGATATCCTACAATTAAATTTTTGTTAATTTACATTTTTCATTACCTTGATAATGTTTACACTGTTCAAAACAACTGAAAACCAGTGACTTTCATAGACTCCTCAAAAGTAAGCCTGTGAAATTATAAAAAATGTATTTATACTGGTCTCTAGCCTTGGTTGCTACCATAGGCCTCCTGAGGCCCTTGTAAACAGGGGTGCCAGGAGAATCTCTTGTTCCAATGCTTATTCTTTGACCCCTGTACAGGGGACCTAAAATTCTTGTAATGTCCTAAATGATAAGAGCACTAAGAATACCTTTTGTTCTAATATTTGGTCTTTAGCCCTGGTTCCTGGTCCCCATAGCATTCCTAAATCTCTTGGAATTTCCTGGGTGATAGCAGCATCTTTTGCTTTGATGAGGTGACTCTTGGGGGGACTCCTGGATGGAGGCTGGTCACCAGAAAGTCAAATCATGATCACAGGCTTGGAATTTTCAGCCTCACCCCCCGTTCTCTAGAGAGGGAAGAAGGGCTGGAAATGGAGTTAATAATTGATCATGCCTGTATGATGAAACCTTCTAAAAACCCCAGTAGTAAGGAGCTCATAGAGCTTCTAGATTGGTGAGCACATCTCTGTGCCAGGATGGTGATGCACCCCAACACCTCGGGGACAGAAGCTCCTATGCTTGAGACTCTCCCATACCTTGCCTATGTACCTCTCTATCTGGTTGTTCATCTGCATCCTTCACCATATCCTTTTGTAAACTGGCTAATATAGGAGGGCATTTCCTTGAGTTTTGTGAGCTGTTCTAGCAAATAATCAAATCCAATGGGGAGAAGGCCATGGAAACCTCCAATCTGTTGTCAAGTCAGACAGAAGCTGTGGGTGACCTGGGACCTACCACTTGTGAATGGAAAATAAAATGGGGCCAGTCTTATGGGACTGAGCCCTAACTCTATGGGATCTGAAACTATCTATGTGGAGTTGAGTTAATTGTAGGACAATCAGCTGGTGTCATAGAATTGCTTGGTGTGGGATGCCTGGGTGACTCAGTCAGTTAAGCAACTGCCTTTAGCTCAGGTCATGATCCCAGGGTCCTGGGATCAAGTACCCCATTGGGCTCCCTGCTCAGTGGGGAGCCTCCTTCTCCCTCGCCTTCTGCCTGCCGCTCCCTCTGCTTGTGCTCACTCACTCTCTCACTCTCTCTCTTTCTGACAAATAAATAAAATAAAATAAAGAACTGCTACGTGCAACCACACGTGGTCAGAGGTGTTGTGAGTATAATAGTGTGTGAGAGTAAAGGAGAACCACAGAAGGAAGATTCAATTTTGTCCAAACAAAGCCCCATAAAAAGATAAATGGAATACATAGAGATTTTAGAAAACTCAAAGTAACAGTAAGGAAAAACTCCATATTCTATTATAATTTTAAAGCAATGAAAAACTAAAGTTTAGTCATACCCAATGTAGTAACATATCCTCCCATACTTAAGGAAACATCACATTTGACTGCCTCACAACCCAACTGACTGTAGCCTACTTGGTCAGAATTTTTATTTATTTTATTTATTTATTTGACAGACAGAGATCACAAGTAGACAGAGAGGCAGGCAGAGAGAGAGGAAGGAAAGCAGGCTTCCCGCTGAGCAGAGAGCCCGATGCGGGGCTCGATCCCAGGACCCTGGGATCATGACTGGAGCCGAAGGCAGAGGCTTAACCCACTGAGCCACCCAGGCGCCCCGGTCTAGAATTTTTAGATAAGATAGCAATGAGTATACCAAAACCTAGATCAGCTTTTAATAACTTGATAGAACTATAGTCTTCTGGGTGCTCTGGAATAGTTATAGAGTAATAATTAGAACACAGCTAGTGTGCAAGCTGTTTAGATTTTTTTGGTCTAAATATTTATAATAAAAATGTGACCTTTGAGAAAGTTGTGGGGCTTCTTTGGGTGCTTCAGTTCCTTATCTCAGATAAGAAAAATATTATTTTTTTCTTTCCCAGTTAGTCTTGTTTAGCGAAAATTCATGTATCTCTGATTTTTTTTGTTCACTCTCTCCCTGTATCAGTTTTTGCTGGGTAACTAATCATCCCACAACTCAGTGGCTTCAAAAAGCAATAATTTCTTTAGCTCACAAGTCTGTGGATAAACATTTTGGATTGAGCTCAGTGCAAGCAGTTCTGCTGGTCTTGACTGGGCTCCTTTGTATATCTGTGGTCAACTTCCAGGGACCCTAGGACCTAGTTATTCTTGGAGGTTCAGCTGGGATGGCTCATCTCTTAGCTGGGACCACTTTACTTGGCCTCATTATCCATTAAAATATCCAGGCCTTTCCACATGGTGGTGAAAGTGTCTGCACGAGCTACCAGAGAACAGATCTTAATGTATAAGAGCTTTTCAAGTCTCTTCTTAAGTCAGGTTTGCTGGTATTTTACAATAACCAAAGCAAGTCACATGACCGAGCCCAGACTCAAGGAGTGGAGAAATAGACTTCACCTCCCAATGAGAGAATACACAAAGTCATTTCACAAGAATGTGGATGTGGATGTAGGAAGAGAAGGAATTTGTGGCTATTTTCACAATTTACCCATTCCTTTTTTTTTTAATAAAAAAATTTTTAAATTAAGTTTTTAAAAAATTTTTTTAATTAATTTTTTTATTAACTTATAATGTATAATTTCCTTCAGGAGGAAGGAAATTTCTATGAATCATCAGTCTTACACAATTCACAGCACACACCATAGCACATACTTTCCCCAGTGTCCATAACCCAACCACCGTATCCCTGTTCTCCCCACCCCCCCAGCAACCCTCAGCAACTCCTCGGGGACAGAAGCTCCTATGCTTGGGACTCTCCCAGAGTCTCTTATGGTTTGTCTGAGATTAAGAGTCTCTTATGGTTTATCTCCCTCCCCAATCCCATCTTGTTTCATTTTTTCCCTCCCTTAGCCCCATGACCCCCCCTTCCCACCCTGCCTCTCAAATTCCTTGTATCAGAGAGATCATATGATAATTGTCTTTCTCTGATTGACTTATTTTGCTTAACGTAATACCCTCTAGTTCCATCCACATCATCGCAAATGGCAACATTTCATTTCTTTTGATGACTGCATAGTATTCCATTGTGTATATATACCACATCTTCTTTATCCATTCATCTGTTGATGGACATCTAGGTTCTTTCCATAGTTTGGCTATTGTGGACATTGCTGCTATAAACATTCAGGTGCATGTGCCCCTTTGGATCACTACATTTGTATCTTTAGGATAAATACCCAGTAGTGTAATTGCTGGATTGTAGAGTAGTTCTACTTTCAACTTTTTAAGGAACATCCATACTGTTTTCCAGGGTGGCTGGACCAGCTTGCATTGCCACCAACAATACAGGAGGGTTCCCCTTTCTCCACATCCTCACCAACATTTGTCATTTCCTGACTGGTTAATTTTAGCCATTTTGACTGGTGTGAGGTGGTATCTCACTGTGGTTTTGATTTGTATATCCCTGATGCCAAGTGATGTTGAGCACTTTTTCATGTGTCTATTGGTAATATGGATGTCTTCTTTGCAGAAATGTCTGTTCATGTCCTCTGCCCATTTCTTGATTGGATTATTTCTTCTTTGGGTGTTGAGTTTGATAAGTTCCTTAAAGATTTTGAATACTAGCCCTTTATCTGATATGTCATTGCAAATATCTTCTCCTGTCAGTTGTCTTTTGGTTTTGTTAACTGTTTCCTTTGCTGTGCAAAAGCTTTTGATCTTAATTAAGTCCCAATAGTTCATTTTTGCTCTTGCTTCCCTTGCCTTTGACGATGTTTCTAGGAAGAAGTTGCCATGGCTGAGGTCAAAGAGGTTGCTGCCTGTGTTCTCCTCAAGGATTTTGATGGATTCCTTTCTCACATTGAGGTCTTTCAACTATTTTGAGTCTAATTTTGTGTGTGGTGTAAGGAAATGGTCCAGTTTCATTCTTCTGCATGTGGCTGTCCAATTTTCCCAAAACCATTTATTGAAGAGTCTGTCTTTTTTCCACTGGACATGCTTTCCTACTTTGTCGAAGATTAGTTGACCATAGAGTTGAGGGTCCATTTCTGGGCTCTCTATTCTGTTTCATTGATCTATGTGTCTGTTTTTTGTGCCAGTATCATACTGTGTTGATGATGACAGCTTTGTAATAGAGCTTGAAGTCTGGAATTGTGATGCAACCAACTTTGGTTTTCTTTTTCAACGTTCTTCTGGCTATTCAGTGTCCTTCCTGGTTTCATATAAATTTTAGGATTATTTGTTCCATTTCTTTGAAAAACATTGATGGTATTTTGATAGGGATTACATTAAATGTGTAAATTGCTTAAGGCAGCATAGACATTTTCACAATATTTGTTCTTCCAGTCTATGAATACGGAATGTTTTTCCATTTCTTTGTGTCTTCCTCAATTTCTTTCATGAGTACTTTATAGTTTTCTGAGTACAGATTCTTTGCCTCTTTTGTTAGGCTTATTCCTAGGTATCTTATGGTTTTGGGTGCAATTGTAAATGGGATTGACTCCTTAATTTTTCTTTCTTCTGTCTTGGTGTATAGAAATGCAACTGATTTCTGTGCATTAATTTTACCTCCTGACACTTTACTGAATTCCTGTATGAGTTATAGCAGTTTTGGAGTGGAGTCTTTCCGGTTTTCCACATTAAGTAGCATATCATCTGCAAAAAGTGAGAGTCTGATGATGTCTTTGCCGATTTGGATGCCTATTATTTCTTTTTGTTGTCTGATTGGTGAGGCTAGGACTCTTAGTACTATGTTGAGTAGCAGTGGTGATAACGGACATCCCTGCCATGTTCCTGACCTTAGCAGAAAAGCTCTCAGTTTTTCTCCATTGAGAATGATATTCGCTGTGGGTTTTTCATAGATGGCTTTGATGATATTGAGTTATGTACCCTCTGTCCCTACACTTTGAAGAGTTTTGATCAAGAAAGGTTGCTGTACTTTGTCAAATACTTTTTCAGCATCTATTGAGAGTATCATATGGTTCTTGTTCTTTCTTTTATTAATGTATGGTATCATATTGATGGATTTGTGGATGTTGAACCAACCTTGCAGCCCAGGAATAAATCCCACTTGGTCGTGGTGAATAATCCTTTTAATGTACTTTTGGATCCTATTGGCTAGAATTTTGGTGAGACTTTTTGCATCCATGTTCATCAAGGATATTGGTCTGTAATTCTCTTTTTTGATGGGGTCTTTGTCTGGTTTTGGGATCAAGGTAATGCTGGCCTCATAAAATGAGTTTGGGAGTTTTCCTTCCATTCCTATTTTTTGGAACAGTTTCAGAAGAACAGGTATTAATTCTTCTTTAAATGTTTGGTAGAATTCCCCCCTGGGAAGCCCTCTGGCCCTGAGCTCTTGTTTGTTGGGAGATTTTTGATGACTGCTTCAATCTCCTTACTGGTTAAGGGTCTATTCAGGTCTTCTATTTCTTCCTGGTTTAGTTTTGGTAGTTCATATGTCTCTAGGAATGCACCCATTTCTTCCAGATTGTCAAATTTGCTGGTGTATAGTTGCTCATAATATGTTCTTATAATTGTTTGTATTTCTTTGGTGTTGGTTGTGACTCTCCTCTTTCATTCATGATTTTATTGATTTGGGTCCTTTCTCTTTTCTTTTTGATAAGTCTGGTCAAGGGTTTATCAATCTTATTAATTCTTTCAAAGAACCAGCTCCTAGTTTCATTGATCTGTTCTACTGTTCTTTTGGTTTCTATTTCATTGATTTCTGCTCTGATTTTTCTTATTCCTCTTCTCCTGCTGAGTTTAGGCTTTCTTTGCTGTTCTTCCTCCAGCTCCTTTAGGTGTAGGGTTAGGTTGTGTCCTTGAAACCTTTCTTGTTTCTTGTGCAAGGCTTGTATTGCTATATACTTTCCTCTCAGGACTGTCTGTGCTGTGTCCCATAGATTTTGAACAGTTGTGTTTTCATTTTCATTCATTTCCATGAATTTTTTAAATTCTTTAATTTCCTGGTTGACCCATTCATTCTTTAGTAGGATGCTCTTTAGCCTCCATGTATTTGAGTTCTTTCCAACTTTCCTCTTATGATTGAGTTCTAGTTGCAAAGCACTGTGGTCTGAAAATCTGCAGGGAATGATTCCAATCTTTTGGCACCAGTTGAGACCTGATTTGTGACCCAGATGTGATCTATTCTGGAGAATGTTCCATGTGCACTAGAGAAGAATGTGTATTCTGTTGCATTGGGATGGAATGTTCTAAATATATCTGTGAAGTGCATCTGGTCCAGTGTGTCATTTAAAGCCTATATTTCCTTGTCTGATCTTTTGCTTAGATGATCTGTCCATTTCAGTGAGGGGGTTGTTAAAGTCCCCTACTAACATTTTATTATTGTTGATGTGTTTCTTTGATTTTTTTATTAATTGGTTTATATAATTGGCTGCTCCCATGTTAGGGGCATAGACATTTAAAATTGTTAGGTCTTCTTGTTGGACAGACCCTTTGAGGATGATATAGTGTCCTTCCTCATCTCTTATTATAGTCTTTGGCTTAAAATCTAATTTGTCTTACATAAGGATTGCCACCTCAGCTTTCTTTTGATGTCCATTTGCATGGTAAATTGTTTTCCACCCCCTCACTTTAAATCTGGAGGTGTCTTTGGGTCTAAAATGAGTTTCTTGTAAACAGCATATTGATGGGTCTTTTTTTTTTTTTAATCCATTCTGATACCCTGTGTCTTTTGATTGGGGCATTTAGCCCATTTACTTAAACTCAGTGTAACTATTGAAAGATATGAATTTAGTGCCATTGTATTGCCTGTAGGGTGACTGTTATAGTATATTGTCTCTATTCATTTCTGGTCTGTTACTTTTAGGCTCTCTCTTTGCTTAGAGGACCCCTTTCAATATTTCCTGTAGGGCTGGTTTGGGTGTTTGCATATTCTTTTAGTTTTTGTTTGTCCTGGAAGCTTTTTCTCTCTGCTTCTATTTTAAATGTCAGCCTAGCTGGGTATAGTATTCTTGGCTGCATATTTTTCTCACTTAGTGTCTGAATATATCATGCCAGTCCTTTCTGACCTGCCAGGTCTCTGTGGATAGGTCTGATGCCAATCTAATTTCTACCATTGTACATTACAGACCTCTTGTCTTGAGCTGCTTTCAGCTTTTCTCTTTGTCACTGAGAGTTGTAAGTTTTACTATTAGATGACAGGGTGTTGACCTATTTTTATTGATTTTGAGGGGGGTTCTCTGTGCCTTCTGAGTTTTGATGCTTGTTCCCTTCACCCATTTAGGGGAATTCTCTGCTATAATTTGCTCCCTATATACCTTCTGTCCCTCTCTCTCTTTCTTCTTCTGGGATCCCAATTATTCTAATACTGTTTTGTCTTATGGTATCACTTATCTTTCAAATTCTCCCCTCATGGTCCAGTAGTTGTTTATCTCTCTTTATTTCAGCTTCTTTAGTCTCCATTATTTGGTCTTCTATATCACTAAGTCTCTCTTCTGCTTCATTTACACTATCAGTAAGAGCCTCCATTTTTTAGTGCACCTCATCTATAGCTTTTTAAATTTCAACTTGGCTAGATTTTAGTTCTTTTATTTCTCCAGAAAGGGACTTTATTTTATTTCTCCTGAAAGGGATTCTGTAGAATCATCCATGCTTTTTTCGAGCCCAACTAGCACCTTGATTATCATCATTCTGAGCTCTAGTACTGATATCTTAACTAATGTCCAAATTAGTTAGATTCCTAGAAATCAGTACTGCCTCTTGTTCTTTTTTTGAGATGAGTTTTTCTAGCTCGTTATTTTATGCAGATAATAATAGATGAATGAGAAAAGAAAGAAAGAAAGAAAAAGAATAGTTGGATGAGAGAACAAAATACTAAAAGGGCAGCAATGACCCCAGAAAAATATATATTAACCAAATTGGAAGAGACCTGAAACTGGGGGGAGAAGAAAGGAGGAAAAGAAACAAACAAACCAAAAAAAAAAAAAAAAAAGAAAGAAAGAAAGAAAAAAAATATATATATGACTGCTGAACAGAACAGAGCCACATACTTGATTTTGGGTGTACTTTGGTCTGTTGGAAGAAACTGCCTCCCAAAATTTTAAAGAAAGAAAAACATATATATACAAAAACAAGGGTAAACACGATGAAGCGATGGAATATGACTGTAAAGATGAACATTGAAAAATATTCTAAAAAACGAATTGACAAGATAAGAAGTTGTTTGAAAAAAATGGAGGGAGTGGAGAATATGATCAGGCTGGAGGCTAGAACAAAGCCATGTGCTACATTTAGGGTATATTTTGATCTGTTAGAAGAAACTGTACCCCAAAATTTTAAAGAAAGAAAAACCTATATGTATACAAAAAATAAAGCTAAATACAATGAAGAGATAGAATATGGTTATAACAATGAAAATTAGAAAAGATTTTTTAAAAAGGTATCGATAAGATAAAGTAGTTTTAAAAAAGGTTAAAATAGGGAAGAGGAAAAATTAAAAAGAATTGAATTAGAAAAAAATTAAAATTTAAAATATTTCACTTCAAAAGACTAAAGAATCATGGGGAAAAACTACGACTTCTACGTGTTTCATTCTCCTTGCTCTGCAGTTCCGCAGTTCTCATTGATTGATGAACTTGGTCTTGGCTGGATGGTCTTGCTAATCTTCTGTAGGAGGGGCCTGTTGCAGTGATTCTCAAATGTCTTTGCCCCAGCCGGAATTGTACTGCCCTTCCCAGGGGCCACGCTAAGTAATCTGCACGGTTTTGCTCTTGGGAGGTTTTGTTCACTGAATGCTTTCCGTACAGCTTTGGAGAATAGGAATGAAGATGGCGGCCTCCGAATATCTAGCCCGGAGGAGCCGAGAGCTCTAGACCCCACTCCTCAGTGTCAGATAAAAGCCGTCAATCCCTCCCATCTTCCTGGTCTCTGACTGCACTCTCAGCTCACATGGCCTGTGACTGAGCATTTCTATCATGGCACACGGCCCTGTCTGGAGTCTCCAAACCCAGAAGATTCCTGCAGCACACTCTGGTGCCCCTCCTCCCAGAGGAGGAAGGTGAGTCTCCTGGGATCTGCCACTTGTGGGGTCCCTGCTCGAAAAGCAGTGGCCCGACTGTGCCTTGAATCATGGTTTATGGCAACTCTGAGCTGAGAGCCCACTCCTCGGCTCTGTCTCTGCGTCCGGCTTCCCTACTCCAACACCTGGGAGCTCTGCCTCCCCCCACTCAGACACTCCCGGTCGTTCTGTGACCCCATGAGTCCTGAGACCACACTGTCCCCATGAGAGCACTACCCACCCCTTAGCCTCTGCAGCAATGTCCCTCAGTGGTCCAGACTTCTGAAAATTCTGATTATTTTGTGCTCCGTTGCTCTACTGCTTGCCAGGAGCCACCCTTCCCCACACGGTCTATCTTCCTGAATTTTGCCTTGGATTCACTTCTCCACACTTCCTACCTTCCAGAAAGTGGTCGCTTTTCTGTTCCTTGAATTGCTGCTCTTCTCTTCGATCTCCTGTTGAGTGTGTAGGTGTTCAGAAAGGTTTGGTAACTATCTACTTGAACTTCTGGGATCCAATGATATTAGGTCTCCTCCTCCTCTGCCATCTTGCTCCTCCCCCCAATCTACCCATTACTGAAAAGACTAACCTGACGTTGATGTGAGTACTACTTATCATAATGAAACACCATTGTTCTCATGAACATTTTCATTGTGAAATGAAGTTGTGTTATGTTATCAGAATCTGGTTGAGTGTAAATAGTGAAATGTTTTCTAATGAGCTCCTTTGAAATACAAATAACAATGTAATCTTTTATTGGCAAGCCTTGTTAAAACAAATATTCACAACAACCTCAAAATGACATACAAATATTAACATTATAAAAAGTTTCTTTATTTAAAAATTTATTCTAGGATAATGTTATCCTATTAGATTAAAACAACATTTGGTTTATTTATTCATTTATATGTTACTGTAAATATTTATGTGGTATGGTGGGGAAAGCAGGAGGTAGCAGACATGGGGACTAATCTCAATTTTGCAATCTTAGGCAAATCACTTAATCTCTTGAAGGCTCAGTTTCTTCATGTATAGACAAGATGGTCTTAGGCAAATCACTTAATCTCTTGAAGGCTCAGTTTCTTCATGTATAGACTAGATGATCTGGAAAACAAAATCCTGCTTCATTTCAGCAATAAGATTATGGATTATCTTTTTAGGAACACACCTATGGAAAAACCAAAAATCAAACCCAAGTATATGTAAGAATAGAAATATCAGTCTTTAGGGAGAATCTCGATCATTGGAAATTTTTGAAAAAAATTACCTTAATGTTATTGCCTGGTTATGCATAGTAGTCAAGCTATTTTTCTTTTATTACATACTCTATATAGTTATATTTCAATTCTATATTAAGAATATAATAAAATGAAATAATGAATCTGAAAACCTTTTACTAAAACAATTTTTTTGTAAAGATTTATATATTTATTTGACAGACAGAGATCACAAGTAGGCAGAGAGGCAGGCAGAGAGAGAGGAGGAAGCAGGCTCCCTGTTGAGCAGAGAGCCCAATGCGAGGCTCAATCCCAGGACCCTGGGATCATGACCTGAGCCGAAGGCAGAGGCTTTAACCCACTGAGCCACCCAGGTGCCCCTACTAAAACAATTTTTAAAAAACATTTAAAAATTCGTGGAACAGGGGTGCCTGGTTGCCTCAGTTTGTCCAATATCTGACTCTTGATCTTGGCTCAGGTCATGATGTCAGGATTGTGAGATGGAGTCCCGAATAGGGCTCCATGCTGGTTGTGGAGTCTGCTTAAGATTCTCCCTCTGCCCCCTGCCTTTCTTTAAAAAAAAGAAAAAATTGTTGAACAATTACACTTATGATTATCTCAACATTAGAAAACTGGAGGAAGACCTGAGCATCATTAACACTTGGTACATTTAGTAATTCTTATTTAATACTTCATCTGTTTTCATCATTTTATAACTTGATTGTACTGTAATTCTCTGAAAAGATAGAACTCAGAGAAAACTCTATGCATTTTTCAGTTAATAGCTCAGTAGTCAACATTCATTTAACAAATGGATGGATTTGTACCAGGTTTAGCGGCAGCTTTTTCACTTGGAGGTAGAGCTCTAATGTGCCTTATTTGCTTTATCAGTCTTGCTTTTTAAAATTATTTATTTATTTATTTTTAAAGATTTAGTTATTTTGGAGAGAAAGAGAGCATGAGAGCGGGGGCAGGGGCAGAGAGGGAGAGGGAGATTCTGCACTGGCCATGGAGCCCCACACGGGTCTCGTTCTCACAACCCTGAGATCCTGACCTGAGCTGAAATCAAGAGTCGATGTCTTACTGATTGAGCCATCCAGGTGCCCTGAATAATCTTGCTTTTCTTATTAAAAAAAGAAAAATTGTTCGTAGGAGTTATCTTGACACAATGATATTTAATTAAAGTTAAGTGGAATCTGGGAATAAATTACATTTATGCTATCCTAGTATTTTGTATTGCTAAGAGTGACGATGAAAATGATCAAAATAACGAATTTCACATGTACATATTGATGAGAGGCCAAACAGCAGAGGGGGACAAGGACAGGAATTTGATTAGGGCTTGTCTAATCATTCAGGTTAGAAGGGCATTCACAAAACGGACAATGGGCAGATTGTAGCCCTTGTCCTAAGCTGTCCTCTTATAACTTACACAGTCCTCAGTTTAAGACTTTTCGAACATACACATCAGTGGAAACAATCTTTTGAGGAAAAGAAGAATTTGTGACATTAACAGCCCATGTCTTTTTGAGAGGCGTCTTTCTTCGGTCTTAACTTCTTGACCTCTCAGCTGTGTTCGGTGCTATTTGGCCACTTCCTCCTTCTTGAAGCTCTTTCCTCTCTTAACTTCAGAGACTGGCTGCTTCTTACTTCTGCTTTCATGTCTCTGAGCACCCCTCGCCTCGCTGTTCCTCCTGCCTCTTAAATATGATTGTCCCTTGGATTCTATCCTCAGCCTTTTCCTGACCTGCCCACTCTTACCTACTTCTACGGCAGAAGTCACAACTACATCTATATTGTTAACTCCCAGATTTCCTTCTCTAATCCTGAACTCTGTCCCAAGAGTTAGATTCACGGATGTTCTTTGGGCATCTTGAACTCCGTATGTCCACAATGGAACCCATGATTTTTCCCTAATAACCTTCTGTTTTTCCTGTGTGTATGTTGCTCAGTTAATGAGAAGACCCCACGTGAATCTTCTTTTCGTAATTAATTAATTTTTTAAAAAGTAATCTCTATACCCGACGTGGGGCTTGAACTCATGACCCCGAGGTTAAAAGTTGCATGCTCTGCCAACTGAGCCAGCCAGGTGCCCCCAATGTGAGTCTTTATGTGTCACATTTAAATCTATTTTCCAGCCCTCAGTGGCTCCCCCTGCAGTTCTCTCTTTGCCATAACTTCCTAAAGAGGTGATAATAGTCTACCTCTCGGGTGTTTTGCTATGGACAGGACAGAGTATCCTCTGGCTGCCTCCTCCAAATAAGCAAAAGTTTGCTTTTTGAAAGCATTGTATTAGGAGACAGAAAGTATTTTCTAGAAATAACACAATGGGAAGTAAAATAATTCATTATACAAATGTTTATCAAGCCCTACTCTGTGCTGGGTGCTGGGGATACCATGGTGTTGGATGCCGGTTTTTTTATTGACCTCTGAGTCTGGAACTAAGGGGTGGGTAGAGGGGACAAAATAGAGCTGAAGCAAACAGTCACACAAATACATGGGAAACCCTGACAGGGGCCAGTGCAGGAAAGAAGTGGCTCCTAAGGCAGCCATAATAGTGTGACTGAATCCAGGCAGGGAGGCCCTGAAAGGCTTCCCCTGAGGAAGCTTATCGAGAGCCAATATCTAAAAGATAATGTGGTAGATTGATTGTGACATTGTCCTCATTATTTCTACCCTTTTAAGGTGACTTGGCATCTCCTCCCCCCAAGAGAATCTCTTCATAACTCTTTTCATGTGGGCTGACTTTGTGACTTACCTTGGCCAACAGAATGTGGGAGAAATAATGAGGGGTGACTTCTGAATTTCCGCCTGAAGAGGCTTTGCACATGACCATTCATGCTCTGAAAATCCTGTCAGCCCTGTTCCGAATAAGCTGGGCGAAGCTTCTGCATGGTAACAGACACGAGGCCCAGTCCTCCCCGACCCCAAAACTGACAACCAGCTAACTGCCAGACCTGTGAGCGAGGCCATCCAAGACCAGCCAGGCCCCAGCTGACCCGCTAAGCAAGCGCAGAGCCATGAACAAGCCAGCTGAGATGAGCCAAGCCTGGCCCACAGCTGCTGAACCACCGGGCTGACTCAGCTCTCCGAGCCATAATTGGTGTTTGTTGTTTTAAGAGAGTGAGTTTTGACATATTTATTAGCTGTCGCAGCTAACTGGTACAGATGAGTAGGGATTAACTAGGCAGAGAGTTTTATAGATAGAGAGGACAGCGTGTGCCAACCCTGTATGAGGACGGAGCATGGCGGTTTCCCAGGACTGCAAGGGGACCTGGGTGAGTGGATTGTAACCATTGTTGGGGGGTGGGGTGGGACCTTGTGAGCTGGGTCTGAGTGGGGAGGGCCAGAGCTACACGGAAACTAGGAGACCGTGTTAAAGACTTGAGTCTTGCTTCTAAGAACAATGGGAATGCACACATAGGTTCCAAGTAGGAAGGACATACAACTAGAATCGGGTTTTGGAATTTGGGTGAAGTTTGAAGAATAGTTTCTGGGGGTGGGGTCAGAGTAGAAACGGGAGTGTTGCAGTAGTCAGTAGTCATTTTTTGAGAGAGAGAGAGAGTGAGAGAGAGCGTGAGAGGGGAGAAGGTCAGAGGGAGAAGCACACTCCCATTGGAGCTGGGAGCCCGATGCGGGACTCCATCCAGGGAATCCGGGATCACGACCTGGGCCGAAGGCACCGGCTTAACCTACTGAGCCACCCAGGCGCCCCCACCCCCCAACTTTTTTTCAAATATGTCAAATTTTTTTTAAGATTTTTATTTTTATTTATTTGCTAGAGAAAGAGATCACAAGTAGGCAGAGCAGCAGGCAGAGAGAGAGGGGGAAGCAGGCTCCCTGCTGAGCAGAGAGCCCGATGTGGGGCTCGATCCCAGGACCCTGAGATCATGACCTGAGCCGAAGGCAGAGGCTTAACCCACTGAGCCACCCAGGCGCCCCTCAAATAAGTCAATTTTAATAAGACCCTCTACACACACATTTCCTACTGAAAACTGAAGTAGCACTTCAAAAAATTTTACTACAATGTCTAAAACCCAGAAAATCTAGCGTATGTACCTGCACTAATTATGCTCTAACCAAACCACACAAAATTTTCCTGTATTCCTTCTGCACAAGTTACTTGGCTTCCAATTTTTGGTATAGGTCTCATCTTAATGACTTCAGGTCTCTCAAACACACAGGCAACATTCAGAACCTATTAGTGCTTCCTTAAATCAAAAGGTGTAAGTATACTGAAGTCATTCAAATGCAAACTACAGGATTCCTTACAAATTACTGGTATCACAGTAGAAAAGATACAAAAAAAAGAAAAACCTTACAATATCACAGATTATCAAAATATTACACTTTGCCCTAACACAGAGCAGCTTTCCAAGCTACTGCAAAATGATCCCAAAGTCACTAGCAAAAAGAAACAGTATAAGAACAAAAGTTTGTTTACATTGGTTCCGTGTCGTAATTATTCTCCATGCTGGTTTCCTCGGAAAGATCTTTATGATACGGGCAATAATGACAGCAACATCTGAATCTTTCCACTCTGGCTTCACCCTGATCCGTTTTCTTCTGCTGTAGATCTTTTGGAAGCTGGGACCCCGGGTTGAGGTAGCGCAAGTCAGGCAAGAGACCACAAGAATGTAGAACAGGATGGTGATGGTGACAGGGCCATGACCTTGCCCAGCTCAAGAGACTCCACTATTTACTCCGTGGTTTACAGGAACGACTGTCAAGGATTTGCGCAGAGCATCCTTTGGAACCTGGGAGTGGAAATAATTGGATGGATTTAAAAGATAGTTAGGAAGATGGCAGGTGTCAGTGATTGATAGGATATACAAACATGGGGTTTCTAGGGACACGTCAAGGGCGACTGCTAGGTTCTTGGTGGAGAATACCAATCGTTGAGCTGGAGAACAATGAAAGAAGATCACGTATGGAGAGAATGATCTGAAGTTTGGATTTAGACGCGTTGATTTGAAGTGCCTTTGAGATTCCTGAGAAGATATCCAAGTAGGCAGTTGGGTACGTGGGGCGGGAGCTCAAGTAAGAGGTCTGGTTGGAAACATAGTTTTGAGTTTTTTATATATATGGCATCCAAAGGCTTGAAAGACCTCTCTTCAAGAGACAATCTCACCAGGGTTTAGGTGATTGTTTCAAAATTTCTAATGCTTTCAGAAATGGTCACTGAGCTCTTAGGACTTCTCTCTCCAGAAATTATTTCTGAGCGTGAAATTATTTCTCATGATGTGAGGCTCACAGGTCATCTCTTCTTTCTGACCAATGGTAGGCAACTATCTCCTTTATGTATCATTTAACCCTCAAGAAACAATTAAAATGGTTGCTGTTTTTTGAAACCACTGGACTGAATGCTCTTGGTCTAAGTGGAATTCTGAGGTACACTAAAACTATCGCTTGTGTGTTTTTCCTTACAGTAATGCAGTTAAAAACCCAGGAATTATTTCTTCTTTAGTTTCTATCTCCAATGCAGAGCATAACATATTCTCACAATTGCACTTCTCTTGAATAGATCTCCTCGTTCCCTCTCGTTCCCTTTGTTGGTCTATTTCTTGTGTCTTCATTTACCTCTTTGCCTCTAGTTTAACTTCCTCCCAGTACATTTTATTTTCCCCATACAGCTGTTGGCACTTTTTCCAAAATGCCAATCTGACCGTATCACTATCCTAAAGGACCCACAGGGCAAAGCACAAACACCTGGGGACAGCTTTCTGGCCTACAGCATTGGCCTTCTCTGACCTCATGTCTTAACACTGACTTCCCCACCTTTGCCCAATCTATGTCCAGCCTTATAGAACAGCTTTCCTTTCCTTTCCTTTACTGTACTGGGATACTTTAAAATAGGTTTTTAGGAAGAAAAGCTAGCACTGGGTCAAATCAAAGCAAAGAGTAATAGCTCTGAGCAGGACAAAAGCACTGTTAGAAAGATCATATTATTATTTTTTTTCAAGATTTATTTACTTATTTGAGAGAGAAAGAGTGTGAGTGGGGGGTTGGGCAGAGGGAAAGCATCTGAGATCAAGACCTGAGCTGATACCATGAGTTGGATGCTTAACCGACTGAGCCACCCAGGCGCCCCTAGAAAGATCATATTAAATAAATAGCCAGGGTCACTTTGGTTGATATAATGGTAACTGAATTTGAGCTTTTGGTGGCTACTTTCAAATTGAGGTTCTAGGATCATATTCGTCTCATGCTCATAAAACCGTTGTACATATTTGATTATTGCTGTACTTGATGGTCCATTCCATTTAAATAGCAAACCTAGAATTTATTTCACGTTGCTGTAATTGCCCTCTTAAAGCATTTAGATTCCACATTATAGTACTTAAGTTCCTAGTTATGACTATCAATTTATTCCTTTCTTCTCATGAAGTAGAGAAAATATTTTATACAGATGGACTTTATATCTATTTTCTTGGACTTTTCTTTTCCTCTGAAAGGACTCTTTTTTTTTTTAACTTTGTAACTTTTTAAGATTATTCTGGCATTATTCATCTCTTCTATTCCAAATGGTTTAAAAACATTCATCATTTTTCTCAGATGATAAACAACAAAATATGGCTTAGGGTTTAGAAGACAAATATCTCTGGTTTCATTTTGAAGTTCTTTAGAGAGAATTTCTGTAATGTTGGCACATAATAAAAATTTGGAAATAAAGGATAAATTCCAATCTGGAATGCAATTATCAGCAAACCACTGGATTCGCTGCATACCTATGTGAAGAACTGTGTAACACAACTCCCTGTGTCTTAATAATCTCCAGAAACTTCTCCATCACAGCCAATAAAACATAATAGTGTGGTGTGCAATACGTTTTGACTAAAGCATATGGCATTTTATATTATGTTTCACATATAATTCTCTTAAAAACTTGGTAACTTCTTTGCAGGTGGACCCATATCGTTGTTAAACAGAATTAGTAATACTGAAAGTATTTTTAAGTTTTAAAATAATCTCACAAATCCTTGTCATCATTGGATCCGAAGTATATGCTTGACAAAGCTCATTTGAAATTCTTGGCTCTTCTGTCTCACACTTAATTCGTAAAATGTTCCCTCCTGTTGGCATTGCCATCATTAGGCTGCCCATCTGTTGTAATTCAGATCAAGTCTGAGTGGCTGTCAATGAGTTAAAGCCCTGTAAGGCAGCCACACTGAGATGCACCTAAGAGGGCTGAGCTTTACTGAGTGTGGCCTGGTCTATTTCCTGCATGTCTGTTACACACAGAAACACCAAGTGCACTGACAATGTCCTACTACACTTTTGTCTTTGGTATTCCAAAGTTATTTCAAAATGCATACATTTCTCTCTCTATAATTTTTTTATTTCAAAATTTATTTTATTTCAAAATGCATACATTTCTCTCTCTATAATTTTTTTAAACACACACACATATATATTTAAATTTCTTGATGATTTTCAAATCTGCAATCTATTACTTTTATTCACAGTAAAACACTGTTTGAAAATATAAAACATTTCGGGGGTGCCTGGCTGGCTCAGGCAGTAGACCAAGTGACTCCTGATCTCAGGGTTCTGAGTTTGAGCCCCACATTGGGTTTTCGAGATCACTTTAAACACACACGCGCGCCCGCGCGCGCGCGCGCACACACACACACACACACACACAATTACCGAGTTTCAGGTACTCTGTTTTCCAGATTTATCAGGCATGTTTCATCACCATCTTCAGGCCTACACTGCGGTAGTTTGAAGTGAAGTTCACTACTGTCGTGGTCTCTGAATATTTCTGCATTTTTAAGCCAGAATTGGTAAAGAGTATAAGATTAAGTGTGTAGATGCTGTACCCAGGCTGTCTAGGTTAGAACCCAGCTCTGTGCTTACCAGCTGTGTGCTGTTGGCCAGGTCATTGAACCTCTCTGTGCTTCAGTTTCCTCAACTGCAAAAGGGAGATGATCACTGTACATGCATGTTAGGATTCATTCTTTGTATTTATCTTGAGGCTAAAATAAGAAAAACACTTAGAACAGTTCCTGGCACTTGGAAAATACTATATATAGCTGGCTTTATTTATAATGTATTTCAGACATAAAAATCTAGATTTAGCTTTTAAAAACTTTGTTTTTTAAGTAAGCTCTACACCCAGCGTGGGGCTTGAACTCACAACCCTGAGATCAAGAGCTGACCTGAGATCAAGAGTCAGATGCTTACTGGACTGAGCCACCCAGGGCCCCTACATCTTTTCTTTAAAAGGAGGAACACAGAAGCAGAGTTCACAATAAAATGTTAGAGAGCAATTGAATATTTATTTATTTATTTATTAATGATTTTATTTACTTATTTGAGAGAGAGAGAAGCAGAGTCCCTGCTGAGCAGAGAGCCTGACACAGGGTTCGATCTCAGGACTCTGAGATCATGACCTGAGCCAAAGGTTTATGCTTCATCGACTGAGCCATCCAGGATCCCCAGCAAGTGAATATTTAAAGTGATATATTATAATTAGATATTAATTTATTCAATAAGCTTTAAACAATGTTTTGATTGCCTACAAAGGGAAAAATGCCAGGTGGTGGGGAAATTATGAGAAGAAACAAAGCCTCTTCCCCCAAGAGGGTCCCACTTGTCGAGACACAAGCATCAGGAAACTGCTACAAAACCAAGTCCTTGATGCCCTGCAGGGTGGTACACAGCATATAGCGAGAAGACAGAGGAGAGAAAATTGCATACTATTAATTAACAAAAATTTAACAGAGTACATTTTAAAGACCTAATTGACTTTATTAATTGATTCATGAATCAGACAGCATCCCATCCAGCAGGTAGAGAAGAGCTCCGAAGGACTACAGAAAGGGAAAAGTTTTGAAAGGCGGGACTAGGAAGTCATAAACTGAAAAAAGGATTATTTCCGGTGAAGTCACCTTCATTTGGGGACAAAGGGGCCCCAGTAGGTAGATTACCTCAACTTCCTTTGGGAGCCGGATAGGGCCCACGTACAGCTTACCTTACTGGTGCTGACCAGAGAATTCCTGATTGAACGGTTATGAACACATTCGTGGAGGGTTGAAACTGCAGTTAAAATATTATTAAGTCTTGGTTTACCGACTTGAGACCTTAACCTGAGTGATGCCATTTTGGGCCTTTTTTTTCTTTTTAAACAATACTTATTTCTGATTAGAAGAAAGATCTTCTCTTTCAGCATGACATAATAAAAGTCTACACATGCTGTCAAAATATTTTTAAAGGCAGGGTGCCTGGGTGGCTCAGTGGGTTAAAGCCTCTGCCTTCGGCTCAGGTCATGATCCCAGGGTCCTGGGATCGAGCCCCACATCAGGCTCTCTGCTCAGCAGGGAGCCTCCTCCCCCACCTCTCTCTGCCTGCTTCTCTGCCTACTTGTGATCTCTGTCTGTCAAATAAATAAATAAAATCTTAAAAAAATATATTTTTAAAGGCAATCATTATTTTGGTCATACAAGCATTCTAGCAAAGCCAAGACAAATTCCCAAGGAAAATTTGCTGTGCTCCTATATGCAATTTTATGATGAAGCTAAAATAATTTAACCAGTGTGGTACTAGTACAGTACTAGCCAGAAAGTTAAATTAAACGGAATAAGACGGCATAAAATTCCAAGGAGGGGCGCCTGGGTGGCTCAGTGGGTTAAAGCCTCTGCTTTTGGTTCAGGTCGTGATCCCAGGGTCCTGGGATTGAGGCCCCGCATCCGGCTCTCTGCTCAGCAGGGAGCCTGCTTCCCTTCCTCTCTCTCTGCCTGCCTCTCTGCCTACTTGTGATCTCTGTCTGTCAAATAAATAAATAAAATCTTTAAAAAAAGAAAAAAGTCCAAGGAAAATGAACACCTGCCCACTGATCATGAAAGGATAATTTTTTTAAATTTATGGGTTAGGGATGCCTAGCTGGCTCAATCAGTAGAGCATGTGACTCGATCTTGGAGTTGTGAGTTCAAATCCCACATTGGGAATGAAGTCTACTTAAAAAAAAAAAAAAGGTAGGGGCTTCTGGGTGGTTCAGTCAGTTAAGCATTGGACTCTTGATTTCTGCTCAGGGCATGATCTTAGGGTCTTGAGGTTGAGTCCTGCTTTGGGCTCTGTGATAGGCCTGGAACCTGCTTAAGATTCTCTCTCTCCCTTCTGCCCCTCCCCCTTCTGCCCCTCCCCCCACTAAAAAAAAGATAATAGGAGGCTCTAGCACTCTCATAAACTACTAAAAATACTAATGTAAGCATCCATTTGGCATATGAAGGAGAACTTAGGAATACTTATCAGAAGACATATCATTTCACATACCCTTTGAATAAGTAATTCTTTTTCTAACAATTTATTCTAAGGACATAATCGGGAATATGGAAAGAAAATGTAGCTGCAAGAAAGTTCATGACATTGTCGTTCAAAACAGAAAGACAAGGAGACTAATGTTTCACAGTAAAAGCTAGGATGAAAAATGTGGGAAACATCCTTCCTGGAATATTACAGAGCCGTTCAAGTGTTACTTCAAGGGCATGAAAATATTCGGGATGCATTGTTGAACAAAAAAGTCATATTATGGAACACAGTTCCGATAACATTTTTATAAACTCTACGGCTGATATCTGTTTTTCTGCCTTTTTCACTGTGTATTTATATATATTAAAAAGCTGTAGAAACAACTTAATAATAGTGACCTCTGAGTAGTGAGATTACAGGTAATTTTTATTTCATTTTTGCTTATTTACATTTTCTAAAGTTTCTTCCATAAACATATATATACACAAACATAGTATGTATATGTATGTACGTAAATATTTCTATCTATATCGATGTCTATATTTCTATATTTCTCCCTATATATTTATATACATTAAATACATTATACGTATTATGTGCATTGCATACACTTACACACATTACATACATTATATACTTACTTATTTGTATTTGCTGAAGTTTCTCCCATAAACATATATATACACATATATATGCTTATATATGCGTGTATGTATATGTTCATGCATGTAAACATGTTCTTTGAAATAAGAAGAAAGCATTTAAAAAAAGGCAACCATCTTAATAGATCCTGTGAATTTATTATTGGGTTTGCATTAATTATTTTTAAAGTATGATGTGAAAAAGCCTTCCATCCCACAGTGTGGTAAGTAAAAAAACAGGGAGACTTCCTCTAGGAAGATACTTATCCATATTCCACAGCCTCTCAAAATGAGGTCAATGAGTTTTTTTGTGTTTTGGGGGTTTTTTTTACATAAATTATCTTTGACGAGTTCTGAGGAAGGTCTGGCTTATTTTAAATTCTGTGATTAGAGAGTAGTTTCACAGCAAGGTTTGAATATCATTGCTGAATGACTAATGTTGTGGACAAATATAATCGTCTTTGTCTAAAGCTGTACGGTTTACGTAGCTCTTTCATATACACTGTCTTAACTGAGTGCTTCTAACAGCCCTGAAATACGAATAAGATATATTTGCATATGAGGAAATTGAAATTTCTAAAGGTAAAGGAACTCGTTCATGGTCACCCAGCTATTAGCTGGTAGAACTGGGCTTAAGCCCAGGTTCTGTGATAAGAGACAATCAAGAGGGAGCAGCATACTCCATAATCTTTTTACCACACTATTTTCCTAACATTCAAAAATGTTAACTTACTAGGCAAATGCCCCATTCCTATTCAGGACACTTCTTGTCTGAAGAGCCTATGAGGGGCACCTTGATTACTCTACTCTATGACACTTTACCCAGAAGAACAGTTCTAGGCACAAAAGCCATGAAATTCCCACAGATTAGAAAGAGTAGACTAGGGTAGATGAGAGCTCTAATGTCATCCTCTCATGGTCATTTTTTTTTTTAAGATTTTATTTATTTATTTGACAGACAGAGATCACAAGTAGGCAGAGAGGCAGGCAGGGAAAGAGAGGAGGAAGCAGGCTCCCCGCGGAGCAGAGAGCCAGATGCGGGGCTCGATCCCAGGACTCTGGGATCATGACCTGAGCCAAAGGCAGAAGCTTTAACCCACTGAGCCACCAGGCGCCCCTCTCATGGTCATTCTTAAGATGACCCACTGCCACCCTTACTGCTCTACGCCAGGCGCATCGCATACACTAACACATCAGCAACCTGGGAGACAGGCTTTATGATTCTCATTATACAGATGAGAAAACTGAGCCTCAGAAAATTGCCCTTGGTCACATAGTTAATGAAGGGCAAAAGTGGCATTGGAATGTGGCTGTATCGACTCCAGACCCTTTCTATGAGCTAATTCCACTTTCCTTGACTTAATCTGCGTTTGAATTGTGCAGAGAAAACATGTACCTTCCAGGCCCTGACGGTGTGAGTTTCAGAGCACGTGGTTCTGTGGGAGAGAAAACTGTTCACAAAGTGGTGATGGAACCCAATGCCAAGAGGAAGGTTACGGCACTGGCGCAAAAGAGCTTTTCACAGACAAAGGGAAGCCTTGAGTCTTTTCTTATTTTCCATTCCTCTTTTGTACATGTTCACCTTACTATTAATAATTTCCTAAATCTTCTTAATGTAGTTTCCATCACTGAGATGGAAGTTCTACAAAAAAAAAAAAAAAAAAAAAGAAAGGAAGAAAAAAAGAAAAAAGAAAAGAAGGAGGAGGGAGGAGGAAAAAATCAGGAAAAAACTATATTGTCTTCTCTCAAGTTTTTGATGAGGTCTACCACCTAAACAGTTTTCTGTCTAGCGACTTGACCTTTGCTGATCTAATAGAGAAAGATCCTTTACTAGTTCAGATTAGAACAATTTCAAATGTTTGGAAACACAATATTTGTGTTTGGTATTCTGATTACTGCTCCTACGGCTTATAATACAAACTTTGCTCGACCGCAGATTGAATCAGATCTCAAGTCTGGTCATGAGAAGTAGCATTTGCATGTCTTATTTCTCTTGACAGTTATTTATACAATGGTTCAAACGTTTTGTCAAATAACTCTATGGTATAGGACGAAAGCTGTAACTTTCAGTTTCAGCAGCGTTAACAGTATTTGCTGTTTTTGATCTCCTGTGACCTGTTAAAAATTCGTATTCTTGAGGTGCCCGGGTGACTCAGTTGGTGGAACCTGCGACTCTTGATCTCAGGGTTGTGAGTTCGAGCCCCATGTTCGGTGTAGAAATTACTTAAAAAAAAAAAAAATCTTAAAAAAATAGTACTCTTTTTAAAATTTTTAATTCCAGTGTAGTTAACATACAGTGTTGTAGTAGGTTCAGGTGTACAATACAGTAATTCCACACTTCTGTACATCCCCTGTGCTCCTCACGGTAAGTGTCCTCTTTAATCCCCATCACCTGTTTCACCCATCCCCCACACACTTCCCCTCTGGCAACCCTCAGTTTGTTCTCTATAGTTAAGAGTGTGTTTCTTGGTCTGTCTCTCTCTCCTTTTAAAAATTAGTATTCTAATGTAAAGGATTACAGACTGATCTTACCAATTAATGTATGCATGGCAAGTTGAATGCACTTTGTCAAAGTGTATATATTTAGAATAAAATCCAGCTATATGTGTACAAACACACATGTACATATATATACACATACATATATGCATTCACATATACACTTTCTATACACAATATGTAAGTGTGTATGTTATATATGTGGATGTGTATATATAATTTTTTTCAGTGTTGAGCAGTTTTTAGAAAATTACAGATCCTATTTTCATTACTTCCAAATCACTTTTTAAAACACTCCAAAGGGGGTGCCTGGGTGGCTCAGTCGTTAAGCATATGCCTTCAGCTCAGGCCATGATCCCAAGGTCCTGGGATTGAGTCCCACATTGGGCTCCCTGCTTGGTGGGAGGCCTGCTTCTCCCTCTCCCACTCCCCCTGCTTGTGGTCCCTCTCTCGCTGTGTCTCTCTCTGTCAAATAAATAAATAAAACCTTTAAAAAAAATAAAATAAAAAAATAAAACACTCCAAGGACATAGCAACATCGAACTAAAGACGATCTCCCAAATTGTGTGCCTATCAATTCTTAACTAATCAGATATTACGAATCTCTTTTAATTTTTGTGTTTCCTCCTGACCAGCCTCTGTCTTTTTCAGAAGAGCAGAGACAAGGGGAGAACAAAATGGTTCAAAGAGGGGTGCTTGTCATTTCTTGATCTGCATTTGAAGCATTAACTTGATATTTGAGAAAGGAATCATTAGTCACAATTGTAGAAGTGGAATTTTAGAACTCGTATAAATATAAACATTTCCTGGCTTACAAATAACAGACAATTACAAATGTTTATCCCTCATCCCTTGCCAGAGCCTCAGCTATTTCCATAAAAGCTACCATGCGGGCGGGGAGGGGTTGAAAAGGAACAGTTAGAGCTTCTCCAGGTTCCGAAAAGGACCATGTTGTGAACAAGTACAGGCATCAGACTGGGACAGATCTCATGTGTCCTTGGGCTCAGGTGCCTCTCACACGAAAGCATTTTTTTTTTCTTCTCAAATCTCATTTTACTTTCCCCAATATCCTAAGTTACAAAGGGTGCTCCCTCCCTTCCTGTAGGATGTTAAAAAATGCAAATGTCTCTGGGGTGTTCAAGGAGTCTTAGTCATTCATATCTTTGTGTAAACGGGCTCAAAAAAAAGGTTGTTTTTCTTAAAGCACCTAAAAGAAACATAAGATGCCAAATTTGCTGGGATTCTGGAAGAATTCTGAGGGTGAGGATGCTGAGCCTACAGTGGTCCCCAAGCTTCCGTGGGAGGTGAGGGGGACTGGAGAAGGACAGAAAGAGGGAATGGTGCCAGAAATAAACTGCCTACTGTCAGAATTTGTCTATATCTGGCCACGTCTCAAGGCTTTAATTTTTAGTTTGGAAGGGAAAACATTATCCGTTCAAACATCCAATTCTTCTCCCCTTGGCAGACAAACTTCTAGTTATCCCCTTACTTCAGGCAGGGAGAGGCAGAGAACAACCCCCATCGTAATTGGTGCAGAAGTTTCCTATTTCCTGTTTTTGTTGTACCATGGAAAAGTTTTCCATATGTATCTGCAGTGCATTACAGACTCTTAGAACTTTAGAAAGACTGGAAGTGCCCCGTTAGGTCCCTTCTTATGCAAGCCGCATCCCAGAGAGAAGGGCTTGAGTTTTCAGAGCAAAGTGGTGTCGGATCCAGGGACAGAAACCACCTCGCTGGTGGTGAAGTTCAATAGTAAACGCCTCGCGTAAAAATATGAAAAGCCAAGTAACAACAATGGGCAAAAGTGAACCAATTCAACTCGCCAGTTTCACTTTCCTAAAGTGTTGTGTGTTTTTAAACCAATTTTTTTTTTTTTTTTGCAAAGTTGTACTAACCTAAAAATGTGTGCAATGCTCCTTGAGTTGGTTAACACGTTCCGCCTTGTTCCCACCATCCCTCTCTGTTTCCTCTTGTGGGGGCTGTCTCGCTGCTTCAGTCTGCTGGTCCTCTGTTTCCCTGGTTGCTTCTTACTTTTCAGGGAAGAGAGGGGGTGTTGGGCAGGAAAGCTCCTATTCCTCTTACAACTTCCCTCTCCTTAGGGGGAGACCAACTAGTGCATTGGATGCCTGGGAGCTATCAGGCTCTGGACCCCTGGGCCAGGCCTGCCCTGTCATGCTCCAATTTACATGACTTGATTAGGATGTCATTTCATCTAACAGGTGAAAATGAAATTAACAGCTCAATTTGCATTCACCCTAGGGTATATGCCCCCAGAACTTCGAGGTGTGTGTCATTGTTACTGTCTTTACATGCCGGCAACAGTCTTCTTAGATGGCCCCCTCTGATGTGGTTTCCTTAAAATGGTTGGATTTATGGTCCTTGACACTGATGGGTCCAAAGTTATACAATCAACAATGGTCAGGCTTCAGGCTGTTTCTGTTGCAGAGTCCATAAAGGGATCTGAAAAGTCTTCCATTTATGTGCGTAAACATTTTCATATTTAAACACATTTTGTACTCTGAATAATACAGCATAGGGTTTATTAAGCCCAAAAAACCCAAGCCCTCTGAAAGGTTGTGTGCCTCTGCAGCATCAGAGCTGTCACCAGAACCCCCAAGGTCCCCTGATACAAAGATAAAGAACCATGAATTCAGATGACAAATGGGTCGTTTAAATCATCTCACCAAATTTACTGATTTTTGTCTCTGTCCCATTTGGATGCATTTCCTCATTGATTTTCTTTAATTTGTGGCTTGAAAGACTTCAATTCACAGGATTTTCTTACATCCATTTCCTTTATGTGCCGTTGATTGATTTGAGTAAAAGGTAAGCCATAGTACAGGATTTTGATGTTACAGCAAGATGATTTCTGCTGTGGGAGAATCATGAGCTTTAGGATTAACAGACCGGAGTTCAGCTGTGCCACAAAGGTCACTCAAGATCGATTTTATAATTTCTTTGTGTCTCAGTCTCTGACCTATATATTGGGAAAGGGGCATCTAATTCATGCAGCTGTCACCGGAACGCCACAGCATAAACCCGTAAAGAACACACCCACCGTGGTTCATGACGCCTAAGAGACACCCAGGAAGCACACTTTCTCCTTCCTTCTCTGGTATCATCCAGACTGTTGGGCTTGGTTTGATTTTTGTCCAGTTACACTAGATGCAAGGAGCTTACTTACTCCCATTGACATTTGTAATATTTACCTGTGGGCGGGCTTTCTATTTTTAGGCCCAGAAGGCAAATCCTTTAGCAAAGGCAAAACTTTCCCCATTTTTGATCTCCTCCTTTGCATTCCTTCCGCCTCACTTTTCTGCTACTCCTGACCGTTCCCAATATCAATGGAAAGAGTCAATTCATTGTGATCTCGGTGTTTCCAAGACCTCAGACAAAAAAAGGTATCAAAGGGAAGAATAAATATTGTATGGTTAAAGCATGACAATAAATTATACTACTTCATCTCGAATTTTGCTCTGGGGAGAGGTTGACATGAAACGTTTGAAGAAACATGAAACAGACCCTAAAGACAGATGATTTTTCACAGTGAAAGGCAATTTTTTTTTTCCCCAAGCTTCAAAGCAAAGGTTCCTTTTGTCATCTGCTTGATAGGTTATTTTTGACACGATTTAACTTATGAAATTGTTCCAATGCCTTTTAAAAGGGTCTGGGCACATGAGTGTGCTAGTGAAAATGATGAATGTTAGTTCTTAATTGAAAATTTAAAAATATCCTTGTGGCAAAGTGTAATAAACACATTTGCTCTTTTGTAAAAGTTTCAAAATGAGTACCTGCCATGGAACTGCATTTGCACTCAATAATCAATAATACAATGATCTGAGAAATAAGCTAGAGAAGAGTGTGCCTTCTAGATCAGTCTTCTTCTTAAAGTGTCCTCTGAAACTTTGATTCATCAAACACTTCAAAGACTTTTTCTCTAATTTAGACACTTTTTTAATAATTTCATTATGAACCTTAACATATTATACCAATGAAAAAGTGAATATACCTATGAAAATATTAATATTTATTTATAGTAATAGAGACCTAATTTTTTTTTTTTTTGCTATAGAAAAGTTGCTGAATTTTCAGCATCGCTTATAATTTCAAAACAATTCCAAAAAATTGTGTTATATTAAGAAGAAACTTAAGGGCACCTGTGTGGCTCAGTCGTTAAGTGTCTGCTTTGGGCTCAGGTCATGATCCCCGGGTCCTGGCAACGAGCCCCACATGGTCTCCCTGCTCAGGGAGAAACCTGCTTCTCCCTCTCCCACTCCCCCTGCTTGTGTTCCCTCTTCCGCTGTGTCTCTCTCTGACAAATAAATAAATAAAATCTTAAAAAAAAAAATTAGGCAACTTAATTATGATACAGGCTGAGAGGTTTTGCCAGTGTCATATAACAAGTGATACTTCAGGGGCGCCTGGGTGGCTCAGTGGGTTAAAGCCTCTGCCTTCGGCTCAGGTCATGATCCCTGGGTCCTGGGATCGAGCCCCACATCGGGCTCTCTGCTCGGCAGGGAGCCTGCTTCCCCCCTCTCTCTCTGCCTGCTTCTCTGCCTACTTGTGATCTCTGTCTGTCAAATAAATAAATAAATAAATAATCTTAAAACAAACAAAAAAAAACAAGTGATACTTCAGCTGCATAAACATTAATTAACATTTATTATAAAAGTCAATAAAATAGAATTTTGAAACGACTCAAAATTTCCAAAAAAAAAAAAATTTCTGAACAACATTCCCATAACCCTTGTGTCAGATGACTATTCTTTCCTATTCCAACTATATCTTACCACACATAAATTACGTTTCTAAAAACATAATTTTATTATTGTAAATTGAATCCTACAATTGCACTAGAGAAGTTTGTTTTTATCTGTCTATTTTTAAATATTTATTTAATATTATTTATGAAATAATATTTTATATATATTTATTTATTTTTAAGTAGACTCTACAAGCAAAGTGGGGCTCTATCTCACAATTCCGAGATCAAGAATTGGATGCTCTTCCAACTGAACTAGCCAACTCCCCAAAGTTTACTGTTTTTAAAACCCCATAGCATCTCATTTGATAAAATATGAATGGCTTGTACCTAAATATTATTTTATGAATCTGAGGTTGTACATATTAGGGACTGGGGGAGAACAGTTGGAGGGAAGGGCAGTAACATTGACTGAACATTTCTTTGGGGCCAAGCATCTCCTTTAATACCCCCAATAACCTACAAATTAGATATTCTCACTTCATTTTTATAGAAGAGGAGTCTGTCTGCCCAAGTCTATAGAGTTAATAATGGGGGAAAAAGTGTCAGCCCTTGATGCCAGGATTTAAATATTATGTATACCTTTTTTGCAATATTTTTAAATAATTTATTTGTGAAATTTTTCAAGTAATTACGAATGTAGTAGATACGTCTCTTCATCACCCAGATTAAAAAATGATCAAGAACAGCACATTTGCTTCATCTCTCCCTTTTTCCTTTTCCTTTTTTGATTTGCTGAGGTATTTTGAAGCAACCCCCAGACGTGTCATTTTATTGCTGCATGGCTGTCTGTAAAAAATATGGATTTAAAAAAATAAATCAATGCTGTTATCATATCTTATTAAGTCATAATAATTCCTTGGTATCATATGAGTTAGTCCATAATTCATTTCCCTAATTTTTCAAGAATATCTTTTTTTCATCTGGTGTGCTCACATCAAATTATGAGCATGCATTTTAACAAAGATGGTTTAGCAAGTTCTTACGATTCCAGAAAATAGAGCGATGACAGAGATGAAGTCTTCAGTCTCAACAACGAGGGAAGATTCTACAAAATATGCTATGATATTCTTAGTTTGAATTTCGTAGGCCATCAGTTACAATAAATAATTGGCCATATCTATAGAAGGTTATTTTGGGGGTTTTGTTTTGCTTTTTAAAAGAAGAAAACTTTGGGGCGTCTGGCCATCTCTGTCAGTAGAGTGTATGACTCTCAGACTCAGGGTTGTTAAGTTTGAGCCTCACGTTGGGTACAGAGGTTACTTAAAAATAAAGAATCTTTTGGGATGCCCCCCGGGTGCTCATTCAGTTAAGCATCTGACTCCTGATCTCAACTCAGGCCTTGATCTCAGGGTTGTAAGTTCAAGCCCTGCCCTGGGCTTCACCCCTAAAAAAATTACTTAAAAAAATTACTTAAAAAAAATTAATGCCTACTTAAAAAAATTAAAAATCTTAAAAAGAAATAAAAGAAAAGGAGAAAACTTTACCATCTACCAACACCGTGTTACGAACTGAGTGTTTCCTGTCCTTTAGAATTCCTAGTTGAAACCTAATCTCTGAGGTGCAGGTAATTAGGAGATAGGTCCTCTTTACAAGGACTCTAATCCCATTCAAGAGGGTTCCACCCTCGGGACCTAATCACCTTCCAAAGTCCCCACCTCCTAATACCATTACCTTGGTGGTTAGGATTTAAACATATGAATTTGTAGTGGGGGATGCACACATTAAGGCTATATAGCATGGCCTGAGACCAGTATTTTATTTTTCAGAAGGACATTTAATCCACAAAAGTAGGAAAGATGTCATCTCAGAATGATAGGCCTTCCCAAGAAAGGATGTTTAGTAAATCTATAAATATGTCTTAGAATATGGATTTGACAACTGATAAATACCTCAAAAATTAATAATACCAAATGTTGTACTTCTACAGTGAAAAATAACATAGACCAGCATATTTAAGATAGAAAGAGGCAGGCGCCTGGATGGTTTAGTCAGTTAAGTGTCTGCTCAGGTCATGATCTCAGGGTCCTGGGATGGATCCCCACATTGGGCTCTCTGCTCAGTGGGAAGTTTGCTTCTCCCTCTCACTTTCCTTCTGAGCTCTCCCTCCCTCTCTCTCTCAAATAAATAAATAAATAAAATCTTAAAAAAAAAAAAAAGTTAGAGGCAACAAGCAGTGGTCAACCTGACCATTTACCCAACCTTTCTACACTTTAATATTTGTAAGGTGGGATGACATTAGTCCCACTCACAAGATTCTTGTTGGTAAGCATGGCGTGCGTCTAATCCGTATACTATGAACTAAACTATTGTAGCTAATTATTAACTTTACGTTTCAGGCAGTATGCCCAAAAGATCATAAATTCAGCCTCTCATCTGCACTTGGCTTTCAATGGGAACCTGGAGGATTGGTGAGGAAACTCTAGTTTTATCTCCTGAGGGCAGATGGTTGTTTTCTTTCTGCCTGCTGATGTGTAGAGGAGCCAGCGTTAATGATATCTCTAGGGTGGTTATGTTTGAAAGAAGTAAGATTAAGTGTGGACAGAGTTATTTCTTCATTGTGTGTGAAACGCCTTGGAGACTATGAAGTCTTTCTAAATATGTCTCCCAAGTTGACGTGGTAGTTCGAAAGTCCAAGCTTTTTCATAATATCCTAATTTTTCTAAGGACCAGCGGGTGAAAACAAATTCAAGTTTACAGATGGAGAAACTGAAGCACAAACACAAAACACAGTCATTGCTTAACATAATAATAGCTAACATTTATTGAGACTTTGTCTTCTGAATGCTTTATATTTGTCTTAACTCATATGATCCTCAGGATAATGCTGGCTGGTTGGTGCCACTTCATGTCCATTTTAAAGACAAGAAGACTGAGGCACTTTCGCCGAGGATCACTTAGCTGGTAGGTGGAGGCCCAGGACCCATACTGGACAGTCTGGCCCCAGAGTACTCTGCACCCCCCGCAGAAGATTCTCTAAAAGGAAACTTCCTGTGTTTAGAGTTGGAATTGGGGAGTGATGCTGGGGGTGGGGGGTATTATGCAGCTCCCCTCACCCCCACCACACACACACACCTGTGGGTTGCAACATCTCTTCTCAGTGCCCTCAGCCAGGAATGCAAGCCGGAGGCAGGCTCCGCCCCCTCCCCCAGCTCAGGATCCCACTGTACCTCTTTGTTTCCTCTTTGTTGTCTCACAAAGATCTATTTGTATGACCTTTCCATCTCTTCATTGTTTCATCCTAAATTGAGAGACAGGGACGAGGGCAAAGGGGGAATTGACATGAAACCCTTCAGAGGGAGAGAGATGAAAATGCCAGGGTATCTCTCTGATTTCCCTCCGCTTGTCGCTGGTCAAATAGACATTTCCTCAAAATGCCTCTTCAGGTCATTCTCCTTTTCTTCTTCTTCTGTCCTTTAATCTGATTGATTGTACAGATACCAATTGCTTATCTATCTGGGGGGTAAGGTCGGCCCGTTCTGCCGTAGAAAAGCTGTGATCTTACCCTCGCTGTTCATATAAAACCCAGGATGGGGGCACCTGGGTGGCTCAGTGGGTTAAGCCTCTGCCTTCAGCTCAGGTCATGGTCCCAGGGTCTTGGGATCGAGCCCCGCATCGGGCTCTCTGCCCAACGGGGAGCCTGCTTCCCTTCCTCTCTCTCTGCCTGCCTCTCTGCCTCCTTGTGCTCTCTCTCTGTGTCAAATAAATAAATAAAATCGTAAAAAAAAACCCAAAACAATAAAACCCAGGGCGACTGAGAACAGGGTGAGAAGAGTTCTTACACAACCTTATTTCGTGGTCCCTCGGTGCCTTCAGGAGGGAAAGAGAGCCGGGAAGATAGAGGAGTCATTCGATTTGGGGCAGCACGAGTGTTCTTGGGGCTCACATTCCAAAGTTCCTCTTCTTTGAAAACCTTATTTTTATTCCTTTACTTGCTTTAGACAGGAACAGCTCCTCTCTCAGGGTGGATTTGGATGGTGGCATATGTTTGTCTTCCTCAGAATTTCTGACCGCTGGAGCAGCTAGGCACATACCCCTCATTTTGCCTTTTCTTAATTATTTCACGTTGTGATACACACTCGGCTGGTTGTAGGTCCAGAGGCTTCCCGGAGGAAGCCAGCTGACCAGGAGAGGGTCCCAAGGGGAGAAGGGGAGAAGAGTCCCAAGGCACAGGAATGCCTTGTACAAGAGTCAGCGCCCGAAGGGGAACAGTGAGTTCAGAGCTGTGTGGGCAGGCGCCTGGGGCATGACATGCCAGGACTGGGTGTACAGTCACTGGTAACAGCGCAGGGGGGCCCAGGACACTGGAAGGAGCTTCAAGAGGAGAGGCCTTTGGTGCACCTCAAGCGGCTTGATCTTCCTTTCCAGTGCCATGGGGAACCAAAGAAGGGTTTTGTGTCCTAATGGTGGTGGGGGGGGGGGTTAGCTATCACTGGAGTTTTGCATTAGGGTATTTCTCTCAGCATTCTTGGGAGGAAAGGCTGGAGGGGGAGCATCCCCAGAGAAGCCCAGAGAAGGCCCTACTGTAGTTATCCAGGTAAGGGTTCAGCAGGTCCCGAGGTGGGGTGATTGATGGCGAGCCTGGTGCTCAGAAGGCACATTCCACATGCACTCAGGCAGTAGAATTGAGTGACATGGCTATAAATTGGATGTGACAGGGAGGGCAAGAAAGAGGTCTGGGGTCATTTGTATAATTAAG
The DNA here is from genome assembly GCF_963455335.1 of Martes martes. NCBI lineage: Eukaryota > Metazoa > Chordata > Mammalia > Carnivora > Mustelidae > Martes > Martes martes. Next base: position 125,481,267 of record NC_137895.1, read on the forward strand.
TTTCGGTATTTAGGATTCTCTTTGTCCCGGGCCAGTTTTGACCTACTTAGCAAATCAAAATAGGAGCAGGGACAGAGAAGCCTAAAGAAACCCAAGGCAATGGGTTCAGCGGATGACCCAGGACAGGCTGGAGTCTGGTTCTGAGGATCAGGAATCAAGAAAAGGACAAGAATGCCGCGGACGGGGACTCAGGCTTGCAGGACCAGCGGTTCTGAGTGATTCTGACAACGCTGCCTGACTTGGCTGCCCTGCTTTTAAGATGGCTCTACATTCTTCTGTGTGTCAGCCCTTCCCACATTCGGGACGCTGCCCAGACCTGATCTCAGACAAGAGCTTATGAAAACTCAGAGAGTAGAAGGGAACCAGCATCATTCAAAACCTCCAAAGGACAAACCCAACAAGTCGTATATAACACACACATGCGCGTGCATTCATACGTCTTCGTGCACCACGGAAAGATGTGTCATCTGAAGTGAATGGGGAGAAAACAAAATGTGTACAACACTTTGTACAGAGGCTGAAGTTCTTGTATTCAGGGGAACTTTTGATGTGCAGCGATGTTCCTCTCACAGGCGTGTATATGTCAGTTCTAACATGTTCTCTATTTCACACGGAATGGGAAGTCGAAGACTCTTTTTATTTTAGGGAAATAACTAGCGATATTTTTGCCTTGGGGTCCTGTTTTCTTCCTGGCCCAACGTAATGGAAAGACACTGAATGTCCACTCGGATTTCTCTAGAGACTGCTCTGCTGTCCCTTCAAAGCGTAAGATTCTTCAACTCTATCAATCAAACAACAGGATATATGTCCTTTACGTGACTCTTTAAAAGGACTAATTAGAATTTGCTACCCAATAGACAGATATATAAGCCTAATGTGAAGGGGTACCTGGCTGGCTTGGTCGGTAGAGCATCCAACTCTCGATTCCAGGGTCATCAGTTCAAGCCCCACGTTGGGTATGGAGCCTACATAAAGGAAGAAAAAAAAAAACCAAAACCAAACCAAAAAACCCACATAATGTTAAAAGAAAGTTAAAAAAAAAAACAAAAAAACTGATGCCAGTGTATGATGTATCTTCGATGCAAATGTCTTCCAGACCAAAATTACTAGTGTCTCTAGGGCAAGGCTATAAATAACCTGTGCTTACTTTTTGACTCATGAAAGAGTTGGCAAAAGTAATGAGTTTTTAATAGTCTCATAAATACCATGTCTGGAAATAGTTCATGAATATCTGGGACTTGTTTATGAAATGCTTATATGTTATTTCAGGAAGGTACACATTTTGTCACAGTTTACTGACTTGCGAAGACTCCAATCCGCCGTGGGATTCGGGAGAAGTGTACAATTTGCATAGGCACGAATTTAGGTATGGGAGAACTCACCTTGCATGTCAAATGTCTGCAGTCTTGTCATCTTACTATATTAGCATGAAGGTAGCTGAGGACCAGGAGAAGCAAATAGAAATGTATTGTGTAAAATACAAGACTGCCTCCAATTCTCTTTTTGGTTGCACACCATTTATTACTACATCAGAAGATGAAGTGTCTTCCTCTTTTCTTTTGTTCCAAATCTGTCCTCTGAAGACAGGCTAACTCTGCACCCCAAAGGAGGGTGCATATTTGTAGCCCAGGCTACTGTGGTTGCTGAGATAAATGGTGAATGCTTTTTTGTCCAGCCGTACTGGAGTTCAGTCCTTCATTTTGAGTAGGAAGCAAGGAGGAAGTAGTGACTGATTTTAATGTGACTCTTCTTTGAAGTCAGTGCTGGTGTGGGGTGAGATGCTTTGCAGCTATTAAAATGTATCTATTGGGGCGCCCAGGTGGCTCAGTGGGTTGAAGCCTCTGCCTTCGGCTCAGGTCATGATCCCGGGGTCCTGGGATCCAGCCCCGCATCCGGCTCTCTGCTCAGCGGGGAGCCTGCTTCCCTTCCTCTCTCTCTGCCTGCCTCTCTGTTTACTTGTGATCTCTATGTCAAATAAATAAATAAAATCTTTAAAAAGATAAAAATAAAATAAAATGTATCTATTGGGGCTCAGTCGGTGACCCCAAGGTGCTGGGATGGAGCCCTGTATCAGGCTACCCGCACAGTGGGGAGTCCGCTTGTCCCTCTTCCTCTGCCCCTCCTCCCCTGCTGTGCTTTCTTGGGAGAGCTCATTTTGTTGGAAGACACGTTAGCCCCTGTAAAAATTCCTCTCCCTGCCCCCCTCCACCCGCTGCCACCACGCTGATTATTCTCAGTTCTGATTCTAGGCAGCTGCTCTACTTGCTAGGATAAGTAGAATCAATGTGTCAATAATTTCAGACTGTATTTATAATGTGCTGGATTGTTTCAAAGCAGCCCAGAAAGTTAGTGGGATCTCTGAATCTTCATCTAACTTAATATGTCCTAAAAAGTCTGCCAAAAACTGCAGAGAGAACATGACAACTCTTAAGTGTGTGTGTGTGTGTTAAGACCTTTTCTTCTTTCTGTTCAGTATTCAGGCATATAATCAGTCCAATTTATTCTGGGCTCTGTTACACTAGAAACTGACAGCCAAGGAACTCGAGGCTTTGGTGGAAGGGGCTTGAAATCTAAGAGCCTGCCCCTCGCGTGGGTGGGAAGGGGGAGATTTAGAGAGATTTAAGCCGACCAACTGACCCGCTCCTGTGTGTCCATCTCCAGGGATGGAATGCCTGCTCATACAGCTGGCTTCAAGTAGATACAAATTTCAAGTGCTTGTAAAAATGACTTCCTTTCGAGTCTGCCAAAGATGTGTATAACACTGTTCCTCTGCGGAGACCAGTGCTGGAGACATCAGTACAGCTGGCTCTACCAGAAGCCCGTCCTGCCTCTGATCCTGCCTCCTCGTCTCCAGTCTCCCCTGAAAGCGTCTTTTTTCCGTGCTCCATGTAAATGTGGTTCATTTCATTTCCTCGGCACAAAGCATACGCTCACCGGTGGTATTTGATAACTGTAGCCTCCTGTTCTGTCTCCTAAACGAGTTGTAAGTTTAGAGCAAGAGGGTCAAGAGAGACGGCTCTAGTCCCGTTGCCTAGCTTTAACACTGGGCTTGTCACTAACTGTGTCATCACGTTCTTCAACTTCCCTAAGCCTCAGTGTAGCCACCTGTAAAATGGGGCTCCTCATCACACTTCCTCACAGGGTGGTGAAGATCAAACGACATAGCACCAAAAAGGCTTGGCAGATTTGCTCACTGGAAGCTCTCAGGGAGGTTTAGCTATTAGAGGTAAATGCTTCTTTTTGGTAAGCAACATGTTTTTACTCTAGCAAAACACCAAATGCCCATAAAATTGGTGGATACCACGTTGCTGACCATCTTCCTCTCAGGTGACTCAAGTTGACAGGGCAGTTAGAAGAAGTTGGTTTGAAGCTGGTTTCTCCCCCTCGCCTTTAAAGGGGGCCGAGAAAGGGCAGTGTGGTTTGGTTCTGAGGAAAACCAGGTCAAGCTTTGTTTCCGATTTAGAAGACATCCCGTGTATAAACGCATATCGCGATTCCCAGAATTCCTTCGTGACAGCTTCCTTAGGTCCTGGGCAGGGAGGATTTTCTCAGGCTGGGCCTACACAGATCTGCCTGAGAAGAGACAGCCAAATAATTCCTATTTTTGGCCTTGTGCTTAGAAAAAGGGGACAAATTGCTTGTTTCAAAAAACTTTCTGGGACATTAAACAACAGTGTTCTTTTTTTTTTTTTTTTTTTTTTTTAAGGGGAGGAGATCTAGTAGGCTGTCCCATTTCACTCTTAGGATAAAACCTTTTTTTTCTCTCATGTGTCTGATTCTCATGCATTACTCTCTTTATTTCTCCTAGCTGGTCTCCCAGGATATATAATTATTTAATGTTTTTTTTTTTTTTTTAATTTGACAGAGTGAGAAATCACAAGTAGGCAGAGAGGCAGGCAGATAGGAAGGGAGAAGCAGGCTCCCCGCTGAGCAGAGAGCCCGATGTGGGGCTCGATCCCAGGACCCTGGGATCATGACCTGAGCCGAAGGCAGAGGCTTAACCCACTGAGCCACCCAGGTGCCCCCCAGGATATATAAGAAACACAAACTGCTGATGGGAGAGGGCTGAGTTTTTCCATTTAGCTTCTCAGCTATCATCAGAGGATAGAAGTGGCCGATGTGGCTGGGGATTCCCTCTGTAGTTCACGGAGGGGGAGGGGAGGATGCGTTTGATGGGGGGGTGGGGGGGCTAGGCAGGGGTGAGGTATTGGTGGACAAACAAAGGGCCAAGAGTGCAGTCTTGGATTCTCTTCTCATGGTCTGTCTTGCTGTCACGCCTCTTCCTCTGATACCTCGTCGTCATGCTTTTAATTGTCAGGCCAAGGTGCAGCCTCAGGATCTGCTAAGAAGGGGCACCCTGCAGGGAGGGTCCTCAGAGAGAGCGCTCCCCTCCCCGACTCACCACCTGCTAGGCCACACTTTTGTCTGCCAGGCATCTCTCTAGTCTCCTCTACTCTCAACTTTCCCCCTCTCATGTTACGGTTTTGCATTTTCATCTCACAAACTAAGCTTTTTCCTACACCTGCCCATGTGGAAAACACCTTCCCTCCTCTCCTTTGGTCAAGAAAGGAAGGAGCAGGGCCCCTGGGTGGCTCAATGGGTTAAGCCTCTGCCTTCAGCTCAGGTCATGATCCCAGGGTCCTGGGATTGAGCCCCGCATCGGGCTCTCTGCTCCGTGGAGAGCCTGCTTTCTCCTCTCTCTCTGCCTGCCTCTCTGCCTACTTGTGATCTCTGTCAAATAAGTAAATAAAATAAAAAAAAGGGGCGCCTGGGTGGCTCAGTGGGTTAAAGCTGCTGCCTTCGGCTCAGGTCATGATCCCAGGGTCCTGGGATCGAGCCCCACATCGGGCTCTCTGCTCAGCAGGGAGCCTGCTTCCCCCTCTCTCTGCCTGCCTCTCTGCCTACTTGTGATCTCTGTCTGTCAAATAAATAAAATAAAATCTTAAAAAAAAAAAAAAAAAAGAAAGGAAGGAGCCCTTTGGATCAAAGCAGTAGGTCTTTTCCCCCTAATTAGCACACACAAAAACCAAGATTTTCACACATGAAATCATGAAGAATCAACCCCATCTATGTATTTTTTTTTTACTATTAAATGACATTCTAAGAATTCTACCAAGTGCTCAAAGCACTTGGACATAAAAGCGTTTGTTTTTGTTTTTGTTTTTTTTACAGCATTTGGTTTTTAAATGGTTGTATTTATACATATGAACAAATAAAAGGGAACTCATAAATGAAGAAAAAAAACCTTCCAATGAAACACATCAAAATGTATGGCTCAGTGTAAATATTCTAGTTTTCTCTCATTTTAACATCCAAATTGCTTAATAAGAATTTTTTTTTAAAGATGTTATTTTTTTAAGTAATCTCTACCCTCAACGTGAGGCTTGAACTCATGGCCCTGAGATCAAGAGTCACGTGCTCTAGCCAGCCAGGCACCCTGAATTATTTTCCTGGAAACTTTAACTACATATAGGAAGGCCATATTATTTTAAAGAGCCTTGTATTAAAGAGTGTCCTTTAATATCAGACCCATCTCGGTTTAACTCCTACCTTGGCTTCTTTTCTTGTAGCTTAGACTTAAACAAACCACTTAATTTTTCCAAGCCTTAGCATCCTTACCCTTAAAATGAATCCTTTTTTTTTTTTGGTGTGATATTGTGATTTATAATAAAAAATATGTATTTGATCTTCATCCAGTTCCTAATACAGACCTCTTAGGAGACCCTTGGAATTTCCTGTGGAGAGAGAATGAAGGTGTCTTTTGTTATGTTAATGAGGTGATGTTTGGAACACACCTAAAGGTGGGGGAGCCGGTTGTCAGAAGAACCCACCCTGACTGGAAGGTGGGAACTTTCATTCCAGCCCCCTCCCCACCGCCAACATTTTATGGAGAGAAGCCGCCATAAAAATTTGAAAGGCCAGGGTTTGGAAGACACAGGGGATTTGGGGAGTGTGGTGCCCCTGGAGAGGGCATGGAAGCTCGGAGACCTTTCCCCATACCTTACCCCGTGCATCTCTCCCACATGACCTTTCTGATTTTAGCCTTCCATAATAAACCGAAATCTAGTGAGTAAATTGGGTCTCTGAGTTCTGTGAGCTGCTCTAGCAAATTAATCTAACCCAAAGGAGGGGTTGTGGGAACCCCAGATCTGTAGGCCCTTTGGTCAGATTATAACCTGGGCTCGTAATTGGTGTCAGGAGACGGGGGGGTGGGGGTGGGGGCGGGGGTTGGGGGGAGATCTCATAGGACTGACCCCTTCAGCTCTGGGATCCAACACCGTCTTCAGGTCGCTAGTGTCAGGATTACATGGAATTGTAGGACACCTAACGTGGTAAGGAAAAGACCCTACACATCGGAATTTGGTGTCAGAATCCTAGTGAGTATTAAAGGAGAAAATGTATGCAGAGATGTCGCATGGTGCCGAGTGCAGAGGACATGTTCAATAGAATACAACCGTTTTGGGGGCACGCTAACAACAGAGTCACTGGGTAAGGCCCTGAGTCCGTGCTTGTCTTTCTAGATGGGCGGAATCAGTGCAGGTAACTGACGTCTTAGGGATCGATCCTCCTTTCGTTCTATCTCACACAGCACAAAACGAAACAAAATGGAACCCGGGCAGTTAGCTGGTAAAAGCTCAAAAGACAGGGCCACCCTTCTCTGTTGGCGCACATAATACTCAGTGGCCCATGGCAGACATCTGGAAGTAAGTGTTGGCCTCTTGCTCGAGCCCCATAGCCAATCAGTCCCCAAGGTCAGCCTATTATGTCTGCAAATCTGGTTTCTCTCCAGGGGAGCCTTACAATTTATAGCAGCATCATTTCCGCCTGATTTATCAAAACACACTCCAATCTGGCTTACGTAAATTCTCTTATTTAAAAAAAATATTTATTAAGCACCTGCTCTGTGCCAGGTGTTAAGGAAAAAAAAAAAATGCGGGAGCAGCGTTCTGATAAAGGTCTGCATAAGACAACCCAGGAAAGGAGCAGGAACACGTGGTGCCTTCTATTGAACACATGGGATGCGGAGCCCAGCAGGATTCTCTGGATGGGAAAGAAAGACTCAGGAGTGAGTGAGTCCCCCTAGGAAAGGTCTACAGCAGAAGAGAAGAATGCTAGGACTAGGACTGGGGGCCGGGGCAGGGACGAAAATTTAAGGGTAAGCCGACAAGGAGGAAAGGAAGGAGCTGAGAAGAGCCGCCAACAACGCAGAAAGAGAAACAGAAAACGGGTGTCAGGGAAACCAAAGGAAGTCCCGAGGGAGGGTTCGGACCTTTCTGAGACAACCGAGAAGTCAAGGGCAGGAAAGTGTCTACCTGAGTTGAGGACCTTCGGGTCATTGTTTGCCTTTGTGAGTGTGGTTTACGTGGTGTGGTGAGAGCAGAAGGATGAGAGCTTGTGACTCTTCCTTTGGAAGAAGGGAGGGAGATGAGAGTATAAACAAGGGGACACAGGCACCTAATGATAACTAGGGGTGCACAGAGGGGACAGGACATACCCAGTTACCTGTGGGCTCCGGGTCAGCGTGCCCAGCCGTGGAAGCCGATGCTGTCGCTGTCCTGTGACAGTATCTCAGTTCCGTCATCTGTAAAATGGGGGTCGTGATCAGATCTTCCTCACTGAATTTTTATAAAGATTAAAGGAGAGGCGCCTGGTATGGAGTAACTACTCGATACATATTAACCTTAAGAGGTGATGGTCCCATTGGGTGCGCAGAGTAGGAGGAAAATTTGTGGAGGAGTCTTGGAAGCTGGATGGCAAAGGGAGAGTGAGATTTTTTTCAGGTGGAGAAAAAAAATCAAAAAGCATATTTGAGAAGGGAACACAAATTAGATAAACAAAGACAAGTAATAGGACATCACAGGCTGAGTTTGGTCCACAGCCACACCAAGAATTTGGAAAGATCCATTCTAAGATATAACCCCCCCCTTTTTTATTTGTAAAAGCTTTTATTTTGTGATAAATGTAGATTCACGTGTAAGTTTAATGAATACCATAGAAAGAGATCTCATAGATCCGTCACCAGACACTCCCCACTGATAACGTCTTGCATAATTATAGTGCAATGTCACAACCAGGAGGGAATGACATTGGTACAATCCACCCACCTTAGTCAGATCTCATCAGTTTTATACACACTCTGTGCGTATGTGTGTGTGTGTGTGTGTGTGTGTGTGTGTGTGTATTTTATGCTATTTTATTACACGTATGTATTCATGTAACCACCACCACGATCAAGATATAGGAAAGTTCTTGAAAGATCTTTCTTGAAAGAAAGAAAGATCACTACAATCATCCCTCAGGCTACCCTTTCTCAGTGCATTTTTAATGTTTGCTGCTGGGAAGAGAAAGAAGAGGAAGACAGAGGGAAAAAAAAAAATTTTTTTTTTTCTCTTTGGGCCAAAGAAAGATCGGCCTTGGGAAAAATTCTGAGATCGTTGGGCACCTGCCCTCTTCCCTTTTGGAATGCCTCCCCTGCCTTGTGCATTTAGCTGCGCGTCTCCAGGAAACCTTTCTCTGCAAAGTGATAGAAAAACTGTATTGGTCAACCTAATTCATACGTAGGTAGGAATGACTTCAAGAGCGTATGTCAACCAGAAGCTGCAGCTTTTAAAAGAGCGTGACTGGGGCGCCTGGGTGGCTCAGTGGGTTAAAGCCTCTGCCTTCGGCTCGGGTCATGATTCCAGGGTCCTGGGATCGAGTCCCGCATCGGGCTCTCTGCTCAGCAGGGAGCCTGCTTCCTCCTCTCTCTCTGCCTGCCTCTTTGTCTACTTGTGATCTCTGTCAAATAAATAAATAAAATCTTAAAAAAAATAAAATAAAAGAGCGTGACTGCCAGCCGCGCACCACTTCTCCTGGGTGTTTTTCGGCGTCTAACAAAGTGAAACGAAATGATACACATAGTGGGTGGCAGCGTAATGTGAGGCCCAGATTACAAAAAAGGCCAGGCTTGTCGCAAAATCTGACCTCATGCTATGGTGTCTTAAGCAGATACTGATGTTTATAACTTTCATTTGTCTACTCCTGTACCTTTAGGTTTTTCTAGACATGACACGTGTTTTTCCATAGTGCTCCCTGTCACAGTAGCGAGGAGGAGATGGGAGAAGGAGAGACGGGAATGTGCAGCCGTACATGTGAAAATCAGGTGTTTCTAAGTCACTGATACCTGTAAATAACCACATACTATTTTATTTCCGTTTTATTAAGACACAAGCTCTTGAGAGAAAATACTACGTTCCCGACTTTTATTTCTTTTTCTTCCTTTCTTCCTTCCTTCTTTTTCTTCCTTCCTTTCTTTCTTTTACTTCCTTCTTTCCTTCCTTCCTTCCTTCCTTCTTCCTTCCTTCCTTCCTCTCTTTCTTTCTCTCTCTCTTTCTCTTTCTGCTCTATGCCCCATGTGAGGCTTGAACTCACAACCCCTAAATCAAGAGTCACATGATGTACCGACTGAGCCAGGCAGGAGCCCCTTTGACTTTCTCTCCTTGAAGAATATTGTACATAATCTGTACATGGCTACAGACCAAAGTCAATGGTTTTCTTTAGTGAGGGAAAACTATACCATACAATTATTATTTGAGTTTTGCTTTAACTTTCTATTTCAAAACCAAGTTGCTTGGCGTCATGAATGCCTTTGGTCTTGCTTATGGCCCCTGTATACATCTGGACCAGGTTGTACTGGGCTTCTGGAGAATTACTTTAACTGAATTGTGCTCCTTGGCTATGTGGGCAATGATGGGTAAGAAACAGTCCTGTGAAAGTCATTATCACCTTTACTGGAAGGATATTGCTGAAAATGGGCTTCATTCCACTGCATGGTGTTCTGTTTATGAACATCATTAGGAGGCTGTCTTTATAGTCTTAAAATGAAGGGTAGTTCTGTTTCTCTGATGGAATGGTCCGGTTTTACCATATAGACACAAAATCGTGATTTGTCTTTGCAAATTGTGTTTCGTCTTTGTAAAGAAGGAAGCTTACAGGTTCAACCTGAGCAAAAGCCCTTCACAAACTGGCCTAACTCCTGGTCCCCCTTCCATTCCTGTTCTCTTTCTCATATACCCCTAATTCATGTTCTTTTCATATACACTGTGTATCTTTCTTTTTTTTTAAATTTTTTTAAGAAACATTTTTTTTAAGATTTTATTTATTTATTTGACAGAGAGAGATCACAAGTAGGCAGAGAGGCAGGCAGACAGAGAGAGAGAGGGAAGCAGGCTCCCCGCCGAGCAGAGAGCCCGATGCGGGACTCGATCCCAGGACCCTGAGATCATGACCCGAGCCGAAGGCAGTGGCTTAACCCACTGAGCCACCCAGGCGCCCCTACACTGTGTATCTTTCAAAGCTACCTTAATTTCTTGTTGACTTAGAATAGTAGCTTGAAAACATAAGATCGGGGTCCAAACATCTCATTTCAAATTTTTTTCTCCCTACTTACTGACAGTGCAACCTTAGGCAAGTTATTTAATGTCACCAAACCTCAGTTTTCTCATCTGCAAAACGGGGTTAATAGTTTTACTTCACAGAGTTTGGTGAGGATTAAAGGAGGTAGGTCATGAAAAAGACTGAGCACAATGTCTGGCCTATAAGAGAACATTCAACAAATTCATGTCATTATTGCTCTTACTAATGATGTTTTATGTTCATATTAGCACACATGATATAAGCATACACATATGCAAAAAAATATGATCATAACTCTTAGGAAATGGTTCTGTCACCTCCACATTTATTTGAAATTCACATGCCTTCATATTCATTACAAGCTAGTTTCAGGAAATAGATTTTCAAGTGTTAACAGCTCAAATCAAGGCAAAAGATTATACACGATAATTAGCATCAGCCTCAGATAGCTATACAGAAATGTAATGTTTTTTTCTATTTGTGTTTCTCTTAGATGTAGAAGCTAGTTTCTGTCTTTAGGCTGATGTATCTATTTACATAGTGGTTCTAGAAGTGTTAGTGAAATGCAGATTATCTTATCTTTCAATTTAAATGAAATATTGCACAGATAATTTCAGAAAGGAATTGCACAGCTAATTTCAGAAAGGAATTTTCCAGATAGCAAAAAATAGTCCTCAGCAACATGAAAAACCAGAAACAATACTAGATCTAATTCTGCAAGAGCACAGCCACGTGCTGAGTGCACCATTTCATTTTTAAGGACATAGATTTAATTTCATGTGACAATCTGGCATCGAAGTTTTCCTCTGATCCTCTTTTTTCCAAATAGCCCTGTAAATATGAAAATGCAATCAAATAGGAAAAGATTAAATTTGTGAGACTACTTAGAGGGCACCATGGTTATTATGAAGGTAGCAAATGAACAAAATAGATTAAGGAAAATGCCAAAGAAACTTGCATGATATAAACACATCTAATATAACTAATGAGAATCCTACATACACAATAAAATGTCACCCTGTCTATCTAGCTCATTGTTTTCTATATCATTTCCATCTACCATATTTATCAAAAAAGTGTAATAACTCTTCGGGATATCATATTAATGCATGCAATATTTTTCTCTTTCTACCAAGGCAAGGAGGGGAATTTTGCATTAGTAGTAGGTTTTACTTTCATCAATACTAACAAATCTTTTGCAACATTCCTTTGTTTAGAAGGGTTGAAGTTAACAATCTAGGGGGCACCCAGCTGGCTCAGTCAGTCAGTGTTTGACATTTGATCTCAAGGTCCTAAGTTTGAGCTTAGACACGTGGGGTATAGACATTACTTAAAAATAAAATCTTAAAGGAAAATTAAAAAAAAAAAAAGAGGGTGTCTGGGTGGCTCAGTTGGTTAGGTGACTGCCTTCAGCTCAGGTCATGATCCTGGGGTCCTGGGATCAAGTCCTACATTGGGTTCCCTTTGCTCTGTGGGGAGCCTGCCTCTCCCTCTGCTTGCCATTTCCCCTGCTTGTGCTCTCTCTCTCTCTGTCAAATAAATAAATAAATAAAATCTTTAAATAAATAAATAAGAAATAAAAATAAAGTTAGCAATCTACTCTAAAAGGGATATGAGGATGAAACTAATTCTTAGTGACTTAGACCTAAATATTTAAAAATTCTTTTGTTATTTATAAGAAAAATAAAAATACACTGCAATTTTCTATGCCAAAAATTAATTTGAAGGTCTGTCTCATTTATATTCTTAATGACTTCATTTATTTGGACTCCTTAACTCATTTTGTTTCTGATGATGCTTTTAAAAAATAGATTATATATTAATCTATTTTAATGACACATGTTGAATGAATCTCCAGTGAAATTTCATTTGAGGGTAAGGAATTCCTTATCATGACTTAAAAAAGAAACATAAGTTACAGGGGTGCCTGGGTGGCTCAGTTGGTTGGGTGTCTGCCTTCAGCGCAGGTCATGATCCTGGGGTCCTGGGATCGAGCCCCGCATCGGGCTCCCTGCTCAGCAGGAAGTCTGCTTCTCCCTCTCCTCCCAGCTTGTGCTCCCGCTTGCTATCTCTCTCTCTTAAATAAATAGATAAAATCTTAAAAAAACAAAACAACACATAAGTTATAGATCTGAGGTCCAATGACCTTTTTTTTCCTTCCCTCTCACCGTGTTCTTGTGCAATAATTTAACAGAAGATTCTCAGGGAGTCCTTGATGATATGTTCCAAGTTGTCTCCCCGACATTGACTTAGCATAATAACTTTCCAGATGTGCTTGTGTCTGTCATGTGTGCAAGTCAGGGTCATTAACGTCCCTAGGCTGCCTGTTCGGTTGTTAATTGTGTCGCGCTGGCAGGTCTGTCTGTTCCTGGGAGGAAATAATTGAATGGTGTTCACCAAACTTTTGAAATGCACTTAGAAAAACCATGGTTGAGGATGGTACATAGAACAGTGATGCTATGTTTAAAGTGTCTTTCTTTCATTTAATTTATTTTCAGAAGTCAGTATTAGTATTCTAACTTTTGGATCGTGAGACCACGTCATAAACAGAATGAATGAATTTCTAAAGTTAGCAGGAGAGTTGAAAATAGAAGTTGCATTACCAGAATCTTAATCATCTGTTTTAAACTCTAAGTATTTTGACATCCAGATAGTTCTATGAAGAATTTTGTCTTGATTTAGAAGGCTGATGTTTTTCGCTGTAGTTCTTCCAAATTGCCCTGAAATGCACCAACAGGAAAGAAACAAAATTTTATGATGTATTTGTTATTCCCTAATATTTTACGTACATTAATTCAGGTGAGTTAGTCCTTACAACATCCTGATGTGGCAACTGTGGCTGTCTCCATTTTACAGATTAAAAACAAAAACAGAGATTCAAAAACAGAATAGTGAGGGAGCAAAACATTAAGTGCTGTGAAATGTTTTCAAATTTTACCATAAATCTTATATACTTATTGGTGGTTTTTATGGAAAAAATGTGTAATAAAAATAAGAGTGAAAAGGATTTTCTTGCCCTGGAACACGCAGTCTGCTCACTTTCCTGGAGCTGCAGATTTGGAGGCAAAATACTGTTTTCCTATGAAAACAATCTCTGCTATATTAGGGAGTTAGCACGAAATTCATTAATGTCCGTATAATGTCTTAAAATAAAATAAAAAAGTTCAAAGGCATTTATGAGCACCGTGGGGATGTTCCCGACTTCCCAGGGGGAGGGCTTTCCCTCTCCTCTGTTGCTGGGGCAGTTGATGAAAATTTGGAGAAGCCTGAGGTTCCTTTTTAATTACTGCCATTGTTCTGCGGGTTTGGCCGTCACTTCCTGGTTGTCTTTCAAAGTCAAGGAGGATTTACTTCTCAGAAAAGTCAGCTTCGGGGGAGGAAATGAAGTACTCTCCCTGGGAGGATGGCAAATCCAATCTATGAAAACAAAATTGTATTTGGAAGAAAAAGAAAACTTCTTTTAGCCATGGCTGGATGTAATCAAGCTTCTAGAGATCAAAGCCAGTTAGCAGTGTGCTTGACGTTAGCAGGGAGAAAAGACATTCTGGCTATGCACGCCTACGGAAAACACAAGAACCCTGAAACTCTCCAATGCCTTTTGCACCCACAGTTTCTTTGATGGACACTTGAAATGTCCGGGATCCCTTCAGCGTGCTGTGGTCTTAATCTTCCTCTTCTCGCTGTTGGCTGATCCCCAGGCCTAGCCTCTCTGCAAGGCTCCGTGGCTCCCACTGTGCCTTTACTCCTCCATGGGACGCAGTGTCCTCCCTGGGCTCCCTCACACTCATCACTCCCAGCACCTTCTCTGGCACACTATCGTAACTGTTCATTTAGTCATCATCTTTTAAAAATAAATTTTATTATTTTTTTTTTTTGCCAGACTGTAAACTGTGAGGGCAGGGTCCGTTGCTGCCTTTCCCACCTCTCCAAACAAAGGTGCTTAGAAATGTTCAATGAATGAATGCGGGAATGACTTCTCCCAGTGCCTTCTCAGCAGTGGGGGAGGATGGTGCCCACCAGAGTTGCCATTCTTCAGAGGCTCCTAGAGAATCACTAGTCCCCTTCCCACCTCAAGGAGCTTGGTTCAAGTTCCTGGAGCGGGGGTGGGTCTAGGTTAGATGATGTTTGAGAAACACCAAGTGGTCCCTTCTGCAAAAAATTAACCAGTAAGCTAGGGTGTAGACACTTTGACCCTTACCTTTGAGCCTTATTGGCCCATCCACAGCCAACAATATGAAGTTAGAGGTGGCTGTTGACTTCCCCCTTTATTTGATGGTTTTATTCCTTCAATCTTAGTGTGTGGAGATGGAAAATATAGTTCAGAAGACAGATCGCTGAGGTTGGAAACCAGTTCCATTGCCCTGGGCAAATCACTTTACCTCCGTAAACTTTACTCAGCTCTGTCATCTGTGAGGTGGGGCCAATCCAAGCCCACCTCACATAGCTGCCATGAGAAGTGAAGGAGATAAACCCCGAAACTCTTTTAACATGGTGCCCGGCACATAGCTCGTACTGTAAATATGGGTAGAAATATTGCAGTATTATTATTTTACTAGAGCGAGCAGGAGGCCCTCATATGCTGGGACTCCCTGAACATGTGGCACGCATAGGTTAGGCTCCTATATTGTTTGCACACACACACATGCACACACGTGTGCACATGCACACATATACACACACACACTCATAGACATGTTGATGAAATCAACCCGTTGGTGAAATCAATCAAGGAGCTCTGTACTTATTCTGGAAAATGGATTAATCGCATTAAGGAAAGCAAAGGCATGCTTGTAGGAGTCCATGACCTAATCAGAGAGAGAAAAAAAGCAGAAATAGTAATCTCTTCCAAGAAAAAAAAAACAATCTCCTTGGATGCTGGCCCACAGCATTGCAGCTAGTGTCTGCCACGGTGACCATTACTCTCTGCTCTGGCATTCCTTCCTCGCTGCTGGGGGATGCTGGACCTGGCAACGTATTTTTTACCGAATGAAAAACGAATCAGGGTCCCCAAAAGATGAACACTTCGTGTCTCCCGGGGTGATGTGGACTTTTGGATACTTCTGTCTCTGAGGCCAAATTACTTAAGACTCCAAGATGAAAGATTTGTTCCATCTGGAAGGGAACTTAAGGAATTCCTCTAGAAGGATCTGGGCTACTCTCAGGCAGGACAGTGGCCCGGCCAGGGCCACAGTGAGACTAGGAACGGGCCCTTCTCCCGCTCCCAGCCTCCCTGGTGAGATGAACCTCCTCTTTGTGAGCTTGTGAATATCAATGAGCCCAAACCACGTGCAACAGAGCCAGAACTTACTGCAACAGCCAACTTGCAAGTTGGCTCTTAAAACTTGGCCAAAGGAGCATATAATTCAAACAGTGGGGCTGAGGCTGGCCCCGCGCCTCAGCTAAGGAGGGATGGAAGAAACCTCTGCTCAAACCTCCAAAACCTCTGGCAGGTTGGAGAGGAAAGACAAAGGGAGCAGGCGAGCAGGCGCTCTCATCACTGCCCTGTAAACACTCTGGACCCCGGCCGGCCATCCAGAAGTCAAAATGAAGTGTTCTCCGTCAAAGCAAGGCAAGAGGGAAGAACCCAGTGCCCAGAAGGTGCACTCAGATTTGGCATAAATAAGAACTTCATGAACATTGAGAAGCAGGGACAATCTTTCATTTCACAAATAATTACAGGGCAGTCCCTGTAAGTCAGGCTCTCCGCTAGGCACTGGGAATAGGATACAAAAGAGGAAACAGCTCCTGATCTCGACCATGTACAGTGGTAGGGATATGTATGTGTGGTGGTGGTGGGCTGGGGGGCGACTAAAGGGGGTGAAGCAGGAAAGAATTTCAGTGTGCCATGCTGTGCTGGTCCCACGTCTCGGGGTTCATTCCTTTGTAGGAGTTAGTGTTCCATAATTTGTCTTTCTGTCCACCTGTCGATGACATTTGGTGTGCTTCCAGTTTGGGACTATTCCGAAGAAAGCGGTAATGAACGTTTATGTCTTCACAAGTTGTACCTTTTCATTTCCCTTGGGGTAATATCTAGAAATGGAATTGTGGGGTTAGATGGTAAGTGTATATTTAACTTCGTGAGAAACCAACTGTTTTCCAAAGCGGGGGTACCATTTTGCATTTCTGTCCTCTGTAGTATAGTGGCAGCCTATTGTGGTTTTATTTGCATTTCCCTAATGATTAATGATGTGGAGCTTTTTTTCCCCCCTTCATGTTCCTTTTTGTTATTAGTGCCTTTGCTTTGGTGAAATGTCTGTTCAAATATTTTACCCATTTAAAAAATCAGATTGCTTGTCCTGTTATTATTTAGGGATATCTTTACAAATTCCGGATACGAGTCCTCATTAGATTTTGCAAATATTTTCTTTCAATATGCGGCTTGCCCTTTCACTTTCTTAACAGTGTTATTTTGAGGAGCTAAAGTTTAAAGTTTCAAAATCTCCAATTTATTATTTTTAGTTCATGGTTTGTGTCTTATGTCCTAAGGCATTTTGTCTAGCCCCAAATCACAAAGATTTTTCTCCTTTTTTTTCCCAAAAGTTTTATGGTTTTAGACTTTTCATTTAAGTTGGGAATACATTTTGAGGTAATTTTCTTAACTAATAGGAGATAAGAGTTGAGGCTCTTATTTTTTTTTTTTTTTGGTCACATGAAAATCCATTTTCCAGAATTATTTGCTGAAGAGACGATCTTTTCCAAATTGATTTGTTTAAATCATTTGTTTAATCATTTGTTTAAAAGACCATCTTTTCACAGTTGTTTTTTTTTTCAAAGATTTTATTTATTTGAGAAAGAGAGCACGAGTGGGATATGGGACAAAGGGAGAAGCAGGCTTCCCACTGAACGGGGAGTCCAATATGGAGCTCAATCCCGAGACCCTGGGATCATGACCTAAGCCGAAGGCAGACGATTAACCAACTGAGCCACCCAGGTGCCCCATGGTTGATATTTTGATCATTTATGTGTGGGCTTATTTCTAGACTCTTGAGCGAGTTTCATAGATCTCTCTACCCTTATGCTAACACCACACTGTCTTGATTATTTTAGCTTTAAATTAAGATTGTTCTTCTTCAAAATTGTTTTGACTGTTCTAGGTTTTTACATCTGTATGTAAATTTCTACAAACAAAATCCTGCTGGACTTTTACTGGAATTGCATTGAATTGATAGATCAATTTAGGGAGAATTAGTATCTTAGCAATATTGAGCCAATTGAACTATGAACAAAGTATGTCTCATCATTTACTCAGATCTTCATTAATGTATCTCAGCAAAGTCTTGAAAGTTTCAATGTACATATCATTGCAGATTTTGCTGAATTTACCCATAAGCATTTCTTGCTTTCTGATGCCACTGTAAATGATATTATTTAAAAATCTTCAATTTCTAACTGTCTGTTGCTAGTCTCTAGAGATACAATTAATTTTGTATGTTGACCATTATCCTGTGATTTTATCAAATTGACTTCTTAGCTGTAGTTGCTTTTTGGCAGTTTCCTTAGGATTTTCTATATGAACAACCACAGAGCCGATGGATAACGACAGTTTTATTTCTTCCTTTCCAAACTATATGGATTTTATTTTGGTTTCTTGTCTTATATCATTGTCTAGGAACTTCAGTTGAATAGAAATGGCAAGAGTGGTCCTATTAACTTTCCCCCAATTGCAGGGGAAAAGAATTCAGTTTTAAATTAAGAAGAATGGTAATAACTTTACATTTTTGGTGGATTTCCTCTATCATATTGAGAATATTTCCTTCTTTTTCTAGTTTGCTGAGAGTTGGTTTGCTTTTTTTTTTTTTTTTTAATCATAAATGGTTTTGAAATCTCTCATAATGTTTTTCTACATCTGTTGAGCTGGTTGATCATATAGTCTTTCCTTTTTAGTCTGTTATTATGATGAATTTCATTTACTGATTTTGCATTGTTGAATCAATCTTACAATTCTGGGATAAACCCCACTTGGTCATGGTAAGTTCTTTCTTAATATTTAACTGGATCTGATTTACTAAAATTTTAATGATTTTATGTCTGCATCCATAAGGCATATTGGTCTTCAGTTTTCTATCCTTTTAGTTCCTTTTTTTAGTGTTGGTATTAAGATAAGACTGGTTTCACAAAATAAATAGGAAAGTTTTCTCTTCTCTACTTTTTTGTGTAGGATTGGGTTTATTTCTTCCTTAAATATTTGGTAGAATTCACTGATAAAGATGTCTGGAAATAGTGATTTTTTTTGTTTTGTTTTTTATTTTGTTTTGTTTTGTATTTTGTGGGAAGGTTTATAACCACGACTTCAATATCTTTAATATGAAATGAGATCTTAAAATAAATGTATGTATCTCATATAGATATACAATTTATATGTAAGGTGTATATATATATATATATAGAGAGAGAGAGATCTTTAAAGTATTTTTTCTTGAGTGAGCTTTAGTTTCAGGGAATCTTTTCCTTTAATCTAATTTGATGAGTTTATTGACTTGAAGTTATTCATAAATTCCCATATTATCTTTTTAGTATATGTAGAATTGTTCATACCTAATACTGGTGATTGTGTCCTCTATGTTCTTGTTCAGCATAAGGTAATGATTTATCAGTTGTATTTTCGACAAATCAGCTTTTGGGTTTTTTCTCTATTGTTTGTCCATTTATTATTTTACTGATTTCTGATTACTTCTTTTTTTCCACTTTGATTTAAGTTGCTCTTCTCTTTCTAGTTTCTTATGGTAGAAGTTTAGATATTTGATTTAAACCTGTTTTCTTTTCAGCATGCCTAGGTGGCTAAGCATCTGCTTTTGGCTCAGGTCATGATCTCAGGTTTCTGGGTTCAAACCCCGCTCAGCAGGGAGTCTGTTTCTCCCTCTGCCTCTCCCCTGCTCATGAACTCTCTCTCTTAAATAAGTAAGTAAATAAATAAATAAAATCTTTGGGATGCCTGGGTGGTTCAGTGGGTTAAAGCCTCTGCCTTCAGCTTAGGTCATGATCCCAGGGTCCTGGGATCAAGCCCCGCATCGGGCTCTCTGCTCAGCAGGGAGCCTGCTTCCCTCTCTCTCTCTGCCTGCCTCTCTGCCTACTTGCGATCTCTGTCTGTCCAATAAATAAATAAAATCTTTTAAAAAATGAAATAAAATAAATAAAATCTTAAAAAAAAAAACCTGTTTGCTTTCCAACATAAGTATTGAAAGTAATAAATTTCCTTTATAGCACTGCTTTGGGTTCACCCCACTTTTATAGTTGCTGCTTTTATTTTCATTCAGTTAAAAGTATTTTCTAATTTCACTTGTGATTTCTTTTTTTGACCTATGTGTTATTTAGAAGTATGTTGTTTAATTTGTAAACATTGGAGTGTTTGCACATATCTTCCTATTATTGATTTCTAGTTAATTCTTTTGTGGTCAAAGAATATACTATGAATGAATGATTTCAATGCTTTACAATTTATTGAGACTTGTTTTATAGCCCCAAATATGGCCTAACTTGATAAATGGTCCATGTACACTTGAAAATAGTGTTTATTCTGCTGTTGTTAGGTGGAGCGTTATATAAATGCCAATTAATTTAATTTGGTTGATCTGTTATTCAAGTTTTCTGCATTCTTATTGATTTTCTGCCCACATATTTTAACAATTAATAGGAGAGGACTGTTGAAATCTTCACTTATAATTTCGTGTATTTCTTCTACTTCCATCAGTTTTTGCCTCATGTATTTTAAAACTCTATAACACTATAATGTCTTCTTGATGAACTGGTCCTTTATTATTGTGGTCCTGTGGACTGAAACCTACTTTGTCCAATCTTAATATACCCAATTCCCTTTCTTCTGCCTACTGCTGGCATGGCTTATATATTTACCTATCCTTTTACTCTTTTTTGTAAATTATTTATTTTTTTTTAATAAGGAATCTCAGATTGACCTTTTTATTTTATTTTTTTATTTTTATTTTTTTAAGATTTTATTTATTTATTTGACAAACAGAGATCACAAGTAGGCAGAGAGGCAGGCAGAGAGAGAGGAGGAAGCAGGCTCCCCGCTTAGCAGAGAGCCCGATGCGGGACTCGATCCCAGGACCATGGGATCATGACCTGAGCTGAAGGCAGAGGCTTTAACCCACTGAGCCACCCAGGCACCCCTGTAAATTATTTTGATAATCTTTTTGCCCTTTTATTTTTAACCTGCCATGTCTTTATAATTAAAGTTGGCATTTTGCAGACAGCATATAGTTTCTTGTAGACAGCATATCTTGCTTTTTTCTTAGCCAATTGGATGATCTTTGTTTTTCAATGGAGTGGGTTTTTAAAAATTTGATTTAGATTTGATATATAACATTATATTAGTTCTGGCATACAATATGATGACTTGATATATATAATAATGGAGTGTTTAGATTACTTACATTCACTGTAATTATTGATACATTGGCATTTTAATATTTGTTTTCCATTGATCCCAATATACTCTTTTTTCCATTTTTTCTTTGTTTCTTAATCTTTTTGAAGATTTATTTCTTTATTTTAGAGAGAGTGCATGAACATGCGGAGAGGCAGAGAGAGAGAGAGAGGAAGCAGACTCTCTGCTGGGTAGGGAGCCTGACGTGGGGCTCGATCTCAGGACCCTGGTAATCTGAACCAAAAACAAGAATCAGATGCTTAACCAACTGAGCCACCCAGGTGCCCCTCTTTGTTTCTTTATTCATTTGTAGTAATCTCATTGTTTCATGATTCCATTTGACCTCCACTATTGGCTTACTAGCTATGCCTCCTTTAAAGATTATTTTTAGTGGGTTGCTCTAGGATTTACAATATCTAACAAATCATAACCAATCACAGTCGACCTTTATTTTCATTTTTTGGAAAAGATTTTATTTTTAAGTAATCTCTACAGCCAACATAGGGCTCGAACCTTCAACCCTGAGATCAAGAAGAGTCGCACGTTCCCCCGACCGTGCCCCAGCCAGGCACCCCCATGGTCTCCCTTTAAATAATCTTATATCATTTCATGTGACATGTAAGAACAGTACACTTAACTCAGTACTTAAAACCGTACACTTCCATTTTCCTCCTCTAGTCCTTGGTGTAATTGTTGTCATACAGCTTGCTGGCACATATGTTATAAACCCCACACACTTTATTATGTTTGCTTTAAATAGTCACATATCTTCTAAAGAAATTAAGTAGGAGAAAGAATGTTTTTGTTTTTATCCACATATTTACTCTCCCTGGTGTTCTTTATTCCTTTGTGTGGAATAAAATTTCCATCTGTTAGAATTTTTTTCTCTGCCTGAAAAGTTCCTTTAAAATTCCTGCTGTCTTCTAGTCACACATTTTTTTGGTCTACTAGGAAGAACCATCGTTCACCTTTATTTTTTTGCTTTTTCTTCCTCTGTACAGTATGCTTACATTTATAATGTTGGAGCCTGCACACTTAAAAACACATAGAGGGCTTGGTTTGGCAGCACACAGAGTTGGAACGACACAGGGACAGCTTGGCATGGTCCCTGCCCAAGGACGACATGCAAATTTAGAAGCATTCCAGCCTTTTGTACTGAATGCAATACGCTTAAAAATAGTTAACATAGTAAATTTTGTGTTATGTGTGTTATACCACAGTGAAAAAAAAAAAAAAAGGCATAGAAATGGGTCTAGAGGGGTACCTGTCTGGCTCAGTCGGTAAAGCTTGCAACTCTTGATCCTGGGATTTTAAGTTCAAGCCCCATGTTGGGTATAGAGATTACTCAAAAATAAAATCTTTAAAAAAAAGAAAAGAAAAAGAAAAATAAATGGGCCTAGAAATACACATACAATACTATTAACATGGGCCTACTCCTAGGAAGAGGGTTGGGGGTAAAGGGCAACTTCCATATTTTTCCTTCCATTGTTAAACTTTGTATCTGGAAATTATTTCAAAAATGGAAAAGTTGCATGAGTAAGAATATTACCAAGAACATCTCTATACTGCTTACCCAGATTTGCCTACTATTAACATTTTCTCTACTTACTTCATCTCTGTCTCATAATGTAAGCTGTGGGGAGATGATTTAAGTCAATGCAAACGCATCCCGCTCTGCATCAGAATTTCCATCTGGATCCAGCCTCTATAGATTTCTGCCGAATGGGTCTTTCCTATGATGGTCACAAAATGTTCTTTTCCAGCTCTACTACTCTGCTCTCATTGATCATTCAGCACTTAGTATTGGCGGTAAGCAGGAACTCTCTAGTTCTTTATGTATTGATCATAGGTGTAGACTCACCAATACCTCTGCTTTCAGTAATTTATAATTCACTCTTGTATCTATTATCTTGCTGCTCAGATTGTCCTGGATTTGGCCAGTGGAGCCCCCACGAGCTGGCTTCTGCATCCCAGTGATATGTGTTACCCCCCCCCCCACCTCATCATGTTGAGTACTTCCTTAATATCTGGCAGAAAAAGATTTTTCAGGCATTTCTCTGTGTGTGTGTGTGTGTGTGTGTGTGTGTAATTTTTTTTTTTTTTAAGATTTTATTTGTTTGAGAGGGAGGGAAAGAATGAGAGAGAGAGAGCATGAGAAGGGGGAGGGTCAGAGGGAGAAGGAGACTCCCGGCCGAGCAGGGAGCCAGGTGCAGGACTCGATCCCGGGACTCCAGGATCATGACCTGAGCCAAAGGCAGTTGCTTAACCAACTGAGTCACCCAGGTGCCCCTTTTCAGGCATTTCTTATATCTACCTGCCCCAGTCCCAAATTCAGCAATTTCTAGGAAGAGCCTTGGTTCCTTTTAATGAGAGAAGGTATTAAAAACCACGATCTGGGTGCGAAGTACGCACGCACTGTTCCCAGGGAGTCTTTGCTTCTTGTACATTTCAGTTGGGTGAACAAGAAAATCAATGGATATTTATACGTGTACATGAACACATACAAATATACATAGACATCTATGTATATCCATAGATCAACACACGTACACGGGGACATACACACATATTTTAGATACCACGAATTCGTAATTTCAATTCCATTCATCTCCACAGGTTTCTTCTTGCCTTCTCTTCTTCTATATTTACATGTGGCTTTTTCAGTTAGAACCTTGGGTCCCCCAAACAATAATTTACTTATTTCCTCAAAATTGCGTAGCGAATCTAAAATAATTTCAGAATTGCTTCGTCTTTGCCTCTATACAAAACAAACCCACCGAAAAGAGGACAGGATTTATTCATAATGTCCTCCGTGCTCTACTACTCCACCACAAACTGAGGGTGTTATGTAGTAAAATTTTTATACGTTATTCAGATTTGTTCTTCTTTTTTCTGTTTTCCTTCTGTGTTGTTACACTATTCATTCGAAACCTGACTGGGCTGCTGTGTTTCAGTTTTCTCTCCATTTTACATTGGTACAAATGCCCCTCCCTCCCAAATCTTTACTGCCACTCTCCCGTATAGGTAACCAGCATCGTGGTTTTCTGGTTTATCCTTCCCGTCTTTCTCTTTGTAAAGGCAAATAGTCATAGATTTTCTTTTTAATTTTTCCTGCTCCTGTGTTTTTCTTTTAACAAGCAGCTTTGCTGTGGCATAATTTACATAGTATAAAATTCACCCACTCTAAGGGGCATCTAGACGAGTAGAAGCAAATTTACACAGGGGTGAAATATCACCACAGTCCAGTTTAGAACACTGCCTCATCCCTCCTGTTTCTCTCACACCCGTTTGCAGATGGTACCCACACCCGCCTCAGCTGTGGCAACCACTGATCTATGTTCTGTCTCCATAGTTTTACCCCTTCTATAAATTTGTATCAGTGGAATCACACAATACGTAGTCTCGGGTGTCTGGTTCCTTTCACCTAGCATCATGCCCTGGAGGCTCATTTGTGTTGGGGAATGTATTAGCAGTTCTCTCATTTTTATTGGCACGTTAAATGGGTGTACCACAACCTACTTACCCATTCAGCAGCTGATGGACTTTTGGAGTGTTTCCAGCTTTTTGCTTCTCATGAATAATGCTGCTAAGAACATTGGTGGACAAGTCTTTGGACAGACATGTGTTTTCATTTCTCCTGGGTGGATACCTAGGAGTGAAATTGCTGGGTCATATTGTGAGTGTCCGTTTCACTTAAGGAACCGAGGAACTGTTTTCCAAAGGAGCCTTTATTATTTTACACTCCCAGCAGTGATGCATTTATATTTTTTAATGTTCATTGTAAGCAAAGGTACTCTCATAAAGTGGCTGGAATTTCTTACTTTAGGTAGGCGAGTTATTGCTCTTGTAATCCTGCTCAATTTTTCTGATGCAACCCTTTCTTCGTAAGTAGTTCAAAGGTAGGTCAGATTATTCCTCATTGAACTATAATGAATTCAGAATAAATGTGACCCAAAAAAATCCCCAGAAAATTGTTTCCTCTTTCTTAATAGGGAATGAAATGATAGAGATGACATTATTAAGGAAAGAACACCTATCCTCAATCTTTAAAAATAAAGGTCAATTTCATCAGAAAATGAGTTTACATTCTTTCTGAAGGTAGGGTAGGAAGAGAGCTTATTTTATGGAAGGAAGTACCTCTTATAAATGATGGCTACTTGGGAAACTGACTAAAGTTAAGGTAGGGCCATTAACTACAAATTTTGAGAAATCAGAAAAGAACTCAAGAATCTAAAGATTTTTAAGAGTAGAAAGCTTAATATAGTTCCCAGCATATTATTTTATTTGGCAAGGAGTGCCATGGGGGTGGCAAAGAGGCAGTCCTGGAAAGGGATGTCCCAGTTGCTTAATTCAGCGTTTCTACCAAGAGTGGGATAAAGGCCAGATCTTCCCGTGGTGCCCTAACACACAACTGGACAAAACCACGATGCCCTTGCAGTGCCTGAAAACACAGTTAGAATGGCAGCCCGTTGAGAATCAGAGCGTACTTTGTGGTAGCCATCATCTCAGCTCTTTTCCGCACAGCGCCCTGGGGACGCTGCGGGCGTCAAGTCACACCCCAGAAAAATCCACCTCACCTCACAGACCAGTCAGTTATTTTTTAAGTTAACTCGAGCTAAACTTTAAAATAATCAAAGTGTGCCTTAAAACAAACAAACAAACAACAACAACAAAAAACCTCCTCACATCTCTTTTCTAAGGTCTCTCTGCTTCTGATACTCCTCTTTTTTTTTTTTTTTTTTTTCTAGATCATATAGCATTTTCTTGGGACTGGTCTTAACCAAGATAGATATCAACCAGTGAATTCTCATTCATAAAAAGATCACTTAAAATTATTAAACATGGGGGCACCTGGGTGGCTCAGTTGGTTGAGCATCTGCCTTTGGCTCTGTTAGGATCATGATCCTGGGATCCTGGGTTCCAGCCCTGCATCTGGCTCCCTGCTCAGTGGGAAGACTGCCTCTCCCTCTGCTTCTGCCCCTCTCCCTGCTTACGCTCGCTCTCTCTCAAATAAATAAATAAAAATCTTTAAAAAATTTTTAAACGTGTATCCTGTGCTTTAGGGAAGTGAGGGAGTATTGGGGCACTAAAGGGGTTTTCCTGGTACTCTTTAAAATATATCATATAGGGGCGCCTGGGTGGCTCAGGGGTTGGGGCCTCTGCCTTCGGCTCAGGTCATGGTCTCAGGGTCCTGGGATCGAGCCCCGCATCGGGCTTTCTGCTCAGCAGGGAGCCTGCTTCCTCCTCTCTCTCTGCCTGCCTCTCTGTCTACTTGTGATCTCTGTCAGATGAATAAAATCTTAAAAAAAAAAAATCATATAGACAGGAAGTGTCCTTCTCATAGGCCCAGCCCTTATAAGGCATATACATACATGAACTAATGAGCCCAGTGTTTGTAGGTTGTTAGTTTTTAAGAAAGAAGAAGATGATCCTTGGGAGCTTGGATTCTATAGGGATAAAATGAGTAAAAATACTTTGTATGCCAGGAAAACATCTATCTATCTAGCTACCTATCAAGCTATCTAGCTATCTTTTGTCTATCTGGTCAACCGTAGCTTTACATAGATGCTCTTAACTGCTGAGTACAATAAAGAGAAAAATTGAAGGATAAGAGAATGTGCCCAGAAGGAATGGCTAATACACGTTAGTTGGCAAATTGTGCTTAAATGTTTTGTAGTGCCTATTTTTTTCCCTTTCTTTTCTTTTCTCTTTTGCTAAGTAGAGGATGTGGAGCCTAACATGGGGCTGAAACTCACGCCCCTGAAATCATGACCTGAGCTGAAATCAAGAGTTGGAAGCCCAACTGACTGAGCCACCCAGGTGCCTCTTGTAGTGCCTATTTTTAATTGGCGTTCTGTGTAGTTCCCTTATTTTCAGAAATCACCTCTCTAAAATACACACATGCACATGCACACACACGCACACATTGGTTTTTATTATTGTTTTCCTTTTGAAAGTTTACATCTGTATCATAGCACAATGGGAGGATATTGGAGAAATACTATAGAAGAAATATCAAGATGTTAGGACTCCTGGTTTGGCTGGGTAGTAGGTTGATTTCAGGATTGATCCCAAGGTGTTTATATCTAACCTGCATTCTCTCTGGACTTGGCAAATTGACTTACTTTGACCAATTGCTCAGTAGTCAACACGATACAGCCGAGGGAAAGCCATTAACGCTCTCTGGGATGCTGGTAACTCCCTTCTCTTCTCTTTGTTCTATATTTTCTATCCTCATACAAAATAACAACTTCTACATTTGTGACAGAATAAGCAAAGTTGATCTATAGTCATAACATAGTAGTTGTTTTAATACACATTTGACCATTCCAATGCATTTCAGTGTTTACAGAACTTCATTTTTTCACTGGGAAATCTGGCAATGGCATTTGACTTTTCCCGCCATCCAGAGGTGTGCTAATAAATATTCAACAACCATTACTCTGAAACACAAAAAGCCCTGATTTGTGGCATTTGCTGACTTCCACGGTGCAAGCTTTCTCACCATGGCTGGTTTTAAGCTAGTAGCATGACTTCCTTCAACATGGAGTGGGGAAGAGATGCGTATACCATTACAGTATTCCTGCCATACAGGTACAATACAGGTGAATGTTGTGAGGGCATAGGTAGAAATAAAAGGTAGACAAATAATGAGGAAATGATGAGTTCTGTTTATTTATTCTCATTGATTTAATTATAATCTATTTATTGTACATTGATATAATTTAATTTTTTTTTAAGATTTTACTTATTTATTTGATAGAGACACAGCCAGAGAGGGAACACAGCAGAGCGAGTGGGAGAGGGAGAAGCAGGCTCCCCACAGAGCAGGGAGCCCTATGCAGGGCTTGATCCCAGGACCCTGGGACCATGACCTGAGCAGAAGGCAGACACTTAACGACTGAGCCACCCAGGTGCCCCAATATAATTTAATTTTTAATAATGATTATGTTTAACAACCAGTTTGTGGGATTCCTGCAAATGCAATAATTGGTTCTCACAAGCCACTATGAACTCGTTCCAGCACTTTCTGTACCTCATCCTATGATGAGGTAGTGATGAGCTTCACCAATGTCTCCTGTGGGCTCCTGGAGCACTTTGTCAGGGAAGCAGAGGGAAGTGGGGAGGGAGCTGCAGGATAAGGGAGGACGGGCTCCGGCTTGTGTCTTCACTGTGGGTTTCCTACCACAGTTGGATCACCCATCCTCAAGTTTACGGCAAA
This sequence comes from Martes martes, assembly GCF_963455335.1. NCBI lineage: Eukaryota > Metazoa > Chordata > Mammalia > Carnivora > Mustelidae > Martes > Martes martes. The sequence continues at coordinate 125,509,268 of NC_137895.1, forward strand.
TGCTGGTTATATGGTGTATGGAGACCATCTTACAGCAACACTCTTGTTTCCTGTGACTTAATCTTTTCGCTTTCAAACTCCAACTTGATACATCTAACATAATACCATAACTCAGCTCTTTTTTAAAAAAAGATTTTAATTACTTATTTGAGAGAGAATAAGAGAGAGTAAGAGAGAGAGCATGAACAGGGTGGGAGAGGAGAGGAGCAGAGGGAGAGGGAGAGCAGGCTTCCCACTGAGCAGAGAGCCCTGACTCGGGGCTCGATCCCAAGACCCTGGTATCATGACCCGAGCCCAAGGCAGATACTTAACCAATTGAACTACTCAGGTGCCCCAAACTCAGTTCTATTTTCTAACATTTCTTTCTTTAAAGCAAGGCTGGGAGAACGCTGGTCCTCAAGTTCTACCTCAAGTGTCTGCTCTGAAGTCAAGTTCCCCAGGATAATTCCTTCACTTATGTTCTAGTTGTAAAAACAGGTCATTGTTTAATGGCAACATATTAAAAAGCCATTGTTGGCCGTTGCTATTTAAAGCTTATACTGCTCCTGGTTTGTCTGATCTTCTCTCTCTTGCTTTTCCTGGTTTGTATCTTTTTTTTTTTTTTTTTTCTTCTGTAACAGTCACCACCGGGCCTTCTGATTTTTTTTCTTTCTTTTTCTACTTCTTTTCTTCTTCTTCTCTCTCTCTGGGTCTTCTAACGTGGACATAATGGAGAACCAACGTATACATTTTTATTATTTGTTGTTTTTATTCAATAGAATGTTACGTTCTCTTCTGGATTTAAAGACTTTGTGAACAGGATGTGTTCTCTTTCAAATGAAAAAATAGGGGCTCCTGGGTGGCTCAGTGGGTTAAAGCCTCTGCCTTCGGCTCAGATCATGATCCCAGGGTCCTGGGATCGAGCTCCGCATAGGGCTCTCTGCTCAGCAGGGAGCCTGCTTCCCTCTCTCTCTGCCTGCCTCTCTGCCTACTTGTGATCTGTCTCTCTGTCAAATGAATAAAGAAAATCTTTTAAAAAAATGAAAAAATAACACGAATTTTATTTATGAGTCCCTTGAAGGATTTTGGGGGGGAATTGCCAATTGCCTTTGAGAGGGAAAAATGGTTTTTTAAACACTCTATTAGTTCTGCCCGAGAGAACTCTACCCAATGAAAAATTCATCAATATAACAAATACAACATTTTGAAGAGGACTCAGGAGGCTGGAACAGAAGCATACCACGTTGTGCTATCAACATAACTTGGAGCCATTTTTACCAAAAATTGAACGAAACAATCTGGAGATATTGTAATAACCCAAATTCTGTTCAGCACTCAGGTTTGAACCATCCAATGACATTTAATCTAACTTTTTGAGTAATTTGTCTCTCTGGCTGTGTGCTGTTCTTTTTTTTTTTTTTTTTAAGTTTTTATTTATTTATTTGACAGAGAGAGACACAGTGAGAGAGGGAACACAAGCAGGGGGAGCGAGAGAGGGAGAAACAGGCCTCCCGCTGAGCAGGGAGCCCCATGCTCGATCCCAGGACCCCAGGACCATGACCTGAGCTGAAGGCAGATGCTTAATGACTGAGCCACCCAGGCTCCCTTTGTGTGCTCTTCTCTAACTAAATAGCAAGAAGGGATGGCTGAGTGCTACAATGCGTGCCACATACCTGTCTGAATCAGGGAGAGCTGCTCCCAGCACATTCCATTCCATCAGCAGTGTGAGAATGGCAGAGAAAGCAACAAACTCGCAGATGCCACACCGACAGCCAAAGTGGTGCCCGTTGTTTAGACAAAGATGCTATTTTTAAAGTTTAGCCCCAATGCCAATTTTTGACTCTGCGAGATCAAGTAGTATTTCATTTTGATGAGATCCTAGCAGAATACTGTGTACACTCTCAGAATCACATTTGAGAAAATAAAAATATCCAGAAGGGAAGCGATGCAATTATTAATAGCTTACAAAATGAGATCTAATGGAAATAGTAATATCCCTCAAATCATTTAATCAATGGAGATAAAATGGAGACCTTCTTGAGGACAGAGACCAGGACTTGCTCCTTTTTGATCCCTCCAAGTGTCTCACTACCTACACAGGCCCTTATTTTGCATTGAAACAGTTATAAAAACAGTAGCCTCTACAGAGAATCGACAGATGTTAGATGTGGAGGTCTGAGTCCATTCAGGCTGCTATATAACAAAAGTATCACATAATAGGTGGCTGAAATTTATTTTTCACAGTTCTGGAGGCTAGAAAGTCCAAGATCAGGGTGCCTCCCTGGTTGGGTGAGGACCCTCTTCTGGGTTCAGACCTCTCATTGTAGCTTCACAAGGCAGAAGGGTCAGGGGAGCTCTGGGGGTCTCTTTTTAGAGCATTAACTCCATTCATAAGGGCTTCACCCTTAGGCACCTTGCAAAGACCCTACCTCCTAATACGATCATAAATGGGCGTTAGGATTTCAACATAGGAATTTCAGGGAAGACAGAAACATTTGGATGATGGCAACGCCTAAGACCATCATCTTCTCCAGGCTTTAGCAGATGCACGCAATGAAGACCTATCTCATGGAGACCAAAGAGTACTCATATTACGACAGTCTGATCAACATCTCTCCTTCCCCACTTCTCCACCCCTAACACAGGAAGACTGTGTCAGAGGATGAGAATCCCAACCTTGGGCCAAAGTAAGGCTTCTGTCTTTTTTCTCTAAAGATTTCCAGGCCCTAGAGTACTGACAGGGAGGGACCTGGGGTGGGTTTTAGTGTATGTTGGAACACTCAGGTGGACAGGAAACAGCAGGGAGTGCAGGAAGGAAAGATTTGGGGAGGACAACACAGTGACCCTTCACGTGGGTGAAATGTGGCTAATTGGATGTCAAGTTCTTCAGTGTCTTCCCCCGCATGCCTGGATGGGATGCGGGCAGATGCCACTTCCTTCATGGGCCAAATTGGAATTACAAGTAGGAGGAATAAATGTTTCTCCTCATGATAAAATGGGCAAACATGGTTTTCATTAAGATCAAGGAGATTCAAGTTAGATCAAGAAAGACTCTTCTCTCAGTGAGAATTATTCACAATGAAAGCAGTTCTCACTGAAATGCTCAAGCTGTGACCTTCAAGCAGATGCCTAATTAAGGTCAGATTTCTATATTGCTCATGCTTGTAGTAAAAGGAATTAAAAGGGGGCAAATGCAATGAAAAATAGGAGATCCTGGGCATGTAAAGCATAGAAAAGTGTAGGACAGCAATCCAACAAGGCTGACAATTATTATTTTACAGTTGACCAGGGATGATCTGTTTTCAGAACAAATTAATGAGAGCCTGAGTTGAAATTTCCATTTATAAAAGAAACCAGAAACGTATAGGAAAATTAAACCTGACCTGTTGCTCTGGAGGAAGGTTCTGTTTGGTTTCGGGGCTTTCCTTGAGAACAATGAAGTTTCACTGTTTTTCAGGTTCTCAGGTGTGGGATGGAAATCTATCTGCAGAACCACACCATTCAAAGCGTGGATTATCCTCTCCCCATATTTCCTGGCATGCCTGGAGTCCCCATTCTTGAGCTATCCGATTCCCCTTCTCAGATAAAAACTCCTGCAAATCTCACCTGTTAGAGGAAGTTGCTTTTCTTCTTGCCAAATGATCCAAATAATTTGTGGTTCAATGTGATCGCTCCTCCAATCGCCTAGGTGCCTAGTCCTGTAGGGCACACGCCATTATTCTGCGGGGCTTTCTTCTGCAGAAGACTCTTTCGTGAGTCATGATACAGCTGGTATCACTTGACAAAGTGTGATGAGACTAATTAGGTGAGCTGGAAACCAATTACTTCTGAGTGCAGGAGCAAGAGACAATAGAAGACGGACTATGGTGAGCTCACGGGGTCCATCTGCTGCCGTCTGCCTCATCTGTGACCCCAGGATTGTTGCTTAACCGCAATCAGAAGACACCATGAACAACTCAAAGAAATGTATAATGGAGCTCATTTTCACATTAGCTTACCGGCTTCCAAGCAACATAAAAAAGGTGGGTAACGTAACTAGGGAGAGTCAACAAAATTTTTGAAAATGTATAATTCATGGCGCTGGGCCAGGAAAACATCAATCGGACAGGCCCGTGGGTAAATAATGGAATTGTTATGCCTCATTTAGCTTCCTATCGATTTGGAAGACAGAGAGTGGTTCCGAGGAAATTTATAAGCCAAGGCAAGTCTTGATTTGGATTCTCAGGGAGTACCAGAAGACTCCCACAACCTTTATCACTTGGCAACATACGCCGTAGACATGTACTTTCAAACAACGGGGAATAATGGAGCTGGAAAATTGTGTTTTCTTGAAAAACGTCTTCAATAGTGCGAGAGACACCCATTTTGTGATCACCGTCTGCTAATGCATGTTTGTGGGACTTCTCCGCCTTGGGACAGCTCCCTGTTTTTCTTTGTGAAGCCACCGGGGGAAGGCTGCCTAGGTATTCTATTAGCATTTACTGTAACCAGCGTGTAGAAAACACAGACGACTAAAGTCATTGCTTTTAAAGCCCTTTTCACAATTGAATTTCCTGTGGAGAAGCAATATCCCAGGAGCATAATAGATTTCCCCCCCTCTTGCATTTACACAGACATTCACAGCTAACTAATCAGTTGCAATTCTAATCTATATTTCTGATTTGCTTACATGCATCATGCAGGCTGGCAATCTTTTGAATTTAAATGCGACTTAAAATAAAATAAAATAAACCACAAGCAAATGACACGGAATTGCTAACAGTAGGAACCTTGTTTACATTCCACATTCTGAAAATATTTTGTTCAGCTGGCTAGGGAAACCACATGGCTGAGACAGACTGGGTGACAATTGGGTTTATTGCCTGGCTGGAACCAGGATGGAGAAAGGGATGGTGTGTGATGTGGCTGTCTGTCACCTCCAACCCAGAGAAAGAACACATTCCCAGCACACATGCGACCCGTGTTTTAACAGATCTCTGATCATCCTTGCCAGAGCGTCATGCATGCCTGGCACTGGGCCAGAACAAGATGCCAGTCTTTTTCAATCTTTAGATAATAACCATCTCTTCCTTTCTGTGGTCATCAGCGGATGCTACCTCTTTCATAAGACTCTCTCCGAGCCCATTTGTTCTTCAAGTCCTTTGTTCCCTCCTACTTTCTGGAATTATCCCCAAATCATTCATATTTCTCCTTTCCACCTGCATTTGAAGGTCTATCCAGAGGCTTCTGTATTCTCTCATGCCACTGCCTCACTTCACAATAGGTCCTGCACAGTCTACTAAGGTCCAGGACATCGGAAATGCAAAGCTACTCTTCAACATGGGCTCTGTTCTGCACGGAGAACATCTCACTGGACGGACCTGTGCTGGGGGGGGCAAGCACACGATTGTTTGGTCTATGGAATGAGAAGGCAGGCAGGGGAAGGGAGTGGGATGGGAATGGAATTTACAAGGGAAGAATTGGATTTAATAAACCACTTCTTTCTTATTAAGTAGGCTCCGTGCCCAACCTGGGCCTCGAACTCACCACCCTCTGATCAAGGGTCTCATGCTCTATAGCCCACCTCAGGAGAACCAAAGGCAAATATTCTTTAGAGACCTAAGGAAGCCCTCAGGGTTTTGCTGTTTTTGTTGTTTTCCTTTGAAAAACAAAGCTCCTTAAGGATGTTCGCATCTTGAAAGCGCAGGATTTCAGGATTTCAGGATTTCAGGATTTCAGGAGCCACAATGGGGAGCATGGAGAGGACTCGGAGGAGAGGGTCTGTGGGGGCACTCAGCCTCGACTCTCACCTCCTGTATGTCCATCTGTAAAGAAGAGAATTTGCAGGAGCCACTGTGAGAATCAACTGAAGCAATTCCAGATTCTGTCTGGAGGCATTTCTCCAGTTCTGCCCTCACAGAGACCTGGCACCCTCACTAGCCTCTTCCCGCTCTCCTTCTGCCCGAGCTGTGCTCAGCCTCCAGTCTCTGCAGCGGGCCTTGGACAGCGCTGCCCTTTTCCTACTCGGAGGTCTGCTCTCCACATGCAGAGGGAGGCATGCAAAGCTCCCGTGGGCTCCTGCTTTCTGCTCTGTGCTCTGAGATCCCGAGTCCCACACGCCCTGTGCTCCACCCACCCTGAGCCTTCCCCTCAAGCCTTTGAGGCTCGGAAAACAGGTTCCAACATAGTCATCAAAGACCAAGAAATTATACTCCAAAATGAGAAAATAGAAAACCAATGGAATTATGAACAAATTCACTAGCGAATTTATAATTTATAAATGCTTAGAGAAGAATCTCCCCCCTTTCCCCCATGAAATAGATTTGCTCATGAAACAGAAGAAAAATGTAGTTAATACTTCCTTAGTTCTCAATGAAAGAGGATGTTTGGAATAAGTACACACACACTGAAGTAAAACTTTAATCAAAAACACTAAAAAGTATTATATCATCTAACCCTGCAGAAAGTGGAATCATGTGTGGATGACTAGCTTGAGGAAATGATTTAGGATGTGAAGGAAATGATATATATTTAATTCTTTTTACAGTGTCATTGATGTATATTTTACACTCAGTAAAATTGCCCATTGTAGGCAGTTTGGTGGGTTTTGAGAAATATACATGGTTGTGCCACCATAATGAAGGGTTTTTGTTTTGCTTTGCTTTGTTTTGTTTCTTTGAGAGAGGGGTAGGGAGGAGAGGGAGAGGGAGAGGGAGAGTCTCAAGCACACTCCCCACTGAGCGTGGAGGGGAGTGGATCTCACCATGGGAGAGGGGACTGGATCTCACCATGGGAGAGGATCACCTGAGCTGAACCAAGGGTTGGAGGCTTAGCCAACTAAGCCACCCAGGCGGCCCTGATTTGGGATGGTGGTTTTGAGATTCTTTTGTGTTATGTATTTCAGAAGTTCGTTTCTTCTTCTAGTTGGGTCCATTGTATGGATAAACAACATTTTGCTTATCCATAGACAAATATTTGAGTGGTTTTCATTTGGGGCGTTATTATGAATAATGTTAATATGAGCATTCATGTAAAAGTCTTCATATGGACATACGATTTCGTTTTTCTTAGGTAGCTAGGAATGAAAATGTTGGTACGTTGGTAAATTGGTACAAACCTAAGGTAGATGCCTTCTTAACTTTTAAAGAAGCAGTCAAACTTTTTCAAAGGGGTTGTACCATTTTGTGTTCTCACCATATCCTCACCCACATTTGGTATTAGCAGTCATTTTTATTTTTGCCATTTTAATGGACATGTAGTGGCACCTCATTATGGATTTAATTTGTATTTCCCTACTGACCAATGATGTAAAACATCTTCCCATCTGCCTGCTGGCTATTCAAATATTCTTTTGTAAATGTCCAGTCAAACTTTTATGTTCATTTTTCCAATCAGATTGCTTATCTTCCATTTACTGAGTTTTAGGAGTTCTATTTATATTCTGAATACAAACCCTTCATCAGATATACATTTTATACATATTTTTTTCCTAATCTGTGGCTTGCCTTTTCATTTTTTCCTGGTGTTTTCCAAGAAGCAAACATTATTAATTTCAATGAAGTTCAATTTATTGATTTTCCTTTTATTTTTGTGCTTTTTATGCCCCATCCAAGAAATCTTTGCCTAACTCAAAGCCACAAAAACACTCTCCTGTGTTTTCTTCTGCAGGAAATAATTAGAGTAAAGAGACAGACATGGAGGGCTGCCAATCCATAAACTATCGTTAGGAAAAAAGTAAGTAGAACAAATAGATTAGAAATACTAAGTATAGAAAAAAAAAATCTCTTTACAAACCTAAAAGCATTTAACATCTGTATCTAAAATAAACCTAAGAACAAAGGCTCAAGGTAGGTGGTCACTGGTAGGGTAGAGGTAGGGAGTAGAAAGAAGATAAATCATGCGTGTTTCAAAGACAGTATTTTTTTTTTAAAAAGTACATGTTGTAGTCAAATGTTTAAATCTAGAAAGGATCTTATCTTTCTAGCCCCAAGCCTTGAATCCAGGCTGACTCACCCACTCTGCTATAAAATGAAGGCCTGGAGGACTTTTCTGTTCCTGTTTAGACTGTGCAGCTTTTACCTGCTCTCCTATTCCAAACCCTGAGCAAGTGGCTCCCAGAACACACCCTCGTCCTTGCTTTGTCCTCTAGGCCCTCTCATCTCTTTTCTTTGCAATCGAATGGTCTACTGGACCTCAGAGGACTCCACCTGGGAAAATGCAGGCACTGTCCTGGTTGCGAGGCTGAGAGCTGACAGTCCATCATCCTATGGCTGAAGGAGGGAAGGCATTGAAGGATATAACTTCTGAAAGAATTAACCCAGCTTAGTATACGACTTCTTCTCTCCAGCAGTGGAACATAGGCAATAATGGAATAATACCTACAGAACTTAGAAGGAAAAAAAAGAGAATGTAACGATCCATTTGAAGGCAGTTGGAAAAAAAAAATCAAATATGCGTATTTTCAGAATATAGCTGATCCCAGTGTGATTTTGTCAAAAGATGCTTTAAAATATGCTCAAAATAATTTTTGAGAGGCAAATCAGAGAAGAAATGAATTAAAGGGAAGTGTGCAGATGAGGACTGGTAGTAGACTTTAAAATCTCCAAAGATGGAGATACGGCTAAAGGTACTAACCTATGATTAGGACAAGAGCGGTTCTTGAACTGTTAAAAATAGTGTTAGCAAACAGCACAAAATTATGAATAGCTTGAAAGGTAATGTTCAGAATTTAACTGAATTCATGAAGATGGGTTGAAACTTACTACATGCAAGGCGCTGAGCTAGGCGTGATTCACAAGGACACAGAGATGCATTAGCTCTGTTCTTGGGGAGTTTATGATGTAGGTGAAAAGATAGGGCCCTCTGTCTTAGCAAGGTTTAGGCAACGACAAGGGAGCAAGTGGTCAGCAGGATCTGTGCTGCCCAGGAGCCCATATCTGGGGCTAAACTAGAGTGTAGAAGGTTGGATAAAGTAGGTCAAGTTCTACAGAAGATACTTTTTGGAAGGAAAAGAGCATCTGTGTCTATCTGTGCCAGAACGAAACTCAGGTCTATACGGCAGGAAGCCAGATGGAAAGAGACACATCCCAGGGCTGGTTCAGGTAGGCATCTGGTGATCTGGAGGCCAGGGCTTTCCAGTAACTGCACAATCTGGTCAAGCACAGATGGGGTTATTATCATCCCTTGGTGGATGTTTTTCTTTCTGGGGGCAGTCTTTGATCTGCAGTCCTGGTGCTGCCTCTGGCATGCCCCGAGAAGCGGTGACAGCTAGTGGGAGAGTGGAAACCCCCAGCTGCAGGAGCTGTGGGATACAGAACCACTGAGAGGTTTTAAACAAAAAAATGATATTATTAGACTGGAACTTTAGGTAGCTCACTATGGTGGCTGATGGAGAAGGGAATGAGACTGGAGACAGGGAGGTTGGTTGAGTAACTGTCACTTTAGCCCCCAGTAAGAGACAACAGGCTTGGATCGAGGTCCAAGTGGTAGAAGAGAAGGAGAGAATGGAAAAGATATGGAGAATGTTTAGGAGGTAGACTCTGTGATGGGTGAGGGAAAAGGAGATGCCTTGCGTTTCTTCCCAGTCGCAGGCTGAGTTCAGGGATGGGACTTGGTGAAACTGACATGTAATGGAGGAGTGGAAACAGGCATGAAGCTGGGGCAGATTAGCTGGGAATCCAAGGAGAATTATCCTTCTTTTTTTTTTAAAAAAAGGCTTTCATTGTAATGAAAGCAATGTATATACACTGTAGAAAATTAGAAAATGCAGAGAAGCTAAAAATAAAATCATAAGAAGACCTCATTCCATCACCCATTGATAAAACTATTAAATTCTTAGTGTATATCCTTGTAAATCTTTTTTTTTCTAGATCATATTGTCTGTCCATTTTGTCTTGTTTGTTGCTTTTTTTCACTTAACAGTCTCCAAGTTTTCATGTCCATAAACTTAGGGACATTTTATCTAACATTCCATTTGTATTACATTTCCGCAATCATCCTAAAATAGTCCTTTCTACCTCATTTGTCCAAACTACTGTTCTGACCCAAAACCATGAAACACACCTGATTATTATTACAGATTGTAGACACTATGTCATAAGGCACGGTCTCTGTTTTCATGGTACCGTCTCATTAAAGAGAAAAGACCAGTTGAATTACAGAATGTCCCGCTAGAGAATATGCCACCTTCTGGACCCATGTGGTCCTTCCTATAGGAAAAGTCTTTTGGCTGGTTCCTCCATCCTACAGGGAGATTCCTCCACAGTCACTAGTGGAGAAAAAACAAGTAAAAGAAAGCAAGTAGTAAGCACAGAAAATGATCAGTCTAAAGGAGGTGTGCTAAGGAAGGATGGTCTTCCCCTGAAATTCATACCTTGAAACCTACTGGCCAAAGCGATGCTATTAGGAGGTGGTGTCTTTAAGAGGCGAGTAGATCCCTATAATGAAATTAGTGCCCTTAGAAAAGAGGTCCAAGGGCGCTCCCTTACCTCCTCCCCCACCATACTGGCACCCGGATCTCAGACTTCCAGCCTCCAGAACAATGAGAAATACATTTCTGTGGTTGATAAGTCACCTACTCTGTGGTTTTTGTTTTAGCAGTCCGAAGGGATTAAGACAAAGTACAAAGATACAAGTGCAATAGCATTTCAGAAAAGGGAAGATGATATTTGAGCACACCCCTTGAGTATGCATAGAATGTGGGTAGTTAACCACCGAGAGAAGAACTCAGGGAGATGGCATGATGAGCAAAGGCCCAGATACGGGAAAGTATGAGTCTGATCTGATGACTCCATTAATTTCTTTTTACTCAGAGAATGCTGCCACTGCTTACCAAAGTTACCAATGATACAAGTAGTTGCTATTCGTGATTGCTGTAACTAGAAACATTATTACTACCAGTGTTTACAAAGGATATTTTCTTTCGTATTGCACCACCAAAGAATACTGATGTTTCCAACAATTTTACTATCTGAAAGAGTTCAAACAAATGAAATTTATTCAGAATGTGCCTTTGATACAAGAAATATGTTACTATTCTTTCATGTTCTGATTGTGTTTTATTTGGGTTACTTAAAGACGTACTCTGGACAATAAATTCAGGGATGATACAGATTTTCAGAACATGTTGCGTACATGACTGCCCTGCTGAAAATCTTTTTCTGTGATAAAACTGGAAAGCTTGTCAGAGGCTGGAATGGACATTTTCAGTTAGAAGTTAATCGCATTGAAAAGAATGTAGATGCGTGCTTCTGAAAATAAGTTATATCAGATGTCTGCTTGAATTTACCTCAGTAATTGATACATCCTCCTAAGATCTGATCACTGAAATGAACAGACCTTTACTTCTAACTTGTGTACATGAGATTGCCGTTATCATCCTAACAAGAGGATTCTAGATGCTGTCTTTGAAAGCTGAGAGAAATGTTCTCCTTCAGTCTCTTCACTAATTTGGATTCTAAACCTTACAATCATTTTGGCCTCTTCTCTTTCCTTTGTTTCAATAGTCATGATGCCGCATGGAGTCTTCATCTTAAATGCTTCTTGCTATCATACATTTTCTTTTTAGTTCTTATTACACACACACTCACTGCCACTTATCACGTATGCTATCGTAGTAATAAAAATCGACTCCTGTTTCTGGTTCTTCACCTACATATTTTCCACCAGATAAATTATACTGAAATTCAAATTTCGGCTAGCCGTTAAACACAGACACAGACAGATGGACAGACAAACATACAACCTCCAGAGACCGCATGACAATACCCTAACTCCATTCTCCCTGCCAGGAAACTTCTGATCCAGCCTGACTGATCAAGCTTCGGGTCCAAAAAGGAGTAGCTTCTTGAGCACGTCCCACATTCATTCCCAACTCTGGTCCTTTGCCTCTGCCATTTTCCTGCCTTGAAGGAGGCTCTTCCTTCCGTCATTTCTAAATCCTGCCTATCTTTAAAGGTTTATCTTGAGTCCATAGAGCTTTTCTCAGTGACCCCGGTAATTTCAATCTTCTATCAAATTACATAATTTAATTTGTGCATGTAATTTACTTTCAGTTTTTATTATTCTTGACTTCTCCTAGATACTTAATAGCTGTTTTGTTTCATTTATGTAGGTTTTATTTAGGAGGGTGGTTGAAGGGGAAGGTTGTCCTTGAATAGTGCTGTATTAAAAAATTTAGTGGTGGCCAGGCTATAATATGTAGGCTACGACCTCTGTCTAAAGCTGTGGTTTGTAACCTTGGTGACACTCCAGAATCACCCGGAGATCTTTTAAAAAGACTGCTTGGATCTCAGATCAAAATTCTGACTCGATTGATCAGGAGGTGTGGGGTGGGTGTTAAAAGCTTCCCAGGTGATTCTAACATGCGGCCGAGTCTGAGACATTGAGCCACAGCCAATCCCAAGCACTGCCCATTCAGAGGAAACGAGCCTTTTAGGGTCTTTCCAGCGAGCTGGGAGGCAAGCTAGTATGAAAAAGACCGATGCGGCCTTCTCTGGGACAAATGAAAAATATATCCATGAGGCAGTGATTGAAAACAACATTGTAATAGGCATCCATCAACTAAATAGAAAAGAAACAACATTACCAGCAGTTAAAAGTAAGAAGGACAGATTGAATAAATAAGAGAAAGAGTTTGTTAAAAGGTTATTAGGTAACAGTGATATGGATTGAGAAGAATGCAAACTTGTATATTATTTTACATTTAGCCCAATATACTGTATGTTGAGGGAGGGGCAGATGTCAAAACACTTGTCCAATTTTGAAGTGTCAAAATTAGGGGCGCTGGGGTGGCTCAGTCAGTTAGGTGTCTGCCGTCAGCTCAGGTCATGATTCCGGGGTCCTGGGATTGAGCCCCACATTGTCTTCCTGCTCAGTGAGGAACCTGCTTCTTCCTCTCCTGCTCCCCCTGCTTGTGTGTTCCGACTCTTTGTGAAATAAATAAATAAAATCTTTTAAAAAGTCACAATTAAATGTGAGCAGATTTTACACACACTCGTATACACTCTATCTGTGTATTTTATATTACCCTCAATAAAAATCAGAGCTCAATCAAAATGTTTAATGTTAATTAATAGTAGAGTTATATTAGTGGTTCTCTAATAGTTTCACGTGGCAAAGCATCTAGAAATCATAAGAATTTTTTAAAAGATTTTATTTATTTATTTGACAGAGATCACAAGTAGGCAGAGAAGCAGGCAGAGAGAGAGAAGGAAACAGGCTCCCCACTGAACAGAGAGCGCAATGCGGGCCTCGATCCCAGGACCCTGGGATCATGACCTGAACGGAAGGCAGAGGCTTAACCCACTGAACCACCCAGGTGCTCCGAAATCATAAGATTTTTTTAATGGAATACCATGAAATATGGGTAAAGTAAATATATGGGAGTTAAATACACACTTTTGTGTTAAATCAGATGCTATCTCTAATAGACAAATAATGTCTATACACGATTTATAGCAAGAGTCAAAGACTTAAGAAAAAAACCCAACTTTATAAAAAATAATAGAGAAAGCACTATCATTAACCTAAATTTCTCTTTGAGTTGTGAAAATGTCATCCCTGTTTCATTTTTAACGGGCAGGATATTTCGGTTCTGTACAAGAAAATCGGTATTCTTCGAGAGATATTCTTTGAGGAATGACTTCCTTTTATCAGAGAACAAAATGCATTAGTAAGTGCGATATTCTTATTTTCCTTGTGATTCACACAGGGATGGAGCCTAACCCCGGGCACCACGCGCCATCAGACACTAAAGAAGAGGTAGTTGACTGTGGGGCTTGCCTTGTAGGCCCAGACACTCTAAGCAGTATAAAATATTAAGTGAGCATTTCACAAAAATAAGAGGGAGGGAAGGAAGGAAGTCTATTAAATTTATGTCCTTCATGAACCAACTACAAACTGATTTCAGATGAGGGCTCTGTTACAAAAACTTGTGCATTTCCTGAACCAGTGCAATAGTTAAAAATCTTTGGTTTTCTAGGAATTCATTTTCTATTAAATATTTCTCTTAAAACAAAAATATGTCTTCCTGTTTAAACTGTCCAATTATTTTAGTTTCCTGTCTTCTGAGTTAAAGTCCCTTGAAACTTCTTTTTCAAAAAAAAAAAAAAAAAAATCTAAAAATTTCCAAGAAGTCAAACTGGATTAAAAACACATCAACAACCCTGAAGATGAACATATGGCAAAATTTTCAGATACCTTATTAAAAATATACCAAAAAAAAAAAAAAGATGCTACCCAGATAGATTTAAAAATGTGACAAAGGGATACTTTTCTGCATAAGGAACTATAATGACCTCTGTTCCTTTCTTCAAAAAAAAAGAGTGATTTAAAAAAAAGTCCATCTTTATTAACAAAGTAACATTCTTATAACTTTTAGCTATCCACAGAAATCATACAGACTTTGAAATGGACTGGCCTCACATCTAATCGGAAGGAAGCAGGTGATACATCATAACTGGGCCCCTTGCTGATTTTTAAGTGTAGTAAAAATACCAATTAAAATGAAAACAATAAATAAAATAAAAACAATAAACAAATTTTGTGTGCATATTTGCTGGAGATCTCCAATCTTATACACTTTATGGCTCTGTCCTGATACTTGTTTGGTTTTAGGCTCTTCAGATTTCTAGCAGAGAAAATAATCTTTATTACATACCTAGATATCAGGCTTCTTAAGTGAGTTAGAGAATGTCTTCTTAGACAAATCATATACTTTTGCATATGATACATAACAAAAAATGGCAATTTTTTCTGCTGTATTTATAAGGTCCATTAATAATTCATTCATTTGCACTATAAGAGAATAACATGTTCTAGCTGAATTTTCCAGATAGTGCAAACCTACCATTAAGCATCCAGCTGGAACAATCAAAACAAAACAAAACAAAACAAAAACTTTCTAGACATGAAGACCTTTTGAAAAATGTCATACAGTATAACCTTTCCTCAGTTTCTCTGGGTCCTCATTATGGGCATCCTGTAAGGAGGAATACTGAAATAACATGATGTTGCATCCGACTGTAGCCCAAGCATGGGACAAACGCGGGCACTCGATTTCTACAGCACAGCTGAGAC
The DNA here is from genome assembly GCF_963455335.1 of Martes martes. Lineage (NCBI taxonomy): Eukaryota > Metazoa > Chordata > Mammalia > Carnivora > Mustelidae > Martes > Martes martes. The sequence goes on from NC_137895.1 coordinate 125,524,304, forward strand.
ATGGCAGGAGTGTGCAGATTGGATTAGTGGATGTGATATGGGTCTGGCCACCTGCCCCACTCCACTTGGAAGTTCTGGAAGGCAGGGACTGTTTGTTTGTGGCTTTGTGTCACAAGCACAGAGTGATTGGTGGTCCTTCCTCATCAAATGCTGATGAGGAAGTGAGCCTATGGGGATCCTGGCCAAAATCTCTTCCTTTTTGTCCAATTAAGCTCTGAATTGCAGACAGTGACACCAGGGGAGGCTACACAGAGTTATCGTTAATCTGATAGGTTCAGCTTTAGGGCTTCGATTTCAATTTTTAAATAATGAATCGGGGCATCTGCCGGCTCAGTTGGTAGAGCAAGTGACTCTCATTCTTGAGGTCATAAGTCTAAGTCCCATGCTGGGCAAGGAACCTACTTTTTTTTTTTTTAAGACTATTTATATATGAGAGGGAGAGAGAGAGAGAGACAATGAGTGTAGGGACAGGAGCAGAGGGAGAGGGACGAGCAGACTCCATGTTGAGCATGGAGCCTGACACGAGGCTTGATCGCAGAACCCTGAGATCATGACCTGAGCCAAAACAAGGAGTTGGACGTTTAATGGACTGAGCCACCTAGGCGCTCCGAGCAGGGAGCCTACTTTAAAAAAAAAAAATTAAAATGATGGATCAAAATTAAAAAATGTTTGATGGTCATGAGATGGAAAGTGCTACATTTGTAAGGGTTGGAATGCATGAATATTCCGAAGTATACACATTTGTCTCTAATAGAAGAGTCATAACCTTTGGTTCAAACGCAGCAGGTCCTCTCCTGTAGTACTTGAGAGGTGCTTACTGTCATTTTAATCAACAGATCAAAATGAGGAATAGCATGAAGGATCTCTGCTTCATTTAATTCCACTAATTGTCCCCTAATAATAAGTCTCACCTTGTAGCACCTGGGAGTTAAATCTCATTAGGGCTGAGGACAAATAAATTGTCAAATTTCACATTTAGAGAGTTACCCTTTCTTGATCTTTTCGCCAGAATGATGAATTTTTACTGTCTTCCACGATGATGAGCCTAAGCTCCCACCAGTTTAGAAGACAATTTAAGTCTAATGCTTGCGAAGGGAAATTTAAATCCCCAGCGGATCTGGACGTACAAGAGGTGCTTACATCAACCTGTGGGGAGAACAAGAGCTTTCCTGGTTGTTTGCCACGAAGTGCAAAATAAAAATGTTTAAACCGATGGTAGGCGCAGTCACAGTCCCGGGGAAATGCCATTTCCTTTTCCTAAGGTCCTTGCAGCTTCCTCCTGAATATAATAAGCTCATAACTTGGATCATCAGATTTTTATTACAAAAGCAGAACGTGTGCACCCAGTCACACCCCGAGGCTCTCCGGGAGGTCCTGCCTCATAGAGGCTTCAAGTCGTTTTGCAAATTCCTCCAACAGCAGTTAACTGCCTCTCTCTTCCCTCCCTGCAGCACCTTTTATTCTTTGGTATTTTTTTCGTTTTTGAAGATTTTATTTATTTATTTGACAGACGGAGATCACAAAGTAAGCAGAGAGAGAGAGAGGAGGAAGCAGGCTCCCAGCTGAGCAGAGAGCCCGATGTGGGGACTCGATCCCAGGACCCTGGAATCACGACCTGAGCCGAAGGCAGAGGCTTTAACCCACTGAGCCACCCAGGTGTTCCGCCGCTGCAGCATCTATTAACCTATAAAAGGCCTCTCCTCTCTCTGCAGGCATTCTGTCACTTATAGAATCAGGACAATAAAAATTAAATTTAAACAAAAAGTCAATTCAGCTATGACTCCATCCTTTACTTAATTTTGGCGAGAAGAATTTTTTTTCCTTTCCTCTCTCTCTCTCTCTCTCTTTTATAAATGGAAGATATAGTTTTCTTTATTTTCAGCTTATTGAGGTATAATCGACAAGAAAATTGTAAAACAGTTAAAGTGTACGAATGCTGGTTTGATATGCACTCGCTGTGAACGGATTTCCCCCAATGAGTTAACGAACACTTCCAGATCTTTTGTCTTCATAGAGGTTTCCCTGATGCTCTTTATGATTGTCTCAATTCTTTGTGTTCGTCTGTCTGTGTCCTAGTCTTTCACTCACCAGTTTTTATTATCCCGGAGAACCACATCTCCTCAGAGAGTGTGAGAGTTCAATATAGTGGCTTTAACCCACTCTACAAACACATTTACTTATTTATTGTAACTAAGCTCTACACCCAGTGTGGGGCTTGAACTCATGACCCTGGGATCGAGGGTGGCAAATGCTAACCCCTGAGACCCCAAGCTGCTGCTCTCTGCATTTAAGTAGAAACTAGGGGCCCCTGGCTGGCTCAGTCAATACAGCATGTCAACTCTCCATCTCAGGATCATGAGTTCAAGCCCCAAGTTGGATGTGGAGCCTAATTAAAATTTAAAAAATTAAATAAATAAAATAAATAGGAACCAGATCCTAAAAATATATCACTTGGTAGATAGGGTTAACTAGCTGTCAATAGTTTTAAATAACAGACCACTTCTCCCGTAAATGCAAAGAGGTTACAGTTGTAAACTTAGAAAGTTAGTAAAATATTCCTTAAATGTCAGTGGGTTGGAGAGGAGAAGGGAGTTGAGGGAAATTGGAAGGGGAGGTGAACCGTGAGAGACTATGGACTCTGAAAAACAACCTGAGGGTTTCGAAGGGGGGGTGTGGGATGTTGGGGGAACCAAGTGGTGAGTACTAGGGAGGGCACGGATTGCATGGAGCACTGGGTTTGGTGAAAAAAACAATGAATACTGTTACGCTGAAAAGAAATAAAACATTAAAAAAAAATGTCAGTGGGTTGTGGACAATGTGGAATTTGGAAGCTTCTTGTAGAACCAGGCTTTTGCAGGGGCCCCTGGGTGGCTCAGTTGGTTAAGTGGCTGCTTTCTGCTTGGGTCATGATTTTAGGGTCCTGGGATTGAGCCCTGCATCAGGCTCCTGGCTCAGCAGGGAGTCTGCTTCTCCTTATCCCTCTGCCACCCTTCCCCCCATTCATGATCTCTCTCTTTCTCTCTTTCTCAAATAAATAAAGAAAATAAAATATTTTTTAAAACTCCAGCCTTCGGGCACCTGGGTGGCTCAGTGGATTAAAGCCTCTGCCTTCCGCTTGGGTCATGATCCCAGGGTCCTGGGATCGAGCCCCACATTGGGCTCTCTGCTCAGCAGGGAGACTGCTTCCCCCACCCCCCACCCCTGCCTGCCTCTCTGCCTACTTGTGATCTCTGTCTGTCAACTAAATTAAAAAAAAAAATCTTAAAAAGAACACCCCAGCCTTTGTGATTTTAGGATTGATGGATGACCTTTAATAAACTCATTTCATGTGACTTTTTATATGCTAGGCACTGCATTAAGCACTTTCTATGGTTATTTCATGTAATTTTTTAAAAAAGATTTTATTTATTTGACAAAGAGGGAGAGAGAGAGAGCATAAGAAGGGGGAGCAGGAGGCAGCAGGCAGAGGGAGAGAGAGAAGCAGACCCCCCCGCTGAGCAGAGAGCCCAAGGTGGGGCTCGATCCCACGACCCTGAGATCATGACCTGAGCTGAAGCCAGCTTAACCCACTGAGCCACCCAGGCGCCCCTCATTTAATTTCTATAACAGTTGTGCCTGGGTGGCTTAGTTGGTGAAGGATTTGCCTTTGGCTCAGGTCATGATCCCAGGATCCTGGGATGAGCCCCGTGTCAGGGTCTCTGCTGAGCAGGGAGCCTGCTTCTCCCTCTCTTCTGCCTGCTGCTCAGCCTTGGGACTTGTGCTCTCTCTCTTTCTGTCAAATAAATAAATAAAATCTTAAAAACAAAAAATCCCAAGAAAACAACTGTGTGAAGAAGGTACTATATTATTGGTAAGAAAACTGACCCTGAAATAGGTTAAGTAATTTACTTGCTCAGGGTCACGCAGCTAGAAATAGCCAGAGGCAGGACTCCTTTTAGATCTGAGTGAATCCAAAGCTCACACTTTGAACCATTCAGCCACATTGCTGATGGGATGTTTTTATCTGACCCGTCGCTTCTCTCATCGAGTTTTAGATGCCTGACATTCCACAAACTGTGATTCATTCCTTTATGTTAAGGCATCGTCTCTTGTTAAAATACTAATGGTTTGGGTGAGTCAATACTGTAAGCTATTTTGGTCGTTAATACTTTTGTGTGAGTTACTATATTACAGTCTTTCTACTGTGATTCATTTTGCCTAACAACAACTGGGAGCAAAGGAAAGAGAAACTTTTCTCCACTAGGTTAAAAGGTAGTTGTGTCTTCCTTTAGCTTATGGGAGCTTGTGACAAACAACAGATTTCATGTCAAACTGGTTCTTGGATTAGAAGACATTTCTGCAATAAAATTTCATATGGAGAGATCAGAACTATTTCAATGAAATGAAGCATGTTTCTATCAAGTCAGTAAAGAAGCTTTAATTGGAAAGCTAACCATCGACAAACCAATCGAAACCCTCATCATTTTTGGCCAGGTTTTGTGCAAGCGGGATTTAAAAGGTAACCCAATGCATCAGGAGAAACTGATCATGGCCTTGGCTAATGTTGCTAATTTCCCGTCTGTTTTAAATTGGGATTCCTGTCTCCTGCCTGTTCTCTTGGGGGGCAGTTTCCGTTAGATCTGAGATGCTTTCCCTGCATAATTTGTTGACTTGAAATCAAAGAGATTTTATATATTTTTATTCATTCATTCATTTATTTATTTTAGATTTTATTTATTTGACAGAGAAAGAGCACAAGCAGGGGGTGGGGCACAGGTAGCAGACAGAGGGAGAGGGAGGACCAGACTCCCCACTGAGTGGGGAACCTGATGCAGGGCGCGATGCCAGGACCCTGGGATCATGACCTGATCTGAAGGCAGAGGCTTAGGGCCACCCAGGCGCCTTTACATATTATTTTGAAGTGGCCCTTCAGGTGCTCCCACTGATGATTTTGTTAGAAGGTAGAAACACTGAGAGAGGGATGGAAACTTAAATAAACTAAGTGACATTGAAAAACGAGCAACATTTGGTTTCTTTACCAAGTAATGAGACAGGTGAGTCTAGCAACCCGGGTTCCCAGGGATCCCCCCAGGCCATGTCTGTGCTGCTTGCCTCGCTCTCCCCCTCTACCTCACAGTCAGCGCCAACTCTCCAGCCACAGGTGTGGATAAGAGGCTAAAGGCAGCTGATTCAGAGCTCCTCACCCTATCTGGGTCTGGGCAGGTGAAGATAGTCTCATTTAAGGATCCTGGCAATCAGGCTGCGTTTTGGGGGTCAATTTAGCTTCCCCCCTCTATTTTATTTATTTATTTATTTATTTATTTATTTATTTATTTTTAAAGATTTTATTTATTTATTTGACAGACAGAGATCACAAGTAGGCAGAGAAGCAGGCAGAGAGAGTGGAGGAAGCAGACTCCCTGCGGAGGAGAGAGCCTGATGCGGGGCTCGATCCCAGGACCCTGGGATCATGACCTGAGCCGAAGGCAGAGGCTTAACCCACCGAGCTACCCAGGTGCCCCCCGCTCTATTTTAATTAAACAGTATACATATGTTAAAACTCAAGGAATCTGGCCAACAAGCTGGACATTTCTGGTTGGACCGCACCACGCATTAAAATTTGACTACGACATTCAGTCCCAGTATACCCCGGTCATATTGCTACCGATAACCATGCCCGAAAGGGCTTTGTTTTACCTGCAAACTGGAAGACAACAAAAGAATTCAGTGAGATGGACAGAGCCCAAACACTTGATACCGTCAGATCCTTGAATTATACAACTAATTTCTCTTGTTACGATTCTAGGCTTACAAAACAAAATTCTCATATATTGGTTTTCCACCAAGCTCACTTACAGCAGGGTGGGGGGTGGCCTGGGGTTGGGGGTGGAGAAGTCAGGGTTTGATTTACCCACACACTGTATTGTTTTATTATAGGCGAACCTCCTGGCCTGCAGATTTATTAACTTCATCTCCTGGGATGTTGTCAGGACGCGTCAGCCCCCTGAGCCCAGTCAACTCTGCCCAGCGACAGGAGTGAGTTTGTGAGTGAGCAGGTCCCGGACAGTGGTGAATGGGAACTGGTGTCACTTGGGTGGGCGATCAGCTGTCCTTCCCCGAGGAGACCCCCAGATGGGCCTGCTCCTCACTGTCTAAAACTTTTATACCAACATCTTAGGTCCCAGGATGCGAACTGTGTGACTTTCCCGATTCATCCCAGCAAGAGTGTGTGACCCAATCAGCTCTTTGGGGAAGAAGACAATTGTCTCTCCCACAAGTTCTCTGTAAAAGAATTTCAAAAGGAAAAGGGAAAAATTGCTTTGACCCAAACTACCCTGCATGATGGGCAAATTGTCTCAAGGAGACAACCTTAATGGCTGAGTGTGAGTATTTTTCCTTTACAGAGTGCACAGGACAATAATACCTAAGTTACTCATTATATCTAAAGTTATTTTATGCCATGTTGTGATAAAGACAGGAAAAGAAAGGGCACCTAGCTGGCTCAGTGGGAAGGGCATGTGACTCTTGATCTCAGGGTCACAAGTTTGAGCCCCACATGGGGTGTAGAGACTACCTAAATAAATAGAACTTTAAAAAAAATAATAAAGTTGGGAAAAGAAAATACCAGAACCAAATTCTAAGCCCACATCCTATACCTTTATGTCTGGGTCTCTCAGTTATATCCCATGGTGCCTTTTGAGAGATATGTGTGTGTGTGTGTGTGTGTGTGTGTGTGTGTGTGTGTGTTACCTAGAGTTATGAATGAAGTTTGAGAATAAGATATGTGTGTTAACAACAGGAAATACTCTAATTAGACATTTTTGTTTTTTTTTTAATTTTTTAAGATTTTATTTATTTATTTGACAGACAGAGATCACAAGTAGGCAGAGAGGCAGGCAGAGAGAGAGGAGGAAGCAGGCTCCCTACTGAGCAGAGAGCCTGATGTGGGGCTTGATCCCAGGACCCTGAGATCATGACTTGAGCCGAAGGCAGAGGCTTTAACCCACTGAGCCACCCAGGCGCCCCAAATTAGACATTTTTAAATACTGATCATTCTGTGACTTCTTTTTCTCTTTCTCTCTCTGGACATTTATGAGACGTCAGAATCATCAAAGATAGAAAATTCCATCAAGCTAATTAAAGGTTAAGAGAGTAGATGCTTTACTTCGAAAGAAAAATATATACTCTTCAGCAGATAAAAAGTGATTTGCTCTTGGCAACAACTGTGAACCAAAACTAAACTTTTGATTCTGGGCTTCTAAGTCTGCCTAGGTGTCCCTTACTGGTTAATTAGATTTAATTTACTTCAATTAAGAAAGGTTTATTGAATAACTGCCATGTGACAGACACTGCCTCAAGAGCAAGGCATGACAAACAAGTGAATGGACAGCTATAATGTCCTGTATGAAATACCACTCCATTCCTGTGTTTTTGAGGCAAAACCAGAGGAATGATAGCATGGCTCTGGGGAGATTTACTAGCCATTCCACTGTTAGTAAATTCTTGAACCAGGAGAAGTATTTCTCTAGTACCGAAACAGGTGGTGTTTTTCTCCAGGCGGTAGCATTATTTTGTTTGTTTGTTTGTTTGTTTCTTTCTTTTTTTTAAGATTTATTTATTTATTTCAGAGAGAGAGAGAGAGAGAGAGCACAAGTGGGAGGGGGAGAGGGAGAGAGAATCTCAAGCAGACTCCATGCTGGGCGCAGAACCAACGAAGGGCTCGATCTCATGACCCCCAGGTCATGACCTGAGCTGAAATCAAGAGTCGAATGTTTAACTGACTTCTCTACTCAGGCGTCCCTATTTTGTTTCTTTATAACTCTCTACTGTTTGAATTTTCTAAATCGAGCACATATTGCTCTGATGATCTGAAAAAAATGTTGAAGCAACTGGAAAAAGTAAAACCAAACTGAACACAACTGTCCCTCCCTTTGCCACATCATCGTTCCTTGGGTCTGGCCTTGCCCTGGCCTTTATCATTGGGTCAAAGTGCGCTGCCGAACTCTGTGGGTATATGGGGTCGGGCAGGTGTTAACAACTGGTTCGCACCAGAAACTAAAAACTGAGGTACCAGATCTCAACCTGAGATTCTTTTTCGTTGTTGTTGTTGTTGTTGTTGTTTTGTTTTGTTTTAAGATTTTACTTATTTGTCAGAGAGAGAGAGAGCACACAAGCAGGGAGAGAGGCAGGCAGGAGAGGCTGGCTCCCCGAGAGCAAGGAACCTGATGTGGGACTTGATCCCAGGACCTTAGGATCATGACCTGAGGCAAAGGCAGACACTTAGCTGGCTGAGCCACCCAGGCATCCCTTTTCTGGTTTTTCTTTTGAGGATACTTATAGAGATGGGAGGCTCCTAAGGCCTGGCCCTACAGGATGATAGTGAGCTCAGCAATTGAATTACACTGATTCTGTGCCTAATGGAGATTTGACAGGTAATTTCTTTTCAGTCAGCCGAGTCAGATTTGGTTGGCTCAGTGACAATGACTGTAGACAGACATGACGTCCGTGCGTAATCCTTTTTTTTCCCCTCAGAACATCTCTTTGCCCCATTGGTCTAATCAAGTGCGTAACTGAAGGAGGAAAGAGATCAAATCCCACTTCCCTCCTCTTGATGAAGGGGTAGGAGATAGGACGAGGGCAATTAGAACGCCGTGTGAAGCAAAGTGATGTTTGAACTGCTATCAAGCCACCGAGGGGTTCAGAACAGGCCACTTTGTCTCTCCTCAGGGACTGAGGACTCTTGGCATTCCTGGATGTGTTGAAAGACAAACTATAAATGGGCAGTTTAGAGCAAGACCAAATAAATACATGCTTTCGCCACACGGATTTCAGACTCTTGAGGGAAAGGAGCTATTTTATTTGATTCTAATTTTCTGGAATGTGCCACCTACAACTCAAGCATGGTCAAAATAGCCTGTAATAATTTGTCATGAGGTGCTTATGTTATCTATTTTTGCATTTCCCCATGAGAAGCTATAAAGGATGTGTTTACACTGGTGTCTGTTTGCCTGTGGCTGTTGCCACTAGATGAATCCCTTTGACTCTGTGGAAACAATTGAAAAGTGTTACAGTGTATTATTGCTGAAAGGACAATGTAATGATTGTTTGGAAATGCCCTTGCCTTTAGGATGCAGATGGATTGTGATGTGATAGTCTGGGCTAAAAGAACCCTTATTTTTGTGTTCCCTGTTTCTGGAAGAAGACATGCCAAAAATGGAATAAATACATTCTAAGAGTTCTAGAGTCTTCTATGGAAACAGAAGCATGGTTGATTTTTTTTTTTTAAACGTCAAAATACATTTCACAGTATATTTGGTAGTGTTTTATGAATGTTTTCTGTTTATTGCTTTTCATATACGTACAAACATGCACACATACCATTTTGTCTACACTCATAGTTTAGGCCAAGAAGTAAAAATGTTTTCAAGGAAAGCTGAAAAAAATGTCTGTGCGTGTGTCACAATCTTCTTTGAATATTTCTTATAATTTGTTCTGAACTCTGACTAGTTCAAATGGCATATTGGAAAGGTCATAGTTTTTTTGTTGTTGTTGTTTTGCTTTTCTGTTTTTGGCTCTGCTGGAAGAACTTATTGTTGAAAAAGACAAAGGGACAAAATGGGCAGTATATTGATTGTTGCCATTCTGAAGAAGAATGGAAGGTTCTGGACAATGAGGTTGATGCATCATTAAACACATGTGTGGTGGAAAGAAAAGACTTGACTGTCTGGCAGTTTAGGGCACAAGATAACACACTCATACCCTAGATTAATTCTCTAAGCTTTGATATTTTAAAAAAGGCGGATTTATTGCAATACCAGCCTGGTTTCTTTTCTATAATATCTGTGCATTTCCTAAGAGGCACAAAACAAGATACTCTGAAAGCTGCAACTTGAACAAATCCCAGCCACTTGGTCACTGGAGAGAAGGCACAGATGCGGAAGGCAGGAGGGGATTATGACAACCTGTTCATAGGCAGGTTTGATCTGCTGTCCCACATGGGGTATATTCTGGGATAAAAATAATACATGTGTGCTGGTGTTCCTGTTTCTTCATATCAGTGTCTAACAGTGCCCAAGCCCGCAGACCTGTACTTCCCTAAACCCAGAATAAGAGAATAAATGGAGGATTCAGTACATGGGACACAGCGTCAAAACCTTCCAACTCCATTCAGAATCTGGGTGAGGATTGTCCAAATTAGACAGCCGGAGGGGTTCTGAAAAAGCATAGAGGACCCAGGTTCTCGTGTGACTCGCCTTAACCATCTGCGATTCTAGTTTCATGGAATTAATGAACAGAAGAAATATGAATCGAGACATTTTACACTAATTTCTCACACTTGTTACATCCATGTTTTCATTGAAAGAGGATAGAGGTCAATGCCTTAGTTATGAAAGTGTGTTTTCATATTTAAGAAAGAATTAGGCCTTTCTAAGTATCTATTGAAGTGATCTAGAGAGTAAACTCTGTCCATAGTCCAAACAGGACTTAGTAGTGTAAGTATTACTAATTATTGGCATTATTATGTTATCATTTTATCTTACTCTCTGTATTTTTTTTAAAGATTTTATTTATTTATTTGACACAGAGAGAGAGAGAGATCACAAGTAGGCAGAGAGGCAGGCAGAGGGGAGGGAGAAGCAGGCTCCCTGCTGAGCAGAGAGCCCAATGTGGGGCTCGATCCCAGGACCCTGGGATCATGACCTGAGCCGAAGGCAGAGGCTTAACCCACTGAGCCACCCAGGCACCCCATTCTTTGTATTTTTGAAAGTACCTTATGATCTTTAACTATACCATATAATCCAAAAGAAAAAAGAATACCTGTTTTCCTTCCTTCCTTCCTTCCTTCCTTCCTTTCTTTCTTTCTTTCTCTCTCTCTCTTTTTTTCCAAAGGTTTAATTATTCACTCTAGAGAGAGAGAGACAGAGGGAGGGCATGAGCAGGAGAGGCAGAGAGAGGGGCGAGAGAATTCCAAGCAGATTCCATGCTGAGTGTGGAGCCTGACGCAGGGCTCAGTCTCACCACCCCAGCACTACGACTCAAGTCGAAACCAAGAGTGAGCCCCTAAAAAACCTTTCTGTAGAAATTTGATGTATGTCTCAATGTAATTTTGGTCTTTCTCCTTAGTCAAAGAGCTAATGTTTTATTGCTTTGGCAAAAAATGAAATCTTTATCACAGGATCTCCATGTATCTAAGGGAGAGGTTTTATGGAAATTACCAAACAATAAAACTTTTAAAAGTTAATTCAATCAATACTTATCAAATATCTAACGTACATCAAGCCTTTGCTAGGTTTTTGGGTATACAAAGCGTAAGGGGGACAGAGGTTAAGTTCAGGAATGTAGACAAGTCTCTCTTCAAAAATACAATTCAGAAGACACAATAAGAATAGAATGTTTATACAATGGGAACACATTCAGAGAGTCCGTCATTTTAGAGCAGTACATGGAATATCCTGGGCTTACCTCCTATCTTAATGTTCAGCTGCTTTGCAGTCAGGAGGTTCCCCCTTATAGGCAATGTAAATCACTTAATAACTGAGGAGAATATAGTAGTCAATTAGCCACAAATATCATGGCTGACCATCCTCTAATGTGAGGGTTGGCTATCACCAGAGCAACAAGGATGAAATATTTGACCACCATTGTTGCTCTCCACTGTTGCTACTTGCCTGGAGCTTAGCACCTATCAGCTCGCCATGTCTCATGTACAGGCTGGTAGCTCTATGGGGATATTTTTCCTCAGGCCTTTTTTGGGTCACTGCTCCTGACAAAAGGGCTCATACTAGAGTCTCCAACTGTACCAATGGGGCTTATGGATCATTTGTAAAAATGAAGGGGGTTTCTTTTTCTACAGCTCTGTGGTATGCTAGGTCACTCTCTCTAGGAAAAATCCTTTCACCGTTGATACATAGGTTGATGCTTTGTGTTTATGTTAATGTTTGCAGGCATTTTGCACACTTTACACATCTAAGAAGTTTTGCTGGTTCAGCCATCTTTTCCTATTTTATAAAAACTTTGAGTCCCTCCTTACTAATTGAATAGAAGCCATGAAATGAATTTTTGAAAATTCACATGATGTAAGGAAACATACCTTTTTCTTAAAGATTTATTTATTTTATTTTATTTTATTTATTTCAGAGAGAGAGCAGGGAGGAAGGGCAGAGGAAGTGGGAGAGAGAAGATCTCCTGTTGAGAACGGAGCCTGATGTGGGGCTCGATCTCATGACCCTGAGATCATGACCTGAGCCAAAATCAAGAGTTGGTTGCTTCACCATTGAGCCCCCCAGGCAGCTGAAGATTTTATTTTTAAAGATTTTATTTATTTGACAGCAAGCGAGTGAGCACGAGCAGGGCAAAGGGACAGTGGGAGAAGTAGACTCCCCGCTGAGCAGGGAGCCAGACGTGGGGCTTGATCCCAGGACCCTGAGATCATGACCTGAGCCAAAGGCAGACGTTTAACCAACTGAGCCACACAGGTGTCCGTATTTATTTATTTTAGAGAGAGAGGGAGAGAGAGAGACAGTATGAGCGAGGGCAGGGATAGAGGGAAAGAGAGAATCTCAAGCAGATTACCCACAGAGAGTGGAACCCCACCAGGGGGAGATCCCCACAACCCCAAGATCATGACTGAACTGAAAGAAAGAGCCAGTCGCCCAACCAATGGAGCCACCTAGATGCCCCAGGAAATACACTTAAAAAAAAAAAAAAAAAGTTTTATTTACTTAAGTAATCCCTACACCCTACCCCATGGGGCTCAAACACTGAGATCAAGAGTCTCTCACTCTTCCAACTGAGCCAGCAAAGCACCCCAGGAAATAAACTCTCAAGTGAGGAATATTAGAATTTCAAGTTTGATCCAGGGACAAGTTTTCTCTTTGTAAATTATTTTAAGAAATTCACAGATCAAGGGGCGCCTAGGTGGTTCGGTTGGTTAAGTGGCTGCCTTTGGCTAAGTTCTTGATCCTGGGGTCCTGGGATCAAGCCTCACTCAGGCTCCTTGATGAGCGGGGAGCCTGCTTCTCCCTCTCCCTCTGCTGCTCCCCCTGCCTGTGCTCCTCTATTAAATTAATTAATAAAATCTTTTTAAAAATAATAAGAAGAAATTCACAGATCGATTACATAGATGTTGTATATCAAACATATTAGTAATGACACTGTTTTTTCTAGCGCCTGTCATGATTCTCAGTGATGTTGGGAAGAAAAGGGTAGAACAGATTATTGGTTGGGCCAGGCAGAGAGTTAGCTTAGGGATCTAAGATTCTGCTGAGAGCAGCAGCTGTTACTATGCTCTCTTTACTCCATCTTCCTGCTGCTCTGTGAGCTCCGTGGTGTATCCCAGTGCCTGCTATAGAACCATTGTCAGTGGATATTGAATTACTGAATGAAAGGTAAATGAATCAGAGCACAGTATCCTTGAGGGATCATTGAAAAAACCAAGGCTGTATCTAACATTTAATAATGTTTAGTGGGATGGTGAGAATGGAGAATAACAAGCAGTATAAGTTTTTATTTTTGTTTTCTTTTGGAAGGGGGGTGGGATAAATTTCTGCTTTCAATTCTAAAATCTGGGAACACTTCTAAATACAGTTGTATTTATCTATAAATTATTTAATGATTCGAGGGATGACCCTGTCCTTTTGAGAAAGTGTGCATCACAAGTCGTTTAGAAATTGCAGATTATTAAGAAATTAATAAGAAAAAAAAGAAATTAATAAGGGAAGTGACTGTAAAAAGAAAAAGGCAAAAGCAGCTTCTGACTAATAGAGAAAGAAAGTGAAACTTCTCTCTCTCAAATGGGAAGGAAGAAATGGTGGAGAGTATGGGGGAAGTTGGGCGTACAGAAACCTTCAGGATCTGGAAAGAGTTATAGCCAAAGGACTTCTGCCCTCTCTACTCGGTGTCAAGATGTTGGTTTGTTCTCTCCAGTTTGTGCTAGGAGCTGAAAGGCAAGGGGTCAGAGGGAACGTGAGATCGCCAGGAAGATAATATATATTTGATTAATCAGCACAAGTAGGCCAAATGGGGCAAACAGCCTGATTATCGGCTATAAAAGTGAGAAGACACTGGCCGCGATAGGAAACCACAAAGTCTTTTTGTTGCCAAACTTGGTCTGCATTCCCAGGAACATGGCCAAAACTGGGAGAAATTGAATAGAAATAAGTTTTCTAATCAAGTTTAAGGATAAAGTCAAAGATGGACCCAATTGTGACAGGCACCAGTGATGGGTAGAAGAAGGAAGCCAAGGCTTTAATGGAATCTTGCTCTATTTTATTTGTAGAGGTAGCATTTTCCGTTGGTTTAGTCAAGGGTTACTGAATTGATATTTTAAAAAAGAACAATGAGGGGTACCTGGGTGGCTCAGTGGGTTAAAGCCTCTGCCTTCGGCTGAGGTGGTGATCTCAGGGTCCTGGGATTGAGCCCTGCATCGGTCTCTCTGCTCAGCAGGGAGCCTGCTTCCTCCTCTCTCTCTGCCTGTCTCTCTGCCTACTTGTGATCTCTCTCTCTGTCAAATAAAAAAACAAAAAAGAACAATGAATGAGGAATTCTGTTCACCTTGCACTTAAATTGTACCCCTCAGTACAGCCTGGTAGTTTAATGGCTGCAAACAAAACTTCCTCAGATACAGTTTTGATGGATCAATAAATGTCTTAAAACCTGAGTTTATAATGAAAAAAATGATAATGTTATAAATTAATCAATACATTGAAAAGCTCATTAAGAAAGTATCAGTGTAATGAAACTTATTAGGTCAGAAATCCTATTTCAGATCATTGGGATATCCAATGCAATACATCATTAGACATTTATCGTCACTCCATTCCCTCTACTTTAGACTAAATAAAGGTCTATATAAGACAGCGATCCCCTGGCACAGCGTCTGGCACATCGGAAGCATCCTGTAAACACACATTTGGTAAGTAAATGAATGGTTCATTCATAAGGATTATCTATCTATCTATCTATCTATCATCTATCTGTCACAATGTCTGCTACCCTAAAGGAATTTATAGTAAAATTGAGGGAGACCACTAATAACTATGTTAGTCCCTACACAGTAAATAAAATTATACTAGGAAGAAAGGGTTTCCTAGCACACATTCCTCAGGAGAAAGGAATTAATTCCAATTTGGGCATCCTGAAAGCTTTATGATAGAAATCACATTTGATCTGGCGGTGACAAGACAGGACTTCAAAGAAGTGCGTTCCAGGTATGAGCACGTAAAGTGTGGAGGGGAAATGGGAACATATGACCCGGCTCCATGACCGAGTTTGTGGCCCACAAACCGGAAGACAGGCCGAAAGCGGAAGGCGGAGTTGGATGGTGGAGGGCTTTGAACGCCCTGCTTCTGGGGCCTTGTCTCTTTCTCTATCGGGGTGATCCTAGCATTCCTTGACTGTACGCTCCACCAACAAAAATTCCCAGTAACTAACCCCAAAATTGGAATACTAATTTCTAACTCACATATTAATATAAACTACTATATTTGTATATTCTGTTCCTTGTCTAGAAAAGTGAAGTGAAACTTTTCTATAATAAAGAATATTTTTTATGAATTGAACGAAACGCTATTAAAAATTAAACAGAGATTCATACCTTGTGGTTCAGGCTTTCCAAAAATTTTTCTGGGGGGATTTATTTTACAGAAACTGGTTTTGAAATGGGCAGAGATTTATTAGCTCATTTAAAAAGTATTTATTAAGAGCCTACAATTTTCCAGATACTCTATGGGCACTGGGGATGCAGTGGATAAAAATGGAGAAAAAATTCACGAAGTTCACAGTGGAGTGAAAGCATTAGGCTTTAGTCAAATAATCACACAAGTACACATAAGATTTGAGTTGAATCAGACAAGAGTGGAGAGATTCATGGTAGTCTGAGAACATGCATTATTCCTAAATTAGGAAAGCAAAGCTAATTTAGGGGCCAGGGATGATATTTTGAGGAAGAGACAAATGGGCAGAAATCTGAAGACTAAGTAGCACTGTTTCTTGTAGCATTGTTTCTAATAAACAAAAATGTGGAACAACTTAATTACAAAAATGATTAAATAAGCCATCATCATACAGCCATTTAATGGAATACTATCCAACTATTAAAAAGAAGGAGGGGGTGCCTGGGTGGCTCAGTCAGTTAAGTGCCTGCTTTTGGCTCAGGTCATGATGCCAGGGTCCTGGGATTGAGTCCCATGTCAGGCTCCCTGTTTAGCCGGGAGTCTGCCTCTCCCTCTTCCTACGCTCCTCCTCCCTGTTCATGCTCTTTCTCTCTCAAATAAATAAAATCTTTAAAAATAAAAATAAATAAATAAATAAAAAGAAGGAGGTATTACCATGGAAACAAGTCCAACACGTATTGCCAAGCTGTATAACACTGTATTTTATAGAATTATAGAATTTATGTTCCATATGTATAAAAAGTGTTCCAAGAATTTTCCATGTGTATAAAAAAGATATACACACATATGTATATACACATTGAGAAATATCTAGTTTGCTTTGGGGATTATGGTAGATTTTCATTCTCTATCTTAAATATTTGACATATGTTTGAATTTTGTCTGACTCCATATTATGGCTCTAATCATCTAAAAAAACCCGTTTTTAAAATTAGTGTCCAGATCTTACAACCAGTTAGAGGTTGAAGTGCCCACACATATTTGCACACATACACGTGTGTAGTAGTTACAGATAATCTTTTTTTTCAGATAATCTTGATTAGTGATTTATGCAGTCACATCTGATGGTATTTTATTGATTTATTTTAGATTTTATTTATTTATTTGACAGAGAGAGATCACAAATAGGCAGAGAGGCAGAGAGAGAGAGGAGGAAGCAGGCTCCCTGCCAAGCACAGAGCCCTATGAGGGACTCGATCCCAGAAGCTTGAGATCGTGACCTGAGCCGAAGGCAGAGGTTTTAACCCACTGAGCCACCCAGGCGCCCCTCAAATGGTATTTTAAAGTATACATTAAACTGCGTGTCCGGGAATGTTTAGAAGTAGCATGAGTGATTCTGAACAAATGGAACAGAAAGCATAATCGTGATGGCACCAAATTTCAATTCAGTCTTGCCAGAGGAGAAATTAGATGAATTCTTGAAATCCCAACCTTCTCACCAGTTTCCAAAAGACTGAAGTTGATAAGCAAGGTATTTTGTTAAACGGGTGACAATATTCTGAACCATGGACCGTAGGAATTTACCAGACCCTCATACTTCTAAGTTGCCAAGAGTTTGTTAAAACCATCATACAGCGTGGCTCTGTGGTTCTCAGCTTTCCACATATACGCAGGAATCCCCAGGGCACTTGTAAAATATGCAGATTCCCAGGCCTCACTTTGGATTTGCTGGGTCAGAATTTCTGGGGGACGTCCTGAGATCTGCATTTTAAAGAGGTCTTTGGTGGTTCTGCTGAAAGTGGCACCAAACCCACCTTCAGGAAACGCAGCCCCCTTAGGATCCAACCAATCAAGCTCTGCCTTGACAGAGAGCGTGTTAGTGGCTTGAAACGAGGAAGGTGCTGGTTGCAAGAACTCCTTTTCTCATTTCTGATACGTTTGATTCGTGGATGAAAGGAGGACCTGAGGCCAATTAGTAGAAACGCTTTTCCTCTTTCCAGTTCCTCAGACTTTATGAAAGACAAAACTTCTTAACAAGAGCTGTTTCAGCCCATTGTCCATCTTTTGTTTTCAGCGTGAACACTGGCTTTTTAATTAGAAACCAGTGCCTTTCTCAGTGGATGCAATCAGCGCCTTCATGTTCTTGGGGCAGCAGGACGATTCTTGTCAGCCCACGGGGCTCGCTTGTGTTACCGGGAATCTACTTTCATGGGGGCGGGGCATGGGTTGGGTGGGTGCGAGGGTGGGTTGGTCGGGTTCGTGGGTGGGAGGGTGGAGGAATCTCCCTTTACTGTCTTCTCAGTAAAGGGAGATCGCTGTACTTTCTTCGTCTTCTGTTGAGGGTTATTGGTGACAGAGAATTCTGTTTACCGTTTCATAGAGGAGACCATTGTCACACTGTAAATATACCTGACTCTGTAATGTTGATTTCATAGAATTCTGTAGTTTATTTTTATTTTATTTTTTTAAAAGATTTTATTTATTTATTTGTGAGAGAGAGAGAGGGAGACAGAGAAAGAGAGCATAAGCAGGGAGAGCCGCAGGCAGAGGGAGAAGCAGGCTCCCTGCTGAGCAAGGAGCCCCATGCAGGACCCCATCCCAGGACTCTGGGATCAGGACCTGAGCTGAAGGCAGACACTTAACTGACTGAGCCACCCAGGCATCTCTGTAGTTTATTTGTTTATTTTTTTTTTTTTAAGACTTATTTGAGAGAGAGAGAGAAGGAGGGGGCAGAAGAAACGAGCGTAGAGCTCCACAGGTTGTGGGGGGGTCATTGTGAGGCTCCACCAGGGGTTCGATCCCAGGATCCTCAAGATCAAGACCTGAGCCAATATCAAGAGTTGGCTGCTTAATCAGTTGAGCCATCCAGGTGCCCCATGGTCTTGTAGTTTAAAAAAGAATACATCACAGGCACTTGGGTGGCTCAGTTGTAAAGAAGCGTTGGCTTTCAGCTCAGGTCATGATCTCAAGGTCCTGGGATTGAGTCCCACATGGGGCTCCCTGCTCAGCAAGGAGTCTGCTTCTCCCTCTGACCCTCACCCCACTTGTTCTGTCTCTCTCTCAATAAATAGAATCTTAAAAAAAAAAAAAAGTTTAAAAAAGAATACATCACTTCTACAATTAACCAATACTTGATAGAGAATTGTTTTAAAAAAATAGACAACTGCACATGTGATAATAGAGGTATTCTTTCTATTTTTTTTAAAAGATTTTATTTATTTATTTGACAGAGATTACAAGTAGGCAGAGAGGCAGGCAGAGAGAGAGGAAGGGAAGCAGGCTCCCCAGTGAGCAGAGAACCTGATGCGGGGCTCGATCCCAGGACCCTGAGACCATGACCCGAGCCGAGGCAGAGGCTTAACCCACTGAGCCACCCAGGCACCCTGAGGTATTCTTTCTATTTAATATAAGATGATACTTACTATAATTGTATTACAAATACAAACTAATTACATTTGATAAAAAATCCCACTGTCTGTGAATTTCAGAGCATAGACTCAATCAACTAATTTTTGTTAACTTTCCAGATGTAAATCTTTCTATCTCCCTTTTGCTCTCTCCCTGACCTTGCCCCACCCCCACCCCACCCCACCCTCTTTTTAGCAAATACTTAGCAAAGTAATGGAAAATACCGCCATCCTTTTCAAAAGTCCCTGATTTCCCATCCTGATAAAAAATTAAGAGTCTTGAAGCTTAATATAAATACTTAATATAGATGATTGGTTTTTTTTCTCCCCTAAAATAACTAGGTGTTTTAAATCCCTCTAGCAAATTCCCAATAAATATTTCAAAATATCCCTATTTGGCCCGATTCTGAAGTGGCATGCATTCATTTTTAAAAATTAAAAAGTTCAGAGAAGTATAAAAAGTAAAAGAGATGCCATCAGTAATCTCACCACCCAGAAACTAGAGTTAACAGTTTAGTGTGTCTCCTTGCAATCTGTTTTATTAATATACATGATACTATATATAATTTGGTTCACAAAGGATATACAATTATTCTATACACAATTATGTTTCTGACTATTTTTATTTATAATACCAAGAAGGCTTTACCAAGCCATTACATATTATTTGAAAATGAAATATTAAAATGTCTCTCCAAAGTCCCACCCTATGGAGCTACCATAATTTAAGGAACCCTTCACTACTGTTGGACTTTTCAGTAGTGTTCAATTTTTTTTTAATTAAAAATACAGGATGAAAAATGTTTTGTTAGTTGATCTTATGCTCTGTCTAGAGAGGGATCTTTGTCCAGGAGACTACCATGCTGAGTTGCTTCTGGACATGAAAGAACTTGAAGAGCATGAAAATTAAATCCGAATTGAAGTCGTCTGCCTTGCTGTGATTTAAAACAATGCCCCTCACCCCGACCCCACTGCACACCTTTGCTTTGTGTGAAATGTTTTGGAAGAATCAAGGACAGGGCTTGAGTTAGGGGCCAGGAGGCGAGGGGAGTGGTAAATAGCCCAGTGAGTCATGAATGAGATCAAGGGTCTAGAGGTGAACAGAAGAAACAGCGACAATGTAAGTGCCCAGGAATTTGCAGAAATATCAGAGGAGGGCACTGTGCTTCCCTAGGGACATAGATCTAAAGGCTCAAGCCAATTTTATTTTAATTTTAAAAGGTCAAGATGACCTCAGCTAGCATCTATGAAATAAATAACACTGACAAAATAGGACACAGTTGGATTTTGTTTTTTGATCCACTGGGGCGTCTTTGTCTTCTAATAGAGGAGGTTTTAACACATGCACACGCACACACATCTACCCGTTAGCTTGTTTCATGCTGTCAGTTACAAAAAGCACTCTGCGTAAACATTTTGTTGGGTTCCATTGTGTTTTGCTTTAACTATAAGGGCTGTGTTTCCTTTGTCTTTTCCACCCCATTGTGACTTTGAAATCACATGGTGTTATTGGTTGCCCCAAGAAACAAGTAGAGATTTGCCTGCAAGAAGTTTGCTAGAAAACGTGCTCAGGAACAGTATCCTCAAGGGTGTAAGGAACATAGGAGTAGGCGAGAGAAGCTGGACTGTGATCA
This sequence comes from Martes martes, assembly GCF_963455335.1. Classification (NCBI taxonomy): domain Eukaryota; kingdom Metazoa; phylum Chordata; class Mammalia; order Carnivora; family Mustelidae; genus Martes; species Martes martes. The sequence continues at coordinate 125,544,938 of NC_137895.1, forward strand.
GTTGCAGAAGAGGCCTCAGCCTAACTCACATGGAGCTCTGAGATTGGAATGGACCTTCTAGAACATTCCAAATTGAAGGGTGGGGGGTAGGAGTGGGAGGATTGGCCAGTGGCTAGCATTTATGCTCCCGTATCACTAGTCATGGATGTGGGCTGTCCCTAGAGAGGGGTCATGTGGTCATGTCCTAGAATCAAGGGAGCTCCTCTAGTTGAGGGCACTTCCCTCGGGAGGTATCTAGGGGGAGCCTTCAGGGGTAACACTCCCAGTAGCTGGGGGACAAAGGCCTCAGTTCTGGAGAAGGGATATTGGTGGTATCCTCAGAGCTCATTATACATAGCTTCTTATTTTCCAACTAGCGTTAAGCTGTAAATTAAAAATACTGGGACTTCTTTTCTCTCATTTTAATGTCAATAATTACATTATACTTCAGTGGAAAGAATTATTGACTTGCTTTTGGGTCAGATGAAAAATTTAGCAGAAATACTTCACTGTCTAGTTTTGGTTGATATAATCTGGCATTTTGGATGAACATAATTAACAACATCATATTATATTTCTGCAATGTTTATCTTGTCTTTAAGAATTAGTCTCGTCATTAGTACTTTTACATTGTGTAGCTATTCCAACATCTTTATAGATTGTACCACTTAAACTCATAAAGGCTAAATATTAATTTTCCTCACTGCCTTGACTTGAATGAACAAATGAGCGAAAGAGCCAGAACCGAGGAGAATTATACTTGCTTTGTTGCTAACCCCATAGCCAGCATTCCCTAAAGGACATTCATGCAGCAAAGTTAATATTTTAAAAATATGATCATGGAAAGTTGCATTTTTGCCCTGATATTTTTCTCCTTATGGTCTCATAGGAAGGTGACTTGGAGACCTAGCCAATCTATTTCGTTAAAAACTATAGTAGATCCAAGTTCTTCCAATCTGTAAGGGTGATAACAGAACAGACAAGAGACTAGAATCCCATTCACTTGGATCCACCCACCCATCATCTTGCTTATATTTAATTCTTCCATCAACTTGTTTGAACTTAGGAAAGGTACCTTGATCCTAGGAAAGCATCAGAACTATGCCACCGAATGATTATCAGCACAGGACATGCAAGATTTTGAGTCTAATGCAAGAGATTGACTCCAGAAACCATGGGTTAAAGCCAGGTTCTGCACCCTGCCCTTACCTGTCGCGTGATACCAAATTTCAACAAATTGCTGAAACTACGATCACATCTATTCACCATTCATTCAAGCGGGGAGAGCTGGGAGGAGAGTAGGATGTAAGATGAGACCAGAAGTATGTTTTGGAGCATGACTGCCCTTGTGTGATTGCAGACTAGGACTTTGCTGGTTGCCCTCGCGTAATAAACTATCTTTCACAAAACATGCGTTATTAGGAAAGCCTCAGGCATGGCTGCTTGGAGATGGTGCTCCATTGGAGTTTAAGACAGTGCAGAGGTTAGTAGACATATCAGCAACAACTTCCGCTCAATTTTAATGTGGAAGTTTTAGCTACTTTGCTGTGAATTGAAGGGAGTTTGGATGGAGGGGACAGGGATTTATATCATACGATGTGGTGGCATCTTTCTTGAGATGTGGGGAATGCTGGCATGACCATCTAGGTCCGAGATCTGTCATTTGCAGTCTAAGTTAGATATAGTTCAGAACAAAGCATGAGACTCTGTATTTGGTAAAATGCTTTATTAGGTCAGCATTACGACGTTTTTTTGAATCCTTGTACCCTATTACAATTAAATTCCTCAGTCTTCCATTATTTTGTCTGGTAAACATATTTTTAAAAACTTGCATAGATATTGTCTTAATTCTAGTCTGTTTTGGGGGTGCCTGGGTGGCTCAGTAGGTTAAGCATCTGCCTTCGGCTCCGGTCATGATCCCAGGGTCCTGGGATTGAGCCGCATGTCAGGGAGCTCAGCAGGAAGCCTGCTTCTCCCTCTCCAAAACCCCCTGCTTCTGTTCTCTCTTTCCTGTCTCCCTCTCTCTCAAATAAATAAGTAAAATCTTTTAAAAAAATTCTATTCTGCTTTTAAAAATTGTTATATGTGGGCACTGTTCATTTGTGTGAATGTTCATTTTATATTAAATGTTTAGAAGTTCATTTTTGGTACTGTATATTCTTTACTCTACTTAGATAAGTAATAGAAATGTCCGTTTATGTATATTTTTTCCTGAAGGTAATCTGCTTTATTAGACAAGCAGTTCTTTTACTGACCTGATGTCCACAAATAGACATTTCTTTAGAGCTGATGACAAGAAGTATGGTACCATGCAGATTCTTTGTCTGTCCTTAGACTGCCCTCTTTTATTTCCATGTGAATCTCATTGCATAAGGATGTAAGTAATTAATTAGCCAATTTGTAAGTAATTCTTCCTGACAAGCTAACCACCTTCCTTTAGCAAGGGTGTAAAATGAGCAATCTAGGGGACATGTATTAAATTCATTAATTAAATTAAATACAAAGCCAAGGACTTTCAGGCATGTTTCTTTTGTAAGGCAAACTGTAATAATAATTAATAATTACATTGCAATCATTTAATGTAAATAGTGCCTGATTTTAAAGATAAATTCATAGAACAACATTCACTATCAAATGTCATTATATGCTAGAGCCTGAATGTTTCTATCATTAGGTTTTTTCCAGGGGACAATTTTCCCATGGATATTATCAAAGAGGAAGTTTCTCTGGAGTTGGGAGAATTCCCCTGTATCTTTCCACACCTTGGAAGAGAGAGTATACTGATGAATGTACCATGCCTACTAATATCCTCGGCTATATTGGTGGTGTGACAAGAATGTCACTTGCTGGGATGCCTGGGTGGCTCAGTTGGTTAAGCCGCTGCCTTCGGCTCGGGTCATGATGTCAGTGTCCTGGGATCGAGTCCCACATTGGGCTCCTTGCTCGGCAGGGAGCCTGCTTCTCCCTCTGCCTCTGCCTGTGCTTGCTCTCTCTCTCTGTCTCTGACAAATAAATAAATAAAATCTTTAAAAAAAAAAAAGTCACTTGCCACTTAGAAAGATATTATCACACAGGAGAATGATTCCTGGAAGCTATCCCCACTGCAGAGGGAGAAGAACCAGTCTTGGTAATACAGATAGAGCCTATGTGATACAGTCAAAGGTTACTGCAAGGCTCTTTGCCTGCAGCAGTAGGGGCTCCCTATGGAACCGTCATCCTGTCTACTTTGCCTGACACACTTTTATGTCCAGTGAAAATAGTGGCGAATGGTTAAAATCGGCAGGTGGGTGCTGAATATACACATCTCAAATCAGGATGAGGCATGAGTAGCCGCCACACATTGCAAGGTAAAGAGTTCCCAAAGAGAGCGAGCGACATGCAAAGAGGAGATGTTAGGGTGGTGGCCCGAGTTGCACTAGTGCCTACGTGGTGGGGAGCGTGGGAACTGCATGCAGCCACTCGGAGACAGGAAGCATGGGCAGGTGCTGCAGCCGCCACAGGCCTCCAAGTGGGGAGAAGGAGGAGCAATGAGCAGGTGTGTGTGGCTGGGCAGGGGAACTTAAGGCACATTTGCCTGCACGTGGGTCTGTCCCCTCCATAAGGACACCTCCTTCCTCTCCTAGAGGACAGAATGGGAGGGTCCATCCCCCACAGGGGACCAAAGTATGGCTCCTTTTGAAGCATCAGAGAAAACCTCAGGAGATATGGGTGGATACCATGTTGTACGTGAGGTTAAAACAGGAATAACTCAGACTGCAAAGCCAAATTTAAAATGAGAGAAACAACTCATCAGAGGAACAGCAGAGAGGACAATGTGTACCAGAACTGGAGCTGAGGATCCCCAAGCTCCGACAGTAACAGGCGCCGCCCTGGACAATGCAGTTACTGTGACCGTCCATCACCAGCGTGGCTGAGCTCCAGCCTCCCAGCACGGCCCTTTCATTCCAATAGGCCTCTGGTAGGAAGCAAAATCTGGTAAGTAGGGGGAAGGAGAAGCTTAAATGCAAATCAGTGAATGAAAATAAAGAAGGGAAACCAAAAGTTGCAAACAGAAAACTAAAATATTTCCTTTATTTTGAAATCCATGGTAAACGGAATAATGTTATATACCATCAGGGAAATCTGAATTAGCACTGATAGATAAGTAGAATATTTAGATTTTTTTTTAATCGAAGAGGAGCATGTGGGTAACAAAGGATTTATTACATGCTGCTTCTATCTTTTAAGATCTGGTTTTAAAGAAAATTATCCCTTCCCAAGAATTAAGTTATGAATTAGATGGTAAATGCATATTTATATAGATGGATACCAAAAATTAATACTGATCATTCATTTGTTCATTCATTCATTTCTTCCTTTAGCAAATATTTATTGATTGTCTACTTTGATCTTGACTGTGTGCCAAACCCTGGGCTAATAGGAGTGAGATAGGCCAACAGTGGTCCTTGTGTTCACAGAGCTCCTCCCCTCTCTTGCCCTCCACCAAGTTAGGGGAGAAGACACTAATCAAACAATCATACCAATCATATCAACAATTGCAAAGTTGAAACCATACTAGAGGATGTTTTATAGTAGGGAGACTTGCCTCATAGCCACAAGAGAAGTCTTAACCAAGGAACTGACAATTTCAAACACAGGTAACTATGTGAGCAAAGGCCCTGTGGCATGAAGAATCATGACTTGAGAGACCACTATGGTGGTTATCTGAAGAAGCAGGATAAAGAGTTTCTTCTTTATTTTTATTTTTTTTTAAATTTTTTAAAAAGATTTTATTTATTTATTTGAGAGAGAGGGAAAGAGAGCATGCATGAGCAGGGAAGGAGCAGAGGGAGAGGACAAGCCGACTCCATGCTAAGCGTGGAGCCTCATGCAGGGCTCAATCCCATGACCCTGAGATCATGATCTGAGCTAAAATCAAGAGTCAGATGCATAACCAACTGAGCCACCCAGGCATCTTCTTCATTTTTAGAGCAATGCAACCTGTTGGAGGGTTTTAAGCAGAAAAGCAGCATTCTCGGAATGCTGCTTCCTAAAGGTCCCTCTGGCTTCTGAGTGGAGGAGGGGGGTTGAGTGTGGGGACTGGGAGAATAGTGAATGACCTAGATTGTTACAGGAAGACCTGAACTCTAGTGGACGGGAGGCCATGGTGGCTTGGGGTGAAATAGAGAATGCACTTGGGAGATATTTAGGGGATGAAATCACAGGACTAGATGTGAGGATCAGAATGTGGGTGAGGGAGAAAGGGCAGGTTAGGGTGAGTCCTTGATACCAGACTTCTATAACAGGAAAGGTGGACTTTTCTGCTGAGAAAAGGAAAGTAGAAGACTTCTATGGATTGGTGGGTGGAAAGATCAAGAAGTTAGTTCTGGAACTGTAGGTGTACCTATGAGACATCCACATGGAGAAAAGCCAGCTGGTGGATAAATCGGTCTGAAGCACCCATGGCATGTCTGGTCCCAAGACAGATATTGATCAATCACATGGAAAGGTTGCAATTGATGCAAATGCATGGGAAGAGCACACAGAGTGGGGGGGAAAAAGGAGGGCCTGGGACCCTGGTGACTATTTAATGGCCAAGTACAGGAGGGTGAGTACCTGAAGGAGAGGTGGCAGCCAGAGAGGGACAGGGAAGACCAGCAGAATCCTGCATCACACAGCCCAGGAAAGTTTCCAACAACCACGGTGTGGTCAGCGGGTTGCACAGAGCTATCCGAGCAGCGAGATGAGGGCTGGGCCGTGGCCACTGAACCAGGGACCCAGGAAGGTCATGGTGACCCTGGCAAGAGCAGTTTTAGTGGAGGATGGAGTAGCCGCCAGAATGAGGGGTCGGGAAGTAAGCGGCAAATGGAGGTTGGGGAAGGCAGGATAAAAAAAACTCAAAAGCTTTGACAGCGATGAGGAAGCTAAGAAGTGGCTGAGTGGCCATAAGAGGCTGAATAAGTGGCAGGTCCTAAAGTGTGCACAAAAGGATTCTGCCAAGAGAGATTCTCTCTGTGGGAGGAGAGTTACCAGACCGTGCAAGGGTCCCGAGGAGACAAGCCCGGAAGGGAGCCAAAGCCCGAGTGGAGGGATGGCTGTGAATGTTTGGGATCCAGGCCACGGAAGAGACCTCATGTTACAGCTTCAGTTTTGTTCGGGTTGCAGCAAATTTGCTGCTGAGCTCGAGGGAGGGGCGAATGCGTGTTTGTGTGTGCACATGGCGCTGAGTGCCGCCGTCAGCCAAGGAGGGGAGAAGCCCGGCCGGAGGAGAGTGAGTTAGCTAATCGGAGAAAGGTAGTAAGAGGCTTCATCTGTGATTTGTTTCTCTGCATTGACAGAAAAGCAAATCCTCTCTGTTGCCTGGGATCCTTCGGAAGGGTTAGGCGCTCGGGGCTGGACGGAGACCGTCGGGGTCAGCGGCGGAAAGATTCTGCCAGACAAGGGAAACAAAAAAGCTGAATGGGCAAGGGAACTTAGAGTATTGGCAACAGGGCCAGAAAAGTGCTGAAGCACGGGCTCTGTGGGACGAGGAGGGAAGTGAAGACCGGAGAAGGTCAATGCCCTGCGTCGGAGGCTGGAGCACCGCACCGGAAGTCCGGAGGTCCGGAAGTCCGAAATCCGGAAGTCCAAAGTCCGGAAGTGGAGCTGAAGGCAGTGGTCTCAGTGGGAGGAGCTGAACGAGCCCGGAGCTAGGAGCGGCGTGCAGAGAGCGTGGTTGCATCCACGGTTCGGAGCGTGAGGAGCCGCACGTGATGGCAAGACCCCATGTGTGTGCACCGAAGGAGGTGACTTGGAGGAGAGCAAACCAATGGAGATGAGCATGTGAGGAATGAGGGGCCGTTTTGTCACATGTGCATTGAAGCTCCTGGGGGTAGCAGAGCTTCTAGGCCAGAGGCTAAGAGTAGAATTGTTTTTTGTTTTTTTTTTTCCTTTTTTCTTTTTCTTTTCTTTCTTTCTTTCTTCAAGATGAAACAATGGCGGAGGTGGGAGTAGAAATGAGCAGGATGGCAGCCCTACCTCCTCCCGATACTAAAATACTAAACTAGTGAGGACGGGAGGGAAGAAACCCTGAGGGCAATCAGAAGAAGTAACCTTGAGAGGAGGGTAGTCTGGGTGAGGCAAGGTGAGGGAAGAAAGATCAGTGAGAGCTGAGGAGCCTGGAGAGTTTCTCTGATGGCCAGGGAGGGGCAGGGCACTAGATCAGGGCTCCCACTAGAGCATTATTATTAGAACACAGAGGAAACAGAGTACTATAACTGCAGGCCATAAAGAACAAAGGCCTTAAAAAATCGTAAGAAACGGAACCTATTAACGACTAATCTCTGCCATGGTTAAGCTAATTCAAACCAAGAAAAGCAGGTACCCCAAGCAGGTCTCTGAACGCCCTTCCCCTAGCAAAGGAGGCTTTCAACAAGACAAGAATTTGCCAAAACTAGGGTCAGAACCCCATTTGAGACCATTCTCTTAACATTTAACCCCAAATATTTGTACTGGAGCTTAAAAAGTGTGTTTGCTCCCTAGTGAAAACAGAGAACAGCTGAATAAAAAAATACATATACAAGCTTGCCAGTTAAAGACGCCAATCTAATCATCTCTTGGCTTTCTCTTCTTTAGACCAAATGATCGCTGTCTCTTACTTGTTTGCATACGTCTTATTTTCTAAACCCTGTTGAATTGAGGAATAGAACGTTCGCCGAGTTCTTGGTGTCCCTCTCTCTTTGGACCTCAGGAATGGACGCGGTGCCCTGGGGAACGTTGAGCTAATACCAAGTAAAAAGGGAGGATGATCTCACTGTTCCTCCAGGCGCTTGTTTGTTCATCCCAGCACTGTGCAGCAGTTTAAGAGCTGGTGTGATGACTGATTGCTTATCTATTTTCATGGCTGGCTCTTGTTTAGTTGCCCTCGCCTGGAGCCAGTCACGTCTCACTTTCTATTTGTACACTTCATTTCCCTCTCTTGAAGGCACTACCCTGTATTTATCTCCAGGGAACTTAAAAAAAGCATTCTGACCACTTCTCTCATTTAGTCAGGTTATTTTAAATTTTGCTGTTCACCAGCAGACCGAGGCTGGCCTTCCCAGTCCCCCAGTGAGGAAGTGACTAATGTTCTCCGAGTTCCCTTTATGCCAGGGCTGTGTCGGAGGGCATCTGTTTGCAAACATTTGCAGCCGGAGTGGTTATCTGCAACTCCTGGGGCTTCTCTTCTGTGCAGGGGGCGTTCTCCACATGCCTCCGTCATCATCCTCCAGGCCTTTATCAGTGTTAAGAGAACTAACTCCCTAGTGTTTCACACACTTTAAGGGCATCATCAGGCATCGATTGAATGAAGAGTGAATGTGAATGTCAAGAGAGAGCTCTGGAAAGGATACACCTCAGCATGCACAAATCCTTGGCTGAGTTACAGTGGATGGTACTTCATCTCCTTTTCTTCTCCTTCTGACTCTTTCTAAGTGTTGTTGCAAACACTTGTGCTTAAATCTTGCCTCCCCTAATAAACTATAGGCCTGCTGAGGAAAGGGCTGGTGACTTAATTCATCTCTGTTTCACTCACAGAATCTTACGTAATGTCTTACAACAGTCAGTGCTCAATAAATATTTGTGGAGTGAGCGAACAAGGAAAGGATGCGTACGACTTAAGGGAGTTCAATCCCAAAGTGGGGTTTTGTTTTGTTTTGTTTTGTTTTCTGGCAAAGTCACTGAATTTTGATCAAACTCTTTCTTCTTTCTAAATAGAAACTTTAACTGATTTAAACAGTGAAAGGAATGGAAAAAAATACATTTGGCGTCTAGAAATCAAGATGTTTTTGGAGAAAAGGAAAAACCTTTGTGGATTTTTCTCTAAAAAGCCCTCAGATCAGGTGTCGTAAGCAACTGTAAGAGGAAGTCAGGTGTTTGCCTGCCCCTCTCAAGTTTGGACAAGATACTTGGAAGTGTTCAGCGGCAGCAGCAAATCAGTGAGGGCCATATGCTAGGATCCTCTTAGCCGGCTCCAAATGCTCTGATTATGAGTAAAAAAAAAAAACCATATGCAAGCCAGTATTTCTGGATAAAGCACGCTTTCAAAAATGAACAAGACAGTCTGGGAAAAATTAGATTGAATTAAACATATAAATCAGATACTTTGTCATACCGTCATTGCCATCCAGGATTATCTAGACCAGGCTAAGAAGGCTATTGTTTACAAAAATTGACCTATAGTAAATAGGTGTTGTTAATTCCTGTGATCAAGTACCCCTTTATCTGTCAGGCCATCCCCTGCACTGTGGCCCAAAGAATGTATTGTACCTGAAAGTCCATCCTGAGACTGTTTGTGTTCACGGCTTGACATTTTCTTTATGGAATGTATAAAAAGTTTTAGTTAATGTAAACATTTTGGTAAGAAAAATTGGCCACATGTAAAAAACAATCATCCACTCAATTATCTATTCTGATATGGTTTGTTATATTAATGGAAGATCAGCCACTGTGTTGCTATTTCTAGGTATGTCAGGTGGAATGTAGAATAAAGAAGGAGAGATACAGATATGAGCTACAGTCTTAGTAGGAGGTACCGACTCTTTCAACATACAAACTCACTCAGACCTGGTCCTGAGCTTTTCCAGCCAAAGCCAGGGGCGGGGACGTGGAAAGCCATAACCTGAGTCCATCATCTGGTGGGAAATGGAATAATTTCTGCAATTGCAGAAACTGCAGGTCTAGAGAGAAGTTTGGAAACTGAGGTATCTAGAGAGAGTTTGGAAACCAAGGCATCCAGGGCAATGCAAAATATCCCTATGCCATGAAGAATTGAACCAGCCTACAGAAACTCAACAGTAACAAACAGAATATAAAACTTCCCCAACTACTGAATATAGCTACTCTCATTAATTGAAAAGTCACTCTGCTAGGCGTTGTGCTGAATGCTTTACATAGAATATCCTATTTAATTCCTCACCACTACTTGAATGGCAGGGGGAAGCATAAATCTCCATTTCATTGGTGAAGAAACACAAGATTGCAGAGGATTAAAGGACTTGCCCAAACCACCAAATTGTGGTTTGGTTGCCACATCTCCCCAATTTCCAAGCCTGGGCTCCTCCACTCTGCCATACACACATTCCATGGAAGATTGCATGCCTTGGTCCCTTGGCATTTGGAGCGAGCTCTGACTTGATCCCCAAATCGCTTGGCAGAAAACTTGGGACCCTGCCCAGTTCTAGCCAGTCCCCTCTGCCTTTTCCTCAAAGGTGCCTGCTGGAAGAATTGTCTACAAGATGATTTACAGAGAAATGGGTTCCAAACAAACAAAAGATGGAAAAATGCAACAATTGAAAATTCCCCCTTAGAGATTCATATTATACAGTAGAATCCTAAATACTCAGGACAGTCTTGCATGAAGGAAACACTATCTAGCTCAGTGTTTCCCAAGCTGATTTGAATACAGAATCCTTCCTGCTTGTATAAAATCTATAAATAACTATGGAAAATTATAATCTGCTGGCCATATCTTGGAAAATGGTGATTAAGGACAATTCCTAGCCTCCCCTCTCAAGAATGACTCTCTTTTTTGGACTCCTGCTACTATAGGTTCGAAGTTCTTGGATCTTTTTGGAAATCACACCACTTGAATCAAGATGGATTTTGCTGCATCCTTTTGGACAAAAGACTGCTTAAAGGGTCAGTACCTAGTGCCAAGCTCATCCAGATTTCATACCCTTCTCCCTCACTCTGGCTTCACTTTGCTGAGGCCTCAATCACAAGAATAAATCCCTGTAAATCATAACATGCACAGATGTTGATAAAAAAGAGAAAAGAAAGACGATGGAGGCAAAGGAAATGGAACAAAAGAGAAGGAAACAGGACATTCAGTTTTCTTGTTTGAAATCTCAACCACCGCTTCCTTAGTGGCATCTGATAACATACAGAATATATTTACAACCTTTCCTATTGTTGAATCATTTACCAGAACAACTTGATAAGTCATGTGTTTGTGTACAGAACTTGCAAATTCAAAGTGAGAAAAATACTTTGTCTTCTGTGACAGGGATGTCGCTGAATGTGAGCAGTTCTATCGTTCAGTTCTGTAGACCACTGACCTTCCTAGAGACAATAATTAGCTCATTCATTCAACAAGTTTTTATTGAGCACCTACTAAATGCCAGGCTTTTTTTTCCTCCTGCTATGTATTTAAACAAGGAGGTTAAAAATACTGTGGGTTGGAAGGTAATAAATGCTAGAAGAGAAATAGAATAGAAAAATTGAATAAAGGTGGGTCAGATAGGTGGGGGGAGTGGTACAATTTGCACTTCTAATAGACTGGAGAGACAAGAGGAGGTGAAAGTAAGCAAAGATATGAAGGAGTTCAAATGAAGAGCTGATGTATTTTTATAGTCACACTTTCTTCCTCATCTCCTCTTCCATCCTCTTCTTCCTCCTTCGGTCAGGCTTCATTCATAGTTTAATTGTTCTTAAAACATAGATATTCAATCTGTTCAGAAAAAAAGTGAAAAAGAAGGCGAACGTGAGCTGAAATCTTACCAGGCCTTACAGTTCTGCTCAACACCCCACTATATATCTCCGTGCACGTGAACGTATGTACTTGCAATTTTTCAAAAATGGCCTCATGCACTATATATTACTCCATAACCCGCATTTCCACCAAACAGAATTTGTAATGTCATTTTCCTGGTTTTTGAAAAACTCTATTCTTATATTCTGTCACATGTTTTTAAAAATCAAGATGATATCAAAATATATACATTAAAAATGCCACTGCTATTTTCATGCTTATCCACCCTTTCCTCCTCCATGATAGATAAAGATGTGTCCTTCTAGAATTTACTTGCACATATAGCAAATCAGATTTATATACTTTTTCTGCCCACCCACCCCCACGTCTTACACAAAAAGTTACATACTACATACTGGCTAATGCTCAGCTTTTTAACTAAAACAAGGGGGGATCTTTCCCATATTACCCCAGAGAGGTCTTTTTCAACTTAAGGCATTGGTTGCGTGGCTCTACCATAATTTATTTAACTGCTCCACTATTGATGGTTATTTGGACTTAGTCAGTCTTAAACACAAGGAGGCATGACCTTGAAATAGAATGTATCTGAAATGGAATTTAAGGGATGATACTAAATTACTAAATTTCCCCCTTGAAATTGTAATTGAAGTCAATGGGAAAAAATGTTCCACAAAACTTCCGATGACATCTATGGCTGCTTTAAATATTGAGGGTCCCTGGGCAAATGCTTATGAATAAAAAGATTTTTTTTCTTTTCATGTTCACTTCTCATGTGAAGAGGGGTAGAAATTTGTAATGAAACTTATTTAAAATAATACTTTATGGGGCATCTGGGTGGCATTATCGGTTGTGTGATCGACTCTTGGTCTCAGCTCAGGTTGAGATCTCAGGGTCATGAGATCAAGCCTCATGTCTGGCTCCATGCTTGCTTTCTCTCTCAAGTAAATACATAAATCTTTTTTTTTTTTAATTTAAAAATAAAATAGCACTTCACAGGTTTATTCACAGGTTTTGAATATTTTGTAAGCATCTATCTGGTCAACTATAATATATATCTATTTCAACAGTAGTGGTAAAAGTAGTTTAAATTTCTCTGTCAGATACTTCTTTTTCTTTTTTTATCTTTTTTTAAAAAGATTTTATTTATTTATTTGACAGAGAGAGATCACAAGTAGGCAGGGGGAGGGCGAAGCAGGCTCCCCGCTGAGCAGAGAGCCCGATGCAGGGCTGGTTCCCAGGACCCTGAGATCTTGACCTGATCTGAAGGCAGAGGCTTAACCCACCGAGCCACCCAGGCACCCCTCTGTCAGATACTTCTATTGCAAATTTTTTTATCAATTATTTCCCCCAAAGGCTTAAAATTACTCATTGTGAGCATTAGTGTAGGATTTTCCTTCAAACTAGTTTATGTTTTCAGAAAAGTATGTAGTGAAAGGTTGCATAGAATGAATGAATGAATGCCACGTGCCAGGTGTATCCAAAACTTATCTCAGGTCATCCTCACAAAGCTATGATAAGACATTATTAGCTCCTTTTACAGATAAGAAAATAAAATCCTAGAGGTAAAATGCTATGTCCAAATTACATATCTATTTAGTTTAAAAGCCAGGATTCAGGGGTGCCTGGGTGACTCAGTGGGTTAAAGCCTCTGCCTTCAGCTTGGGTCATGATCCCAGGGTCCTGGGATCAACCCCCGCATCGGGCTCTCTGCTTGGCAGGGAGCCTGCTTCCTCCCCTCTCTCTGCCTACTTGTAATCTCTGTCTGTCAAATAAATAAATAAAATCTTTAAAAAAATAAAAATAAAAAAATAAAAGCCGGGATTCAGTCCTTAGTGTTTTCTTGCTCTGCAGTCTGTGTGCTTGTGCAGTGCATTACCCTGACTCTCAGGAAGTTAATGGTACATGGCCTGTGCTCATTTATTTGCTGACAATTTTCAGATAAATCACCTTCCTTTAAATTAAAAAAAGAAAAATCATTTTGCCATCTTTTAAATTAAGAAAAGAAAAATCATTTAAGGTTTTGTAAGCTAACCAGGGACCTAGGTCAGCTATCTCTTTCTCTCTCTTTTTTTTCTTTTTTGCCCTCAAGAATAAAGTAGCTCTGAAAGGAAGTGATGCATATTAGATAGTAGGTCTTGGCTTCTAAAATTTAATAATGGGACAACAAATTTTTGTAGACAAACCATTGTCCCTTACAAAGATAAGGTAGGAAGAAGCACAGAGAAACCCGCTCTAGAGCATAATTTCAGTTTCTTCCACAGAGAAACCAGATCTGGAGAGATAAGTATGTCACCAAACAAAAGAAAGTAAAAGAAAAATGGGGTAATTAGAATCATATCTCCAGTTTCGTAGAGCATGGCCATATTATAACTGTTCTCTATTGACAGAAATACACTATCATCTACTGTTGGGAGTTGTCATTTGGCACAACATGTTTTATAGAATTATTGGAATAAAAAAAGGGGGAGGGAGTCCTGTGATTCATATATTGGAAAAATATCTTGATATATTTTGATATATCTTGAGGATGAGGTAGTTCATCCTCTTGTCTAGGTTGTTGATGTGTTTGTGAAATGTAATGTGCACTGAGATTTTCCCTTCCTATTTTATCGGCTTATCTTCCTCTTTCTCTCAGAATTGGAGAAGTAATGTGGATTTGAGTTTCTTCATTGTGAAGCAACTCTAGTCAGAGAAAGTGTTGATGCTGTCTGTGCATAAAAACATCATTTTCAAAAAACAAAGCCAAAATGATATCAATGGGAAAATAGAAATGTTTTGTGGGTTGGGCAGGTTCAGAAAAAAAAAAAATTATTTTGGTTGGTAAGAGTTGTTTGATTTTAGGTATTCTGACCGAGAACTTATGGACCCAGAGTGAAGGCACCCTTCCAGACAGCTGTCCCAGTAAATCCCAACTCTGTAGGCATTCAAACTCCTTCAGTCCAGAACTGCTGCATCCTTCGTGGATTCCGGGTTGTAGTCACTTCATTCTCTGAGCACACCTGGGGAGGTGGTAACTGGGACAGTTGGAGGCACCGCCCCATTTGCTTCAGTCAGTGATGGACAGAGACAGAGAACACCTTGTGCTTTAAGGGCAGTGAAGCACATGTACCTGAGAGAAATGACATAGCTGGAGAGAGAAAATGATCTTTCCCCCAAATTTCCTTTTCTCAGGGGAGAGTAAGGGCTACTCACCTAGGAGACCACAAGAAGGTGTCCATCACAGGAGCTATGTACATGTAAAAATATATTTTTTAATATTTAATTATTTATTTGAGAGAGAGAGTGTGAGTAAGTGCAGGGGGTGGGGGCAGAGGGAAACAGAGAGAGAGAGAGAGAGAATCTGGAGCTGACTCCCTGCTGATGCAGGACTTGATCTCCAACCCAAGATCATGACCTGAGCTGAAATCAAGAGTTGGATGTTCAAGGGACTGAGCCACCCAGGTGCCCCTAAAAATATCTTCCAATAAGAAATGATGGAAATTTGGCATTGGAAATATTAATCACACTTGTGTGTTGTATGTTCTTGATATATCTTTTTTGGCACATATCAATAAAATAAATGGATATTCAAAATAGTGATTACCACTGGGGAAGGGAACGAAGACTACAAGGGTCAAAATAAGGTTTAAACGTATCTATTAAATTTTACGTCTTTAAAAATAAAGTGAAACAGGTATGGCAAATTTTAGTATTTGGTACGTGGGTTGATTTGCTCATGGATATTAAATGAATTTCACTCTGGTTTTTTTCATGGTTTGAAATATTTTTTTGTGGTCAATATGAATTGTCTTGCTAAAAAGATCCATACCAATCTCCTTTTGATGTGCCTCCCTGAGCTCAGAGAATGGAAAGCTAAAATCCAGACTCTCTTCCACCTGGAGTCCCTGAAATTATTTAGATTCCAACAACATGAGACTTAATTAGAGCTGACCTAATCGAGGGGAGAGGCAGGAATGAGGCATCTATTTGGCAGAATGGCCGTAGGGGTAGTGTGGTTCTGAAGTCAGTGGCAGGTTCCCCAACATAGCCAAGGAGGCATGTTTTGGAGCTAGCAGGCTCTTAGACCATGCTGTGTGTGGGTGGGTGGGTGTTAACACCAAGCAGAAAACCAGCAGAGACAGAGTTCCAGAAATGGGTAAGCCTGCATAGGAGTGGTCTTAAGTCTGTGGTTGAATACTGAGCTATATACATGTCGAGTGAAATACTACAGCCTGGCAAAGAGCAACTATATAAGCTGAGCCCTCCCCAGAATCCTGCAAGGCTAGAAGATAATCAGGTTCTGACCAGTCAGAACTCAGAGATCTAGTTGAACACTTAGGCAGTTGATAGAAATGTCTCATTTTAGTAGTGGGATTAAATTCAATTTTGTTTAAAAACTATCCTAGACATACTCCAAAAAAAGCTTATAAACAGACTTCAAAAGGGTCAGATTGACTTGCAAGTGACTTAACTGCCAGCCAAAACAAATTTCAACAAAATTTAACGTCCTTTACAGGAAGGGAAAAATTCAGATACTCAACAGTATAATATTCACAATGTTCAGCATCCAATAAAAAAAATTAGTGTCAATATAGAAACGCAGGAAGAAAAGAAAAAGATCAAAAAGTGACAGTAATGATGGAATCAACAGAGAAATCCCCTAAGACAACTATTGTATGTTCAAGTATCTAAGGGAAAGCAAGAGCATAATGAGGAGGATAAAAGAAATTTGAAAAGAACGAAATGGAAATTTCTGAAGTCGAAAAACACAATGTCTGAAGTAAACATTTCATTGGATGGGATTGGCAACAGATTAGACATACAGAAAAGAGGAGTGAACTTAAAAACATTGCAGAAGAATGTTGGGTGGCCAAACTGAAGCAAAAAGAAGAAAAGTGGGGGGGCCTGGGTGGTTCCGTTGGTTAAGCATCTGCCTTCGGCTCAGGTGATGATCCTGGGGTCCTGGGACCGAGCCCCACATCAGGCTCCCTGCTCAGTGGACAGCCTGCTTCTCCCTCTCCCTCAGCCCCTCCTCTCTGCTCGTGCTCTCTCATACACAGTCTCTCTCAAGTATATATATATAGATCTACCTATCTGTATGTATATAAAGAAAGAAGAAAAGCATGAAAAAAATGAACAGAGACTTGGCACCCAGGAAGACCATAAATATCAAGCGGTCCAGATCCATGTAATTGGAGCACAGAAGGAGAGGAGAAAGGAGAAAACAAGTCATTCGAAGAAAAAGATGTTTGAAGACGTAATAGCCCCTGGTTTTCCAAATCAGCTGAACAAAATCCATAATCACACTATTGAGAAACCATGATAAACAGAATATTAAAAGCAGTATGAGGAGAAGGGATGGGAAGAATTATACATGGGAGGAAAACAAGTATAATCAGCGACTTCTCATCAGAGACAATGCAAGCTGGAAGAACATTTCTGTTCTGAAAATGATGAAAGGGCAAAAAAGTCAACCTACAATTCTATATCTAGAAGAAATAGCCTTCAGAAAGACAGACAAAAACAGAGGCATTTTCTGGCAAGGCAACAAAAAAAAATGTTAAAACAAAATTTGTTTACAAATATTACAAAATTTACAAATGTAACCAAAAAAATGTTAAAGAAAATTTGCTCTTTGGGCTGATGAAACAGGATCCCTGATAAAAACTCTGATCTGTAAAGGAATGAGGAATAGCAGACACAGTAAATATGTTAGTAAATATTAATGACTTTTTCCCTCATTTTTTATTATTTTTCAAATAATTGAGTATGCCAATCAAAATGAATGAGAAGGTATTTGTGGCTTTCACCACATGTAGAGGTAAAGTGTTTGGTGACAGGAAGGGGTGAACAAACCATGCTATCTGTGTGGAGTGGTATACTATTACATGAAAGTGGACAGAGACAAGTTCAAGATCAATGTTCTAAATCCTTGAGCAGTGATAACACTGGGGAGCTGGGGAGGTATTTAAGAGCTCTGCATATTCCCTCTGCAACTTTTCTGTAAGTCCAAAATGATTTCAAAATAAAAAGTTAAAAAGACTAGCAATTTCTTTTAACAGAAAGTGTGAATAGTGGGGGGGGGGGGGAGGAGAGGTAGAGGGAGAGAAAGCAGCTTAAGCAGGCTCCACACCCAGGGTGGAGCCAGAGGTGGGCTCGATCTTACAACCCTGAGATCAACACCTGACCCAAAATCAAGAGTGGGACACTTAACGGACTGAGTGACCCAGGCGCCTAGAAACTACCAACTTTATATATATATATATATATATATATATTTGAAATGGGTGTATTTTATCTTATGCTATTGATATCTTAATAAAGTTGATTTAATAAGCAAAGATACCACCTGGGATCCAGTTGTGTTTCCTCTCTGTGTGTCACGGAATCAGCTCCATTTTCAAAGTGGTTAACCATTACAGTTTCCGGATGGCGCCAGCCACAATTGGGGCTGCTGGTTTCATGATTGTGTAGGGAGAAGAGCAAGCACCTTCCAGGAAACTCTCATAATTCTCTCCCAGAGAGCCCCCAAACATCGCTTCTTAGATCCCACTACACCGATTGGATATTCTTCCTACTCCTTAACGGAGTACTCTGGCCTGGCAAATAGGATACCTTGATATTGGGGCAGATGGGGTCTTGTTGAAATGGTGGTAAAAAGGAATGTAGTCTGGGGAGCTAGCCAACACATGCCTGGAAGAAATGGCTTCTGGCTTGCTGTAAGGACAATATATTTTAAATTTCAAATCTAATAGGCTCTAAAGACTAATTACTTATCAGTACTTAATTAACTGTAGCTATTTCATCAGCCTACTTGCCTTTCCAAGGATTGGATGGGTTTACACTTACACCGTTTACATCAAGTATAAGATAAGCTCAAATCAGCGATTTTGACTTCCGGAAGATGCACCATCCCGTTCTCTTTTCTCCTCCTTCCCCTCAACAGCCTTGCTTTCCTCTTCCCTCCCTCTCATTTCCCACATTCTTTTTGTTCTGAATACCTGGTTTACAGTAGCACAAGTAGAGCAATCTTTGAGTCAAGTGCAAGGCCAAATGAAATGTATTTGATAGTGTTGCTGCTTTTAAAGAATGTTTGTCCTATAGATGCTGAGGCTTTGACTTTTCCAACAGCTACCAAATATAAAAGTGGTTAGCGTTATGTATAAAAACATCAAGTGTTCTAGCTGTGAGCTCTGTGCAAGGGAATAATCAGTTTAAGAGTGGGAATTAGAACCTTGGCAGACAGAAGAAAGCAATCACAATGAGTCTTCCGTCCCCCTTGCCTATGGTATACAATTTTCTCAAACTTCGATTGGTAGATGTTTCCCCAGCAACTGTCATGGTAGAAGATTGTAATTTTCCTAAGCCTACTGCAATGCTTCTAGCTTTGACTGAGCCTAACACTTTTGGAACGGATTTCAAATTTTCAAGGAAAAATATGTAACTGGTTTCAGAGTTTGCCAATAACAGGACTACACATCAAATAATGTGTTAACCATAATTATGTTTTAGTTAGCAAGCTCTTATATAATTAGCAATTTTTAGATTACTGTAATAATCAAAAATGCATATATTTTGATAATGTACTGATTACATAGCCCACAGAATATTGCAATTCTTAAGATGCTTGCCTCTGAGCATTTTTAGAATTCATGCAGTGAAAAGTCAGCTCGTCTAGCTTCTCAGCTGCAAACCACTTAACAAATCCAGAGTGAATTTGAAAAATGCCAACCCTGCTATCTAAAGAGCCTGTTATTGTGCCAGATTCCGCTGATGGAGGAATGTTTTCTACAGCTTGAATATCAATTGTGAAAAAGTATCCAGCAGAAAGTAGAAATATTAGACAAAGGGGAAAACTTTTAACCTGAGAAAGAATGTACTATTCCCCTAGCTAGGGTGGCCTGGACTAATGATTGTCTGAATGCTGACTTCCCAGATCTGTCCATTTTAGAAGTGTTATTTTTGATGCTTCTTCTTCTTCTTCTTCTTCTTCTTCTTCTTCTTCTTCTTTTTTAATAATCTCTACACCCAACGTGGGGCTCGAACTCACAAGATCAAGAGTGATCAAGAGTCACACGTTTTACTCTGAGCCAGCCAGGTGTCCCTACTTTTATTGTTTTTAACTCTCAAACATTTTACACCATTCACTGTTATTAATTCACAATTTGGTTGAGTGTTAATTAAAATAAGTTAAGTATAATGTGTGTATGTTTCACCCAAATTTACAAATCAAGGTAAATCATTGTTCTTTTTCCCTGGAAGATAAAAAAATATTCTGTGCTGTTTCATTGGGAACTGGTGCATATGCATTAGGTATGAGTGTGTGAAGTCAGGATTTACATTAACTGACCTCACACTCAGCGTAGTGGCAGAGTTGGAGACACTAGGGCCATGCTGTCCATGAGAACATAGTGTGAGCCACAGATGTAATATCTAATTTACTAGTAGCCATATAACAAGCAAAAAGAAACAGGTGAGATTAATTTTAACTATATATTTTATTTAGTCCTATATATCTAAAATACACTGTTTAAACATATAATTGATATAAGATGATTAATAACATACTTTACCTGTTTTTCATACCATGTCTTTAAAATTTAGTGTGCATATTATCCTTACAACACATCTCAATTTGGCCTAGCCACATTTCAAGTGCTCAATACCTACATGTGTTTAGTGGATACCATATTCGACAACACAGCTCTAGGTAGAATTTGCCATGGATTGGATGTCATCTGCTCATTAGGCTTTGGAAGATGAATTATGTTAATGGATTTTTTAAAATATGAACTTCTTTTGAAGTATTAAACATACAGAAAAATGCACAGATAGTAAGTATAACTGGGTGACTTTTCATTAAAAAACATAGCTGTTTAACTAGAATCCATGAGATGAAATAGTAACAGAACCACAGAAGTTCCCTCATGAGCCCTTGGATTTTCTTTTAATATCATAAATATCAAGACCTTGCTCTCTTCCTTCTCTTTCCCTGAAGTGGATTGGCGTAAATAATCAAGAAGATATTGTTGATGTGTTGAAAACCAGCCCTTTGGTGCTCAGGGCATTTTCATCAATGACCATGAACCTGGATTATGGACTCTCACAAATACAAAGAAACTCTCAGGGGATCACGCCAGGAAAGGAGGCTTGGCCACAAAGGACATTTTGACTACTTACAAAATTGTGCGTAATTTGTATTTGTCCTGGCTCTCATTTAGTTTCAAATATAGAGTGATTTAGATTCAAATGGCTTCTTAATCTGCTTTCTTTCCTCACATGGTCATTAAATATGAGAGTAGGATGTGAGAGAGAGTATAGTTCTGAGTTATATCAACTTCCATGAAATGTTGTAAAGATGATAAACATTTTTCATCAGCCAAAGTTTTCTCTTGGCAGAAGAACTGGGCGTCCAACATATACTCTGGAAATATTTTGTGTAACTAGGAGCTTGAGAAGCAGAGCAAGTAGCCAAGCACTTTATGTATATTTTTCTGAAAAAAAAAAAAAAAAAGTTTGGAAGGCTATCTCTGGGCTTTCTAGGTGTAAAATCTTTCTGGAGCCTGGTTGGGGTGGGGGAGGCGCACAGAAAGGGCCAGCGTGGGGGTAAATGGGAATGCAAGGAAGCAACACGGCCAAGCTAGAGACGAAATCACACATTACGCCTGGGATGGGAGAGCTGCGTGCCTTAAAGAGCATTCTAGGCAGAGAGCAGTCTCATCAATGCACAAATCAAAATGGCTCTCCCAGGAAATAGGACGTCTAGCTCCTGCTGTGAGCTTGATGGCTCTTTCTCTCTCCTTCTCTCTCTTTCTGGCTCATCCTTCCCAGGAGGGTGCCTTTCTTTGGAGGAAAAAGTGTCTGGGCTATTTTCAATCACCTGACAAATGAAGGTCATAATGAGAGCTGGATGACCATATAGCTATTTAAGTGGTTAAAGACAGAAAATGATATTGGCTAAAACCCAGTCTTTCCATAGCTTAGTGACTATTTTGTCAGGCCCTCTTCTGAAGAGACTGAAATCATTTTATAATATTGATGTTGAGGGAATGTGGCTGAGAATTTCATGTTATTTCACTTTTTCTGTGTCATAGAATATGATTTAGCCCTGGTGTATCTGAATGGGTTGAAAAGCCATATCATCATGGATTCTCGGGGCTGAGAAATGGGCTGGCAACAGTACGTGACCTGTGAAAGGTCTCATTCCCCACCAGACTTCTGACTGAGAATCTCTGGGCAACTCTGAATAATAGTCTTAGAACATTCAAGAATAAGGGGTGCTCGGCCTCCTCAGTCAGTGGAGTGTGAGACTTTTGATTGATCTTGAGGTTGTGAGTTCGAGCTCTGTGTTGGGTGTACAGATTACTTAAGAATAAAATCTTTTTTTTTTAATTAAAAATAAAATCTTTAAAAAAAAAGGGGACATTCAAGAATTTAAAAAAGTTAGTAAAATCTGAATATTTACATAGAAAACAGATCCTCCTGTTCCCTGAAAAAGAAAACCACAAAGTAAAAAAAAAAAGAAAAAGCTATCTGAAGTTATTATTTTTTTAATTTCAGCTTTACTGAGACCTACTATAAAATTGTGAGATATTCAAAGTATACGACACGATGATTTGATATAGTAAAAACTGTGAAAGGATGTCCCCCCATCTAGTTCATTAACACTTTTATCACCTCACAGAAAAGTCAGTGCTAGCTATGTAGATACTGCATGTTTTTTAGCAAAAGGAGCAGCGATCTAGCTCTGGGAAGGCAGTTGCCTACAACAGTAAGGAGTAAGAGTTTGATCTCCAGACAACCCCCAGACAACGCCTAAAACCTACCCATTTCCGTTACAACTTTCCTTAACTTCCTGCTTGAGGAGGAAGGAGGAAAAGGAGGGAAAGATGGTGACCTTCTGTATCCGCTTTCTCTGGCTCTTCCTCCTATCTTCTGCTCTACCCTACTCTTCACTCCCTGATAAAGGTCTCAAGGGTTGATGTGTTTGAACAGAGCATAGAGCTAATGTTATACTAGAGCTTCTCTTTGTGCACCTTCTCTTTAGGTAAGTTTATCACTGTCATGAATTCAGATGCCTTCTATATACCAACAGCTTCTAGATCTCCATATACAGCACAGATCTTCCCTCTGAACTTCAGACCCATAAATGGAACTTCATAATAGACATCTCCAAACACATGGTTTCTAGGTACATCAAGTTCTGCAAATTCAGGGCACCTGGGTGGCTCAGTCAAGTAAGCTTCTGCCTTCGGTTCAGGTTACGATCTCAGGGTTCTGGGATCGAACATCAGGCTTCATGGGGAGCGTGCTTCTCCCCTTCCCTCTGCCTGCTGCTCCCCCTGCTTGTTCTCTCTCTTGCTCTCTGTCAACTGAATAAATAAAATCTTTAAAAAAATTTAGCAAGTTCAATTGATCTTGGGATTTTTTCCCCGACAAACCTGTCCTCTTCCAGTATTCTCTGCCTCAGTGAATGGCACCACCATGTCCCTGGTTGTCTAAGTCTGACACCTGGGAGTCATCCATGACCTCCTACATCAGTACTCCAACTTCCAGTCAAGCACCCAATCCTATTGAATCCAGCTCCTGCATCATCTTAAATCTATCCACTTATCTCCACCACTCCTAACTGCCCTATCATCACCTCGAAACAGTTATCTAATACAGTCATATCCCTGGAGTGGATGTAGGGTCTCTCCATGCATGTCAAGTAACTATTAAATGCACAAAAATAATCGTCACTGCTTTAAACCCTTCAAAGTCCTGTTTCGTATGTCTCTGAGAATTAACTCTGAAATCTTTTTTTTTTTTAATTTTATTTATTTATTTGACAGAGAGAGAGAGAGATCACAAGTAGGCAGAGAGGCAGGCAGAGAGAGAGGAAGGGAAGCAGGCCCCCCGCCGAGCAGAGAGCCCCATGTGGGGCTCCATCCCAGGACCCTGAGATCATGACCTGAGCTGAAGGCAGAGGCTCAACCCACTGAGCCACCCAGGCACCCCAACTCTGAAATCTTTAATATCATGCACCAGACTCTGCATGAGCAGACTCTTCCCTCTCCCCATCTCTGCTCACCTCAACTTTCTGCTGCCTAGCCAGGGTGACCCCTTTCAGTTTCCAGTGGGATCTACTTCATCCTGCCTTGGCCTTTGCATGTGCTAATCACTCTGCTTAGAATGCTCATTCACTTCTAGGAAGATTTCCCTGACTCCTAAGACTAACTCAGGGCCTACTCTTCCGTGTTCTCACTATTCGCAGGGGTAATTATTCTGTATCTCTCTTCTTCACTGGTCTGTGGGGGTCATGAGAACAAGAAGTGTCCACTGTTAGTACATTGCTGGGTATACAACAGACCACCCGAGAAACGTTTGTTGAATGGATGAATGAAAGAAAAGTCACTCATCAGTCCCACTAGAATTGGAAGGAAATCGTGTTACAGAGGCACTAGGGAGATAAAGAACTGGGATATAGGCATCTAACTGGCTCAAGTCGTCCATGCCAGCCTCCTACCTCAGGACTCCAAATTCCAATCAGCCACTAAATCTAGCCCCTGCATATCTCAAATCTCTACTTCAGCTTTGGAAGAAGGGCACCGTCCTCCAAACTACCAAGTCTGCTCAAGACTTCTGACACCACCCAAAAGTTTGACAGTTCCCGGGGCCACCCTCACATCAGATTAACTGGGCACAAATTCACAGACGCCCTCAGGCTTGATGGTTTGAAAGGATGACTCACAGAACTCAAGAAAGTACTATGTATATGATTACAGTTTTTTTGTAGCAAAAGATACAAATCAGAACCAGCCAAAAGAAGATATGCATCGGGCAGAATCTGGGACTGAGAAGACTCCAAGCTTGAAGCTTCCGTGTCCTCAAGGAAGTGTTACTCTCCTGGTGGCCGTACACACATGGAGTGTGGTCAGGTAACAGGCTCACCTGAGCTTCATTGTTGAGATTTTACTGAGGCTTCATTAAGCATGACTATTGAACATGGCCACATTATGGTTAAGCTCCGTTTCCAGCCCTCTCCCCTCCTGGTAGGTAAGAATGGTCATAATGTGGCTCAAAGTCTTTATGGTATGGTCTGTGCTCACTTTAAAACTATTGGTGTAGGCAGGGCCCCTCTACTGACTTATGTCTTTGCATAACCGGTCAGGTGCCCACAATGAATCATCTAATTAGCGGAAACTATTAGGTGTAGTCTGAAGGCCCACTGTGAATATAACACATTTTTATTAGAATTCTTCGGGAATTTCCAAGGGTACAAAGATTAACTCCCAGGAGCAGGGACAAAGGCCAAACCTCTCTTTGAGTCAAGTTAATTCATCACTATACGGATCTTGGAACTGGCAAGATGATGCCCAGGAGAGTCTGTGTTCCTTTCTTAACTATATAATAAGGCCAAAGACCAGAAAAGAGCAAATTGGGGCTTAGGGAGGTTTTAGTCTTCAAATACCATTAGCACACTTTAATTTGGTTACTTTCATCTTTGGTTGGTTAAACTTCATGTATAATTTCCTCCTGACAATGTGAAAGGCTTACTGATGTAATATTAATATTACGAGATGTACAAGTGAGAGATGACATTTTCAATGACCACTAGAGTAGGTTAGCACTTACCCAAACCAAGGGTTACAACATACTACCTTACCTTTTCCTGGTGATTTGTAGTTTACAAAATGCTTTATATACCTTATCCCCTTGATTGCTAGTCAGAGTGTAAAAGAACATAAATAAATAATTTGAAAATTGAGTGACAATTAACAGAGCAAAAAGATTATTCAACTTAATTTATTTAAGAATTAAATAGTGCTAGAATTCATTTCTCAAGCTCCCAGAAGCATCATTTACATAAGAATTGATATGCTAATTGATATTCATTTAAGAACTCTGTTATGTGACAATGCTTTGTTAATGTAGTTAACATTTCACAAATTTGAGAGTTCAAAGTTTGATAGACAATAGTTTTTTGAGAGGTGTTTTTTTTTTCTGAAATCAAGCTTATGTTAGTGTGACATGAAAAAATTAAGGTAAAGTTGATAATTAATTTTCTTCTCAGAAAGAAGCAGTTTGCCATTTAAGCAGAGTTATTTGTTCCTTTTCCCCCTAAATAGGTAGAAATTCTATCATATGTCTTTTTGAGAACATGTTCTTTACTTCTAACAATATACCAACCTACCTCTCACTGATTTTCAGCTGCAGAAAGTTACGGCTTCACACTTTGTTCCTTTAAAATTTCTATATTTAAACCTTTCACAAATTCATACTGTCCAAACTAAGAAGGCTTAGCTATAATGATGACATCTTTTTAAGCCTATCAAAAAATGATTCCAGATACTTTATTTAAAAAAAACAAAAAAACTCCCAACTAACTGGGCCGGGCTGGTTCAGTCAGCAGATCATGTGACTCTTGATCTCTGGGTCATGAGCTCGAGCCCCTTGTTGGATGCAGAGATTACGTAAGAAACAAAACCAGACAAAGAAACCCCAACCTACTAAAGGATTCTGGTTCATGATAGCAGATTGGGCTCAGACCAAAGCCTTATTCTATAAGACTATAAAAAATAAACTGATAAATCCCTGATTGTTTGGTGGTGGTGGTGAGGGGAAGTTGCAGAACAAAAACTATGAGATGCTTGTAAAATATGGAAAGCAGAGAAGTTCAAATTTTAAAAGTCATAGCTGGAAAAGTAAGAGTAATTGCTGGAAGAGAATTTTTTAAAATTAATAGATATATTGCCATGTATCAGTTAGGGAAGTGGGGAAACAGGGCCAGTAGGGTGTGTGTGTGTGTGTGTGTGTGTGTGTGTGTATCTCACACTATCCATAAACTATATACATATGTAT
The DNA here is from genome assembly GCF_963455335.1 of Martes martes. Taxonomy (NCBI): domain Eukaryota; kingdom Metazoa; phylum Chordata; class Mammalia; order Carnivora; family Mustelidae; genus Martes; species Martes martes. Next base: position 125,571,228 of record NC_137895.1, read on the forward strand.
ATGTTTATATATACTGTGTAAGTACTACATATATATTGTATAAGTGGATATAAATATACCAGTAAGTGGGTAAGCTAATTTCCTGAACAAATCTCTTTGTACATAGGAATATATACAGGAATATGTATATAATATAGGAATATTTTATATAGGGATTAGTTATAGGGATTATATAGGGATAAATAATTTATCCCTATATAATATATATAAATAAATATATTTATTATAAATATCCCTATATTCTATAGGGATAAGTGTATATATAATTGTATATCATATATAATTAATATCATATATATTATATATGATTATAATAATTATTCATATATAATTAATATTTACTATATTAATTATTATAATTGTATATTATATATTTAATAATAATCATATATAATTAATATCTGCTATATTAATTATATATGATTAATTATGATTATATATTATATATGATATATAGTAAATATTAATTATATATGATATATAATAAATATATATAAGTAACAGTGGGAGCTAAGGATTATATATATAGAGAGAGATATATATAGAATATCCTCTATAATTGTATAGGGATATATATTAGATCCCTATATGATTGTGAGAGCTGGTTAAGCAGATTCTGTGAAACTGTTGTCTCTGCATTTGATACTGAAGCTTGAAATCCACAGGGCTAGCATTCAGGGTGGAAAAATCATGAGCAGGATGGAGCCCACAAACACCAACAGGAACCCCTTGAGGAGACACTGAAATCTGTGCCCATTCTTGTTAATTCTGACATTCGTGACAAAGGTATCTTGCAGAAGCCGGGCCTTGTGTCATGGAACTAAACAGGCAAGCCTGGCTTGGGTGCTAGAGAAGTGGAAGGATGATCCAGAGGAAGGTAAAACAATTTCATGTCTAGCTGCAATTGCTTCCTGCCTGTGGGATGCATTAGGAGATCAGTAACAACATGTGAGAGCAGTCTAACTGGAAACATGAAAGAAAGGGAACTCTGGGAAATGTAGTTCAGCCTAGCCAAGTTGGCACATTACAAAGTTATCATACTCAGAAAGAAGGAAAATATATTGGATCTGAGAATTTATACTTACCAAATTTGAAAAATTGTTGCCATTATTTCTTCAAATATGTTTCTGCCCCCTATTCTTTTAGGATTCCAATTACACATATGTAATCATGTCTCATAGATAATTAAGACTCTTTCATTATTTTTCCAGCCATTTTTCTCTCCATGTTTCATATTAGAGAGATTCTGTTTGCTGTGTTTTCAAGTTCACTGATCTTTTCTTCTGCAGAGTCCAACCAGCTGTTAAATCTATCTGGTAAATTTTCATTTCAGGTTTTGTATTTTGTAACACTAAAAGTTATTTTTATATGATTTAATTTCTCTCATTATGTTCATGTATTCCTTTAATTCCTTAGTATATTTTTAATAATGAGTTCATAGTCCTTTTCAGCTAACTTTATTATCACTATCATTCTGAGTCTATTTTATTTTTTATTATTTTTATTTTAAGTAGACTCCATGCCCACTGTGGGGTTTGAACTCATGACCCCAAGATCGAGAGTCACATGCTCTACCATCTAACCCAGCCAGGTGTCAGTGGTCTATTTTTATTACAGATTTCTTCTCCTGTATATTAGTTACAGTATTCTGCTTTTTTTGCCTAGTTAGTAATTTTTATTGGATGCTGGACATTGTGAATATTACATTGTTGGGTGTCTGGATTTTATAAAAACTTCTTTTATTCTTTTATTTTTAAAGGTTTATTTCTCTATTTGAGAGAGAGTGCAAGCATGAGTGGGGGGAGGGGCAGAGGGAGAGGGAATGGGAAAGAGGCAGACTCCTTGATGAGCACGGAGCCATCTCAGGACTCCATCTCATGACCTTGAGATCATGACCTGAGCCAAAACAAAGAGTCGGCATCCTACTCCACCGAACTACCCAGGCATCCCTATGAAAACTTCTTTCAAAGAGTGCTGGAGTTTGTTATGACTGGAAGGCAAGTTATTTGTGGATCAATTTGATCCTTTTGGTGCTTCTTTATAAACTTTGTTAAGGTGGGCGTACAGTAGCCTCAGCTTTGGACTACTCTAGCACTAAGTTGTTAAACTTCTGGGGTCTCCACTGGATGCTCTATGTTTTCAATATGGTTTCTCCTTTTTAGCTAGTTGGAAAATCAAACATCTCCCAGCCCCATGTGAGCTCTGGGAATTTTTCAGCTTACAGCTCTTTTGCAAGACCTCATGGAGTTCTGCATTGCACATGTGCCGTGTAGTATCCAGCCAAAAACTAAACAGTCTTGTGAAGGTTTAAACATTTCTTGAACTCTTGTTCTGCACAGTTTCCATTTCCCCCAGCATTCTGCCCTGCAAATTTTATTCACCTAAGCACCCCCAAACTCCAATCCCAGTCTCTTCAGTTCAGGGACAACACTGTGGTCTGCCTAGTTCCCCCTTATTGTGCTATAGTCTGGAAAATGCCTCTAGGCAGAAGCCAATAGTGATCATCAGTTTCACCTTATTTGTATCATTTCTTTCAAGTATAGCAGTCCTGACTGTTTGACAATGTCTAAAAACTGTTGTTTCAGACATTTTGTCCAATTTTCTAGTTGTTTATGACTAGTTCAGTGCCAGTATTCTGTCATGGTTGAAAAAAGAAATCTACATTTTCTCTTGGCTAGTATCATTGAGCCAATGAATCACATGAAAAAGACTCTACCTCTGGACTTTTAAGGGGCATGAGCCAATGTTCCCATTTTATTGTGAGACAGTGTGAGTTGGGTTTTTCTGCTTACCTACAACCAAAAGTTATATAGTAAGTGGAACACTATATAAAGACTTGGAGTCTCAGTCAAAAATTAAAATATTTATTTAATATTCTATTATATCTCTTACCTTTTTTTCCCCAAATTGGTCTTTAGCAATGCAAGCATTGTTCTTATTTGGTTAAATTGCCATCTATACATTATTTATGCCTTTTATACAATAATTTACAGAGATACATCTGTATACATTTACCTAACTGTAATTCAGATGTTATGCTAGACACTAAGAGTTTGAAGGTAAAGCTCCTGCTCTCAAGAAGCTAACAGTCTACTAAGGAAAATTTACATATAAGCAAATAAGGATAACGTAGTTTGTTGTGCACTGAATTACGTCTCCCAAAAAGATATGTAGAAGTCCTAACCTCTGATACTTATGATGCCATTTTCTTTGGGAATAGGGTCTTTGCAGAGATAGTCAAGATAAAATAAGTCCATACTAGATTAAAGTGGGCTCTACTCCAATGACTAGTATCCTAATAAAAAGGAAGAAATTTGGACAGAGACACAGAGAGAAGGTCACATGAAGGCAGAAGCACAGGGGAAAAAAGGGGAGAAGTCCACATCAAGACGGAGGCAGAGATTGGCATGATGCCTCCACAAGCCAAAGAATGTGAAGGATTGCCAGCAACCACCAGGAGCTAGGAAGCTGAAAAAAGAAGATTCTTCTCTAGAGCCTTCTAGAGAGCTTGGCTCTGCCTACATCTTGATTTTGGACTTCTAGCTTCCAAAACTGTGAACGAATACATTTTTCTTGTTTTAAGCCACCCTGTTTGTGATACTTGGTTCCAGTAGTCCCAGGAAATTAACAAGCAGTTTTATACACACAACAGTGGAAGTGCGTGGCAAAGAAGCAGCACAAAGGAAGGATTGAAGCATTTCCGGAACTCATACGCACTATGATGTTATTTACCAGTAGTGACTAGAAGGACCTCTTAGTAGACACTGATCCAAATACTTGGTATCCGTCACAAGCCGGAGGGGGAAGGAGGAACAGAAAAATATTTGAAGAAATAAAAGCCAACAATTTTCCAAAACAGATGAAAACTATGAATCCACATACCCGAGATCCTCGCGTTTCAGGAGCTGAAAACAACAAAGATTTCTCGTGCACATGACATTCAGCGTGTCTCTGGGAGACTCTGCAGGGTATTTTTCATCTGGGTGATGGCTGAGCAGGATCTTCCTCAGCCTTCAGCCAACATCACACAGTTCTCGGGGTGGCTTCTAGTCAGTGGCGAGCAAGGCACTGGATCAAAGGCTTAGTCATTTCTGCCCAAGGCGGAACTTCTCTGAAGGGCACTCTCTGATCCAGGGTCCTGCCTTTTGGTGGTGGATTCTACCGTGTCTGCACTGTGGTCTTACAGCTTCCCCTGCCCCGGTCTTGTTTCCTCCCCTTTCCCTTTGTAACTTGTGTTCCACAATCTAGTGTTTATACCCCTGACTCCACCCCCACAGCTGCTTTCTGGAGGAGCCAACCTGTGACCCTCCCCTTCTCCCTCCACCCCTCCAGCAGGGGGAGGAATTTGGAAATCAAAGTAAAACAGATGGAGAAAGGTAGCTTTCTCTGTCTGATTCATGAAGAGATCTTTCCTGTAAAATGGAGAGCACTTTTTTGTTGTTGTTTGTTTGTTTTTGTTTTTTTTTAATATTTTAATTTTGAATTAACGTATAATGTATCATTAGCCCCAGGGGTACAGGTCTGTGAATCGCCAGGTTTACACACTTCACAGCACTCACCATAGCACATTCCTTCCCCAATGTCCATAACCTCACCCCCCTCTCCCTTCCCCCCTCCCCCCAGCAACCCTCAGTTTGTTTTGTGAGATTAAGAGTCTCTTATGGTTTGTCTCCCTCCCGATCCCATCTTGCTTCATTTATTCTTTTCCTACCCCCCAGACCCCCCACATTGCATCTCCACTTCCTCATATCAGGGAGATCATATGATAGTTGTCTTTCTCCGATTGATTTATTTCGCTAAGCATAATACTCTCTAGTTAGTACTTGGATGGGAGAGCGCATTTTAATGGAAACATACCCAAGTAGGAGGCAAATGTTCTTTCAGCAGAGTAAGCGGCATTATTTTGTAAGAGAGATGGACTCTGACACTGTATCAGGAGGACTAGGCTGTCTGTGGTCCCAGAAGAATTCTAATTCCCAGCTGAGTCCGTGGAAGCCAGCTGCAGCCTAGCCCTGCGAAGACAGAGAAGCCAAACTGTCTTGCCCAACACCCAAGGAGCCAGAGCCTCTTTTCCTTCTTTCACAACCAGGCCAGAGCTGGGCAGACAAAAAGCCATCTACACCCAAGTGACATCTGTGTTGCAGATTTCGTGAGCCCAGAACGAAGCTGGGGATGAGGTCCTTTATCCTCGGGGCGGGGGTGGGGGGTGGGGGGTGGGGAGTGGTCACTAACATTCCCCAAAACTGGTGCCGTGAAGGACCTTGGTCAGCGAAATCCCAGCCCGCAGTGGGCTCGTGCCGTGCTGCCTGAGGATGTTTCCTGGAAAACTTGAGTAATGACCTTTTGATTTCTAATTTTTGCAAAGTCTGCCTTTACTTCCAGGCCAGTTCAATGTGATTTTAATCTGGGAAAAGAGGCACAGCAAAGTTTAGGAAGGAGGGGTTTTCGATCACTTGGCAGGTCACTGTCTGAATGTTTGTACCATCAGGAAGGACAGCTAGTCAACCTAGATTTCTCTTAATGATCCCTCCCCAAAGAAGGTTGCAAGGGACATCCTGTGTGGGATGTTGATAAAGACAGGTCAACATATTGTTTGTAAAGACATCTATCTGTGTGCAGAATTTCCTAGATGCAAATCGGTCGATTTTAGTTTTATGAATCTCAGTAGTTGGTTTATACTGTAAAGTGGTTTCCCAAAGTCTGCAGGATAAAACCCAAGATGTTTTATATCAATGTCTTGGGTGCAAGGTCTCTTTCTACCTCCCAGTTTTACCTCCTGTCCCTTCACACAGGCTCTGCCAACTCATGTCATGGTAACTTTCTTGCAGTCTGCAAAATGTATCCTGTTAATATTATTTCCTCTATCCGAAATGAGAGCCACCTATTGTCCCTCTGGTGAAAACATAATAATTTTTGAAATTCAGCTTGTATCACCCACTTTTTGGAGCTCTCCTGTATTTTTCTTCCTTCTCTCCTGAACTTGTCAAATGAACATGTCTCTTGAACAATGTCATCTGTTGCTCTCCCCTGATACTTTTATATCTAATCATGGAGGCCAAGAACTGGGGAGTTACTGATAGCTTTTATAAAAGACAAAGATTTTGGAGTCATTAATTACCTTACCCTTTTTATAGGTATAGTGCAGCTATTTTTAACCCGTTCATGCAATTCAGATGAATCAAAGTAGAAAACATCTGTGTAACAACAATTGTTTTGTTTTGTTTTTGTACCAATGATCAGAATTTATTTAGCCTTACTGTCTAGTCAGGTAAATGGTGATTTTTAAAGAACAAATTGGGAAAAAAATGGAAGTACTTAGACATGATAGAAAATTCAAAAAGTACAAAAAATATGCTGTAAAAACAAGTCTTTCTTTTGCCTCTAGTCCCCCAGTTCTCTCCCTGGAATCACTAATACTACGGTTTATTGTGTATTTCTCCAGAGATATTCTAAATATATTTGCAGAAAAATAATTATATATCATAAATGGTAGAAAGAAACAATAATTCTTAAGTAAAAAACCTTACTAAAATAAAGCACTAGTATAAATACTATAATTACTATATTCTTTACTGTATGTTCCTGAGGAAGAGGGTCTTATATTTACTTAATTAAATACACAATAAGCCAAATTCTGGATAGAGGAGTGAGGCAGAAATTTAAGTAATCAAATGTAATTTTTCAATAGATTCTTCTTGGTGTTATAGTTTTGCTTCTGAAACTGGTAGTCTAATTAAAGACTAATTTTCTAGTTCCGGAGATGGAGTATGAGTAAAACACAAGAGAGTTTTGTTGCCTCTTCCCCCTCCTGAGATGCAGAGAGAAAAACAAGAAAGATCTTTGTTGACTTGGGAGGTGGGCATTCGAGTTTCTTACCATTTCAGATAAGGTGAGAGCTCGCTGTCAGAAAAGAGGCGGGGACAGATTTGTTTCCAAAATGCACGGGTTTCTAAGGAACTAAATTCTTTTTCCACTGGTTGGGGCAGGAGAACACTGGGTTTGGTGGTCTCAGCAGCAGTGAAATGGGCTGGCTGTTCATCCTGTCCCCTCAGACTGTCCCATTCTTGAGGACCATGAATTCTGGCTTAAGGAGCCAACTGGGGGCACCTGGTTGGCTCAGTGGGTAGAGCATGTGACTCTTGATCTCAAGGTTGTGAGTTCAAGCTCCATGCTGGGTGTAAGGATTACTTGAAAATAAAGTCTTAAAAAACAAAAAAGGAGCCAACTGGATACACCCGTGGTTTTATAAGCCCGGTAGGGCATTCTGGGTAGGGCTGCCCAGATCCAAATTTCTTCTTCCTCTCCTTCTTTTTGCTTTAATTCTCTATTTATAAATGATCTTTTTTTATATTTAAATCAGCAATGTAATCCCATGTTACACAAAAGGTATTGAATATTATACCACTGAGAATAAGTCTCATTCCTACCCTGGCTCTCTAGCCATTCAGTTCTGTTCCAGATGTGACAATTATCAACAGCTTGTATGTCTTCCAGAACTTTCTCTCTGCAAACAGTAGAATGATATTCACAGTGGTCTGCACCCTACTTACTCACTTAATATCTTTTTGAGACATTCCAAGTCAATACATATATGCTATTCTCTTTTTTTAACAACTGCTTATAATTTCATTGGTAAATAAACTCTCATTTATTGCACGAGTCCTTTCTTAAGGGACATTTTTTTTATTTCATTCCCTTGCAAGTAGTGCTAGAATGAATTTTTTTTTTCAGCTTTTTTGAGTATGATTGACAAACAAGATTGTGATATATCAAGGGTATACAATGTTATTTGACATTTGTATACATAGTGCGTGGATTCTCACATCCACTGCCTCTCATATTTACCTTTGTGTGTCTGTGTGTGTGTGCATGTGTGTATGCACTGAAGTTCTATTCTCTCAGCCAATTTCAACTCTACAGTACAGTTGTATCAACTCTGGTTACCATGTTATACATTAGATCCTCAGACCTTACGCATCTGGAAGTTTGTACCCTTTTATCAACTTTTCTTCCCCAATTTATCTTTTTCTCTTCTTTTATTAATTTCTATTTCACCCAGCATCCAGCCCCCGGCAACTACTTTTCTATCCTCTGTATCTATGAGTTTGACTTTTTATTTATTATTTTTAAATTATTTTATTTTTTAGTAATCTCTATACCAATGTGGGGCTTGAACTCATGACCCTGAGATAAAAGTTGCATGTTCTTCCAACTGAGCCAACCAGATGCCCTGTGAGTTTGACTTTTTTAAAAAAAATTCCACAATATAGATGATACCATGCAGTATTTGTCTTTTTCTATGTGGCTTATTTCACTTAGCATGGTGTTCTCCAGGTTCATTCATGGTGTGACAAATGGCAGGATTGTTGTGTTGTTGTTTTTTTTAAGGCTGAATAATATTCCAGTGTGTGTGTGTGTGTGTGTGTGTGTGTGTGCGATATTTTCTTTATTCATTCGTCTGTCAACACTTAGGTTGTTTCCATGTCTTGGCTTTTGTGAATAATGCTGTAATGAACATGGGAATACAAATATCTTTTTGAGATTATGACTTCATTTCTTTTGGATAAATACCCAGAAGTTGGATTGCTAGGTCATATGGTAACTATATTTTTATTTTTTAATTTTTTAAAAAGATTTTATTTATTTATTTGACAGACAGAGATCACATGTAGGCAGAGCAGCAGGCAGAGAGAGAGGAAGGGAAGCAGGCTCCCTGCTGAGCAGAGAGCCCGATGCGGGGCTCGATCCCAGGACTCTGGGATCATGACCTGAGTCGAATGCAGAGGCTTTAACCCACTGAGCCACCCAGGTGCCCCAAGTAACTATATTTTTAATCTTTTGATGAACTCCCATACTGTTTCCCATAGTGGCTATACCAGTTTACATCCCACCAAGTGCACAAGAGTTCCTGTTTCTCCAAATCCTCTCCAGCATTTGTTATCTCTTGTTTTATTGATAATAGATGTCCTAACAGTATGAGGTAATATCTCATTGTGGTTTTGACTTGCATTTCCGTGATGATGAGTGATGGTGAGCATCTTTTTATGTACCTGTTGGTCATTTGCGTGTCTTCTTCAGAAAAATGTCTTTTCGGGTATTTTGCCCATTTTTCTTGGGTTATTTTTATTGATTTACTGACTGATTGCTATTGAGGTATATGAATTTCTTGTATATTTTGGATGTTAACCTCTTAATGGATATTCGATTTGTCAATATTTTCTCCCATTCTGTAGGTTGTTTTTCCAGTTTGTTCATGGTTTCTTTTGCTGTGCAGAAGCTTTTTAGTTTGATGTGGTTTTACTTCTTTATTTTTGCTTTTGTTATGTTTGCTTTTGGTGTCAAATCTAAGAAATCATTACCAAGACCAGTGTCAAGAAGCTTACTCCCTGTGTATTCTTCTGAGAATTTCAGGTCTTACATTCAAGTCTTAATCCATTTTGAATTGATTTTTGTGTATGGTGCGTTGTGTGTCTAGTTTTCCCAACACCATTTATTAAAGAGATTGTCCTTAACCCATAGTATATTCTTGGCACTGTTGTCAAAAATTAATTGACTATATAGGTATGCATCTGTTTATTTCTGGGCTCTTCATTCTGTTTCATTAATCTATTTGTTTTTATGCCAATACAATATTGTTTTGATTACTGTAACTTAAAAATATAGTTCGAAGTCAGGAAGTGTGATACCTCCAGCTTTGTTCTTCATTCTCGAAATTGCTTTGGCTATTTGGGGTCCTTTGTAGTTCCATAAGAATTTTAGGATTGGTTATTCGATTTATGTGAAAAATGTCATTGGAATTTTAGTAGGGATTGCATTGACTCTGTGGATTGCTTTGGGTAGTATGGATACTTAAATAATATTAATTTTTCCAATTCATGAACATGGAATATCTTTCTATTTAGTTGTGTCTTTTTCAATTTCTTTCATCAGTGTTTTATAGTTTTCAGTGTACACATTTTTCACTTCCTTGATTAAATTTATTTCTAAGTATTTTATTCTTTTTGAAACTATTGTAAATGGGATTATTTTCTTATTTCTGTTTCTGATAGTTCATTGTTAGTGTATAGAAACACACCTAATTTTTGCATATTGATTTTGTACCCTAAATCTTTACTGAATTTATTTGTTTTAATAGTTTTTAGTGGTGTCTTTAGAGTTTTCTATGTATAACACATTGTCTGTGAACAGAGATAATTTTACTTCCTCCTTTCTAATTTGTATGCTCTTTCCTTCTTTCTATCTTGGCTTAATTATTTTGTCTCATAATGTTGCTGGTACTGCACAATAGTGCTCTATAGAGTAGTTTTGGCCATCAAATAATTTTCTCAGTAGTCACGATACTGGCAAATCCATATTCATAATTAAATATGTGTCTAAATATTTGAATCGGTTATGTATCCCCAAAACACTACACATTTTACTTACATCATAGGGCAAATTGTCATGGAAATAGAATCCAGTAGCCTTGCATTTAAGGCCAAAGTAACAATTATTTTAGGAGATATAGATTATTTTCTTGATTTTGGCTTTTAAGATGAGTTTTTTCTTGATTGAAGCCACTCGAAGGACAACCTTAGAACCTTCAAATCATAAAATGTAGTAGTCAGAACTAGCGGAAGGTAGAACTTCTGGTATGATCTGCTATTTTTAATTCTGGTGAACCAATTAATTATAAGTTTTATAGTAAGAGAATCGAAATTGCAAATATTTCTCATCACAAAAACTGTAACATTCTATAAAAACACTTTTGAATAAATATAAAGCATACTAACTTTTAACAAAAGATTTATTTATTTATTTGAGAGAAAGAGAGAGAGCGCGAGCGCATGGGGGGAGGGGCAGAGGGAGAGTGAGAGAGAGAATCCCAAGCAGACTCCCTGCCTAGAGTAGAGCCCAATGCAGGGCTCAATCCCATGATCCTGAGATCATGACCTCAGCCAAACCCCAAGAGTCAGACCCTCAACCAGTTGAGCCACCCAGGCACCCCAAGCATAGCAGCTTTCTATTTGAACTAATTAATTTCCAATTAGTAATGCCAAACTTAGAAGGATAGTTTTGGACTTCGATTGTATTTATTAAGATGTTCAAAAATGTAATGAGCATAATCCAAAATTGCAAGATCTACGTGAAATATAATGTATGTGGTCAACATTAATGTATTAAAAGAAAAAAGTCACTAGTGTTAAATTCCTGTTATAATTTGAATGCTAAGTAAGAGCAGTAGAGTTAACACTGGTTTATGCTTAATTTCTCAAGTATAGGACCAAGTAGTATGTTATGACTACAATGAAAACAAATTGCATAAGAAGTGGATTATATGTAGAACTATGTTTTTTTTTCTGCAGGGTAGGAATGTGCTTATAAGAGTTACAGACTAAATTTGAAATAAAGAATTTGTCCTATTTGGAATGGAAGAAAACTAAATCTCTTTATTTTTATATCATTTTCTTTTTGGATTTTTTCCTTCTTTTAATATATATCAGCTCCATGGTGAAAAATTAAATTAGACTTGTATGATAGAGAAAATCTCTTGTATTTGCGAGTTTATTTTGTTGCTTAATCTTTGTGTGAGCATGATCTTGGTCTTCCATTAAATACAGATTTCAGAATATTTTATCCCTCTTTAAGTTTTTGATTCTTACAGAAGAGTCATATTTAAAATCAGTGCTATACTCCTGCAATCAACTGCTCAAAAAATCAGTAGCTCCTTCAGGGTTTCCTGAAGTTGGGGGTTTCGTCAAAATTAAAGATACATTTTAGATAATGCTGATCTCTTGCGAATTATGATTTTCTTAAATTTATAAAATTTCACTTATCAGAGATTATACTCTGTTTGAAACGAAAAATTATTTCTTTAAATATTTAATAATTAAGATGATCACTGGTAGATTTATCTATCCATTATAATTTTTTTAAGGTTTAACTTTTTTCTTTTTATTAACATATAATGTATTATTTGTTTCAGGGGTACAAGTCTGTGAATCATCAGTCTTACACAATTCACAGCACTCACCATAGCACATACCCTCCCAATGTCCATCACCCAGCCACCCTACCCCTCCCACCTCTCTTTCCCCCTCTTCTAGCAACCCTCAGTTTGTTTCCTGACATTAAGAGTCTCTTATGGTTTGTCTCCCTCCCTGGTTCCATCTTGTTTCATTTTTCCCTCCCTTCCCCCCACAACTCCCTGCTCTGCCTCTCAAATTCCTCATATTAGAGAGATTGTATGATAACTGTCTTTCTCTGATTAACTTATTTCGCTTAATTTTTAAAAACACAAACAAACAGTGGGAACCTTTCCTCTCTACTTATTTCAAAATATACTATAGTTGGTTATTATCATCCTTTGCTTATTTTTTCTATTGTTTGAGAAGTTAGATCAAATTTTAATTAATTTTAAGTAAGAATTTTCATTTTTTACAAATATTTCATTTATTTATTTATTTGTCAGAGAGAGAGAGAAAGCACAAGGTGGGGGGGGGCGGCAGGCAGAGGGAGAAACCGGCTTCCCACTGAGCAAGGAGCACAACATGGGGCTCGATCCCAGGACCCTGGGATCATGACCTGAGCCAAACAAAGGCAGACACTTAACTGACTGAGCCACCCAGGTGTCCCAATTTTGTTTTTAAAGCTCATTTTGCTTGGCATTTTTTGAAATAAATGATGGAAAATGAAATAATTTGGAAATGAAAGATTGATAATTTTGTCCTAAATTAGACACAACTCTCCAATAATTTGTAGAAACTAAACTAACTATACCTAAAATGATCTTGCCTTGGAACCAGATCCATGTGGGGTGGCCTAGCCCTGCAAATAAGGAGGGCCCAAAGGACCCTCCATAGTCAGGATCTAGGATGATAGTCAGCACCTGTTCCTGGAAAGGCTTGTGCTCAGACTCCTTTTCTGGCAGTAATCACTTATCAGTCACGATCCAACCAAAATCTTTGGCCCATTTTGGTTAAGAAAGCCAATGTGAGATCTGACCCGGCATGCTGGCCTACAATTTGCTATTGGATTACCTTACCACTCACCATAACAGGCAAAGAGAAGGTCTTGGAGAACCATTCTTTCTACCCCCAACACACTAGTTTTCTTGGGGAGTCCCAGGTTATTCAATAGAGTTTATTTTGGTGCTTCTGATCTGGGTTGTATTTTTGATCAACCCACTTACTTTCAGTGCCAGGGGTCCTTAAGCTGAGATTGTTAAATAGACAGAGTTGTTCAGCTGCTGCTGCTGCTGCTGTTTCTCCTTCCTCCTCCTCCTTCTCCTCCTCCTCCTCCTCTTCCTCCTCCCCCCGTCCCCCTCCCCCTCCCCCTTCTCCCCCTCCTCCTTCTTCTTCTTCTAGCAAGCTGAATGCCAGAAGCCAAACTAAAGGAATCTTATGTCAAGGGATTGCTGAGACCATAGTTTCTACTGTTCTTCCACAAGCATAGTTTCATATTTCATGTAGGTAGCAGGCTAGTGGGAGAAGAAGTCATTCTAAGGCTTCCTTCACAGCATGAGATGTCCTCTCAAAAGAATATATTGTCTGAGACACCTGTTATCAATCTTTTTCTTTAAGTGGGATGCATCCTGTTTTCTCCTCAACCCCACAACCTCTAGCAAACAAGCTGTTATTTCCATAGTGCAAATTACAGAAACTGAGTTCAGAGTCTAAGGAATGTAAAATCAAGTCTAAGAGCTAAATGAGTCCTACTTACGGACCCAATCCACTAAGTTAGGCTGATTTTCAAGGCCTGGAGTCAAGTAAACAATGAGTATTGCTTATTTGGAAACTCTCTCTCTCCGGCTTTTAAATGATCTTTTTTAGGGTGTGGCTTCATTTCGTGTGAGGAGATCTTATTTTCACAGTGGGTACTCAGTGATATTACCCTTTTGAAAAGCCAACGGGGCTCCCCACTGATTCGTGACCATTTGCAGAACATTGTCAGTCTCTGGGGCCCTTAATTTTTTTCTCCCCTGGTTCAATGAGACAAATGCACTGAAACTCTGCCAAGGTTTTGCTTCAACCATAGCATGAGATAAAGAGGATTTACAGGCAAAGAACTCTCTTGAACAGCAGCCAAAAAAGCAGATAACTTTTAAATAACACACTGTGGTAGAAAAAACTGCCTTGTGGCAATCTATTTTTGAGAAAAATAGCAACTATTTATAGTACATGTTGGCAAACATGTATGCTTAGGCTCTAGGAAAGGTGGAAGGTTACCATACTGTTTATGGTTTTTCTTACATGGCTAACACTGAATTGAATGCTACAGACAGAAGTTACATTTTTATTACTTATCTTCAACTAAGTTCAATTGATTTACAACAATCAGCCATATGACTAATTCAATTTGAATGGAAATGAGTTCAAAGAATACATTAAAAGAAACATACAATGATAAATTATCTAAATTATACAAATGTACCCCCTTACTTTAACAAATTTAGATTTGTAAAGTAGATAAATAATAGATAATTGCTTTCTTTTATTGAAGGGCTCTTTTCTTTTTCAGTATAAGGTGATTCATCTCCAGATTTCCCTAAATAGTGAACTCTCTTAATGTTCTTAAAGTATAATTAGATTCCAAAAATCTTTTTCAAAAACATGTTTTCTGGAACACATCTACTTCGTGTGAGCCGGGGAAGGGGCAGAGGGAGAGGGAGGAAACTCTCCCACGGAGTGCAAAGGCAGGACTCGATCCTAAGACCCTGAGATCATGACCTGAGCCGAAACCAAGAGTGGCTGCTTAACCAACTGAGCTACTCAGGCGCCCCTTGTTGACACATTTTTTTTTTTTTGAACCAATAAACCAACCTTCATCTGCAAAGTAAGAATCATTTATACCCACAGTTATACTCACAATTTCATTTCCTCTTTTAGCTCAGAAACTCTTGAGAAAATTTTCTTTGGTCTTCCTCTTTGGTAGGAACTGGTAGTATATTTTTCTGATCTTAATTCTTTGCATAAACTTCTAAATAAGTATGAACTCTAGTGGCTTGGACTCACCATTCTGAGAATATCATTTAATGTGGAAAACAGGTCTATGGGAAATTTTTACACCATTTCTCTGTAATTAACAGTGAGTTCGTTCATCGATGGCATTTTGGAAACCAACTATTGATATACATCCTTTGACTTAGAATTTAAGTATCAATATACACATCTTAAGCATTTTACCTAATATATATTATTTGTTTCAACATATTCATTTAGCACTTTAAATATCTTATCTCAAAAAGTTGGTTTTGATACCGCTCTGCAGAACAAATAATGGTTTTTTTTGAAGCTTTTCTCTTTAGGTAGTCTAACTAGATTTATTAACTGGGTATACTTTGTATTGCCTACAGATTGATCAATGTTTGATTTCTAGATTAGGGCTATCTCTATGGCAACTCACAAGCCATAAATGCATCTACTTGTGATACTGCTCAAAAATTACATCTTTCCCATGCTCTTATCTTGCTCACCCCAAACATGGGCAATTTTAACATAGGCTGTTAAATTGAGTGATTCTATAATTATGTATGCAAGTTGGCTTTTGTTACGAAATTAAACTTCGTCTCATACAGGTGTAACTGATTTCATAAAAAATTTATTCTTTTTAAAATATTAAGCTCACAGATGCTTTAAGAAGTTCATATCTTTTTGGAGGGGAGATGGCCTGATTTGCTAGGCACTGTTGCTTCACTTCATAACTTTTCCATGACCAAAAAAAAAAAAAACAACTGAGAATTAAAAGAATTACTGGAGAGCATACATGTGAATTTCAGATAATCCTCATTATTCTGCATGATTTAAGGTTTCTGATTCCTTGGCTTTTTTGGTTGCCCACTTTTGCCCCTACATTTAAGATATATTGAGATATATTTATTTGTATATTTGTTATATATATTTAAATACTGATATATATTTATGTATTTATTAATATATATTAATATATTTATTTTGCTCCCAGATTTATTGAGATGTAATTGACATACAGTGTATAAGTTTAAGGTGTACAATGTGATGATTTAATACACATATATATTGTAAAATGATTACCACAATAAGGTTGGCTAACTTATCCTTCACCTCACATAATTACTATTTTATTGTGGTTGCGGTGGTGGTGAAAATATTAAAGCTTTACCTGCATAACAATTTTCAAGTATATAATACAGTTATTGTTAACTACAGTCACCATGCTCTATCTTAGATCTCTGGAGTTTATTCATCTAATAACAAACGTCTCTCCGTTTTTCCCGACCTTTTGATTCCTGGCAACGACGATTCTACTCTGTGTAGAACTCATCTTCTATGAGTTCAATGTTTTTAGATTCCAAACCTAAGTGCAATCATACAATATTTGTCTTTCTCTGTCAGACCTATGTCAGCTCTCAAGGTCCATCCATGTTGTCACAAATGGCAGAATTTCCTTCTTTATGGCTGAATAGTATTCCATTGTATATAGATACACATTTTCTTTATCCATTCATCTGTCAATGGACATTTAGTTTGTTTCCATATCTTGGCTATTGTGGATAATGCTTTGCAGTACTGTTTCTGAAAATCATCTCTGAAAGCCTAGCACCTGTTCCTCCAGCCCTTGCAACAATGCTATAAATCTCGAATTCCCTGTCAACTAAAATAGATCTTGTTGTCCACAGTGGAACTTCAAATGATACAGTAATTGGTACCAGAAGTGGCTGCTGACCTTAGAAATCCAAAGATGTAAATCTGGAAGTGGTTGTTGAACATGAGTGAATTTGAAAACAGTGAAGAGATCTGTTTACTTTGAGAGGATTTCTGATGGGAGTCACCTGAGGTCTCCTAGAAAGAAGTACCTTTTGGAGAGAGTTTTGACAGGACCAAAGTGGCTACACTGTAGGAGAGTGTAGTGAACAAAAGCACCATAAGGGATGCAGACTGGGCAAATTACTTCTAATTATATTTAGTAGTTCTGAGACAGAAATTGACAGGCTTAGAGTTTTAAGTTTAAGTGATTGCTAGAGAACCAGAGAGTTCCAATGACTGCCATACAATACCTTGTCTCTTGTAATCACAGTCTGGATCTATAAATTTCTGATTTATAATGTGTGCTGAATTCATAGCCTCACCAGGCTTCTGAGAAGACCTAGAAACAGTGACCAACCCAGTAGCAATGAGCAACCCACGTGTTTAAATTATGCTCTCTAAATTTAATTTTCCACTATCATGAATCTGAGCAGAAAATATTTCCAGGTTATATACGACAAATGACTTGTAACCAGAATATATAGAGAATTATTATGAGTCAATAGTAATAAGACAAACAGGTCAGTTAAAAGTAGGACAAATTTTTGAACAGATACTTCACAAAAGAAGATATAGACATGGTTAACAAAACATAGAAAGAGCTGATCATTAGTCATGAAGAAAAAGCAAATTAAAATGAGAGGAGACACTACTACACACCCAATAGAATGGCTAAAATTTGAAGGCCTGATAATATCAAGTGTTGTAGAGCATAGGAAGCAACTGGATCAATCACTCATTGGTAGTGGGTATGGAAATATAGTGTAGATCCTCTGGAAAAACAGTTTGGCAAGTTCTCATAACATCAAGCGTACACATGGCATAAGACCCAGAAATTCCATTTTTGGGTATTTTCCCAAGGAAGGGGAAACATAGGCTCACACAAAAACCTGTGTATAAATGTTTAGAGCAGATTTATTTATAACAGTCCGAAATTGGAAAGAACCCAAATGTCCATCAACCAGTGATCGGATGTTGTATATCCATGTAGTGCAATACTACTCAGCAACAGAAAGAGACAAGCTACTGATACATGCAAACTATGAACAAATCTCAAAAGCATTAAGCTAAATTAAGAAGTCAGACACAAGAGGCAGTATATTGCATGGTGCAATTTATAAGATATTCTAAAAATCCAAAATTATAGGGAGAGAAAACAGATCAGTTTTTCCTAGAGAAGAAGGCTGGAGGGAAAGGTCTGACTTCAAAGGGGCATGAAGGAAATTTGGGATGATGGAAATGCTCTATATCTTCATCATAGTAATGGTTACACAACTGTAAACATTTGTCAAAAATCATCCAGTTATATATGTTAAAATAAAAAGGACCCCAAAATATAGACATGCACAGTAAAGACTAAGAACGTGGGGAAAATAATTAAGAGAGTAGCTTAAATTGCTTTATGAAAACTCTACAATTTGTCTCTACAACTTAACACTGTTAAGTGTATTTTCAGGATGGGCTAGTATGATGCATTGGTTCTGAACAAGGCTATAAAATTTAAGTTGACTTCAGTTCAAGTTCTGGCTCTGCCATTTATGAGTAGAGTGACCTTATAGTAATTATTTCATTTCCACCTGAAAGGCTTATGGAGGGGATTTAATGATGCAATTAACTGCTTCATCACTGCTTGGATCATATGGGCATTCAACAAATGTTAGTTATTTATGAACATTTAGAAAGAGCCTAAGGTGGGGAGAGACACACATAAACAAATACATTACAGTATCTTGTGAAAAGAGCAGAAATAAAGCAAGTGTAAGGCACAGTGATGGCAAAAAATGAGAAATGTCTCGCCATGTTTAGAGAAGCCAATGAAGACTTTGTGGAGGAAATCATGACTAAGATAAAAATTTGAAAGACAAATAAATGGTTTTCATCCTGATTAGGAGAGTGAAGGGCATAAAATGTCATAGTGTACTTGGAGAATTATGTGATCAGTTTGCCATTTCTTTCCTTTTTTCTTTCTTTCTTGAGTGATTAGAGAAGCTGTTGCAGTATGAAGGAGTCAGCCAGAATAAGCTCTGGAATGCTAATTTAAGAATCTTGTTGTATCTCATCCTGCATGTGGTGGAGTGGTTGGGAACCAGCAAGGAGGGAAACAAATTACAAAGATTACTTTGGTCATCTTGGAGAAGGTGGATTGAAACTAGGATGAAGCTAGAGGGAGATAGACCTGTCAGAAGTCTTGTTAGATGAAATCAGGTAAAGGATGGTGACATTCAGTACTTGAGCTACGGGAATGAAAGGTAAGAATAAATTCAATACAGTTTTAGGGGAATTCACATGAATTAACTGAATATGAAGGAAAATGGTTCCGAAATGACATTCACAATTCATGCTTGGGTATCTAGGTGGGTAGTGGGCAGTGGATAAATTCTATTTATCATGATAAATATTCCTAAAGGGAAATGATGAGTTTAGGTGGGTAGTGTTGATATTTGAGATGCCTGTGGACATCCAGTTAGAGCTTTCCAGTAAGAGGAAGGATATGTGAACCTAGAGCTCGGTATTGAAGTCTGCTGGGGAGCTACATATATGGCAATTGAAGTCACAAAAATAAAGATCACCCTCGAAAAGCATATAGTATGAGAAGGGAACCAGGGACAGAACCCTGGGAAATATCAACACTTAACTCTATATAGAAAAGACCTTAAATGGTGGTCATAAAAGTAGGAGAATCAAGAACAAGTAGTATCAAGGAAACCAAGGAAGGTGTTTCAAGAATGAGGTATCATCAAGAGAGTTATACGCAGCAGTGATGTCAAGGAGGATGAAAACTAAGAAACAGCCAATGGATAGGAGTAGTTTTAGCAGTGGGACCAAACTAGATCACTGTGATTTGAAGAGTGAATGGAGGTTAATACATGTGGAAATATCAAATATAGGCTACTGTTTTGGAAACTCATGGTCAAGAAGAGAAAGAGAAAAACAGAATGATAGCTAGAAGGAAATACAGGTTGAAAGGAGGTTTTTTGTTTGTTTCTGTTTTTTGTATGAGGCAAAGGAGAGACTTCACAGTATTTCTATATTGAAGGGGAAAAGGCTGGAGATCCAGGAGTGTATTATTTAATGCCCAATCCCAACCAGGAGACAGAAATCACAAGTTATTTGATAGAAAATTTAATATAAAAATTCTTAAATATGTATAAAGCTGTTTATCAGGTAATTTAAAAGGTGATCTAAGGACATAAAGGGATATGAAAGAAGTAACTATAAGAAACATCTAACACTCCTAGGGCTGGGGGACCAGCAGAGGCAGGCAAAGGATGGAGTTTTAAAAGTGTGATAGGAATTCAGGAGAGGGAGATATTTTTGTTTGTTTGTTTGTTTTTTTGCTAAGGTCCAATCAAAGAGTATTTTATGAAGACGGCATTTGAGCTGGGCTTAATTAAGTAGCAATTAAAGAATGTTCCAAGAGTTACACAAATTGCACATGACCTGGCAAATAGTAGATGTTTAATAAATATTTTTGAATGAATACAAGACAAAACGAAGAGGGCCAATTGCCTTAACTGCTGATTGGACGGGAGGGTGGAAGACGAAGAAGGGAAACGGAGATCTAGGCCATTGGGAAGAATGGCATAAAGAGGAAAGAAAGGCGGAAGGGGAGATTTTGAAGGGCCAAGATAAATTCTGGGAGGGCAGACTAGACACCCCAGTGCACGCAGGGTGTGGGCCCTGCAGGTCTGCGGCTTCGTGGAGTCCGGACAGAAAGTGGAGATTTGTAAGTCATCCCAGGATTCTGGCCAGCCCTGTCCTGGGGAGAAAGCAGTAGCATCTCCAAGTATGTGAATCCAGAACCAGTCCGCCGGCGAGAAGCTGAGGCCTCAAGCTTGCTGATTTACAGTTTGCACCTGCGCTCGCCTGCAACTGCTAGGAAGTGGAAGATTCTCGCGTCTATCCTGCCTGAAAGCAGTGGACTCTGGGAGCAGAGGACGCCCGAGCTCCTTCCTTACGGACCGCTTTCTTAAGGCGGGACAATGAGTTCCTCTGGCTGCCGAGCGCGAGCTTCCTGGGCGGAGGCGCGCGCTCGGCTGCGCGCGCAGCCGCGGCCCGTTGTCGCCTAGCAACCAAGAACAACAGTGGCCTAGGAGGCGCGCGCCAGCCGCGGCGGGTGCAGTTCTCCAGGTCCGAGGAGCCGCGGCTCTGAGGGATCTCCTGGCAGGTAAAAGCAGGCGTGCGGCTGAGCAGCTACTCCCGCGGTTTGGAGAGGCCCAGGGCCAAGGTCCCAGCAGAACTTGGGCAAGGAGAAGGTGCCCCGCGGGTGGGGACATCTGGGCCACCAGAGGGAACGAACACCTTGGAGGGGTGTCGGTCCCTGCTCTATGCCCGCTGTATTAGACGGGGGTCGGGGTGGGCTTCCTAAGCATCCCGCTGCCTGCCATTTAACAGGTGACAAAACTGAGGCCGGGAGAGGGCATCTGAGGGTCTAAGATTCCACTACTTGACTCTTAGCAACTCAAGAAGCGAGTCCCCACTTGTTCTAGCCTTCCTCCTCCCCGTAAGTTTTCTCAAAAAAGATCTCCCCATAGGCTAAAATTTAAGGTCGTGTAGTCTGAAAGTTCACCAAGAAGTACAAATGATTGGTACATTTGCGGGGGGGGGGGGGGACGTGGCGCCTCTCTAATAAACGAGAAGATGCACATTTAAAGCAGATTTGTTTTCGTACCCAATGCCGTGAAGTTCATGCCTTTTCATCCCGTTATTTTCCTTTATCTTAGAGAAGCAGTTGCAGAATATGGATGAACATTTTAGGTTTGAGGATGTTCATTGCAGACTTACCCATAATTTTAGGAAATTGGAAACAAATGCTCAGCAATAGGGGACTGTCCAGATAAATAGTAGACTTTACAGTATTATTTTAAATGACATGATATGTTGATTCATTGGGGATGATTGGAGCAATAAATGGAGAATGAACTCTTTTGAACTTCTCCATCAGTTTAACATAGTAGGAAAATGGTTCCAGGAAAGGAAGTTGAGAATAGGGGCTAGAAATCCAGGTAGGCTGGTAAAATCACTGTAGAAAACACACAAAAAAAGGAACTATATTGAAATAGTGCTGATCTCCCTGCGTTTTTTCCTGAGTGATTTTTTTTTTCTAATTCCCAGTGCCCGCCCTTGTTTTCCAAATTTTCTGTAATGAAATGTATTACCTTTTAAAGTAGACGGTAGACAGAGAGCTATACTTAAATATGATTACTTAATATTACTAAATATGATTACTTAAATATGATTAAAATGATAAATTTTATAGTATGTTTATTTTAGCACAATAAAAGTCATCAATGGGCAGGTGGTAAAATAGTCAAGGAAAGCAGGTTTGCTTCAGTCAAAAGGATTTATTTTCTTAATTTGACATCTCTGAAGCTTTAAAGGAAAACAGATTTTTAAAGAATAAAATCATATAAGGTAACTTGGTTGTAGCATGTTGATTTTAAGTGAAATGTTGAATTTACAAAGTTAAAAAAAAAACACCTTAGGATTATTTTTGAGGCTTATTGCCTCTGGCTCTATGTCGGTTGTATACTTCCTCCTGCCTTAACTGTTATGCTCAAGATGGCAATAAAAACACAAACTAAATGCTTCCTACTTCATGGTATTGCGTAGGAACAGCTCCACTGCTATAATCCTGTGTTAAGGCTATTCCAACCTCTGTACTCTTCAATATGCAATTATTCAAAGGCACTACCTTAAAATGGGAAAAAGAAGTTCCTGAGTGAAAATCAGATGACATACAGTAATTTTGCACAGGTGTAATTCAGTTCTCAAACATTATTCAGAAACAGTTCTTATGTAAATCAAAGGCTGCTGTATCTTGGAATTCGTTGCAAAGAGCTGTGAAGTCTCTTTTTCCTAGAGTTTAGTCGTAGGATAGATTTTCATTTGTCCAGAATAGTTTCCGTGCATCTGCTTGGAATATTATAGACACAAAGCCTAGGGTCTTTGTGCTTGTTAAGCATCTATGAAAGATGTTTGAATTTTGAAAAAAATATTGCCTCTAAAATCTGAAAAGAAAATTGAAAAATTAATGTTAAATTTTTTAAATTAATATTAAGTTACATTTGAAAAGAGTTTTCTCATTTTGTAAGAATTTCCAGGTGCACAAACTGCTGAATAATTTCAAATGCTTAATTTCAAAACTTTTTAAGACAAAAACTGTATTTAATGGAGAATGTGGGTGCATTTTAATGTTCAATATATTGGATGTAATGTGAGGTAGTGCATCACAGCATAAACTTGCCCAGACCCTCAAAGATCTTGAAATTTATGTGACCCGAGCTTAGGGATGTCTTTCAGAAGTCCCTAAGAGTTTTTCTAGGAACATGTGGCTTTTTAAAATATGTGATAAATTCGGGTCAGTGTTCCTAATGCTAGGAGTTGCAGTTGTATCTTGACAGACTATCTGAACTAACTCTGACATTGTAGATTCTCTCCAAGGATTTTTCACTTCCCAGAATTTCTCTGGAAACTATAGTAATTTCCTCAAGACTAGTTTATACCATCTGAGATTACACAAATGCCAAGCATAACCCCACAAACTCTCATTGGAGAAAATTCAAAAGATTTCTGGGGTTATTCTAGCGGTCATCAACATCGGGAAAGTCCTCTCTACCCAAGTGGAGTTACTCCTCTGTGGTGTATCAACTGTGAATAGCAATGTTCTTAACGTTTTTTCCTGCACAGTCACGGACATGCGAGGTGGAAAAGGGTCTTGCAAGCTGTAGCCCCAATTTCCCCAGTATACAACTCTTCACATTCTCAGTTACTTTTTTTATTGAGCTATGGCTTATATTAGAGAAAACTTCTGGCTATCTGGGAAAATGATACCAATTTTAGTTTAGTATTGGTATGTCTTGAGTATCATACGTAAAATCATACTCCCAGGAAAAACAGTTAATGATTTTTATAAATATCGAATGCCTAGTGTGCACCAGATACTCGGGATAGATCAGTGTGAGAAAGCAGACCAAAATCCATCCTTTTGTGGCGAAACATTCTTGCAGATCTCAAAGGTAACTTGGATTTAGTCTACCAACCCCTCTAAGTGAGCTGTAAGCATGGTAAACTATTCCCGGTTATGTAAGTAAAAGTTATGTCTCTAATGTATTGTCTTCCTTATGACCTGGAAGCCAGGACTAATGCTCGACAAATTCCAAAAACACTGAGAATTTGAAATAAGAATGTAGGTAACATATTTGTACATGCACAATAATTTCTACATATATTAGTAGAAATACTAATACTAATATTAGTAGAAATACTAATAGCCTAGTCTCTTTTCAGGTACAATTAAAATGAGGAAATAAATCTCTTTCTAAGGGCATAGGTAACATAGATTTGTACATTGTGTAAACGATGTACAAATGACAATTTTTTTTAAGCAGACGCCACTCCCAGCCTAGAGCCCAACATGGGGCCTGAACTCACAACCCTGAGATCAAGACCTGAGCTGAGATCAAGAGTCAGATGCTTAATCAACTGACCCACCCAGGCGCTCCTATTTAACTATTTATTGCATCTTTTTCCAGAATGGGTAAAAAGATAAAGAAGGAAGCAGAACCACCTCCTAAGGATGTGGTAAGTTTCTGATTTGAATATTATAGTAGCACATTAACAACCAGTTTTAAAAATAAATTGTTCAAACAGTTTGGCACATACCAGTATATACATGAGTACACAGTGGCAGAAGTCCAAAGTCTGACTAATGATAAGATTAGTTAGAGAAATCTAACATTATATAAACAAACATTTACAATGTTGTCATTACATAATTAGCACAATTAGAGAGTAATTATTAGCTTTTTCAGTATGTGGATGGCATGTTTATAAGCCTAGTTAATGAGCAAATAGTTTTGGTTTGTTCTTTTAAATATTTTGAATTTATATTTGCCTGTCTCTCATTAATGTTAATCATCCAAGTACATTTTCAAAGATAACTACAGTTCATGCTATAGCTACTAGATGGGGATAAAAGGTTGTCCGAAGACCACCATTTGGACACCAGAAGTCTTGTATTTTCCAGTTCTATGGTGAGAAAACTGTGGGTTCATCCTCTTTTTCTATTCCCGATATTTGAGTAATGCATTTCCTACAACATGAAACCCTGTCTCTCTTTTAAAAGCATGGTTTTATTTTATTTCTTTAAGGTTTATCAATTACTGAGAGATTGTGTTAAAAATAGAAAATGAACTTGGACAGTTTTCAGTGTGGAAACTTCTTTTGAAACAGACATTTGGTATAATTTTCTTCAAGTAAAATGCAAATAAAAAAGTGCTTATAGTTAGTCAGTAGACTCACAGTATTTTATAGTTTGAGGGAAGCTGAGCTTAGCGCAAGATCTTCCCAACAACACTAGAGTTTTGTGGTTACAAACGTGAGCTACATCCCAGCTCTGCCTCTCATGAGCTGTGTTATTTGGCACAGTTGCCAAATGCGGCTGAGTTATTTCAGCTTTTCAAAAAAAAATTTCTTCAGTGCTAATTATAATGTCCAATTCATTTTGGTTGTTGTAGGAATTAAAATGAAATAAAGCACATCAAATTTTCAGTACCTGGCACATAGTTAACACTAGTATATAAGACCTATTATTATGGGACTACTTTAGACTCTGACACGGGCACACACACACACACACACACCCTATGTAACTTCTTATGGATGATCCTTCAGTACAGTTAGGAACAAAAGCAGAAGCATCTGTCTGCCCAGGTCTAGGAAAGCTTTGCAGAGATAGACGGTCATTGTGGTTCATGATACATTTTCATCATTCTAGATGTTCTCCCTTTGGACATACTCCTAAAACATTCCAAACTCTCTTGTTTTTTTCATCGCATCCTAAGTTTGCGTTACCGCTTTTTATTGCAAAATAGCATTTTTTAAAAGATTTTATTTTATTTTTTTAAAGACTTTATTTATCTGTCTATCTAACTGAGGGGGGAGAGACAGAGAGAACACTCAGGGGGAGGGGCAGATGAGGGAGGGAAAGAGGCTCACGCAGACTCCCTGCTAGTGTTGGTCTCCACCCAGGACCTGAGATCATGACCTGAGCCTAAGTCAACAGTCAGATGCTTAACTGACTGAGCCACCCAAGTGCCCCAAGATTTTATTTTTAAGTGATTCTACACTCAATGTGGGGCTCCAGCTCACAATCCCAAGATCAAGAGTTGTGTGCTCCACTGAGTGAGACAGTTCAGGTGCCTACAAAATAGCGTCTATTGACATCTTGTTACCGGAAAGTGGTCTAATGAACACAGTATTTGCTGATGAACACTGCTTGATTAAATTGGAATTAAGAGACTATGAAACAATAGATATATTTGTCTAATACACTTTCTATAATTTTTCAGTGTCTTTCCTCTGTATTCCAGTCCTTACAGGGCACAATTAATGGCTTGAGAAATAGTTTTAATCCTAGCGTTACCAGAAATCTAGCTCTTATTTCCTCACGAGGTTCATAACAGCCTTAGGGACAGCCAAAGCATGTGCAATGGCCAATGTCAAAGAAATTACTGCCTGTGTTTTCTTTGGGAGTTTTATGGTTTCAGGTCTCATATTTAAGTCTTTAATCCACTTGAGTTTATTTTGTGTGTGGTATAAGACAGTCGTCCAGTTTCATTCTTTTCCCTACACCACTTGTTGAAGAGACTGCCTTTTCCCCATTGTATATTCTTGCCTCCTATGATGAAGATTAATTGGCCATTAAGCATGGGTTTATGTTCTG